>NC_062217.1:71722582-72339777 GCF_902686445.1 Sciurus carolinensis
AGTCTTTAATTGCTCATTTAAATCAAACAAGGTCTAGCAGGGCGTGGTGTCGCACGCCTGTAGTCCTAGCTTCTTGGGAGACTGAGGCAGGAGGATCGTGAGTTCAAAGCCAGCTTTAGTAAGAGCAAAGTGCTAAGCAACTCAGTAAGACCCTGTCTTTAAATAAAATACAAAATAGGACTGGGGATGTGGCTCAGTGATTGAGTGTCCCTGAGTTCAATCCCTGGTTTCTCTCCAACCCCTCCCCCCCCCCAAAAAAAAATTTTGAGTTCTCTGTACAGGATTTGCTCGTCGTTTACCAAATTAATTTCTAGGTATTTGATATTTTTATAGTATTATAAATGATAAGTTTAAAAATTTCATTTAAACTGGCTTGTTTTGAATGTTTTATCTAATATAGATATATTAGAGTCTTTCCATATGGTCAGATATATGGATGTTAGGTTGATTTTTTTTTTTTTTCCTTTCCTATCTTTATAGTTTCTCTTATTTCCTATGATTTTCAATGCAATATCATATATAAATAATAATAGGTATCTTTTTCTCTTTGCAAATTTCAGAAGGAAAACTATTTTTTATACTTGAGTTTCAAACTTGCTAATATATTCTAAGAGTATGAGTTTTAACACACTTTCTGCATCTATTAAAGTACTATTTTATTTAATCAATTGATTAACAGATTAAATAAGATGGTATTTTACTTAAAGGAATTTTTCTAATGTTGAATCAAGCTTGAGTTATTTAGATTAATCCAACTCAGTTATGCTGGGTTAGTCTTTTAAAAGACATAGATTTGATTTACTAATATTTATCTAGATTTTTTTCTTTAATTTTATAAAGTCACAATATTACATAAACTGTTCTAGATAAAGACAAGATGTCCTCAGCTGATTTTCTGAGATGAACACTATCTGGAAAAATTCATGTTATACTGAAGTTATTTCTCCCTTAAATATGTGATAAATCCTGGCAATACTACCAGCAGTGCTGAGTCCAGGTCAAGTCATGGTTTTAAAATATGATGTTGCATACACTTTATTTTAAACTTTCCCTCAATGATGGATGTTTCTACTTCTCAAAGTTGTGTCAAATTCTTCTTTGTTTTTTGAAGCCATGTAATTTTGTTATATACATGTTTAACACATTTTATCTTCCTGACAGAAAACTTATCAATGAAACTATTCTTTATCTTTTTTTAATGTTTTAAATCTATACTTCTGCTCTTAGGGGTAGTTACATCAAATTTCTTGTAGTTTTTGTTGGATATTTTTAAACATTTATTTTCAGACTTTTAACATTCTTATGTATAAATAACATAGTTTTTTTTTTCTCTAAATCTAGTATGATCTTTGTCCTCAATATGCGCATTTAAGCCATTGGTATACAAAATAATGACTGACTTCTTTGAATTTATATCTGCCACCAACTTATGAGCTTTCTGTTTGTTATATCTGCATCATTTCCATTTTTATCTTCCTTGGGTTGTTTAATTTTCTTATTTTATTTCCTGTTAGTTGGAAAAGCATACCCTAATTCTCTTTGGCTACTATTCTAGCAGTTACCCAAGAGATTATAATTTGCCACCTTAACCTGAGAATTACATTAATCTTTACCTTTCCCATTTGTTTAGGATTGGCTCTGGAATGTCCCCCCAAAAAAACTCATGTGCTGAAGGCTTGGTCTCTCCTGCAGCAGTGTCCACAGGTGGGGCTTTTAGGAAATGATTGGATTGTGAGGGCTTCTGACTCATTAGTGGATTAATCCATTGATAGCTATGCATTACTGGAAAGTGGTGGAAACCGTAGGGAGGTAGGGCATGGTTGGGGGAAGCAGCTCAAGGGGACTGCTTCTTGTCCTGGACCCCTTTTCTCCTTTGCTTCCTGACTGCCATGAGCTGAACTGCTTTCTTATTCTGTGCCCTTGTACCATGATTTTCTGTCTCACCTCAGGCCCAGAGTAATGACATCAGCCAACCATGGGCTGTAATCTCTGAAACTGAACCAAAAGAAATCTTTCCTCCTCTGTTTGTCTCAGGTATTTTGGTCACAACAATGAAAAGCTAATACCCCATCCTCTTAGGTAATATAAGAACCCCTTCATATCTTCATGTCTAATCTGTGCATACACAGTTCAAATTTCAGCCAGGAAATGGGGAGGAGAGATCATACATAGAATTTGGGGTTCTCTGAAATTCAGAGAAAACAGCCATGAAAACCATGCAACATTTATGAAACAAGATCAAGAGAAAGGAAGGCACAGTCGTGATGGCAGCAAGGGAATGACCAGCTTTCCAGGTAGCCTGAGGGTAATTGTTCTGTCCTAGAAGAGGCCCTGAGTTTGTCTGCTTAACAAATATTACTGAGAGGACACTACTCGCTTTTTTGTTGTTGTTGTTTGTTTGAGAGTGTGTGTGTGTGTTTCATTTTGTTCTGTTTTTTTGATGTGGAGGATAATATAATGTTTAGTCAGGCATGGCCCTTACCTCATGGGAGTTACATTCTTGATTGTGATAAGAAAGATTTAAAGCAAGTAAACAAAATAATTATTTTTTCCTTCCAGAAAGGTGCAAGCAGTGGTGGAGGGAAGGAGACAAGGATGATTTGTCTGGAGCCCTCCCGGAAGGCCTGAGCAGAGGACACTGAAACTGAAGATGTAGGAGTTAAGAGAAAGGGAATGACCACTCCTGGCAGAGACAGGGAAGAATTAGGGGTATTTGAAGGACCACGAGAAGGCTGCTATGGCAGGACCTTAGTGTCATAATGGCAAGACCGGTGACATGATTTGTAGGTCCCAATACAAAATGAAAGTGCAGAGCCTCTTGATGAAAGCATATTAAGAATTTGAGCATCAAACCAAGCATGAGGTCCTCTAAGCACAGGACCCTGTGCCACTGTACGTGCCCATGAAGTCAGCCCTGAGTGGCGGAAAAGGGGCAGATCCACAGAGCTGCAAGTCTATGTTAAGGACTTTGGATTTTATTCCAATTTCAATGGGGAACCTAATACTAACATTCATATGTTCTTCCTATGTACCACACAGTAATGTAATCTCTACACAATCTTATGAAGTAAAGTACTGTTGTTAACCCCCTTTTAAAGATGAGGAAACTCAAGTACAGAAAGGTTAAGCAACCTGCCCAAGATCACAGAGCTATTAAGTGGCAGAGCCTGAATTCAAAGCCAGAGTTTTCAGCAAAATTCACTCTTCTAGAGTGAGAAGGGATTAAAGAGCTCCATGGAAGCAGGCATAAAGTAGGTGGGCATTCCTTGTTGAGGGAACAGTATACACAAGAGAACAGTATGCAAGGAACCACGGTTTATTTGCTGGGTGAATCGGGTGCTTTAATTTGGCTGCATCATAGCAGGGGGAGAAGTGCTGTGAGAAACAGCTGAAGGGATGGGCAGGAGCTCTTAGGAAGAGCTTTCAAGGGAGGAATGGGACCTAGGTCTCCGTGGGAAAATATAAGGACAAGAAGGGGCTCTAATCCTGGGAGCCGGGGCTCAGTGCAAGTAGCACAAACTAGCTGTTTTAAAGCAGAACTCCCCCCACCCTTATCATTTTTTTTTAATGTGAATTAATAAGGTTTAATTTATATTAGGTAAACAAAATTAAAAAAAGGCTTCTTTATAATTATTCACATTTTTCCAGGTGATCAAATAAATAATAAAATTGATAAATTCTATAATATTATGATCTATATGCCTTGTTCCCATCATTTCTTTATTGGTAAAACATTTTAAACCATCTCTTTGAGCTACTTTGAAATGTACATTATTTATATTATTATTAACAAAAGTCATCATGCTGTGCTATTTATCATCAGAGCTGATTCCTCCTGGGCAACTGATTTTGTCCCTCTGACCCAATATCTTCCTTTTCCCCAGCCCCACTCAGTCCCACTTCTGGTTACCATATTCTCTCCTATGAGTTTGACTTTTGGAGATTCCACATATAAGTGAGATCATCTGGTATTTTTCTCTCTGTGCCAGCCATCTACCTCTTTAGGTATATACCCCAAGAGATTGGAATTAGTATGTCAAAGAGTTATCTGCACTTCCTGTTCATTGCAACATTATTTCCAGTATTCAACAAAGGGAAACAACCTAAATGTCCGTCAGTGGTAGAAAGGATTTTAAAATGTGGTATATGTATACAGTGGGATACTATTTGGCTTAAAAAAAAACAAAACAAAACAGGAAAATTTGTCATTTGCAACAACATGAATGAGCCTGGAGGATATTATGTTCAGTGAAATAAAGCAGAATTTGATAGAGGAATATAAGTGCCTCCAAGATCATTGGAAGGACTTGTAGACAGGTTAGATGGGCCTCTGAGAACAACTTCTCATGGCATCGCAGACCTGGCTTTCCAGAGGGTATGCCAGGGTCACAGAAGTGGGGAATCTGAAGTTGCCACTGGAACCATTGTTACTCACACACTGCTTTTGCTGTGGTCCAGGATTCTGAGGCAGCAGCATGGCTAGTCATCACTGTGTGGCCAGATATGCACCAACCCAAGGTAGATGGGCCAAATGCCCACCTGTCCTGAAGGTCACGATCAGTGCTTCCACAGAATAAAGCCAATGTCTTACAGCCAGGCTGACCAAAAGAAACATCACATGCTGCTGAGCTGTCTGTCTCATTTTACTGCACCATGAGAGATGGGCCCTGAATCACATTTGGAATCGACTCAGCAAAGACGTCTGATAGACATGGATTTTAGTTTTCTTTGCTGTGCAAGGAGACACACCCCAGAAGCACCATATCCTTCATGGGATGATAATTTTTGTCCCACAGAGATGGAAAGAGACTAGAGGGAAAGGCTAAGAAGAGGTGTGGAGATGGTAGCATAGGGCTGGATGAGAGACTTTGGTTTCAGCAGAGCTACTGGTTCCACTTGGCAGATTTTCAGTGAACATCACATCCAGGGATTAGAGGTAAGTGAGGAGTGGTCTGTTCTCCCACAGCCTTGCAAGCCAAGATGTCATGCTTTACCAAATGGCTTACCATGGCATAAGGTGGTCATCTTTTTTCTAGCTTCAATACCATTTTCCTAATCTCACCTTGCTTGATTGCTAAGCCAGTGGCAGGCCTTTTACATTTCATCCTAGCTGCACTTCATGTCCTGCACCAGCAGTTGTGTTACTAAAGACTGATGTATCAGCTTGGTTTTCTCCCAGAGTGGATCCTGAGACAGGTTAAGTAATTTAGTTGGGAAGTGCAGGAAATGTGCAGATGAGAGGGAGGGATTGAGAGAGGACTGGGAAGGAAGCAAAGGAGCCTATATAGTTTATCACAGTGGGCAACTTCAGCTTAAGCCCACAAAGAACTTCTGAGAAATGGTAGGTACCCCTACAGACTGTCCCATTCAAGAGTTGAGGTATTTGAACACCACCTCCCATCAATGGATGGTTGAGGGATGCCCCTGAGGGGTAATTTCTCAGACCCCCTGTGGGATGGCAAAATTGCCTTCCCCAGCTCTGGAGAAAGCTGTCAGCTGACTGACAGAACCTTCCATAGCTGACTAGATCAGGGTGGGCAAACTGGCCCATCAGTCAAATCCCACCCACTGCTGGGTACAAAATAAGAATGATTTTAATTTTTACAGTTGTTTAAAAATAAAATGTGGAGGAAGGGCAAGATGACAGATTAGTGTGAGGCAGCATTTCTCTTAGCTCCACTACCCAGAACTCACATAGCAGGAATCCCACGTCTCCCTGAGGCTTAGAGTAAAAAATCCCGAGACTTGAGAGTCAGTCGACCCTAGCCAAACCGAAGACTGTCTTTTAGGTATAAAAAAACCTCTCCACCAGAGTTAATCAATCATCTGCCAAGAGCCCATCCAGGAGCTGTCTTGGGACTGCAACATGGAGGAGTCTATGGAACTGGAAACCCAGATCTGTGAGTTTGCAGCTAGGTCTGCATGGGCCTGTCTGAGCCTAGCAAACCTGTGGAAAGTCAGAAACTGGAAGCATTTTGCCCTGGGGAACACACGTTAGAGAAACTGGAGAGAGCTGGGCCCTCCCCAGCAACTTGAGTCCCGCAGCTTGTGGGGACTGCCAGTGCCGGCTATACCAGGTTGGAAGGTTAGAAGACAGGGTATTATGCTCTCGGGTCATCCAGCCCGTCTAGGGTTCCCAGGGTCCCTGGGCTAGTACTTGCTGGGTCCCAGCATGAATGTGGCCCCCAACTCCCTCCCTAGTCCAGCATCCACCAGTCCCCATGACCCATCAGGTCTGGCACCAGTGCGGCACCCAAAGGGCCCTCTGACTCCCCAGTTCGCAGTCTCCCAATCCCACTCTGGCCCCTACCCAGACCATTGCTCCAAAGCTATGCCCTCAGTGTAGCCGCCAGTCCATATCCCTGCATGCCAGGCCACTGCTTGGCTGCTAGACCCACCTAGTCCAGACCTCACCGACTGGCCTGCAGGGCCTGGTGTCTAGCAGGTCCACCTGACATGGAACAGCTGGGCCTCCAGTGTGGCTGGGCCCATCTTGACCCCCAGGCTGCTTAGCCACCAGACCTGCCTGGTTTAGCACATAGCCTTGCTTCTGGCCCCCAGGATCCAGCATCAGGCCCTGATCCACTTGTCCCCTGGATGTGGCCAGCCTCTTTGCCTTCCTCCTGCAACCCAATTTCTTGGGCCACCACTTCACCTCCAGGCCTACAGTCTGGCCCACCCACATTAGTCTCCCAAGAAGGGAAATTAGGAAGTCTTAAACCCCAACCAGCAACACAATAAAAGGGAAGGACGCATAATCCATGGCCTATACACACAAGCTTAGATTGCACCTCAAGAAAAAACGAAAAGAAAACCAGATGGGCAAAGTCAGTGAACACATACAGTCACTATTTTGTCCACCATAGTAGATATGATGCCTTGATTTCTTAACATTTAATCAAGATTTTTCTTTTGTTGTTGTTGTGGTTTGTTTGTTGTGGCATTAGTTCTCTTTTGTTTTTTGATTTTGGGTTTCCATACTGGATTTTTGTTTTATTTGACTGAGTACTGACCGATTCATTCTCCTACACATACCTATATTTGTTTCACTTCATTTCTGGCCTTTTTTTCCCCCCTTTTCCTTCTTTATTTTGTTTTCTTTCTCTCATTTTTTTTAAATTGTAGTTTTGTTTTTTTTCCCCCCCTTCAAAGGTGTTATTTTCCCATTCTCTGTATTTTGAGGGTTAGGGTTTATGATTACCTTATTTTTATGTTGTCTTGTATCATCTTTATCACTACTCTATCTCCACTGTCTCCCTCTCTTATTTCTCTAATTCTGACAACCAAATTCCATTCTCTGTCCTGCTTTATATTCTTCTATTTTTTGTCCCCTTTCAAACTAACAACATATCCTAAGTTACCTCTGCTTGTGCCCTATTCACCCTTTGAAATTGCAAACACTTTCTACCCTCCTATCTCTTCTTTACACATTTTCAACTCTGTCCTTAACACTTCTTAGTACTAATTGAGGTATATAACAGCTACCCCTACCACAGATGTCACAGCAATAATTAATGCAGCAGAAGGCATAGGCAACATTTATTGTTTGATTTTAAGCCAGGCACAATACGTGATTATGTACTGTTTTTCATGATGGAAATTGCTGATCCCACTATCCCTATGTATCATACCAATTAACACTAGATATCAAATGGGAACTAAGGACTAGTCACTGCTATATATTGTTTGCATACATTGTTGCTATCATTGGGCTCACCCCGTCCCATCTGTAAGTACTAGTGACAAAGAGGGACACTAAAAACTCATAAGTGTCCAGAAGGTAGAAACTCTACAGCATTAGATCCATCCAGACAGATGGATAGACACAGAAACAATATGAAAAAGCAAGGGAACAAACCATCCCAAATAACCCAGACTGCCTCAACAGTAGAGTGCATTGACATCACAGTGGAGGAAATGTCAGAGATAGAATTCAGAAAGTTTATGGTTAAACTGATCTATGAGGTAAAAGATGACATAAGAAATAAAATCTGAGAGAAAATACAAGAAGTGAAAGATCATTTCAACAAGAAGATAGAGATCCTGAAGAAGAATCAGTCAGAAATCCTCAAAAATGAAGGAATCAGTAAACTAAATTAAAAATTCAATTGAAAGCATCACCAATAGACTAGACCACTTGGAAGACAAGTTTCAGGTAATGATGACAAAATATATAATCTAGAAAATAAAGTTGACTGTAGGGAAAGGATATTAAGAGACCACGAACAGAACTTCCAAGAAATATGGGATAACATGAAAAGAAAGACCAAACTTAAGATTTACTGGGATATGAAGGCTCAGAGATACAAATCAAAGGAATGCACATTATTTTCAATGAAATGATATCAGAACATTTCCCAAACCTTAAGAGCAAAATGGAAAATCAAATACAGGAGGATTATAGTACCCCAAATATACAAAATTACAACAGACTTACACCAAGGCACATTATTATGAAAATGCCTAACATACAGAATAAGGATAGAATTTTAAAGGCTGTCAGAGAAAAGCGACAAGTAACATTTAGAGGGAAACCAATCTGGAGCTCAGCTGATTTCTCAACCCAGATCCTCAAAGCTAGGAGGTCTTGGAATAATATATGCCAAGCTCCAAAATAAAATGGATGCCAGTCAAGAATACTATACCCAGCAAAATTTAGCTTCAGAATTGATTATGAAATAAAAATCTTTCACGATAAACAAAAATTAAAAAGAATTTACTAGAAAACCTGCACTATAAAACATAAAAAATATTTCATGGAGAAATGAAAAATAAAAGTGAAAACCAGCAAAGGGGGTGACTACACTAGAAGAATTATCAAAGGAGAAACTAACTCAAAAACAATAAATAAATCAAAATGACAGGGAATAAAAATCATAACTCAATAATAGCATTCAAAGTAAATGCCCTAAACTCATCAATGAAAAGATATAGACTGGCAGATTGGATTAAAAAATATCCAACAATATACTGTCTCCAAGAGACTCACCTCAGAGGCAAAGGCATCTATAGACTGAAGCTAAAAGGGTGGGGAAAATACAACGTAAATAATTCACATGGATCTCATAAACAAGCTGGGATTTCTCTCCTCATATCAGATAAAATGGACTTCAAGCCAAAGTTAATCAGAAGGGACCAAGAAGATCATTTCATACTGCTTAAGGGAATAATACATCAATAAAACATAACAATCGAAAATATTTATGCCCCAAATAGTAGAGCACCTATGTACATCAAATGAACCCATCTCAACTTCAAGAATCAGATAGACCATGACAAAATAATATTTGGTGACTTTAACATGCCTCTCTCATCACTAGATAGATCCTCCAAATCAAAACAATGGATCCTTCTCTAAAATAGACCATATCTTAGGCCACAAAGCAACTCTTAGCAAATACAAAATAACAGATAATACCTTGCATTCTATCAGATCATAATGAAATGAAATTAGAAATCAATGACAAAATAAACAGAATAAAATCCAACACCTGGAGACTAAATAATACACTATTGAATGATAAATGGATAGTAGAAGGAATCAGGAATGAAATTTAAAATAATATTTAAAGGTAAATAAAAATTGCAACACAACTCACTGGGACATTATGAAGGCAGTTCTAAGAGGAAAGTTCATTGCACTGAGTACATTCTTTAAAAGAATAGAAAGTCACCAAATAAATAACCTAACATTACATCTCAAAGCCCTAGAAAAAGAGAACAAATCAACACCAAAAGCAGTAGAAGACTAATTAAAATAGGAACTAATTAAAATCACAGCTGAAATCAATGAAATTGAAACAAAAATACAAAAACCAGACAAAACACAAAGTTGGGTCTTGAAAAACTAATTAAAATGGATAAACCCTTAGTCAAGCTAATGAAGAAAAAGAGAGAAAACTCAAATTACTAAAATTTATGATGAGAAAGGAAATACCACCTTGGACCTATTGAAGTACAGGTGATAATCAGAAAGAATTTTGAAAATCTATACTCCAATAAAAAAAGAATCATGATGACATCTACAAATTTGTAGAAACATGCCCTACCCAAATTGAACCAGGAAGACATAGAAAATTTAAACAAATCAATTTCAAGCAATGCAATTATGCAATTGAAGACACCATCAAAAGCCTGCCAACAAAGAAAGGCCCAGAACCAGATGGATTCTCAGCTGAGTTCTACCAGAACTTCAAAGAGAAAACTTATATAAATACTCCTCAAATTATTCCACGAAATAGAAAAGGAAGGAACCTTTCCAAATTCATTCTACGAAGCTATTATCACCCTGATACCAAAATGAAAGACACATCAAGGAAAGAAAACCTCAGACCAATATCCCTTATGAACATAGATGCAAAAATTCTTAATAAAATCTTGGCAAATCACATACAAAAACATATTAAAAAGATAGTGTACCATGATCAAGTGGGGTTCATTCCAGGGATGCAAGGTTGGTTCAACATATGGAAATCAATAAATTAATTCATCACATCAACAGACTTAAAGACCAGAATCACATGATTATCTCAATAGATGCCAAAAAAAAAAAAAAAAAAAAAAAAAGCATTTGACAGAATTAAGCACCCCTTCATGTTCAAAACACTAGAAAAACTAGGGGCAGTAGGAACATACTTCAACATTGTGAAAGATATGTATGCTAAATCCAAGGCCAGCATCATTCTAAATGGAGAAAAATTGGAAGTATTCATTTTAAAAACTGGAACAACTGATTCTGGAAGAGGCTGCAGAGTTGTGGTGGTGGTTTCTGCATTGGAGATGTGATTCTTGGCTGCTGGAGGGGTGAGATACACGGAAGCATCATGGCCGAGGAAGTACAGAAACATTCTGTACACACACTTGTGTTCAGACATTGAAGAGAACCCATGACATATTTGTAGCTGATAATGGAAAACCTGTGCCTTTAGATGAAGAGAGTCCCAAACGAAAAATGGCAATCAAGCTCCGTAAGAAGTACGGTCCTGTGTTGCATATGCTTACTTCGAAAGAAAATCTTAAAGAGAAAGGCCCTCAGAATGTAACGGATTCATGTGGTCATAAACAATATCCTGCCAATCAAAGACAAGAAGTTGAGTATTTGGTTACAGGTACACATCCAAATCCGCCAGGATCTGGAGTTGCGTTGACAGCAGATACTAAGGTCCAAAGAATGCCCAGTGAATCAGTTGCATAGTCCTTGGCAGTGGCATTACCTGCCTCTCAGGCCAGGGTTGAGGCAAATCGTACTGTACTCGGTGGAAATGAAGATCGACATCCTGGGGCTTCTGACTGTCACAACCTACAGTGATGAATTCAATGGTCATGGAGACTGGCAATACTAAGAACTCTGCACTGATGGCCAAAAAAGCAGGTACTATACCAGAACCCCAGTGGCACCCACCATGGAAACTCTACAGTGGGCATCTTGGTTGGGTTCCCTGCATCACTGTGGAACCTTGAAATCAGTGGTTTGTTACTGGATCTGCTGATAGAACTATAAAGATCTGGGACTTGGCCAGTGGCAAGTTAAAACTCTTGTTGACCGGGCATATTAGTACAACGTGGGATGTGATAGTAAGCACAAGGAGCCCATACCTGTTTTCTTGTGGAGAAGACAAACAAGTAAAATGCTGGGATCTTGAATATAATAAGGTTATAAGGCATTAGCATAGACATCTAAGTGCAGTGTATGGTTTGGATTTGCACCCAACAATCGATGTGCTGGTAACCTGTAGTTGAGATTCAACTGCCGGGTTTGGGATGTGAGAACTAAAGCCAGTGTACACACATTATCTAAACTTACAAATACAGTTGCTACAGTGAGGGGTCGTGTTGCAGAACCACAAATTATTACTGGAAGCCATGGCACTAAAATATAATTATGGGATCTGGTGGCTGGAAAGATAAGAGAGACATTAGTGAATCATAAAAAATCAGTCAGGGCTATGGTTTTACATCCTCCACATTACACATTTGCATCTGGTTCTCCAGATCACATAGAGCCAGTGGAAATTCCCTGATGGAAGTTTCATTCAGAATCTTTCTGGTCATAATGCTATTATTAACACATCAACAGTAAATTCTGATGGAGTGCATGTATCCGGAGCTGACAATGGCACTATGCAACTTTGGGATTGGAGAACTTGCTACAATTTTCAGAGAGTTCATGCAGCTGTGCAGCCTGGGTCTTTGGACAGTGAATAAGGAATATTCACTTGTGCTTTTGATCAGTCTGAAAGTTGATTATTAACAGCTGAAGCTGATATAACCATTAAAGTATACAGAGAGAATGATACGGCAACAGAAGAAATTCATCCAGTCAGCTGGAAACCAGAAATTATCAAGTGAAAGAGATTTTAATGTGGCATTGTCTTCATGGTGGCTTTTATTTTTAAGCTTTGGCATTGAGGAGGATGTTGGTCATTTTGTGTTCTGGCTGGCAGTATAAAATAGAAACTCACTTACTGGAATTATTGCTGCTTCATATTTTACAATAAACTGTCTCCTATGCCCGCTCCAAAAAAAAAAAAAAAAAAAAAAAACTGGAACAAGACAGGGATGCCCTCTTACACCACTTCCATTCAACATAGTCCTTGAAACCCTAGCCAGAGCAATTAGACAAAAGAAATAAATTAAAAGGTTATGAATAGGAAAAGAAGAGCTCAAACTATCCTTATTTGCTGGCATTTATCCTTATTTGCTTATTTGTTTCTATATTTAGAACACCCAAAAACTCCAATAAAAAACTTCTCAAACTCATAAACAAATTCAGCAAAGTAGCAGGGTATAAAATTAACACCCACAAATCATTTGCATCCCTATACACCAGTGATGAATCAGCTGAAAGAGAAATCAGGAAAACTATTCCATTCACAATTGCCTCAAAAAGAAAATCAAATACTTGGGAATCAATCTAACAAAAGAGGTGAAAGACCTCTATAATGAAAACTACCAGAGCACTAAAGAAAGAAATTGAAGAAGACCTTAGAAAATGGAAAGACCTCCCGTGTTCTTGGACAGACAGAATTAAAATCATCAAAATGGCCATACTACCAAAAGTGTTAAACAGATTTAATGCAATTCTCATTAAAATTCCAATGATGTTCTTCATAGAAATAGAAAAAGCAGTCATGAAATTCATTTGGAAAAATAAGAGGCCCGGAATAGCCAAAGCAATCCTTAGTGAGAAAATAATGCAGGAGGCATCACAATACCAGACCTTAAATTATACTACAGAGCTATAGTAATAAAAATGGCATGGTATTGGCACAAAAATAGAATTGAAAACCAATGAAACAGAATAGAAGACACAAAGACATACACATATAAACACAGTTATCTCATACTAGACAAATGGTTTGGGGAAAAATAGAAATCCATAGGTATTAGATTGAAATTGAACCCCTATTTTTCACCCCTATTTCTGCACAAAACTCAACTCATTGAGGATCAAGGATCTTGGCATTAAACCAGACCCTGGCTCACAAACAGACTTCCCCAATAAGACAACAAAAGCACAAGAAGTAAAATCAAGAATTAATAAATGGGATGACATCAAACTAAAAAACTTCTTCACAGCAAAGGAAACAATAAGGACATGAATGGAGAGCCTGCAGAATGGGAGAAAATATTTACCATCTGCTCCTCAGATAGAGCATTAATCTCCAGGATATACAAAGAACTAACAAAACTTAATACCAAAAAAAAAAAACCCCAATCAATAAATGGGCAGAGGAACTGAACAGGCACTTCACCAAAGAAGAAATATGAATGGTCACAAAATATATGAAAAAATGTTCAACATCTCTAGCAATTAGAAAAATGCAACTATAACTACACTGAGATTACACCTCACTCCAGTCAGAATGGCAATTATTAAGAATATAAGTAACAATAAATGTTGGTGAGTTTGTGGGGAAAAAGGTTCACTCATACATTGCTGGTGGGGTTGCACATTGGTACAACCACTCTGGAAAGCAGTATGGAGATTCCTTAGAAAACTTGGAATGGAATCACCATTTGACCCAGTTATCCCACTCCTTGGAGTATACCCAAAGGACTTAAAATCGGCATACTACAGTGACATAGCCACATTAATGTTTGGCAGCTCAATTCACAATAGCCAAGCTATGGAAGCAACCTAGGTACCCATCAACAGACGAATGGATAAAAATAATGTGGGATATTATTCAGTCATAAGGAAGAATGAAATTATGGCATGTGCCAGTAAATGGATGAAATTAGAGAATATCATGTTAGGTGAAAAAAGCCAGTCTCCCAAAAACCATAGTTCGAATTTTCTCTCTGATAATGTGGATGCTAACCCATAACAAGGGAGGGTAGGGAGGGGAGGTATAGAAGTTCATTGGATTAGACAAAGGGGAATGAAGGGAGAGGAGGGTGGATGGGAATAGGAAAGACGGTAGAACCAATTGGGCGTAACTTTCCTATGCTCATATATAAATACGTGACCAGTGTAACTCCACATCATGTACAACCACAAGAATGGGATCAAAATTGTAATGGGTTGCACCCCATGTATGTATAATATGTCAAAATACACCCTACTGTGATATATATTTAAAAACAACAAGCAAAAAAAAAAAAAACAACAAAACAAAACAAAAAAAAACATGACAGACTAAGTGACTACAAAGCCTGAAATACTTATGTGACCCTTTACAGGAAGTTTTCTTTTTTTTTTTTTTTTTGGTACTGGGGATCAAATCCAGGGCCTTGTGCTTACAAGGCAAGCACTCTACCGACTGAGCTTTCTCCCTAGCCCCCTACAGGAAGTTTTTTAATCCCAGGTATAGTTACAATAACACCTCCCAAATCACAGGTTAAAAACAACCATTTGTCACACATACTGTGTTCAACAGAAGAGGGTTTTGCTCCATGGAGTCGTTCCTCACCTTACAATGCTGCTGTGCAACAGTTCTCAACACTCAAGAGGGCAGCAGGTAGAAACACAGACCGAAGGGGGTGTCATCTCCTGTTACTGCCCGTTGCCAAAGCTGGTCACAGGGCAGTCTTGTGGCAAAAGGAAGTCAGGAGCATAATTTTCTGTGTCTAGACGGATGCTGAGCACCACTCAGGCCTACACGCTCCTTCCCTCTGCTTCCCAGGAGCATGGGACAAACTACGGATCCAAACAATGTTCATTGACTTAAGATATTTTCCTATATTATAAAGCATGTAGGTATAAATATATATTTTCATGTACTGCATTAATTTTTGCAAAGTGTCTTCGATTTCTTGGAAACTGTAGCTGTTTGCTACTTTCTACACAGCATTATAAAACACTTCTTTTTCCCATAGTCAAACTTACTAGAAAAATCTCTCAGTCCCATTGTACTATGAGGCTTTCTAATAATTGTAGAATGGCTAAGGAATCATGACAGTAGTTCCATTGTTTTTCTTTTTTTAGAATATTCAAGGGGCTTATAATTCCACACTGTGCCTTTCCAGGTGTCTCATTCACTTTGAAGGGGGGAAGCTTTCAGTTTGAAGAATAGTTCAAGAACCACACACCCAGGTCTGTCCTTTATACTGCATCAGCAATAGAACAAATAGTAGAAGATACAAAATCTTGTACTCTGTTCTTTTTACGATGAGTCCTAAGTGAAATCAGTTTGATGAGAGTCAGCCTTTTTCTTATACTACACTATTTATACTTTGAGATCCAGCAGTTCAATTTGATTGTGCCTTTGCATTTTGCATGTCATTATTATATCAATCCAGAGGGTAATTGGCCTATGGTAATGAGAAAGTAACAGCCGTCCCACACATTGGAAATGTTGTCATAAGCACTCTGAAGAAATACCCCAAGTCCATAACCCAAACTGGTTAAAGGTCACCACCTTTTTGCAGGCAGGGGATAGAGTTACACTACATTTTGCTTTGCATTGAGTTGTAAAACAGAAAATTAATTTGTGCAACATTAACTCTATTAGTTTTCCATTATTGCATAACAAATTAACACAAACTTAGAACACAGTTTTTATGAGTTGAAAGTCCAGGCTAGGCTGAACTGGATTCTCAGCCCCTTACAAGCCTGACATTAATGTGTTTGAGGGGCTGCTTTCCTTATGAAAGCTCAGGTCTTCCAAGTTCATTCATACGGTTTGCTGAGCTCAGTACTTTGAGCTTTAGGACTGAGGTTGTTCTGCTGGCTGTCAGCCTGGGTTCCCGCTGGGCATCTACTGGTCACCAGCAGTACCCTTGTCTGTGACCCTCTCTTTGGGTCCTCTAATACTTCCAACTGTCTTTCCAGAGAGACTCAGGCCCTTTTAATATCTGACTTGTTTGGATTTAACCCATCAGAAAATTCTCCCTTTAACTTGAAAGTCAACAGATTAGTAACCTGATCCCAGGAGCGATATATTCTATCTGGTGCACACACCTCGCCTGCAGTTTAGAGGAGGGAATTACACAAAGTGCATTCACCTGGGGCAGAGATCTTGTGAGCCTACCTTAGAAGTCTGCCTACCACATGATTTCATTATGTCGATGGTCAGATTAACTATCATGCCAGCAAATCATATGAGTGAAGGAAAAAACCAAATGACATTTCTTGGCTGAGACAGGTATTCACATCATCTCGCCAGTCAGATCTTACACCACTTGCAGTTCACAGTAACCACGTCTTGATGCACATAGGTCTTGCTAAAGATCTGTGTGATACCTTCTAATATCTTCTACTAATTCTTTTCTATTTCATATCATTTCTTTGAAAGCTGGTCATGACGCATGAAATAGATTTTATAGCTGGGCCAGGTGGCACACACCTGTAATCCCAGCAACTCCAGAGGCTGAGGCAGAAGGATCATGAGTTCAAAGCCAGCCTCAGCAATTTAGTGAGGGCCTAAACTGCTTAATGAGACCCTGTCTCAAAGATAAAAAGGACTGGGGATTTGACTTGGTTATTAAGCTCTTGGGTATCAAAAACAAAAATAAAAACAAAAAAGAAAATGAAATAGATTTCATGAACCATAAGCCATAAACCACAAACCATAATTTGGAAAGCACAGTCCTAATGGAAAAAATTTGTCTTAATAATCTGGAAACATATTTTATAGAAAAAAATCCCACCAAAATATATTCATAAAAATATAGAAATATAGTTATTCTGAATAAATTAATATTGAAAAAACTATAGGTAAAAATGGAGTAAGCTACTAGTCTGAACGATATGGGTAAACAACTGTGTAAACTTTTTAAAAAGTTTATTTGTTTTAATTAGTTACACATGACAGTGGAGTGCACTTTGATACATCATATATAATGGAGTCTAATTTCTCATTCTTCTGGTTTTACATGATGGAGAATCTCACTGGTCATATAGTTATATATGTACATAGGGTAATAATGTCTGATTCATTCTACTATCTTTCCTAGTACCATACCCCCTCCCCTTCCTTCAACCCCCTCTTCCTAATCTAAAGTAACTATTCTTTCCTACCCACTCCCCACCATTGTGAATTTACATCTGCATATCAGAGAAAACATTTGGCTTTTGGTTTTTTGGTATTGGCTTATTTTACTTAACAAGATATTCTCCAGTTCTATCCATTTACCTACAAATGCTATAATTTCATTCTTCTTTAAGGTTGAATAATATTCCATTGCATGTTTGTGTATATATATCACATATTTTATCCATTCATCTGCTGAAGGGCATCTATGTAGCTCCCAGATTAGCTATTATGAATTGAGTTGCTATAAACATTGATGTGCCTGCATCACTGTAATATGCTGATTTGAAGTCCTTTGGATATAAACTAAGAGGTGGGATAGGTGGGTCAAATGGTGGTTCCATTTAAAGTTTTCTGAGGAATCTCCATACTGCTTTCCATAATGATTGCACCAATTTGCATTCCCACAAGTCAACATTTATTTTTGCTTGTATTCTTGATAATTGCCATTCTGACTGGGGTGAGATGGAGTATTTTTGATTTGTATTTCTCTAATTGCTAAAGATGCTGAACATTTTATCCTATATTTGTTGATTGGTTGTATTTCTTCTGTGTAGTGTCTATTCAGTTCTTTGGCTCATTTGTTGATTGGGTTATTTTTTTGTTGTTGGTAAGTTTTTGATTTCTTTATATATCAAACAGAAGACACAGAGAGGGACCCACATAAATACAGTTATCTCATACTAGATAAAGGCACCAAAAACATTTACTGGAGAAAAGATAGCCTATTCAATAAATGGTGCTGGCAAAATTGGAAATCCACATGTAACAAAATGAAATTAAACCCTATCTCTCACCCTGCACAAAAATCAACTCAAAGCAGATCAAAGACTTAGGCACTAGAACAGAGACCCTGCACCAACAGAAGAAAAAGTAGGTCCAAATCTACATCATGTCAGCTTAGGAACTGATTCCTCAAGCACAAGAAGTAAAATCAAGAATCAATAAATAGAATGGATTCAAACTAAAATGTTTCTAAAATGTTTCTCAGCAAAGGAAACATTCAATAATGTGAAGAGAGAGCCTACAGGATGGGATAAAATCTTTGCCCCCTGCACCTCAGGATAATCTCCAGGATATATAAAGAACACAACTGTGTGAACTTTAAAAGTTAAAAAAAAAAAAAAAAAAAAAAATTACAGGACAATCAGCAATACCACAACAGTCCTCACGAGGGCAGCACCTGCCCAAGGTATATTTAAGGCTTAACTTGCATGTGTCCTTTTCTAGTGAGTAGGAGTTCTGGTGAGTGAATTACTTCATGGTACACTGGTATAGGCAAGAAAGTGTTTTATGTTCGGTAACTGAGAATCAGTCCTGTCAAAACAAAAAGAACTGTAATTTTCTTTTCTGGTCTGAGCCAAGAGAATGAATTGAATTCTTTTGTTCCTAGCTTCTTTGTCTTGCATTTCCCCTTTTTGTCTTCTTTGTCTGACTCTAGCCTATATTCTCTACCAGGTGGTCCAGGGAGGGGCCAATGACCATAGGCCTTAAGGACACGTGATCGTTAACATTTTATGCTGACTCAGATTCATTGTGAAGTCTCTCTGAACTTCCACACTGATGCAGTCAGGCCTCTTGCCACACCATGCTAACTGGTGACCCTTGCAGCCTGAGCCCCTGTGACTCTTGATCAGTGTGCAAGAGGAAGTCCTGCCTGCAGAAGAGTCAGCACATTCTCTTCAAACTTTCAGGTGCCAGGGAGAGGCTTTTCCTATCCACAAACCCAACAAAATCCTGCTGCCAATCAAATGTTCGTAGACTATTGGACTTTTTCAGGCCTAAATCTGTGATTGTGGGAAATATGCTTTTAGAATCCCTTCTTATCACCTCTATTCTGAATAATAGAGGTATAATAATGAGGCACACAACTTAAAATCATGGTCCGAGTTGACACCACTCTGTCAATCAACAGGAAATAGACAGTAGTGCCCAGGCAGGCCAGCTACATATGGAGCAAGGCCCTGCCCTTTATTTACTTGGGTATCTTTTGTCACATTATAGCACTGGTCTAGGTGTGTATTTGTTTCAAATAATTCTCTTTGGAGAGGTGTTGTATTGACTGGATCATGTTGCTGCATTTTTAAAGGGACTGAGGTATGGTGAGATGAGATGGTGTTTGGGTGGGAAAAGTGTCCAAAATGACTGCGGTGAGGCCTGAGAAATGGGGAATATAAGCTGGTGATGGACCCATTTAGAATCTGAAGCAGTCTGGAGTTTGTGGGTTGGAAGTATAACTGAATGCTTTGGTTCTGGTAGGGATGGGTGACAGGCCTTCAGCTTGCCCCCACCCCCTGCCCTAATCCACAGGAAGGCACAGCTGGCCTGAGGGCTGTCTGGGTGTGGGAGGAAGTGTCGACTCAGGAGGATGGCCCTTAAGAGCAGAGAGGACTTGCTCTGTGCCAGGCACTGGGCTGGACCCCAGTACAATGTGAGAAGGAAATAGCTCAAATTCTGGAGGAGAGGAGGATTAGCACCCTGATGGTGGAAAAACCCAAACAATACATTTTTTATTGGAGCTGTGCACTCCTGGTTCTGGTTTTATTCCAAAATTCATGCTCTGTTTCATCTTCTTTTTTTAAAACTTATTTTAAGAACTCTAAATCTCTCTTTAAACAAAAATTATGATAACTATTCAGCATCACATTGCTCTCTTCACATACACGCTTCCACATCCCTTCGCCTTAAAAGGCAACCCCAAACCTTCATCTCCGCAGCTGCTTAGAGTCTGATTTTGGAAACAACCCAGCGGGACGCATCCTCAGTGCCACTTCTTTCCTAGAAGTGATTGGTGCCACTATGGTGGCTGGGGCCTGGAGTGTCTGAGCAACCCAGGAGCCAGAATGTTATACCAGTGCTTGACAAGAAAGTGGTCCCGTGTTAGGAGGGAAGCAGTTGGGGTTCTCCCAGACTGTGAATAGCAAGTCACATATGTTTTAATATTTAGAATTCCAGCATCAAGTGTTTTAAACCATTATCTGAAAACAACTTAGAAAAATCTCCTATTTCTAAATTTCAGATTTAAGCTATGTTCTAGAACTTGGCTAATTTCTCTGCCTTAAATAGCTACTCTCCCCATTGGTCATGGAATGGCAGACCCTTGTGAAACACAACCCTCAGAAGGTGAGTCAGTGAGATCTGGGTTGCTTTACTGCCATCATGGAGGATACCACAGTTAATGAAAATACACTGTGTTTTTTTTCTTTTTCCCCTAATTTAGAATAAATGTTTAGGAAGGCGGAGGAGGTTGTCCATTATGGACACATAGTGGGCACAGGATGAGGAGCTGGTTGAACATGTCTCCTTTAGATTTCTTTTTTATTGGGTTTTTCATAATCATACCTAAAAGAGACAAATGATACCTAAAAGGCAACATGAATGTACAATGTATAAAAAGATCCAACTACAAGGATGCTTACGGAGGTATTTATATAACAGCGAAAAATAGGAAATAATTTGAAAGAGTTTCAAGTAGGAGCCTGGGGAAAGAACCACAGTACACAGTTAAACAGAATAACTTCCTAACATGGAACAACGTGGGAAAGTTTTTAAAACATAATTTTAAGTGGGGGAAGCAAGTGGCAAATGTGTGTGCACAGTGAGAGGATCTAGGAAAATGTCAATATTGAAACAAAATTATAAATCATGTAAATTGTATATAATTATAATAGAACTGAAAAACACAGAAGGGTAAATCTCAAACTCAGGATATTGATTTTCTAGGCTATGAGAGGGGCTGAAAATAGATAATTGAGATTGTAACTGCAGCTATAATCTTATTTTTAATATAAAATTCTAAAGCCAACATGGCAAAATGCTAAAATTTATTAATTTTTTCAGATGTATCTTATTATATTTGTTCCTTTTGGTGGTCTTAAAATATAAAAATAAAATTAGCCTGGCGCGGTGGCACACCCCTGGAACCCCATCCACTTGGGAGGCTGAGACAGGAGGACCTCGAGTTCAAAGCCAGCCTCAGCAAAAGTGAGGTGCTAAGCAACTCACTGAGATCCTGTCTCTAAATAAAATACAAAATAGGACTGGGGGTGTGGCTCAGTAGTCCAGTGCCCCTCAGATTAGACTAAATTAAAGCAATATATGAATGTAAGCATCCAAGAATTACACTCTACATAAGAACAGTTGTTGCAGGGCACGGTGATGCATACCTGTAATCCCAGCTGTGCAGGAGGGTGAGGCAGGAGGATTGAAAGGTCAAGGCCCACCTGGGCACCTTAGCAAGACTCTGTCTTAAAATAAAATAAAAAAAGGAATGAGAATTTAATTCAGTGCTAGGCCTACCATGTGTGAAGCCGTAGGTTTGATCTACAAAATTACCAAAAAAAAAAAAAATAAATAAAAGATTCAGCTAAGCTCATCAATTCTTAGCCTTTTTAAACAAAAACCCTATTTCTTAAATTTGTGAGGAGACTGCAAGAAGGAGAAATGTAAACAAATACAAGTCTTTGGCTACCAGGAGGCTTGTATTTTCTCCCAAATTGTGTCTCTTTGAAGGAAAGGAACCTTTGATCTTCCTCTGACAATCTAGTGCCTCCAGCCCAGAACTAGGAACACAAAGACAGTTAAAATGTACTAATAACAAAACTCAGTTGTTCTGAACAGCTCAATGCAGGTTCACATGGATTCCCTCCTGTTGCCTCACCAGGGTCCTGGGAATCCCATTCAGGTCACATTACCAACACCAATGCTTAATCGTGCTGGTCTTGTCCTTTTCAATATGGAACTGGAAGGGCTTTGTTCTATGAAAGATGACCTGGGGACTCTTGCAGAGATAGGTTAGTCCAGATCACATTTGCTTCATTAGTGGATTGATAAAAGTTGAGAACAATGACATTGTGTTTCTCTGTTGGATTTTATTGAAAAAACTTGCATTCAATACTTCCGAATGACAGAGCCTTAGTGTTTTTCTCCTCAGTGCTTGCCATAGATCTCTGAATGTTTTCATGATTTTCTATCCATAAAGCAGAGTTTTGCAGATTTTCTGTAAGAAAGAAACAGTGAGTTATGTCAAGTGGAAGTTTTCTTTCTTCTATATTGGTGCTCATGGGTCCAAGTTAGTCATTTTCTCTAGGCGAAGAGCACAGTGCATATGTGTGGCACTGTCCTTTGGGGCTGATTATTAATATTGCTGGTTATCTATTGAAGCGGGGAGCCAGAGAACACAGCACACACTGCTTACTCTGCAGAGGTCTGTTGCCACTTACATCTTAATTTCTGATAGTTGTCTTTTGATTCACAGGAAGTGGTTTGGATTGTTTCCAAACAATGAAGAAAAATCCTAGATATGATAATGTAGGTTTCATAGCTTCCTAACAGTGGTAGTCAAGTGGATATGGGTTCCACTTAGGCCTCACTACCTCACCAAGAAAACAATTCTAAGAATACAAAGAAATTAAAGACTGCTATCGTAGATAGCAAATTATGATATAGGAAATTATTGGCAAACTGTAAGCCTTTGGACCAAATCTGGTCCATCACCTGATTCTGTATATAAAATTTTAATGGAACATAACCATGCACTTTTGTTTACCTTGTATTGAGAGCTGAGTTGAGTAGTTGGAACGGAGTCCACATGGCCCACAAAATCGAAGGTATTTGTCATGTGACCTTTTGGGGAAAAACTTGTCCGTGAAATTGAAGTAAATGACAAAAGTTTTGAAATAAAAGCTTTGGCCTTAAACATAAATTCATATTTAATCATTGTGCTAATCATTGTGCCTAGAAGGTAAATAAAGTCCAATTAGAAATGGCTTTATCAATGATCATGTCTCATCTCAATGATATGTCAACTTTTTAATTAGTACTATGTATCTCATTACCTAAAATCCTACATCTTATATATCTTTTCTACATCAAACAAGAGATGATGAGCAGGTCAAAAAATCAGCACAGAAAAGCTAAATGAAGCAAATGTCAGTGAACCAAAATGTCAATATTAATCTCCCTGCCTGAGATGTGGCTCTCAGACGTTTCTCCTCTCCTCTTCCTTGGCTTCAGGAACTGCAGAATTTCAGCCATCCATTCAGTCTTGCCTGACTCCTTAGTCAATCCTGACCAATTTGGAATTTGGCCTCATTCCCACAAAAAAAGTATTGTTTTTTTGAGTGATTTTAGAATTTGGTCTGTCTGGAGTCCAGATTTGTTCTCCACAGTCCCAATGAGAATAAAGCCTCAAGCCCAATCTGCAAGGGTAGGATTGGGACCACTTTTTAAACTCTTACCTGTTCTGAAACCTGCTGATACTCTATTTCAAATGAATGGTTTACCTCCTCTCCTCAATCGCAGCTCTCTTGGACCGTGATTCCATGATCTGAAACAGTTCAGATCTCTTAACACTTGGAGTATTAGGGTTTCTGCTTGTCCTCAGTCAACTCTTCTACTCAGACCTCTGAGCAGTTTAAATAGCCTGGGGCACAACTGCATTTCTACACATTCTCAGACATTGTGCTGCTGGCCAACCAAGCAAGACCCTGTAGCTGGGTTAACCTCTCAATCTCATTCTCTGCAGATCCACACTCACTTCCCTTTCTCTGACAGCCCCCTTTGGAGGCCCCAGTATGTCTAGCAACTAAACACATAAGGGTTTTGAATGTGGTCTTTCTAACTATAAAATACAAGTTTCAAATATTTTATAATAAGCAGAGTAATAATTAGCCTGATATGAGATAAATCAGTCACAACTAAGATATTTATCTGATGATTAAGCATCTTGCCTGCGAACTCAGTTCCTCATGTAAGTTTCCAACAGATTTCTTAACCCTTTTAGGACAAAGAAGATGGTAAGACATCTGAATCTCCCATCAGAGAATGATCAGAGATGAATGAGTGAGTCCCTCCAACAGTGACTCCCGAACCCCCACTGGAGATGGGCCTCGTGTGTTTCCACCAGGGTCCCTGACCCCACACACAGCCACTGTTTAGTCACTTCTTTTTGTTTGGATTTCCCCAAGAGAAAACGAACCATCCCCAAACTCCTCTAGGATCTAGTCCTTTGCAATTCTTATAAAGACTCACCATGTGGTGAAGGATGCCTTCAAGAAGGTGTTTTGTATCTAGTCTCCCTCTTTCCACTCTGGTTCCTGTAGTCAGACACCTCAACACATAAGTCAGATTAAATTTCTTCCATGATTGAAAGGTCTTGTAACCTAATGCTACAGTGTGAGTGTTGAATATCTCCTGAAGGTTCATGTGTTAAGGCTTGTCCTCCAGAATGACAGTATTGAGAGGGCTTGTGAATCTTTAAGAGGTGGGGACCTAATGGGAGGTCCTAAGGTCACTGGGGGTGTGCCCTGGAAGGGAATTGTGGGACCCTGGTCTCCTCCTCTTCTTGGCTGATGAGAGAGTGGTTTGGTTCTGCCATGGGTTCCCACCACAAAGTACTAAAGGCTTAGTGACCACTGGACTAGAATCTCCAAAACTGTGAGCTAAATAAACCTTTTCTAAGTTAATTATCTGAGGTATTTTGCTATAATTATGGAAAGCTAGTACACATAGCAGTTACTAGAGTTCACAGGCCCTGCACAGTGTGGCTCTGGCTTACTCTCCACGCTCTCCACCCTCCTGTCCGTGCTCTAGCCATGTGGGAGTTCCAAGGTATACTCGTTTCCACCTTTGCAGTTCCTGATGCCTCTGGCTGGAATGCTTGTCCCCAAGATTTTGATGTGACTCTCTCAATCTTACTGCCATGTCTTAGTGCAGGTATCACCTCCTCAGAGAAGATTTTCTGACCACTCTAGCTAAAATAGGAATACCCAAGACCCATTCAGTCTCTACTCCATGACCCCATTTTATTATCTTTATAACTCTTATAACTCTATTGTTATATATATATATATATATATATATATATATATATATATATATATGTATATATGGTGGGTACTGGGGATTTAACTTAGGAGTACTTGACCACTGAGCCACATCCCCAGCCCTATTTTGTATTTTATTTAGAGACAAGGTCTCAATGAGTTGCTTAGCACCTAACTTTTGCTGAGGTTGACTTTGAACTTGAGATCTTCCTGCCTCAGCATCCCAAGATGCTGGGATTATAGGCATATACCATCATGCCCAGCTATGTTTGTTTATATTATTTACTATATTATTTACTTTGTATTATTTGTTCCACTCATCCATCCATTTATTCATGTCTTCATCACCAATATGTAAGTTCCATGAATGTCTGACTTCATTTGTCTAGTTTACTACCTATGTTCAGAGAA
The DNA here is from genome assembly GCF_902686445.1 of Sciurus carolinensis. Classification (NCBI taxonomy): domain Eukaryota; kingdom Metazoa; phylum Chordata; class Mammalia; order Rodentia; family Sciuridae; genus Sciurus; species Sciurus carolinensis. Next base: position 71,748,297 of record NC_062217.1, read on the forward strand.
TAGTAGAATGCATGCTCTCTCTCTCTCTCTCTCTCTCTCTCTCATATATATATATATATATATATATATATTACCCAGGGTTGAACTCAGAGGAGTTCTTAACCACCCAGCCATTTTTTTTAAAATTATTTTTTATTTTTACAGACTGAATTTTGATGAATTGTTCACAAATAGGGTACATCTTCGTTTCTATGGTTGTGTACCATGTAGATTCATACCATTTGTGTAATCATACATGTACATAGGGTAATGATGTCTGTCTCATTCCACCATTTTTCATACCCTGCCCTCATTTCCCTCTATGTAATCTAAAGTTCCTTCATTCTTTTCTCAACCCTGACCCCCATTATATATCATCATCCAATTATCAGGGAAAACATTCGATCTTTGTTTTTTTGGGATTGGCTTATTTCACTTAGCATGATATTCTCCAATTCCATCCATTTACTCCATCCATAATATTTTTATTTTGAGACAGGGTCTTACTAAATTGTATAGAGTCTTGCTAAGTTGCTGAGACTGGCTTTGAACTTATGATTTTCCTGCCTCAGCCTCCAAAGCTACTGGGAATACAGGTGTGCACCACTATGCCCAGCATCAAAAAATATTTTTGAACAAAAGAAATGAAGTATTAGCCAGTTTTCTACATTATTGCTCATTCATCTACCAGGAAGTGCCATTAGATCCTTAAGCACATCTTCTCAACCAAGGCCCACATTTCATATAAGCCTTCTTCAAAACCCCTAAATCAACTCTGAAGTCAAGAATCTGCCACTTATCCATAGATAAATGGGAAACTTAGCAAGACAACCCTATTGTTTATTATAAAGTGCTAACAAAATAGTTTCTCTAACTTCCATACCATTAAGCATGCCCCCAATTTTTTATGTGTCCCTGCCCACCAGACTTACTCTGCTAAAGGCTTGCATATTGTTAAAAATCAATCAAATTAAATAATGGAGGTGAGCAAATTCTGAAAAGTTCATACCATTATGCAAATTGAAGTTACATGTACATTTCAGAGACATCTTTTATTGATTTTAGAGAAATATGTGATATTAAAAAAACGATTTAGATACACATTGTAGAAAATAGTCTTCAAAGACTAGTTACAGCTGACTTAGCAGAGCCCAGAAAACACAATTGTATGAAGTCAGATCGCTATAGTAAACCTGAGTTATTACTCAGTGTGGTTTGGCTTCTCTGATTGAACCTTTGCCGATACACCTGTATGGCCAATTGTACTGAAATCAATTAAAAAATGTGTGGTTTAGACATATTTGGACTTTTCATCTTCTAAAATGCCATTGACGTAAATTGCTTCCTATCATCTCATTTACAAGTCTCTTTGTTCTTATCAATTAATAACACTTTTATCCTTCATTCTAAGTTTTGGGGCTTGAGGGGGTATTGAAGAGAAATGGATTTATTTAATCCAAACCTGTTAGCTGGAAACCTGCTTGAGCTTGCCAGCTCAGATCACTGTATTCCTGTTTTCATAGATCTCATTCAGGTGTCCTACAAGGATCTACAATTCTTCCTTTCTTCCCGTATGTTAACTGACTGTTGATCTCACATCATGCCCGCCTGGGCTTGCAGGATCTGTCAGGCCCTTCTGCTGAGCCAGATTCCTACTTTTAGAATCTTTTGATCAGTCCAGTCTCTCATGACATGGGTAATGCTCCATTGGATAGAATTGTTATTCTAGCTTAACCAAACCACTCTGAGCGATTATTACCATCAAAAGCATCCAGACTCACTGTGCAAGAGTGCACTTACCTGTGTCCAAAAGCAGTACCTTGACTAATTCTACCTTCTAGAAAGTTAAAATGGCCAAATCCTCTTTAAACAATATGAACAGCTCCAGTGATTTCAGTTGTGTTTATTTGCAGGTCCAGGAAAAGGGGATTTTCTTTTTGTTACAGGGGTCAAAAGTTCTTGTCATTTCCTAAGTAGTGTGCAAAGCATACTTGGAGTAGGGAAAGGCTTCTAGAGTTGATAGCCATAGCTGTGCATCCCCCCAGAGCTCTGGTGGACAGGAGAAGCCAGGAAAAGGAGGAGCTGGGTCATTGGTAGGGACCTCGGTAAGATTTGCAGTGTCCAACAGACTGGGATGCCTGTCTCATATCTTTACCTACATTTGCAAGCTCTGAACACAATCAGAATTCTGCTGCAATCCACTGGGAATTGTGACTGAGTGCCAATTTGCAAAGTTGCAAATGTGTACTTTAAATTCTCTGCTTGCATTTGGACAGTGTCTTAATATAAGGAGAGTGATTTTGACTTAGGAATTAAGGCTAAATACTTAAGTAAAGAAAACTCCCAAATTTTGTGGACCTGTTTTTGCCTGTTTACTTCTCGTTGCCAGATCAGAAATAAAGCCTCTGACAATAGCACTGACTGCTTGTCTTTCCTTTGTTTCTGCTCCTTCTCTGCTTCTCCTCTTCAATTACTATTACCTAGCATTCAATCACATTTTGGTATTAGGTTTTTTTAAAGTGATAAGACATAGTTCCTATCTTCAATGCCCTTACTATCAGTGCCATTATTTTTAACATTGAGATTATTATTTGGTTAAGAAGAGGAGAAAATACTTCAGAAACAACCAGATTTTCATTTTCCATTGTCTTCATTATTTAAAATTGTGTTCTCTATTCTCTGCTCTGCTTTACTTTGTGTCTGAGCAGAAACGAGGCCATCATCAAATTCCTGATCTTTTATAACTCACATGCCACCCACATTTGCTCAATTTCCCTAGTTTTTTTTTCACAGAGGGATGTGTTATCTTTGGAATGGGTGTGTGAGACCTTAATAGGAAGTCTGCCCCAAACCCACTCATCCTTTCCCCCAAAATACAGCAAATAAACTCATCTGTTTCATATTTTCATGGGGTTCAAGTTGGTTTCTCCTATTATCTTAACTGATTCCACCCTCTACATGTAAACATTTTTAAAGGAGATGTCATTTGTGCCAGCATAGGCAAGGCCTTTGAGTTAGAAGCCTGTTCTTCTTATTAATTGGCTGGGTATCCTGCAATATTTAGCATGTTTTTGCATGTTTCCCAGTCCTAGGAATTGACTCTAATGGTTCTGTTTATTTCATATATGTTGTAGATAAGCAAAGGGCTAATTCAAAGAAAAAGGCATGGAATGTTGCCATTGCTGCTTAAAATATTTTAATTTCACATTAAGATTGTGGATTATCACAAACTATGGCTCCTCATTGCCACAATCCTGAGCAAAACTATGTACTGTTTTATATTTCTTCAGTGTATTTCAATGTCTGTTTTGAATTTATTAATCAGTCACATGCCTTTATTCTTACTCTGGAAAGGGGGAAGTTGTATTGTTCTGATGAGATAAAATAAGTCTAAGTGAATCCAGCTTGGGAAGATAACTTCCTTTGGCTTCTACTTCCTTCTCTTGACCTTTCTACACTATGGCTTGCTCCAATATTCATATATTATTTTCCACCTTCTTACTGAAAAAGTAGCTCTAAGAAGTCTGAAAGTGTCTTAAATTTTTCTACTTGTTTAAGCAAACCATAAAAAAGATCTAGATTCCTAAGTTTATAGGGGATACAAAGAAGATATAACTTTTCTGTTAAGATTTTTTTCCTTTTAAATATACTTCATAACTGGAATTATTTTAGCTATTATTCTGCCTTAAAAGAAATGTCCATTCCAAAAAAAAAAAAAAATTGACAGCAATTCCATTGCTCATGGATTATTTTATAAAAGTGAGGATATCTGTCATGCCTTAAAAGTAGTATTTGACTCATTAAAGTCTCACATGCACACAGGTCTGTAAGACATTACCTGAAGTCATGCACATCATTCCCACAAAGCAGGCAGTCATCTTTTAAAACACTGGTCAGATGATGTCTAGTCTCTTTTAAGGTCCTGAATAGACGTCTTCCTGTATTTAGAGTAGAATTCAAGCCACTTACTGTGACCTATAAAGCCCAGTGTTATTTGTCTTGCCACCTCAGTAGTGTTAACACTTGATAAATATTTTGAATGGGACCTAAGATGTATTAAGCACTGTTCTGGAAACAATACCACTGAGAATGAAGGCAGTGAAGTTTTTGCCTATATGGAGCTCCTGGATAATAAAGAAATAACATGTATTAGTGATAGATCTAGTGAAACCAAATGCAGAATGCAATGTGGGTCAAGATGGAGAAAGATATCTTTTAAAGGCATGAGTGAAATGATGAATTATGAGATTAGCATAGCAGCAGTCTACGTAGAGAGAAGAGTAAATGCAAGGGCCCTGAGGTAGGAAGGAGTTTGTGAATTTGAAAGACAACAGGAAGAGATTGTTACTGGAAGGTATGAGGGGAGATAAAAGGAAACACCATGAGCTTATAGAGGCAGGCCAGGCAAGATCATGTAAGAAATTGCAGACCTTGGCAAGGAGTTGGATTTTATTCTGAGTGCATTGGGAGAAAAGAAGTTGAGGATGGGTATCAGGGTTGTTGCAATTGGTACCTGAGATTAATAAAAAGAGGTCTAGAAAAGTATTTCGATTGTAGATACATTTTTTAAGGTTGGGACAAAATTATGACAATTGGATTTGGTATGAAATAAAGGGCAAGCAATGGAATTAATTAATGGAAGTCCATTTACTAACTTTGGAAAGATTGAGGGAGGATTTTGATATGAAGGGAGGACACAGGTTTTGCTTTGGGATGTGGAGTTTTGAGCTTCCCATGTTAAGTCCATTGGACTATGTGTAGGATGTTTAAAATGTTTCTCTGAAGATTGTGGGAGAACTTGAGATGGGGGCAGAGAGATAGTATTTGAAGTTGAGACAGTGGATTCACTCAATTAGGGATTTGATGGGGGTGGGTAAGAGGGCAGCAGGTGAGCCCTGGAGAGCTATAGTAATCACAGGCTTAGGAAGAGGAGGAATTTCTTACACTTTAGGGAATCATTGGCTGAAGCAGGAAAAAACTGGCCCATGTGGTACTCTGGAAACCAAGTGACTAAAAATGGCAGAACAATCCATTTGTCTCCATATGTTGAGATGAGGAACACTGTGACAAATGGATTTGCCAAGATGGGACCACTGGCCACCTGGACAGGGTGACTGAAATGTGGTGGGGGAGGTGTTGAATGGAGCAATCTAACATTAGTAAGCAACTTTGTCACTGGCTAAGGAATGCAGTGAATATAAAACCCCCAATATTCTTATGCTTAACAATGTACTTAGGTTAAGATTAGAATAGCTAAGGTTGTCAGAGTTCAAGGTTTTGGTTAGGCTTCATGAAGCTTGAGTTCATAAAATAAATGAAAGTGGAGATGAGATGAGTTCTTGAGCTAAAGTGCTTAGACCCATAGCTGGTGGGACAAAGAAATAATATACAATGTCCAGGGTTATGTGGTCCCAGTTCACATCCTTGCTTTTCTAGCTATTCACTAAATCAACCTCTTGAATTTTTTTGTGTATAAAGCAGGAATATTAATGTCCATGTCAAGAAATTGCTGCTAGAATTTACTGTAATAGTATATGCAAAGGGACTAATAAGTGGCACAGTTGTTTAGTTTCCTTCTCTGAGGTATTACCAGTAAATTGAGTGAACTTTATGTCATTGAACACTGATGCTCATGCTGGAGAGGGACGTCTATCTCACATTTCTTGTATCCTAGATAATTATCCTGGAGGGATCATAGCTGTAAGGAAAATGCAGCTCAGCTCGGGACCCATGGCAGCTCCAGCTCTTAAATCTGGCGGAGTGATGCTCTGGATGCCTGGTCTGAGTTGTGGTCCAGCAACAGCACCCAGAAATCCACAATGGACACAGGACCTCACGCAAGAGATTTTATTACACGGATAACTAGAGCGTCAGGGTTGAAAAGAAGGAAAAGAGAAAGATGGCTGAGCTTCTCCCAGATATTGGAATCTCCCGGGCTGGAAGGAACCAATAGCGGAGGAGAATACTTGCAAGCTGACTGATAAACCAATAGCTAGCTAGCATGTTCAGACTGACAAGCTAGGATGTAACGTGGGAAGCAGTGTAGGCCGGAAATTCCTGCAGTGTAAGGGGCGGGCAGAGCAACTTTCAGACTGGCAAGTTAGGTTGTGGTGCAAAGGAAGGGGCGGGAGATCAGCTTTGTATTACAATAGCAACTTGAAAATGTCAGTATGTGGGTCATCTTTCTGTTATGGTAAAAATTTATAAAGAGGAAAGGTTTACTTGGGCTCACAGTTTTGGAGGTTTCAGTTCATGATTGGTTGACCCTATTACTTTAGGACCTGGGATGAAGAAGACACCATGGTGGGGAACACAGAGAGCAAAAAGAAACTTCTCAGCTCCTGCCCAGACACGAAGGAGAGGGTGGAGCAAGAGACCAGGGCACCATAATCCTCTTTGAAGACACACATCCAGTAACCTAAAACTACCACTAGACCCCAACTCTTAAAGTTTCCACTACTTCCAAATAATGCCTCAGGCGGGGGACCAACCCTTTAACACAGATCCTTTGGGGATCCTTCCACCCAATCACACCAGTAAGCTTCCTCTTGATCCAAATGGAAAAGTTGATAATAACCATGCTCAGAACTCTTCCTTGAAAAGAGCTATTTTATTTTCTTTATCTCTCCATCTCTGTCTCTTATCTTTCTCTTAATTCTCCATATATCTCCCCTTTTCTTCTTCCTGATTTTTATTACCTTTATCTTTTGACTTTACAAATAACATTTGTTTATTTTAGGGGGAAAGGGAAATGTTTTAATTTTCAAAGAGAATGTTACCAATGACAGCAGTTTCAGGTTATTTTTCCCTATGAATTTCCTACCAGGTAACTTCCTGACTCCTCTCTGGTGCTCCAGCTTCCATCTGGTTGAGGGAAGGGAGAATTCATCCAGTTCTCTTTTAGCAGACAGTGAGTAAACATAATAAAAGACCTCTTGGGAAACTTTTACGAATCTTAACTTTGTGATATCTATCAAATCCTCCCCTTTCCCCACCGCTCTCTTCTTTCTGCATTACCATCCTGGTAGCCAGGAAATTTAAATCATCAACAACTTTGGAAGTGGCTGAGTTCCTCTGCTTCTTTAGCTCTGATGGTCCTTCACACCTGGCTCTGAGATGTTTTCTAGCTGCTGGTCCTGTTGCATAGCATCATTACTCCACAGTCATGGCTCAGAAGGGAAGAGACTTCAGTGCCCAGTGACAAATGATGACATTCAGGAAGCTGATTCCCAGAACACTTGTGGAAGCAATTACTCTCCTGGAGGAGTTGGTGGGTCAGACCGCATCTTTCATTTATTGTTTCATGGAGGCACATGAATCTGTAGAGACAGGATGTGCTCCAAGGCATCCCTTGAATGAGGTTACAACCCCCGATTTAGCCTCGATGTGTTTGTGACACTCAGCTGCTGCTCTGTGAAGAGGAAGGAGGCAGATTTTGCTTAGCACCGACATGGTGCAGAAGAAAGTAGGGACCCCGCTCAGCCCAGAGCCTGGCTCTTTTTCTGTTCCTAGAACCAGGTGGGTCTTCTGTGCATGTGTTCATGCGGAGCCTGCAAGTGCTCACATGAACTCAACAGGCACCTGTGATTTATGTTTTGAATGTTGCCCAAGTTTGTGCAACAAACTTGTGGTTTAGTCTGTGGGGGAGCTTTTGAACTTACTGTGAGAAGGCTGTTGGTAAACCAAATGATGTAAGTTGGTGTGCAATTGCTTTGAGTTTTTTCTAAATGAAATAAGTATGATGTTCTACAAACACGTATTTAGTGCTGGAATTGACGTTCTTGGGGAGCAGAGTGGATAGCAGAAAATTGTGAATTCTGATAAACCTTGTCTATCTACCTTCAAGTTTTCAACTGTGCCTGAAATTATGTGTCATATGAACCATAAAAGTCCATCAATATTATTGAATGCTGGAGTTCATATCAGTCTCAAATGCAGGGGTGAATCTGAGTGGCAAATGCTGGGTTTTGATTTCACAAAAGTCCTATTAGACTCATCTTTGCCAAGTATATTATGTTTGGAAAGAAATAGTTTTTGTTTTATTCCCACAACAAAATTAACTAAAGGAAATATTTTGAATTTTTTAAAGAGTTTCAGCCTTTTACAAATATGAACTTGTTGGTATTGACTTCTTTTCATTTTATTAAAGAGTCAACCAAAGGTATTCAATATTCTAGGTGGGGGTCACATAAAGTTTTTTTTTTTTTTTTAATTTTGGGTAGTATCAGTAACTTTAAATAAGCAAAGCAAATTCACCCAACTCTGTTTAGAATGTTAGAGATTTTGTTGTTTTCATAACCCCATGATAAATCAATTTTCTCTCTCCTGTATGAAAGTTCTAAGGTTTTAGAGGAGAATGTTTGAAGCAAGATTTCAAGAGTCACTCTGACTGCTATTTTTCTACATAAAATGAACAACAATAGCAGCATCAGAAAAACAAGACTAAAACCCAAACCCAACTATCCAGCACTGCCAGATGGTTCTTATCTCATAAAAACTCATGTAGATATCAAGAAATCACACCAGTCAAGAACACTGTTTTTTTTGTTTGTTTTTGGTCCTGTCTCCACTACTTGTTATCTTATCCATAAATTTTCCTGAATGGAAAATAAATACGACCCTTCCCTTCACATTTGTATCTACTTTAGCAACTAAAATACTGTCATTTTTCTCATGAGATGGTGGAGCATTATGGTTGGTGAAAATAACTCAGCTATAACACATCGGTTCTACTAAACCAGCAGCAGATGCTTTTGGATCCCTGAACCACTTCTGCTGGAAGTCTTGGGCATGTACTAGTCTAGGAAGTTCCTGGGACTCTCAGGAACATACAACCTGGTACCTGAAGCGTAATCACATGTGAAAAGTGACACTGTAGCTAAGACATGGAATCAACCTATGTGTCCATCAGTGGATGAAAGGACAAAGAAAATGTGGTATATAGGCACAACAAAGGACTAGTAAGCCTTAAAAAAATGAAATTCAGACATTTGCAGAAACATGAATGAATTCAGAGGATGTTATGTTAAATGCAATAAGCCAGGCACAGAAAGTCCAATACCACATGATCTCACTCAGATATGGAATCCAAAGAAGTTGATCTTTTAAAAAAATTTTATTTATTTATTTACGTGGTGCGGAGGATTGAACCCAGTGTGTCATGTGTACTAGGCAAGTACTCTACCTCTGAGCCATTATCCCAGTTCCAAGAAGTAGATCTTATAAAGTAGAGAGTAAAGTAGTGGTTACCAGAGGCTGGGAAGGTAGTGGGAAGGTGGGGTAAGGAGAGGTTGGTCACTGGATACAACATCATGGTTAGACAGGAGGAATAAATTCTTGTGTTCTTATGTTCTTGCACAGTAGGGTGGACTATAGGTAAAAATATTGCATTAAATATTTCAAATTAGCTAGGAGAGAGGACTTTGAATGTTGTCATCACAAAGAAATGATGAGTGTGTAAGGTGATGGGGATGCTAGATATCCTAATGTGATAACTGCAATGCAGACATGTATCAAAACATCACAATATACCTAATAGGCATGTGCAATGGTTACGTGTCCATTAAAAAACAAAATAAATACAATTGCTGCTTCATTTTTCTTGGTTGAGATAAAAGTTTCCTAACATAGACAAGCTTCACCATTGGGAAAGTCCTTTTGGAATGGCAGCAAGAAAGAATCTGACCTAATTCTAGGTGTTTCTGACAGTTCAGTTACAGAAATGTGGTCACTAGAGTTTTCTCCCTTAACAAACAACAGCACTTGAGTATTTGAGGCTATTAAGGATGATGACTGTAGTAGTGACTAAAAATGATGAAAAGGCTACATATTCCTCCAAAGTTCCCCTACGATAATGTTAATTATTGTATTAAATAGTTATTGCTGTTCTTAAGGATTAATGTATACAGATTTTTCCAGACTTTTCTGCCTATCTATGCCCCAAATTAGACTGGTAGCCAAGAATGGCATATGCAGCATGTAGCTATTTGGCCTTCATAGTGAGCCATGATTGTTTTCATTGTATTGTGGTAGCTTTCATTTTTTCTTGTGCATATGTGTGATCTCCTTGGTAGTTGTCAAGTACCTAGAAAGGGAAGGCAATGTTATACTTGTCTTTAAATACTTTTACCAAAAAGGCAAGGGGAGCTCAGTTGACCCCAGGAAGGTGAATCAGCTTCTACTGAATGAAGACTGGGGATGAATCCTCTCCTGCTCTCAGATCTGGCTTCAGATCCTGACCTAGAATCTGGCTTGTCACAATGTCAGGATTTTGTAATGAACTCTGGAGACTTTAAGCATTTTCTGCTTTCCAGTCATTGTTTAAAATGGTGCAACATAATAACTGACATCTGTCATACTCACAGACTGACTATATACCAAGTACAGAGCAAGTGTCAAATATATCATCTCTCCTCTACCCTTTTATCTTCACTCACCATAGTCAGTCTAAGTGGCTTTCTTTCTCTTTTATGATGGCAGCAAGTATGTCTCTGTCTGACAGCCCCTGAATTTGCTGTTGCCTTTGCCTGCCCTCTGAAGAGTTCTTCTGCTTCCTGTAACTGATGCTATCTATCATTCATGTCTCCAGTCGAATGTCACTCTCTAAACGTGACATGATCAACTTTTCTATCACAGCACTGATAGCATTTACTACTATCTGAAATTATTATTATTTTTTAAAAATAGGTTTTTAGTTGTCAATGGATATTTATTTATTTATTTATTTATTTATATGCGGTGCTAAGGATCAAACCCAGGGCCTCACACATGCCACGCAAGTGTTCTACCACCGAGTCACAACCCCAGCCCAGTGAATTTTTTTTTTTATTGGCTTACATATTTATTTTTTGTCCCCCATAAGAGTACACACTTACAAGAAACAGGGACCTTTCCTGCATTGCTTTCTGCTCTATTCTCAGCATGCATAGCAATTTGTTATACATAGTATAGTAGCTGCTCTGCTAGTTGAGTGAATGAATGGGTTATATCATCTAATATTCAAAAAATGTATGAGATCCTATCTTTTCATTTAAAAAATATGGAAACAGAAACTCAGGGAAGATAAGTAACTTCCTTAATGTCACAGAGACAGCAAATGGAGGGATTTTGTATGTCACTGACTTCCTTTTATCTTCAGGTTTGCCAAAAATCTGTATCCTCATTCTTACCTTCACCCTTGTGACATCATCACAAGACTCACCTTGGAGTGTGAACCATGGATAAACTCAACCACAGGACATTTAATTGTCTATTTATTTACCCCCTGACATGCTCTAGAGAAATTTCATGTGACTCAAAAATGCAGACCCTGAAGCTCAACACTATTCCTGGTTAAATAAGTGGCAGGAGGAAAGCATCCCAAGAACAGATGAGATTAAAAATATAGGATGAAGCCTGGAGTGAGACTAGTACACAAATTTTCTCAGAAGTACTCACATTTTCTAGAAGTGAGCTGCAAACTTGACTTTATGTTATCTAGAAGAGAAAGACCAATTGTTTCTTCACAGTGTACACAAGACAAAAATTACCCAGCAAAGTATTCTTGGGTTTTCTCACAAAGAGAATACTGAGTAATGGGAGAAACTATATTTTCTCTACAGTGTTTGCATAGAAAATATCATGAAAATTTTAATTTTTTTTCCTTATAATAGCATTTCAAAGCCCAAGTTAGTTTAAAAAAAAATGAAAACCAAACCAAAGAACCTCAATGAAGACTCCAAAAATAATTCTATGAAAGTCCCCAAAAAACAACTTATGGGGCTTCTGAAATGCTGCTGCTTAGTTTACAATTGATATTGAGGCAGCTTATCCCAAGGGGTACATCTTATATCATTTTGGAAGGATCACCTTTATATCAAATCATAACTATTTTTTTTTATTTTTTTCAGTACCGGGGATTGAACTCAGGAGCACTCAACCACTGAGCCACATCCCCAGCCCTATTTTGTATTTCATTTAGAGACAGAGTCTCACCGAGTTATTAAGCATCTCATTTTGCTGAGGCTGGGTTCGAATTCGTGATCCTCCTGCCTCAGCCTTCTGAGTAGCTGGGATTTCAGGGGTGTGCCACCATGCCCGGCAACTATTGTTTTCTTTAACCAGGTTGACCAGCATTTGGGGTAATGAAAGGAGCAGACTTGGATGTCTGACGAATAAATGCCAAGCCCCTAGTGGACAGCAAGCCAAAAAGACCTAAGTGTCACGAGAGCGCTGCACCCAGGAGATAAGACACCATCTGGATCAGAATTGGAAACAAGCCAAGAAGAAGGGTATGTAAACTCCCCTCTCAGCTCCTTGGCTCAGCCCAGATCTCCTGACGAATCCAAGTCAGCCAGGTTCGCGAGCCCCACTGATCATCCATCCCTGGAGACCGCGGAGACTCCGCTGCTCTGACGGCTTCACGGCCAGCAGAGCCTGCCTGTCCTCGACTTCAGACCATCTGCCAGAGGAAGTTCCGAGACCAGTCGTCGTCTTCCCTCCGACTAAGATAACGTCACATTCGGGGTCGTCGGAACCCACAAGGCAGAGAGGACTTTGGACTATTAGATTGAGGTGTGTTTATTTGTCATACGATTTAATTGATGTGTGATATTAGGAATATTAAGGTTTGTGTTATCCCGAGTGTATCAAATAAAGCCAATTTGTTTGGAACCAAATTCTAGTCAATCGCCTCTCTGCCGCTTGCGACAGATAAAGAGGATGATATACACATACACCCCTTGCTTCCCCTATCTCTGACCTTTGTAGCCTCTGACAACTACCTGGAGTACAGAATCTGATACTGATAAATAGGTACCCTCAAGCTTTGACAGTGAAACTCAGAACTGGAAGATATGGGATAGATGGGTGGATCTGAGGGTAAGAAATCTTAGGGATTGTATCTGAATTTATAAATTTATTTATTTTTATTATTTATCAATGTTAAATTAACCTGTACAGTGGGGAGTATTTTAGGCATTGTAATTTTTTTTCAATTGTGCTCTTTTCTACCACTTCATGGCATGAGGCACTGGGGCCATCCACTTGGCATTTCCCTTATGAATGATTGCTTATTCCTGCTATAGTTTACAGAAAGTGGAACATTTAATTGTGAGCCTAAACTGACAGTTCATCTAATCCTATGTGAATAATGATTTAATTTTGTCCAAATTTATTGAATCACCTGGATGACTCAAAGTATTAAATAGCTCTAGTAATATTTCCATACACCAGTAAGTCATTTTCAACAGTGGATTGATTAGACAAGATGGAAAATCTTTGGTGTGTCAAGCATAAGTACAGTTGCTGGGAAATAAGTCAACGAAACACTAATCAGTTCATTTAGTAACTAATAACATCAGCCCCAAGGCTATAAGAGCCATTCAGACGAGGCTTCCTCTGTGAGGGGCACATGGTCTCTCTGAACTGGTAGTAGAGTGGATTTCATCAGATAAGCTGTCAAATGCTTCATAGAACATGCCTTCGAGAATTAGGCTTCCACTGTTCATACAATTTTATCAGACACTAGCAAAGTAGATTTTCCAGTAAAACAGGAAATTGCCCTAAGGCCAGGCTTTTGAACATTTATTCAAGATGTACTTTAAATGCTGTTTCAGCTGTCACTTTTTGCTATTGGCAGAAATGTTTTGCTTTTGTTGCAGATGAACAGTTCTCTTTAATCACCAAAATCAACTAAAGTGCAGAGAAAACAAGAGCTATAAAATGAGAGTATTTGCGAGAAGGGGTGAGGAAAGGTAGGTTTTGACGCAGGAGCAATTTGAGCTGATTCGGAACCATGATTAAGACCCTGAATTGTCAACAAAGAAGCTTATGTTTCCTTTAATAAAGTTAGTAAGATGTACCATATTATGATATATAAGGAGACTGTATACAGTAGATAAAAGTTTAGACTTTGGGATCAGACTGCCTAATTTCCATTGCCAGTTCCAACAATTCTAATTTTGTGGCTTTGGACAAATTAATTCCTTAGTTTTGTCAGAAATAATTACATAACACACAGGGAAGAGAAGGCTATTGAGAAGAATAGATACAACATTTAGAAACCATTTTATAATTATTTGCTATTATTACTATAGCTCTGTGAAATCTGTAAAAGATCATATGAAAAATAGAATTGAAACATACTGACTATATGGTAGTTGAAGTATCAGAGTCAATAACTTCTGAAAGGTACAAGATTTTAAGAACAAATATAAAATTTCCAGTTTTAAGAAGTGCAGAAAGCATATCTTAGAAATAGGGAATGCTTGACTAGAACAAGTGAAATCCACCATGTCCGTGAGCAGAATGCAGGTCTGTGTTTCAGTAGGAAATGATCCGCTAGTAGGTGGTAGACACACTTTATTATATAAATATCCTTATACCCTGAAATGAAAAAGACTGTGCTATTTCCCATTTTTTAAAAATTTGTAAATCCAAACCAGAGTCTCAGGAAATGACTGGTTGATCTCATGTGGTATTCATGTGGTTCTCTACTTTCTTCTGTCTGAAAATAGAAGAGCCATTAAAGTCTTTTCCCTCAAGTCATTTTTGAGGAGCATCAGTTCATTTCCTCAGTGTAGTAAAAGAAATGAAGCTGACTCCTTGACACTTGTCTTAAAAGGCAAACTTAATATTAAATTCTGGTCCAGATTCATATATATCTATATTTTATTACTAAAGAAGAAAACTGCTTCAGGACACATCATTGACCAGCATGGATTACACAAGTAAGGCTGACCTTTAAATGACCAGTGATTGGCATGAAATAACTGGTTTTATAAAACTACATTAAGATGAAATTTATAACAGACAATATTTCTAAATATACTTATATATTATTTGAAATGTGACTATTTTAGAAATGCTTTATGTTCTGTTATTGATACATAATTTGAAGGTATCATCAATGAAATTAATAGAAGGTAACTATAAATACAGCATAATTTTAATTTGAAAATTGTAAATACTTTCAGATCTTACTAATGTGTTCTAGTGATTTTAGTACTTTGTACCAATTGTCATGGAATTGCATCAGGAACATGGAGGAATCAACAAGTAACATATTTTTGTAAACTTTGAGCTTTTAGTCATTTTAGTGTTAGTGACTCCATGAACTTCACACAATACTCCGTATAAAATGAGATATCAAGAATTGATTTTGATAATTATACCACATATGGGGCAATTAAACCGACTAAAAATATGTAAGACAGATGGTTAGATGTTTCCCAGTCTTGTTCATTTCCTCTTGCTGGGCCCTCAGGAAGACTGTTTCTCAGACTTGTTTGCAGTTAGACGGAACCATGTGACTGTTGAGATCACATGTGACCATGTGACACATATTCCCTCTGGGTCTTTTCATAAACCTTCCTGCACAATCCTCCATGTTCTCATTTCCTCTTCCTGTGATTATGGAGACCATACATTAGAAATGCAAGAATCCCAAGTCCTGGCCTGACCTGTATGAGGCTAAATATTAACTCACCAATATTACAAGATCTGTTTGTTACTTCAGCATATCTTAGCTTATCCTGAACAACATACCACAATAACTTGGTAGAATTCAAAGCAAATATGCTTATAGATAGCAGTGAACAGGACCAGGATCTTCTTCTATGTCATGAGAAAATTCCATAAGATGGTGAAACAATGACTCTGGTGCGTGCTGAGACTTTCATTTTTAAGGAAGTATTTTACAAAGCACTGGATTGTAACTCATCAGGTAGCTTAGGTTATATAGTGATATTTATTTTAGAATCATAGAATATTTTATTAGTAGGACCTCAGAAGTTATCTGGTTTGTACAAACTTCAACCCAGTATGTGTCTTGTACTAACTGCTTCTGTAATTCAGATTGCTATGATTGTTCTACTTAGGGAAAATTGAATGAGTTTTGTGATTTCTTCTTTTTCCTTTGTATTTGCTTGAACAGAAACAGTATAATGTTTTAAAAAAACCTTTAAATTATGGTAAAGAACCAAGAGAAACCTATGTACTTTGTGGTTCTGCCTGGGATACAGAAATGGGTAAATGTGTGTTTGTTTGTGTTAGGCTATTTTCTATATGAATACATGGCAGATGAGAAGGAGGCAGAGAATGTTCCAGTCAGCATGGGTGAAGGCAGAGAGGACTGGAAAGAGCATGGTGAATTTAGGAATCTTTAAGAGGGTTAGTCTGGATGAGCTGTAGAGCTTCAGTCTGCTCATAGAGGGTGGCACAACAGAACAACACTGGGAAGTGAATAATGAGGGAGCATTTTTACCTATACTGTAACAGAAAGAGAGGGAAGGACTTATGACGTAAAGGTGACAAACCTTGCATCTGTTTAATATGTGGATCAGTGAAAGAGCCATGTGAAATGATTCTGAATTCAGGGATGGAGATTGGGATGAAGGGTTGGTTCTAATAGTCACTGAAATAGAAAATGAAGAAGCAGGATCAGATTTATGGATTTCTGTGTGTATATGTCAGGATGTGTGCAGGGGACAAGTCAGTGTCTGCAGACAAAGAGGAGGACAAATTGATTTGGGGACAAACTGAATTTGAGAGGCTTGTGAAAGGTCTGTGTGGAGAAGTTCAGAAGGGAGTTGTATATAAAAATGAGGAATCTTGCAAGGAGAGCTAAGGTGAAAACAGAGATTTGGATTTGGGAGTCACTAGATTGGCTAAATAAGATCTCCCAATTAAAGGAAGAAGAGATAAATGTGTCATTCAAACTCTGGTAAGACACACGCATTTAAGGAAGGGAAGAATAGAAGACAATGGAGAATTCTCAGAGTGACCACAGAGCCAGAAAGAAAATCAGTTAATAGTGATGCCAAAGGAAGTTTTCAAGAACAGGTGATCAATAATGTAACATCCTACAAACAGATTGATTACAAAAAGGACTGAAATTGGATTTAGAAATGTGGGGTTACTTGGTGAATTTAACAAGGCAGTTTCAATGGAGTGGTGGGAGTGGAAATCATACTGCAGATGAATAAGAAGCAAGCATGAGTATGAAAGTAAAGAGGTGAGAAATACACAAGGGCTGGGTGAAGATTTCTGATAGGTAGATAAAGGAGAGATCCTGTACTTAACCTAGTATGGGAGGAGATATAATATACATACTAAGGTAGATGAGAAAGAGGAAACTGAAATACAGATATAGAGACATTCTTGAGTCGTAGAGGGAAGGACAAGTTGTTGAGGAAATTTTTTTTTTTTCAGTGCTGGGAATGCATGGTAGGCAAGTGCTGTATATACCATGGATCTACTTCCCTAGTCCAAGAGATGTTTTTTTTTTTTTTAAGGAGCTGGCTTCCATAGAAAGATTCCAGAGCAATATTTAGATTTCAGTTGAAGACAAGACATTAATGTATTAGCCATGAACCTACCATGTTGCATGCTTTTTCTACAGAAGGTGGAATGAAATTGCCTGTACCCAGGGTTGGAATTTCACTGGATAGATAAACTGAAGAAATGAAACAAAGGAGCTGAGCATATTTATGAAGTGAAATAAGGGAGGTGAAATTGATTCTGCATAAATAAAAAAAAAAACTCAAAAAAGGGAATGATGGATAATAAGAAAGTGGAATGTATTAATAATGGTGGCAGGACTCTAAGAAAGTTTATGAGATAGAAGGGGGTGGTCAGAAATTAGGATATTAGAGTTTGTGATATTCATCTTGTTACCTGAAAAGTAGTTCCTCAGTGATTCCCACACCAAAATCCCTGGAACCTGTGTATGCTATTTTATATGGAGATAGGATCTTTGCAGATGTGATTAAATTCAGAATTTTGAGTTGGGGAAATTATCCTGGATTATCTGGGTGGTCCTAATCACAACTGACCTTATAAGAAGGTGACAGAAGAAGACTAGACACAGAGAGAAAGATAAGATGATAAAATGATGTCAGCAGAGAGAGAGAAATTTGAAGATGGACCCATAAATCAAGGAAAATAGGCTAATCCAGATCTATGTATATGCTGAAAAAAAAGGTTGTGAAACTGATTTTGGACTTCTGGTCTCCAGAACTGTAAGACGAAAAGGTTTTACTGATTGAAGCCACCAATTCAGTTTGTGTTACTTTGCCACAGCAGCTACAGGAAATTAATTAATTAATTATGTAAGAGTTTAATCTTGCAGAAGTGGTCTGGTTTGGGGTTATAGGAGCTGAGGGAGAAAATTCAGTGAGTTTCACTGAAATCAGGGAATTGGGGCTTTGAGGCAGTTGTGTAAATGAAATATCCTCAGGCTTGTTTGAATTCCCTTAGACAGTGGAAAAACTGAAAAACTGGAGAATATTTGGGGCCTGAGCACCGAAGTCTTGAATTCAATGTGGAATTACTGTCAAGAAGTTCAGTGGAAGACAAGGATGAGGTGGGAAAAAGGCTGTTATCCCTAAGTTTTATTAGGCTTTAAGGAGCAGGAAGTCAGGAATACCACTCCAGTGGCTGGTGGGGCTGCCTCTGCAGTATGGGTTACTGGGAGGAAAATCAGTCTCAAGGCTAGGGACTGAGGGAGAAGTGAAGCTGCAGGCACTGAGCCAGGTGTCACTTCAGAGCAGCAGGTGGAGAGCAGAAGTGTTCCCTGATATACATTTCAGCTCATTTGCTTATTAGCGTTCCCAGATATGGATATTTTCAGTATTAGAGTTTATGTCTCTCTTCACATCACCTTTTTTATATCTCCCTTTAAAAACACCTTTATATGTCTATTTTTCTGTCAAGCATGTTAATTTTTAATATCCTTATAAAAATGAAGTTAAAAGCCATAGAAACTCAAGACAGGAGAAGCTGTTACATAAACATGTTACTGACAACATGTAAAGTCACTTTCTCTCTTGTTTGTTTTGTTGGGGCCACAGGAGCAAGTTGGGGATTATGTTGCATGAACAGCTGGCCATTGTTGGACATGAACAAATGAACTAGGAGTGAATTGTCTTTAAACATGCACAACTGGACCTGTATACTTTATACAGAAATGTTGACTTTCACTTAACTATTAAGCCTTTTACAGACATTACAAACAGATGTGTTGACATAGCTCAGTCTTTGATATGCAAAGAATATAACTTTGTTATGAAGTTTATAAAAGCTTATTCTTTAGAGCTTATCAGAATGGCTTTCATCTTCAATGGTCTGTGGAAATATTATCTAGTCTTCACACTGCACCTGTCTGGTAAGGAGACAACATGTTATCCCCATTTTAGAGACTGTAAAAGATAAATGGAGTAAACCCAAGGGATTTGCCCACATTAATTACATCCTAAAAGGAGATCATAGCCCTTATTTTTGACTTGTAACCTCGTACTATCATTTTACTTTAGCTTTCTTTGAAAGCATTGAAGGATGTGTTTTGATGTAAAGTTTGCTGCTTGTTTTCAAATCTAAATCAGGAATATTTCATACTGTTTAGACAGTATGATAAATCAGCTCTGCTATAACACTTTGAAAATTTGAATTTGCTCCACCATAATTGATGGAGAACAATTTGAGCTCAGGAGGGGGATAGTATGGAAGAGTCCAGGCTGAGGGAAAAATAAGTTGACTTTTGGCCCATGTTAAGTTTTAAAGGTTGACAGTTCATCTTGTGCTGATGTTTGGAACCCAGAAAAAGATATATAAGTGTTGTTCTGGTTTTCATCAGATCACTAAATGACATTGGCAGATACCTTCATCCGGGTCCTTATTGGGTCAGTGGTCTCAAAGACCGAGTTCCTCATTTAGCCACCAATGGACCAGGTTGTTTTGCCGTTTTGGTTTCTTTGAGTCTTGATTCTGATCAGAAAATTTTCTAGAAAATTGAAGGGAATATATAATTTTCTTATAAATTTACTTAGAAATTTCTAGGAGTTTGAAGATAGCCTGGGGCCTCTACAACTTTTGTCTTCTTTTTGGTTTTGCTGGTTCTCGTCAATTATGTGGTTATGCTGTTTCTTTTCTGTTTCCCTCCTTGCCAATCTAATTTCTTCTCTGCCCTTCTTTGTATTTTGCCACATAAATATATTTTTAACCTGCAGTGTTGTGGATAAAACCCAGAATCTTGCTATATCACCAGCACCTTCTGCAGTACTTTGTGACCCAGGAGGTGGACCCCTGAAATCAGACCTTTTCTGGATTCTATTGTTAATAGAATAGGTTTAGCCAAAGAGAAACACTGGCTGGTGGGAGATCAAAGGGCAGCAGGACAGACAATCAGGGATTCCATCTTCACTCCCTGGCTGCTTTGGTTCCACATCTTTGGCAGTAGCTGAAATACAGCCCTTGCCCTTCCAAGGAGGACTCCCACAATGGCTGTAGTTTTCTTTGCATTTTGATAAGCACTATTCTCTTCCTTCTCTTCTTTAACAAGGGTAATAGTGTTAATTTCATTTTGTTACTCTCAGTGCCTTGTTGGTTCCTTTAACCTTGTCCTTAGCTCTGTAAATATTCCCTTTATTAAATCTCTTTGTTTAAACAATCTGGGAGGGCTGATGACTTGTATTTCTTGCAGCAACCCTGACTCTTACAGTTGTCCTAAAAGTGAATGTGGTTTCAGTCCTCTCTTAGCTCCAAGTGAGATCTTAGAGTCTAAAAGAAGCCAGGATTTGAACATGAGATCAGTCCTTCTACCAGTGACTCTACAATTTAAGAATTTAGATCATAGAACATGCTCAGATTTATTATTTCCTTTTCTTTCTTTCTTTTTTTTTGGTACCAGGGATTGAACCTGATGGGGCTTAACTGCTGAACCACGTCCCCAGTCCTACCCTACCTACCACCTTAAATTTTAAGACAGGTTCTAGATAAGTTGCTTAGGGCCTCACTAAGTTGCTAAGGCTGACTTCAAATTTTGATCCTCCTACCTCACCCTCCTGAGTTGCTGGGATTACAGGCATGTGCCATCATGCCTGACTATTATACTTCTTGCAGGTTAAGAGGACCCCTGAGTATTCTTGGTATTCAAAGATAAATACTGATTATATTACTTATAGTCATAATAGGATGGGACTTCACAGATAATATAACCTCTCTACTCCATATTGGATAGGATAGTGAAGGACAAAAAATCTTTTCTCTGACATGTTTTATAATGATTTGAACATGGGAAAATGATCAATGCACTTACTTTTAATGATGTGCTAACATATTTGAACTAAAGTTTTAGGTTTCCAACCAAGTATAGGCTTACTCAATATTTTTCTGTAATGGTTATTGGAAACAAGATATTTATCTTATTTTATCTAATAAAATAATAATCTCCCACCCTATAGGGTTATAGACAACAACCTGATTGATGAATGTGTTATCACTTGTAGACAGGTAACTTATTCTTGGGTTTTACCAAAACATGATGTAACTCAATGAGTCAATCAATCAAGAATTATAATTATGGTGCACAAGAGTTGGGGCTGTATTTTTATACTATTAAAATGTGTTGTTCCTCATTTAGAGTTGCAGGACAGACTTTCAAAAGTTTTTAAGAAATGTATAAAAATGACTAAAACAGCAGAACTTCCTGGAGGCCTTAAACAAGTTAGGATAGTGTTAAATGAAAACTGAAGGATGAAAAGTCAATTAACAAATACCTTATTGGGTGACAGGTAATGTTTATTCATCTTCACTGGGGAAGTAACATGAGGTGGAGAATGTTTGCTCTCTCATCTCCTCTCTGATCCCCCGCTGGAATTTCTCCTATCTAAAGCATCTGTCTTCTCTCTGAACAACTCCTCTGGGCTAGGATGGTGAGAGGGTGGGGCAGAGACATCCTGAGGAACAAACAAGACAGATAATCCACCTGAGGCATCAATCGATGACTGGATCTACCAACCTGGCCACAGGCGAGGCACTGGAATACCTCACAAAGCAAATGAACTCAACACTCAGAGTAGCAAGTTCTTTCCACAACTGGTCATACCTAACTTCCTGTTTACTCTGCCTCTGTCACCCCATGGTAGATTTCTTGAGGCTAGGATTTAGGTCTCCTTTTATTTCATAGAGAGTTTGATGCTTATATTATTAATAATTAACTTATAACAAGTCAAGGTTAAACTGTAGACACTAATGCTGACATAAATTAATTGAATTCTTTTTTGTTTGAGCATAAATCATCTTTAATTTTATGTGATGAAGGAGGACTAAACTTTCTTTGGAATGAGGTTTGGATGAGACTATTCAATAAGGTCTTTTCTAGTTCTAGCATTCCAGAACTAAGTGGCAATTAGTGAAGCTCCACAATGCTGATTGCAAAAAGTATCAATGTCTTTGATTTAAGGTATATATGTGGAGTAGAATGCATGTTGGATATTGAATTCAAGTCTAGACAGGCATTCCTTTTCCAGAAGTCTCCTGAGTTGTTTGCACATGGATTAGGTGGGATTGGGCTTCCTAATGGGCACAAGAGGCAAAAAGTAAAGTCCTCCTTCCCAGGATTCATGTAATTGTTACCAATCTTCTGGGCTCACAGCAATAAGCAGACTGTAGAGTTGATGAGGGGGCTGGTTGAAAGGCCCTATTAGAGGTGAATAGGGTCCTCTTCCTCTTACTCATTTGCACCACTGGTAGAGTTAATGTTTTGAGTCTGAAGGACACTATGACTGTTATCAGTTTTATTGGACAAGTGACTATAAACGTAATTAAAGAGACCATGCCTAATAACCCAACTCTTACAATTTAAAAGTAAGAAAGAGGCCTGATAGGGTACCAGGGATATACCTATCATCCTAATTAAGTGCTAACAAGACAGTTGTCCTCAGTTTGGTAACTTTAGTGTATTCCCTGTGTTAACTGTCTCCATCCGGTGGATTCATCTACAATTCTTAATTCTTCTCTACAGCCACCCTTCTTCATTCCCCACACCAGCAATGTGTCTACTGGTTTCAGTGTTTAGCAGGTGGTGTCCCCAAAGCACTCACCCCAAATTGTTCATCCGGTTTATTCATTCATCCACCTTTCCCACTTTTCCCCTGCAGTTCAGATTTGGTCAAATTGCCACACAGTTTGAACTTGTCATCTCTCCTAGCTTTTTTACTTTATTAAGCAAGCACATCTCATCAATGAGAAAAAGAGGAGATGTGTGGCAAGCCCTTTCTCTTTTTACCTAAATTAAAAAATCACCTAGCCAACTTGGATTGCTTCAGGGAAATAGGTAATGATAAATCAAATATTTAAATGAAACAGACGAGGACAGATAAATGAACATGCATAATCAAGTGGCAATTTTCTTAATCAGGAAAGCCTCTGGCTCTTGTTATATTCCAATACCTCAATATTTTGATTAAATGCACCAAATGGCAATAAATTTTGTTTTTAGAAATGTGGAACAAAGCTTTATGATGTAGAAGTCAAAGAAAAATGCATGTTACATAATTACCTAGAACATCCCAATTTTATTTGAAAATTTGTGTTGCATCTTTTTTTCTCTTTTTATTATTTGAATTCTGAGACAGATATGCATCAACATTTTCTGTGAGGTAAATTAAAAAGGTGAAATCTAGTGAGCTCAATCAACCAATATTTGTTAAATGTTAAATTTAATAAAAAATGGACTAGCCATTTCTACACAACCATGGACCCAGGTATAGTTACGTGGACATGGTATTAACCTAAATAGAAGAATCAGTGGTGGAAGTATGACACTTTAGTCACACTTGTAGTTTGCAAAGTATAATTTCCTTTAGGCATAATAAACTGTTATTGTATATAACAATGGAAATGGAGATTATGTTTTTAAACACAGGAAATGATTTTTCTCTCTCCAGATAAGCCTCACTGAAGCTACTCTTTTATTTTCACTGTCCACACGTATCCTGTGACTTCTATATTTTAATTTCCTTATAAGATCTTCTAAAATAATTCTTCTATGATTTTCTGACTTTTAATAGGCATAAGTAGCAACCTGTTTTAAAACCTTTCTAATATTTCACTGAGATGTTTAAAAGATACTATCTGAACAGGTCTGATATATTTCTTGGAAAACCATTCTGCATCAAAGAGGAGAGGTATTTGATTCCATATGTGATAATTGCTTATGGATACAAAATAATCAGTCAAGATCAGCAGGGTACAGTAACAAGTGGTAGCTGGCTTGGAAATGTTGTTGATCAATTAAAGATGATTTATGGGATTTTCTGAATAAAGAAATAACATCTTTGGGTTAATATTTTCACGCAGAATAATATAGAAGGAAGGAAATTTTTTGTACTCAAAATTAACTAAGCATGCAGAAAAGGCAAACCAAGGACATTTCTCTAATAAAGTTGAAATAAACAATTTAGGATACTCATCAGAGATACCAGTGATTGCAAATAAATTGCCAAATTTGGAAAAATTCATATTTGTTTTGAAAACACCTAGAAAATAGGAATAAGTAGCTATTTCCTTAAAATGGTAAAACATGCTTTAGGTAAAAAAATAGTATGTTACTTAGTGGGCAAACACTAGAATTTCCCACTAAAATTGGAGAGATACCAGTAATTGCAAATAAATTACCAAGTTTGGCAAAATTCATATTTTTTTGAAAATACCTGGCAAAATAAAATAAATAGCTATTTCCTTAAAATAGCGAAACATGCTTTAGATAAAAAGCCAGTATGTTACTTAGTGGGCAAACATTAGACTTGCCCACTAAAATTGGAAGTAGTATTATGCTCACTATTTCCACTACTATTTAATATTGTTTGGTGGTATTAGTTCCAGAAAATTAGAAAAGTGAAAGCTACTAGAAGTTAAAGGAATAGACATAACCACTTCCACTTGTAGGTGACATGATATGGAGGAAAAAGTACTGTAACATTATAGATAGAAATGAAGTCTGTGCTAAAAGTATTCAAAAGCCAACTTCAGTAGGCTCTTCTTGGTCAAATCAGGGCAATTTGAATATCAGCAAGAATAATGAGTATAACTGATTGAGTCAAATCAAATATGCTTAAATTTATGAATTCATAATAATGCTAAAATTTAAAACCCCTAATTAGGCATCATTGAAGGATATTATAAAAACAATTCACTATTGGCAAACTGGCAAGTAAAGGGAAGTATTTATTCTGTATTTCTTATATAAAGTATAATCAAATGGAATAAAAGAGGAAGTTTCTTTATAGAAGTATTTCAACCAACATCTAAAGAGAGAATGATAGAAGATCACCTTGTGTAACAACTAAGGAACTAATAGGTTTAGGTATTAATCATCAAAACCGGTTAACACCAAAAAGGTAGGCAATCAGAAATTATAAGCCTCCTGATAGAAAAATACAATACCATCTATAGAGCAGTTTTGCCATTAAAAATATTAAATTATACCATAAGGATACCATCAGCAAAATCCAGACTCAGAAATTCTACAGTACAGGGTGGGATGTTGCTCAGTGGTAAAACACATAAGTTCAATCCCTATTTAAGAAAAAAAGACAAAGGAATTCTGCAGGACAAAGAAATTTTTTTCTACTGAAATGGAGGGTAATCTTATTGATTAAATGAGTTTTATAATACGTACAAATCAATTGCAATAGATGGTCTACATTTTGATCCTCTTTAAAAAATAGGATAAAACTAATAATCCTATAAAATTATTTCCAATTTGAACATTAATTGTGTATTTTAGTATGTTAAGATATATATTAGTTTTTAGAGGTATATCAAAAGTATTGTGCTTACATCAAAAAGTAAATCCTCTCCTTTTAGAGATGTCTATAAAATATTTATGTATGATATATGATATATGATATGATAACATGGAAAAATGGTTGGAAATGTAGGGCAGGATTGGTCATGAACTGATTTTGCCAGCTGACAGAGATGCTTATGAGAATATGGTAATCTGTATATTTTTCTATATGCTAAAATTACCCATGATAAAATACTAAAGAAAAACTGCAAATAAAGACTTTATGAGTCAAAGTCGCTAATTTAAAGCAGCAGACTCATCCTGAGTGGTTTAAGTGGATCAGAAGTTTATTAAAGGATATTAAGTTCACAGACTCTTCAGAAGGATAAGATCTTAGAGGATATATGGGTAGTACAGTATCCAAGTATATCTTTTATGTGATATCTCCAAGACATTATTGTCCTGCCACTAGGTAAAGCTCACAAATGGTATCAGGTCCTGGTACTGGACGCCACAGACCTCACCTCCTTCATCTGTCCAGAAACACACTGCAGTGCTGTGTTTTACCCTCACAGTGCCCCTTCCTGAATCTCTTGAGAGGGCTGGCAAAGCCCAGGTCATGTGCCTGGATCTCAGTTATAGGAAGGCAAGAAAAGTAAGTATCCGACTCTTCCTTTGAGGAGAAAGTCCTTATAATGTGGGAAATTCTCCAACAGAGTAAGGCATTCAAAAGACTAGACAACCACAAAGTGTGACAAATGTCCATTACTAAGTCCTGATTTTAAGAGAAGCTCCTAAGAAAGACATAATCACTGAAAAGAAGCTCAGCTTTTAGCCCAAGGCTAGTTTAATGAAATTGGATTTCTGTCAGTTACCCAGAAATCTGGTTAAATTCAGACAACTGCAGTGGATTAAGGGTCAATGACTAAAATACAAATTCTATCCTTATGTGCTCTTTCTGGTAATCTTGATGCATACTCAAATATTTTAAAATATAATAAATAGATGTTATGATTTTTAAGTGTCTCAATAAATTTTAAGTTTTTTAAGTATAAACTCATTTTTATTCTTGTGAAAATGGAGCCTACTGATTATTAGTTCTAAAGAACTTACAATACAAAAGAGTTGCCTACTCTCTATTGCTCTGCTGGACTTTCAGTAATTTAATCTAATATTTACGTCCATTTTCAAAATTATGAACACATACTGATTTCATTCTTAAATTTTAGATCACAATTTATTGACTAATTATGATGAATTGGGACTGTAGTCTCCCAGTCTCATTTTCCTCATTCTCATCGAATTCTTACAGTGTGACGCTATTACAGTCTTTGGTTAAATATTTATTTAGTGCTTTTAAAAAAACATGATCATGTTCATTTTTCTTAATGTCAATAAATTACTATTTATTGACCACTTTTTGTCTCATATTCATTTTCTTTTAACTTTATAAAAACATTGTTGAGTAGATTGACTGCTTTAACACTCTTTTTAAAATTTATTTTTTTAAAATTTTTTACAGACTGCATTTTGATTCATTGTACAAAAATGGGGTACATAATTTCATTTCTATGGTTGTGCATGATGTAGATTCATACCATTCCTATAATCATACATGTACATAGGGCATGATGTTCTCAAATTCCAACCATTTATCTGCAAATGTCATAATATTATTCTTTATGACTGAATAATATTCCATTGTGTATATATACAATAGTTTCTTTATCTATTCACCTGTTGAAGGACATCTAGGTTGGTTCCACAATCTAGCTTTTGTGAATTGCCCTCACACTAGACAAAGGGGCCAAAAACATACAATGGAGGAAAGATAGCCTTTTCAACAAATGATGCTGCAAAAACTGGAAATGCATATACAGTAAGATGAAATTAAGCCTCTATCTCTCACCTTGCACAAAACTGAACTCGAAATGGATCAAGGGTTCAGGAATTAGACCAGAGACTCTGCACCAAATAGGAGACAAAGTAGGCCCAAATCTTCATCATGTTGGCTTAGGATAAGACTTCTTTAACAAGACTCCTAAAGCACAAGAAATCAAAACAAGAATCAATAAATGGGATGGACTCAAACTAAAAAGCTTTTTCTCAGAAAAGAATACAATCAATAATGTGAAAAGAGACCCCACAGAGTGGGAGAAAATCTTTTCCACATGCACTTCAGGTAGAGCACTTATCTCCAAAATTCATAAAGAACTTGCAAAACTTTATACCAAAAATACAAAGAGCCCAGTCAATAAATGGGCCAAGGAACTGGACACTTTACAGAAGAAGAGATACAGGTGATTAATAAACATATGAAAAGGTATTCAACATCTCTAGTGATTAGAGAAATGCAATTAAAACAACTCTAAGATTTCATCTTACTCTAATTAGAATGGCTATTATCAAGAACACAGATAATAACAGATGTTGGCGTGGATGGGGGAATAAGGCACGCTTTTACATCGCTGGTGGAGTTGAAAATTGGTGCAACCACTCTGGAAAGCAGTGTGGAGAATCCTCAAAAAATTTGGAATGGACCCACCTTTTGACCCAGTTATCCCATGCCTCGGTTTATACCCAAAGGACTTAAAATTAGCACACTGCAGTAACACAGCCTCATCAATAATTATAGCAGATCATGTTCATTTTTAAGTCACACAATATATAAGAATTATATTTCCATTGTTCCCCTCTTTTTGTTTTTCCTAGAGATTAGATTTGCTTTTTAAAACTTTTTTCTTAGTCTTTTAAATGTAAGCCTAAGTTTTCCAGATTCCAACTGCTCTGTAAAACGACTCTCAATTCAGCTCTGCACATGATCAAAACCACCAAATAATCTGTTTGCTTCTCTTCTGAATAAATCCCTCCTAGAGGTTCGGAAGCAGCCCAGACTGGTTGCTTTCCCACATGCTGCGTAGTACTATCTCTTACTAGGTAATAATAAACACATTAAAACATTAATGAGAGATTTTCACATGCTGAGCCCTATATAAAGGATTTGGCATACATTATTCACAGAGTTTCATTCATTCAATTCATATTTGTTAGCATTTACTAAAGGTCCCATGCGTGCTGACTAAGAGGATGGAATGTACCATGAGTAAAACAAATGTAGCCCATGGTCAAACGGAATGTAAGGTGCAGGAGGGAAAGCAGGCATAAACCATACCCTGGGATAAATGCAGGGAGTGATGAGCACATGTCAAGAAGGGATTAGGCCTGGTGGGGGGGGGTGGTCTGGGAAAATATTTTTGAGAAATTGACGCTAGAGTTGGTATCTGAAGGATTTGTTGAGATTGATGAGGCAAAGTGAATGATGAGAGAAAAGTACGTGGAAAAGAATCTTCCAGAGATAATGACAGTCCCTGTACAGGCCTCTGTCAGGGATCCCTGGAGGTGTGTGGGACTCAGAGGCATGGGGTGTAGTTGAACAGGTGATCATTCAAGGTCTTGATCACTCAAGGTCTTGGGCACTATATTAAGGATTTAGTTTGATATCTACTTCTCATTCCTGTAAATTAACCTCTTCACATTTACTAGACATTGGTCACCTTCTTTTCTCTTGCTTTGGACTGTGCTTTGTCCACTTTTTGTACATCCTATGTTCTTGGGAAAGTAACTCCAAGCTCTAACATTCATCTTTAGGAACCAACTCGCTGATCACCAGGCTAAGTACCCAGAGGTCTTAGAAACAGGCTGAACATCTGAGATCTAGAACATCTAAGTCTAAAACATCTGAGATCTAGTGCTGCTGTTCTCCATTTGTGAGGTAAGTGCTTGCTGCCAGGATTCCAAAAGCATCCCCCTGGATCCATGGCACAGTTTATACTTACCCCTTACAGTAAAGCTCTCTGGTGAGGACTGGGGAAATATAACAGAGGCAGAGAGAGATGATATTAAGCTGTTAATCATAGTGTGTTTTTCCAGAGATGAATCAGTGACCACAGTGGCCTGGGCCAATGACATCTTCATACTTAAAACACTTGGTTAACAAATTGTCAGGAAGAAAAATCAAGCAGATCTAACGTCTTCTAAAAGAAGAAAGGATCAGAAGAGCTTGAACTGTTTTCATTCATGACAAAAAGAAAATATCCAATGTCAAAAATTCTTGGTTAAGCAGTATTGAATCACAGTGCTAGTTCTTAAGGCTTAGATCCTGAAGATTTTTTCACACACACACACACACACACACACACACACACACACATTTATATTTTTTAACAAAGTCATCTGTGATTCTTCCACTATGGAAAGAGAGCATTTGAAGAAAAATGCAAACTTGATAAGCATGTTAACTGTTGGAGTAGTGTATTCATGCTGAAAATCATTTTCACTTTGAAATTAAGCTCTCCTTTAAGTAAGTAATTGGGGTTCTCATGGCCTATTGCTGTTTGTAGATGAGGTTTTTTCCTCACTTTGTTACCAAAGATGGTCAATTTGCACCAGGATCCTGCCAAGCAGGTTGCAAACCAAGTACGTAGTTTGTGGCTTCAATCAAAATGTATGTTGTTTTAACCTGAATGATGTTTGGTAATGTTCTCTAGCTCAAGGAAAAATATTTTGTGCTCTGTCACACTTAATAATAACTCCCATATGTCTGAGTCACGTTGATCACCTTCAAGGATTTGCTGAAGAGTTTGTTTTTCTGTGTCCATGGTCAATAACAGGATGCAGGAAGACAGCTAGACTCTCAGCCTGAATTCTGACATTCGAAGAGAAAATAAGACTCTCATGGGAGAGAAAGAATATTCTATTTGAACTTACATCATGTTACAGCCTGGTTTCTTGCATCTTGGTTTTATTTCACTGTCTCCATGTGTCTTGTGGCTGTCTATATTGACGATCTCAAAGGATAGTCTGTTAGAAAGCAGGGACCTAGTTGATGTCATTCAGACCCAAGAACAAGAACAATGAAGCACTTATTAAAGCTATTAGATGTGGTGTCCAGAATCTTCAGTCTGGAACTCCCATTTGAAATGCTTATGGCTATTTTAGCGGAGAATCTAGGGGCAGTTTATTGATTGAAGCGGTTTATTGATTGAGCTTAAAGTTAGCCCTTAGATCCTAAACCAAAATTTCCCTGATTTTAGAAGTGGGTTTTGATGGGTTTACTCGAACTCATCTCAGATGATACCCATACACAAGTCAGAATATCAACTTAATGGTAGAAATTTATAATTTCCTTTTCTCTCCCTCTGTTGTTCTGAAACCATTTAGTAAATTTCTCCTATTTGTTCAAAACTTTAGAAATTTTCTTTTATTTTTGAATGTCTCCACTTTATGTGATAAAGAAATTAATGTTCAAAGATGTGTGAAGCACCCATGTTCATGTATCTCATACAGAGCCAAGCATAGATGTGAATTGGAGTTTGTATAGCTTCAAAGCCACTGCTGTTTTATTCATTTATTTTTACTACATTGGAATACCTAGTCTTCTGGACCACTAATTGCCTTCTTTCCCTATAGGAAAATTTTCAAGGAAAGCCATATTTTAGCACAAATTATCCAAAGTCAGAATGAGAAATAAGCTGGATGATCCACTGCAGGACTACTATAATTGAGTAGTTTCACTAGATTATTTTATTTTTTCTAAAGTATATATCTGTCAAAGGAATCCAGTGTTTAATTTGATAAGTCCAAATGCCTTTTCAAAAAGTATTTGAGTAAGGTATTTGAGATATTGAGAAAACGTCTTCCTTTTTGGATTCTCTTCTGGGTAAACCTGTTGTCCTTCAGATAAGACACAGTAACAGCATCTAGATGAGAAGAGACATCCACAAATGTCAGAGCAAAGGACAACCAGAAAATGGTAGAGCAAAGGGAGTAAAGGGACCTGGGTCCTAGAGGGCTCCCTCTAGCTGCTGACCTCAAGACCAAGAGGTCTTGCCTATCTCCCAACTGCTCATTACAAGAATTAAAACAAACAAACAGCAACAACAACAAACTATATTTGTGGCTATGTCATTGTTAGTTGAATTTTCTGAGACTAGCGAAGCCAGAATTGGGGACAGACAGTTAGTTAGTGTAGAAATAGGGGATCGAGTCAAATAGAGGAAATGGAGGCCAGAAAACCATCTGCCTCTGGAAGTTGGAGACTGCCCCTGGGAGAATGGAATGTTAAGGATCTCTGGAGCCCATTGACAAATTTACCTGCCCTTGTCAGGGACTACAAGCAGGGAGCTGCTAATTAATGCCTCCTGGGCCCCCTTACCTGGATGAATCACTTTGTCCCTCCCCCTGCCCATCTCACCTGCAAAACCAGGCCTAGGGCCTAGTCTCAGAGGCAAGAAGGAGAGATAAGTGGGGAGGGAACTGGAGAACAAAGGATAAACCTATAAAAGGATAACCTATAAAAGATGTAGGGCATACTCACTTCTTGGCATTCTAGAACATCAGCCATGGCCCCCTTCTCCCTCCTGGAAGAAATCTGTATTGTTACCTTTAAATAAAACCTGCTTAATATGCTTGCCTTGGCAAACTTCTCTAATGTTATACTTCAACACCTGAGGAAGCAGAACTCATCACCCATAAAGGGTGGTATCACTAGCAGCTAAAAGTGTTCCTGATACATTGGATTTTATGGCGGTGAGAAGACTATACCTAAAGGAGTCAAATACAAACACTGGAAAATCACATTTATGATAATTTTGCATTGTTTGTCCTTCTCCTTGGCCCCAATATATGGAGTTTCAGGCTCAAGGAGAAAGTTTAAAACAGTAGAGCTTTTCCCAGTACCTGGATTAGAGATGTCCCCTCTCCCAGGATTCCTAAGAGGAGGCAGAAAGACCAGCTTCCCAGGCTTTTGCTGAGAGCAAGTCTGTGGTGGCTGGCAGCTTGGAGAAGATGCACATCTCGTTGATTGTGATTTTCTAAGTCTTAATTTTTTTAAATGGAAGTGGCCTCTTTATCATACAGGATCTTCATTGTAAAGAACTTGAGCAAAGGACCCAAGTTCAGATTTGTTTTTGCTTCCATCTAACTTGTGACTTTGAGAAAGTAGTCCCCCAAATCTGTTTTTTTTTTTCCTGTGAAAAATTAGAGAATTTTCAGTATTTCAGAAAAAATATTTAAATACCCCTTTCTTCTTTTCCCTTTCATGGTTTGTTATAAGGATCCCCAGTAGTTAGACCCATAAAAGTAGATATGTTTTAATCCTGCTAGGCTAGGCTGAAGTGTACTCTCTGGCATTATTCACTCTTACCCTGACCTGCCAGCTCCTGTGGAGTTGAGAAAATTTGTACATATAGCTTGAAAACCATCCATCTAAATGTTCCCTAGTTTTTTCTAATTAGAACTCTGGTTAACAACTGCAGGGGGAGCACAGAATAATAGCAGTAATAAACAGAATTCAGCCTATCAGGAGGAGGCAAACTGGTCTGTCGCTTTCCCCACCTCTATTGTTAATGCTGACTGACGCCATTGTATTCACTGGCCCATGAAAGTAAAGAAGTTTAATCAAAGAATTAAATACATGAAGTCATATTCTTCAGTCTTATGCAAATTTGAATATGTAGTTCCTCTGAATGCAAGTTTTCAGGCCATTCTCCAAAACTGCCAATCTCTCTTTACAAATGTTCACACACAAAAGTGTTTGCCTACTTTTCACATAATGAGGCTTTTTAGGCCTCATACAAATGATGCTATTCTTACATTGGGAAAAAATAACCAGCTCACATCTCTTCTTTTGTCTGACCTAACCCTTGCCCTCTTCCTGAATGTGTGCCTTGAAATAAATATATAAAGTAAAAATTAGAATTTCATTCCTGATGAGATTTCTTGATGCTTTTTTTGTTTGTTTGTTTCAGTTTCTTACTCTGCCTGCAAGTTAAAGCCATAAAATGCATAGACATGGCCTTTATTAAGCTTTGAAGATTTGGCATCCTTCTATGCGAATATCATTTCATCTGTAGCATTTGAATTGGGAAAATCCTTTGTGTGATTTCAACAACCTTTTGTCCAGAGAGTTAAATGCACTGACAGAGCTTTTTGACAGAGCCACAGAAAATTCTCTGCCGAATACTTAATCAGTTCCTAAGCTGGCTTGCTTCCATTTTCTCTTTATTCAAGACTATGTAGCTAGACTACTAGAGATTTTTACTTGTGACTGCGAGTTTAGACTTAAATCACTTTAGGCATATTCTATACTATGTTATTTTCATCACACACATTTAATATTTTATACACATACATAAGGATATATGGAAATTTTACACTTACACTTCTGAAAAATCAGTTTGTTTTAAGTAATATATTATTTTGAATTCAATAGACTAATTCTTAATTACATAATAAGATTATTATGATATCTGTAAATATTAACACGGATATCTAAATCATCGGAGATTCTATTTCTAGGGGTCAAATACAAGAAGATGTTTGGGCAATTAAGAGTTTATCAAGGATTGTTATCATACTGAATAAAGAATGATGGAAGATAGTCAATGACATTCAAATTTTTTGCTTTTTCTAATGTTTCACAGCAGCAATGGTTTCTGGCAGATTTTGTAAACCAAGAAAATCCTCTAGGGTAAATTCTCATCCTTTGGGTATCTGGAGTAAATGGAGTAGAACTTGACTGGTTGACTGATTCCTACTCCTCATCTTCCAAGATAATTAAATCAACCATATGTTTTCTTACTGTATTCTATATACAAATAGGCTTCCCTTGGCTATCATAGGTCTTTTGAAGAAGTGTCAAATCTTGTTAAAGCTCTTTCCTTACAGACTTGGGCAATGATGGTGGCCAACATGATACTCCAAACCCTCTTTGGATCTTAATTTTAATATGAATAGAGGTTTTTTTTTAATTTGTTTAAATGAAGACTGGATTAAAAACATTGCTTTGAGAGACACAACAGGCATTACAAGATCATGATGTATTCAGCCAGATGTCTGCAAGACAGAAAATCACATGGCTGAGCAAGCCATGTGAATGTTCTTAAAGGTGGAAAAAATAGACAAGAGAAAATAAACATGTGTCAGATATTTCCTTTTTTGCATTGTATAATTCCAAATCATATGGATCCCTTATGTTTGTAATTTGGCAATTATGAATATCCCCCATGTAAATTAAACTGAGGGATCACATTAATTTTTCTCTATTATCACTATCCTGCTCTATTTGCATATATCTACCTAATTATATGGTTACAGGAGACTATAGCATTCAGGGCTCTTCAAATATCTGTTAGAAAATTGTGAGAAATTATTTTTTGCCACTCTTGACAAATGCATATGGGTGTACATTTATGCTCTTGGGATCTAGGCCCATATAATTGAAAAGTATATGCACTTGAAAATTCTGAGCTATACTAGAATCATTTAAATTATCTTTTTTGTTTTGTTTTTGTTTTTGTTTTCAGAGTTAGCAGTTTCATGCTCAGTATGTGAATAGTGTCCACTGAGTGACGACTGTATAGCTCATAGTTTCTCAGTTGTACAGGAATGGTTGAGGTCCTCCAGGGATGTCCTTACTCAAAGATAAAGGATCAGAGACTTTTTCAGGAAAGGAAAAGACAATGCCTGGTAGAAAAAAAAAAAAAAGGGTCATGGATTTAATGTCCCTTCACTCTAGTTTTAACTCAATCACTTCCCTGGTGGCTGCTGCCCAACACAATCTCTGGCAAATGGTAGGTGCCCAGTGAATAATTGCTGAATGAAAGGATGGATTCAATCTCTGGAGTATGAATTTCATTTTCTCTGCAGCTACACCATCAGCATAGGAAAGGCCCATTCAGCACATTGTTTTTATGATTTTTTCTTATGCAATTTTCTATAAGATAGTGGTTTATACATATTTTAGTCATACACTCCTATTAATTAAGAAGTTTTGCATATGAATTCCTCAAATAGGTATTTCACAAAATGTCACATTGTTTTATAAAGCAGATTTAATTAATAGAAGAATGAGATTAAGTTAATATATGTTCTAACATTTTATTCTTGCATTCAAGATTATTTTGCTTATTTCCCTTGCTCACCGTATTCTGGAGACTGAAAATCAAGGTAAATGAAGAATAATGCAGTCCCTGCTATGGAGAGCTTACATCTTACCTGGTAGACCAGATGAACACAATGTAGGACAAAGATAAAGAAGATATTTTATGCCATGATGCTAGAAAAGGGTCCCAGCATACAATTTTGCTACTCATACAGAATTTAAAACATATTTCATAGTTTACAACCTTTTATTAGTAGTATAATATTTTTTATATTGAATTGAGTTCAAGAACACTGAACTTTTTAATAGATATGCTCCATTCTCTTGGAATCATACAGATTAAATATTAAGAGCAATTTTCTATACTGTAGTGTTTCCAATATTTTTTTTCCTGTCCTGTCCACCTGAAAATGATCTTTGGATAATAACTTTTCCTTTTTTTTTTACAATAATTTTTACTTTTTTTAAAAAAATTTTTAGTTGTCAAAGAACCTTAATTTTATTTATTTTTATGTGGTGCTGAGAATTGAACCCAGTGCCTCACATATGCTAGGCAAGCGCTTCACCACTGAGCCACAACCCCAGTTCCTACTTTTACTTTTTTATGAGAATTTTTTACCTGATGTTTTTTCTCTGAGAAAAGGATAGCATATGAGGTAGATATTTGATAAATATATTCTAGAGGTTCATGTACTTCAGACATGCAGGATAATGTAGTAATATGTTTATGGATCACAAACATTAGCACAGAGATTCTGTAAATAATCCAATAACCTCAATTTTCTTGGCTGGTCATCTAGATACTGACATCACAGGAAACATTTGAGTTTGGTGTATACATGTCTCTTCATCATTTACTACCTGATTGTTCCATCCTTCTACTTTAACCTCCCCTTCTTTTTTTCTATGACTTTAGGTCATGTTTATCTATTTTCATCAAATCAAGGTGACCCCTGAATGATAGAAAAGGTGAATTATTTTCAGTAAAACTAGTAAATGTCCACATAAAGAAGATTCATACAGTTGCTTATGGAGCACTTCACCCTAAGAAGTGGTTTAAAAATAAATTCTTTCCAGGTCTCTACACATACCCAAGTGAATTAAGTGTATTTGCAGGAAGATAATGCCGTAGGAGTTATCTACTCATTTGTGATGCCACTTAACTATTTAAAATAGATACATTAACAGAAGGATTATAGTCTGCATAGAATCTAGTGGGAATAAGGAGAACCTCAAAAGCTAAGATTGGTAAATATGTCTCT
The DNA here is from genome assembly GCF_902686445.1 of Sciurus carolinensis. Classification (NCBI taxonomy): domain Eukaryota; kingdom Metazoa; phylum Chordata; class Mammalia; order Rodentia; family Sciuridae; genus Sciurus; species Sciurus carolinensis. Next base: position 71,785,030 of record NC_062217.1, read on the forward strand.
ATATGTATTCTGGGTACTCTGGGTACTCTAGGCAGCATGATAAGTACATGTCTTGATAAATTGGTATATTAAAATTCAAGTTTAAAAATGCATCTCCTGTGAGTTTGCTTAGATCTCTTGAATAAAGTCAGCTTCAGATCCACAATGCAGAGGGCCAGAACTATTCTGATGAATCCATTAAGACACCACATAGTAAGGAGCTATGTCCAAGGCTCCAGCTATTGCTTTGACATTCTTCTTTAGCTTTATTAGTAACCCCAATAATCTAGATGTTGACTTCTATAGTAAATATATCATGTAATTAATTTATTTCATATATCAGTTTCTCTCTGTGAATAATTATAGACTATTTGCCACGTTTCAGTGATAATAACACAAAAACTGCTATAAAATATGAATTCCCAAACTTTGTGGTCATTTACCATGTTTTCTTCTCACTCATGTAAACACCCTGATGGGAATCTTCTTGGAGGTGAGGAGGGTATTTTGCCCTCTGCAATGTGGGGTCCACGTTGGTGGGGGCTGCCATCTTCAACAGATGGACTCCCAGGTCATCTTGAGTGTTGACATCCAACAGGAAAAGAGGGTTTGTGGCTAGGAAAGGCACACCCACTTCTTAACCACCCCAAAGAGAAGGGACATACATCATTCCTGTTCCTCTTCCACTGGGACAAGTCAGTTGCATGCCCATCTGTAGATGAAAGGAGGAGGGGATTAAAAAATGCAGTCTCAGGAGGGGCTGTCACTTCCCTGCAATAATCCCAGAGTAAGAAAGGAGAACATGGAGACTTTAGGAACAGATAAATCCTCTGTGCCACAACCCATAGCATTGTAACTATTCTTAAGGACAGGAGAAACTTCAATTTAATTATTAAAACTCCCTCGCTTTGCGAAGTAAACCTTTGATGCAATGTTTTATCCTTAAGAACGAGGCAGACATCATATATTAACAGTGAACGTTTAAATTATGAAGCACAGTGTTTAGATTGCTTTCAATATACAAAGTGACGGTGAGATGTAATGATTACCTGTGTAATTTCATCAGTGGAAATTTCAACTGACTCATATACATCCAACATAGTTATTTTAACCAAACTATCTAACTTAGTTTATTATAGTCTTAAATACTAAGTAAAACAATCTCTTCCCTTGTTTTATATAATAAAAGTGTAATATGATTGTGTTCTTTTTTCTTCCTCAAATTGTTTCTAATTGATTGGAAGAAAAAGTTTGAATTTTTCTAGATACGAGGTAGAGCATAAAAATAATTCAGACATTTATTTTACAGTTTTAGGATCTGTTCATGGAAATATTATGGAAAGAGATTCTACATGATGTATCAAGTTACAGAAAATATCATTCAAAGATGAACATACATTCCTCAGCACATAGTACTTGAGAAAAGCAGAAATATTTAAGGAACAAGAGATAGACTGGAACAAATATAAAACTACTTTTCCATAAAAGGACTTGAATTCAGTTTAATATGTAATCTTAAGTGTGCCTAGTTTTGTTAATGCAATTTTTCCTTGAAGGTGCTTTGATTTTATTAAGTCTACATTCAATGAAATAAGAAGCAAACACAAAAACCAGACAAAATATTTTAAAACCAACTTTTGATTGCAATCATCTTTTCCTATATTATTTTGTTTCCCAATTTGTTTTCTTTGATTAAACCGAATTGTCATCAGTATAATAAGTAGATTGGATTGTTAAAACATTGTGCTAGGACGTGGTCAGTGAGAAGAATCCTAAGGGAAGATCTATGTCACATTTAATCAAACAAATAGGTGAGGGCTGCAGTGTCATGTGGAGGGGGTGAGAGGGCTGTGTGTGAGTCCAAGAGAATCCACTATAAGATCTATCTGGGTATTTTTTTAATTTATGATTAGCAATGGGATATAGGATAGTGAGCCTGAGTGTGTTCCAGTGATCAGGGAATATTCTGGGGCTGCCTTCCTCTCCACAGCTACATGTACATGGTATCAGTTAGGATGTTGATGCAATAATAGGAATAGTACCTACTGTTAAGCACCTACTCTATGTTAGGCACCATATTAGAGGCTCAGATCATTAAATATCAGAATATCCCTGCAGGCAAGATTTTAATATTCCTTTTTTTGCATATATAGACCCTGAAGTTCAAGGAGGCTGAATGACTTGCTCAAGTCCACGTGATCATTTGCAGGACAGGCAGGATTCAGCCCAGCTGTGTTGACCTCATAGCCCTCGCTCTTTCCTCTGGGCTAGTCCTCCCCTCTCCACGAGGTATCCACAACAAACTTTCTGGGTCTGTAGACAAGTTTACCATCAAACTTTTGCAGACTTCACTTTTCCCCTTGCTCTGACATTAGTGACTGCCCCAGGCACCAGAATTTCACTGCACACCACAGCAATTATTTATGACTTGGAGATTTGCAGCCTGGGGCTGGTTTACCAGAACTGTTTTGAACAAAAACAAAAGGAACTCTTCCCTTGGTTGCTCCAGGATCCTTTGATTCTTTGATCCAAAGGAACTCTGTCTTCTGTAGGAGACATGGTGGAGGAGTACACACAGAAGAAAGGCCTTTTCCAGGCCAGTGACCTTGCTTGTTTTGTATGAGTTTAACCTTCATAATAAATCTCATCAACTGCAGTAATTTCCTTGTGGTCACTTGAAACTCCCTGTGAGTGTTGGTATGAGATAGAGAGAACCCAGGGGTGGGTAGGGCGCTCTCCAGGCAATGGCTGGTAAAATGTGCACTATATTCCAAATAAACATATTATAATTTCATATTAAGATCACATCATAAATCTTTGTCCCTGAACTTTTGAGAGAAATGAATTGGTCATACACATGTCCCCACTCTGCTATCCCCAAATCTCACTACCAGTCTTTTTGAGTTTTAGCTCTGACCCATTGTTTTAAGTCTCAGCTAATGCCTCAATTTCTGTAGAAAACTTTCTTATCCTTTTATGCCATAGTTAGGTGGCCAGATTCTCTGCTCCCATGCCACCCTGTTATTGCATTTATTACATGAGTATTACAATTAATGTTTATGTCTGATAGTAGGGCCAGGACTATTTCTTATATGTATTTGTACTCCTAGTGCCAGTTTTTAACACCCTGAAACTTCTCAACAAGTCTTTCAGAAGACTGGAGTTGAGTTTTGCTTTTATTTGATAAATATTTAACAGTTTCTATGTGGAGATACAAGGAAGAAGAAAATCAGACCTCTCTGCCTTTCCCATTTTCTCCTAAAACCCATCAGTTTTCACATGCTAGATTAAAATTTGTGTTGGGATTTGACATCTGATGCCATTCTGACTTTATAAAATAGGTTTCTTTCTTTCAATTAATTAAGTGCAAGCCTTGTATGACTATCCCAAATGTGGACAACCTAGAAAGAAAATACTCAGTAAAATAACATTCTTAATAAATAGTCAAAAGATAATAATTACTCAGTTATCACTAAAATATGTATAAATGTTTAAATATAGAACCACTGTAGTATACAAATACACTTAGATACCAAGTAGAAGTGACTTCTCAAGAATTTTAGTTATTATCAATTTCTTCCCACTCACCCCCAAATCTAAGGAGAAAACTTTCCAAGAACTTTTTCTTACAATCAAATTTTTATCATATGTGAGCAACTCCAATGTAAATCTGATTGACTGTATTAATCTCCTGCTAAAAATTCCATGCTAAATCACTGTCATAATAAATTTAAAACTAATTTTGTTGTTGCACGGGATAAAAAGCCTCACATCCCATCCCACCTTCTTTGGGCCCTGCTAGATACATCCTCTGTTGTTCTCTCCCTTGCATACTATAATAGTAGCATGTTAAACAGTTTAACATGTAGTTCACCAGCCAGTAGTTCACCTCTCCACACTTACTCAGTTTGTATGCTTCTGTCCTTGGAGAATCCACCTAACCTCTTTCTTGATCTTAGGAACTTTACTTGTCTGCACCCCACCCTAATTCAGAATTCAGTACCCTGTGCTTGTGTGTATGTATCTCCACTGCATTATGTATACCTCCTAATAATACACGCATCTCAGTGCACTCTGTTCTTTGGTCATCTGCTTGATTTTAAGATCTAAAAAGACAAGGACCACGTCTTATTTTTGAAATCTTACTGACTGTTGACTAGTAGTTACATAATCCTCAATAACTATTTTTGAATGAAAAAGTACATTTTGATTTAGGTTTCTCTTGACTATTTAGACAGAGAATATTAATGTTCCTTTTGACTGCTTTATTTTTTCTTATTTTACTGAGGTAGTATTTTTAAGTGTATATATAATATGGTATTGTTATTTATAAGCACAATGCCATACAGCAAATCTCTGGAATTTACTCATCTTACATAACTGAAATTTCACTGGAAACTTGCCATTTCTTTCTGCCCCAACACCTGTTGACCACCATTCTATTCTTTGTGTCCATGAGTTTGACTCATTTAGATCCCTATCATAAGCAGAGTCAGGCCAGTGTTTGTTATGTGCCTGACTTATTTCACTTAGTATAATGTCCTCAAGGTTCATCCATGTCCTTGCATATCACAAGATTCCTTTCTTCTTTAAACCTGATTACTATTCCATTTATATACATAGCACATTTTTTATCCATTCATTTGTTGATAAACATTTATGTTTTCCATATTTTGCCTACTGTGAATAGTACTTGATTTTAATTCCTCTGGATAAATACTCAGAAGTAAAATTTATAGATCAAATGTGTTAGATGTGGTATCCCCCAAAAGCTCACATGTGAGACAATGCAAGAAGGTTTGGAGGAGAAATGATTGGGCCATAAACTAATCAGTGAATTAATCCCTGTTGGGATTAACTGGAGGCAGGTGGGGTGTGCTGGAGGAAGTGGTTCATTGAGGGCATGGCTATGGGGTATATATTTTGTATTTGGAAAGTGGAGTCTTTCTCTGCTTCTTCAACACCATGTGAGCTGCTTCCGTCTGCCACACTCTTCCACCATGATGTTGTGTCTCACCTCAAGCCTTGAGGAATGGAACTGGCCTTCTCTGAACTAAGACATCTGAAACTGTGAGCTCTCAAATAAACATTTCCTCCTCTATAATTGTTCTGGTCAGATCTTTTAGTCACAGCAGCAAAATAACTGACTGAAACAATATGATAACTCTATTTTTAATTCTTTTAGGAATCTCCATACTGTTTTCCATAGCTGCTGTACATTTTACATTCTCACAGTGAACAAGGGTTCAATTCCTCCACATCCTGGCTGACAGTTCTTATCTTCTGTTTCTTTGATAGTTGACATACTAGCAGGTGTGAAGCAGTATCTCATTGTAGTTCTGATTTGCATTTCTCTGATGATTCGTATCATTGAGTAGCTAATCATATGCCATTTGTATGTTTTAATTGAAGAAATGCCCATTCAAGTCCTTAGCACCTTTCCAAAACTGGGTTATTAGTTTTTTTTTTTTTTAACTATTGAGCTGTAAGAGCAACATATATATTATTCTAATAGTTGCAAACCAGACACAAACATATATACATAGGTGAGTATATATGGTTATATATATGAGTTCACTTCTTTGCATCTTTTTTATCATGAAGTATATTATACTCTTTAAGATTCAGCTACATCAAGAATGTAGAGAAAGTGTGATTACTCCATGCTCACCTTGCCATTTGCATTTCTAACTACTCCCAACACTTTCACAACTCCTGCCACCTCTAGGGAGGGTCTTCCTTGGCAATGGTGCTCCTAATGAGCTTGGAGTCAGACAGAGTTGATCTGGAATCTGTTTTCTATCTCTCACCCTTTATTAGTTCTTCAACCTCCTTGAGCCTCAATTTCCTTGTTTCTATAATGAAAATAATGATGTCTTTGCCATAGAATCCTTTTTTTATTTTTTTCAAAGTATTAGAAGAACAAGTGAACAGAAAATGCCTGGGCTAGAGCTGGGTTCCTGGGCACATTTAAAATTCTTTTCTCCAAGTCTTTGCATATCCATCTTATTTAATTTTTGTTGTATTTTTACTATAATATTTGAACAATAGGCACTGACTGGAATCAAGCTTCCAAGTACTCATCTTCTCTAGAATACCTACTATGAACTAATGTAGTAAACTCATATGTAAGTTAGAAATAAAAATAGCCTCATGCCACAGGGTGGTTGTGAAGACTAAAGCAATGTTGACTTCTTAAAAGAGTTGTCCTTTCACTATCATTTTTTTGCCCCTGGACTTGCATTTTAATATAGAGTTCAAAAAGGGCACAGTGGTGTGTTTCCCTTTGCAAATATATTGCTGTTTTTATTTTACTCCAGAATCTTAGCAAGGTTGATTTCCGAACTTTTCCTATGGAAGAAGTTTTAAATTGCTGCAAAGACCTATTGACTGTCCAGTGCTCCTGTTCTTCTGCAAAGCAAGTATTTTACTTTGTCAATCATGTATTTTAAGTTCTGTTTGTCTAGAAATCTTCCTTTTGGTCATAAGGATTCATTCAGGAGTTGAAACAGATCACCCTAATTATTGTGATTAGTATTATCCTTAGAATTTTGTAACTGGAGTCCATCTTTTTCTGTAGGCAAAAATCATATATTATAAGACCCCAAGGCAAAAGATGTCCATGTTGTCTGCCATGTAAAAAGTCAATCTGATAGAGTAAAGGTGACCTCAAAATTACAGAGGTGGGGGGCCTGGGTGTTATGATACCCTTTAGTCTCTCATTCCAACTCCTGTTTTGACTCACCTGTGCTCTGCACTGTATCTGGCTACAGAACAGGTCCATGAAATTCTTCTGGTAGCACGTTTGATTTTAGCCAGGTGCCTATGACTGGTGGCTAGTGTCAGCAAGCACAGAAACAAAGACAAGGAAGAGTCTGCTCTTTTATTTTGAATATTACTATAATATTATAAGCATTTTATGCTTTTAAACTCTTCATATACATTACCTTCAATGGTTATGCAATGTTCCATCATATAGCTATCGCAAACATTATTTAATCTTTCCCCTAGTGAGGAAAATCTAGATAATTTTATTTTTTTTTTAATTTTTTAGTTGTAGATGGACACGATACCTTTATTTTATTTATTTATTTTTATGTGGTGCTGAGGATTGAACCCAGTGCCTCATACATGTTAGGCAAGTGCTCTACCACTAAGCTACAGCTCCAGCCCCTTAGATAATTTTCTTAGGCTAAAATTCTAAAATGAGAGACATAAAACTCTTGAAATATATAGCCAAATTGTTTTAGACAGGTTGTAGCCCTCAGAATTCCATGGGCACTGAATAAAAATGTTATTTGATTGTATCACTGCTAGCATTGAATTCAACACTTTAAAATATTTTCATAATTTTTATTTGTAGAGTTCAAATTTTTTTTACACTTTTAACTTTTATCTATTTTTCTTTTGAATTCTACTTAGGTCCTAATACATTTGTTATTGACGTATATGCCATTTAAAAAGTAAAAACATTAATATTTTGTATCGCTTTTGTAATATTTGTTTTGACTTTTCCCCTACAATTTATTGTTTACTTTAGTTTTTTGTTACTTTTTTATACAACAAACTCTTACATTTTGATGTCAAATACATAACTCTTTTCCTCTATAACTTTTTCATTACTGTTAAGCTTAAAATATCCCCTTCTGTTAGAGGTAAGATTTATATTCATCTATATATTTCCCTTCTTAAAAATAATTTTCATTCTGCCATCAACGTAGAATCTAATTTCTCTAAAATATCTATTGTTTGTCTGAAAACTGTTTACTGAATAATACATTCTTTTACCTATTAATCTACAATACGATTTAGGTCATACAATGCAATGAATATTTTATTTACATATTATGTAGATCTATAACCATCTGTAAATCCATCCTTATTTTCAGTTATGTAAGATTTCAATAGCTAAACTTTTCATTCTTTATGATTTTTTGTTTGTTTGTTTTGTACCAGAGATAGAACTCAGGGGTGTTTAACCACTGAGCCACATCCCCAACCCTTTTTAAAAATTTTAATTTTTTATTTTGAGACAGGGTCTTGCCCAGTTGCTTAGGGCCTAGCTAACTTGCTGAGACTGGCTGGCCTTGAATTTATAATCCTCCTGCCTCAACCACCTGAGCCACAGGCCTGCACTACCTGGCCCAGGTAGCTAAATTTTTATGATTTTTATGTACTTTGGTAAGAAATAATACTTGGAATTGGAGCATAACTCTGTGGTAGAAAGTTTGCCTAGCATGTGCATGACCTTGGCTTTCATCCCCACCACTGCCAAAAAAAAAAAAAAAGAACAATAGTAATAGTACTATATTAGTAGTAATATCTAATACATATGCCGAGTGCTTGCTTAGCATGCACCAGACATTGCACTAAGTAATTTTCATTTATTACCATTTTTAAGGCTGTCAAAGTTTATGAATTTCTAGGAAATTCTTCATCATTACTCTTCTTTTTAAAAATTATACTTAGCTATTCCTGCCCTTCAAATGAATTCCAGAACACACACACACACACATGCACACACACACATTCCAAAAAAGGCAAAAAACAGGTGAAATAAATTTTAGGAATATATTTTATTTAAACCAGCTTACCCCAGATATTACCGTTCCAACTGGTTATAAACATAAAAACTATGAATGGAATGTTTTATGTTATTTGTTTATAGTAAGTGTTTGAAATTTTGTGCTTTACACGTACAGCATTTATTGATCTGAACTATGCACATTACTAGTGCTCAGTGGCCACAGGTGGCTAGTGGCTGTCGTTTTGAACATACATATCTAGAGGAAACCTCTAATCTTGGGAGGATGAGCTTAAGGGACAATATAGAGGAGGCAAAAGAACTAATCTGCAAGATTAAACCAGCTCTTCCACAGGGAAAATAGAGAGGAACTTTGAGAGATTCCTTAAAGTTAGGGAACCAAAAATTAGACTCTCTTCAAAAGAGTCCACATGTTGAGTGAGGCATGATGATGACATGCGTGCTGATTCTGTTTGGACAACATTTAATCTTTCCATATGTTGTATTAATTTTGGTGTGAACAAATACATGATCATATAATTAGAAGAAAAACTGACATGTTTTTAAAGTAGATTTCTGGCTTTGTATATACTCAGGTATTTTGGAAGTATCATGAGAATAGGAAATAAAAATTTTGAAATACTTGTTCCAAACATGTGAAGATATTCGAGAAAAAAAAAAGTACCTTCTTTTTGTTTATTTAAGGAAGGATTTGAACTGTCTATTAATAATAAAACACAGGACAATACTGCTCCATGTATCTGTGGAAGAGCATCATAAAATAGAATGTCTGTTTACTTACCCTGAGTCTAGAAGTTTAGGAAAACAAATTCAAAGCTAAGAGAATAACTGTGTAGTTTTATGTTTGTAAAGTAACATCCAACGTTTTCAAGAAACAATGGCGAACAAATAACATGTCATCCAAAGTCATCCAGAGTAAAGACTCTTATAGTCTATATTGTCTTCCAGTTAGCAATCACCCATGCACTTCTGCTGAAAAGAATGACAACAACACAGATGTCTTCAGAAATACTAATGAAGATAGTTGAAAAGAGAAAACTGCCAACAAGGAATACCATGTAGGCAGCAAAAATGGGGGTAATAGATTTGAATAGATTGAACCATTTTCAGCCTGAAGGTTTTATAAATTGGTACTAATAGTAAGATAGTGCATGTATCTGTTTATGGAAAAGTTTTACAATCTAAAACAGCATGTGCCTATGAGCTCTTTTAAGAGTTCAGAAACTTTTATAAAGTTATCCCAGACTGAACCATATGAAATTTTTGAGGTCACAAGTGATCCACTATCAGCAATGTCATATGGATTTAAATACATCAGGTGTTAAAAACTGTATGTTGTCAAGAATATAAAACAATTTAGAAAATGATTCAAATCTCAAATTATTAATCCAAACAATCTGGATGAAGAAATCAGGTTGGTTATTTTATTGGGAGAATATTTGTATAGTACTTCAGAAACAAAATCTAAGGTCAGTCTCCTGGGGGTACTGGCTCCATTAGTTATATATATGCCACATCCTATTGGACAGATGGTTTTTTAAAATTCATAAAATGGTGAGAGTAGATTATTTTATTTAATCTTTCAAAATGGGGTTTTAAATTTTCCACAAAATAGAGCTTTTAAATGGGGGTTATTTAACTCCATAAAATGGGATTAACTTTCCATAAAGCAGAACTTTATCCATTAAATGGAGATATTAGTAAATGATCTTACATAAACTTCCCCAAAACATTATGAAAGTGAAACATATAATTTATGCAAAGTGATTAACATTGTACTTTGCATTTAATAAATATTCAATAAATGTTTTTAAAAGTTTTACTGAGGTTTAATTCATACTCTAAAATGTAAGTGTATAATTCAGTGATTTTTTTTCATAAATTTAGAGTGTTGTGCAATAATCACCACAATCTAGTTTGGAGCATTTTCTTTTTGGCTGTTTGTAATCAATTCCTATTCCCATTCCCAGCCCTAAGTAAAACTGTTCTGCAGTCTCTATAGATTTGTGTTTTTCTCAAAAATGCGTAGAAGATGAATCATAAAATATGCTATCTTCCATGTCTGGGTCTTTTTACTTGGCTTAATGTTTTCTTTTATATGTCAACTATGCTGACATACTGCTTTTAAAAAAATCTAACCAGTTGTGATGTGTTGGGATTAATGACACTTAACTAACTCGGGCTGACTCCTTACTCCCTGGCGAGTGAGCAAGATCAAGGCCTCAAAGACAGTTTCAAAGGTTAATGACGATAAATCGGACCACCGTCAGGGATTGGTTAACAACAGTTCAGGAATGTGATCAGCTGGTGCTTGCCATATAGTCCTATGGGACTCTCCCCTGCATGAACCCTCCCCATTCCCTGCTGACCTTTAAGCTGATTGGTTCCCGCCTAGCCCCCACCCTACATAAAAGCTGTTTGATTTCCTCAATAAAGGAGATTCCTGCTGTACCTCCTGTGCTGACGGATCCGCTCTGGTGTGTTTCCTTTGACCCTGACACTTATCATCCTGCTCGGCCCTGTATTCTCCTCAGACGGGCCCTGAGGAGGTACATCAGACCTTGTTGCCCGACAGGGAGCAACAGTGATGCTTAATCTCAACTGACTACTTGACTGAATTTTCCTGGAAAATTGGTAAAACACAATTTTGAGTGTGTCTATAAAGGTCTTTCCACAGATGATTGGTATGTGCCTCCACAAACAGGAGGGAAGACCATGTGAATGTGGGCAGCACCATCCAATAGGCTGCAGGCCCTGACGGAGTAAAAGGTAGAAGCAGGTGCCTTAGCCCAGCGTATCCACCCACGCATGCGCATGCTCAATTCTTGAGCCTTTTGGTGATTTTTGGCTGTAACCATTGCCTATGGATATCAGACTCCAGATTCCTCAGCCTTTGAACTAAAACTTATACCACCAGTGACTCTACAGGGAGCGTCTAGGCCTTCAGCCTCAGACTGGGGCTGCATCTTTGGTCCCAGTTGTTCTGAATTTTCTGGCTTCTTGGACTAAGCAGCTACTGTTTTTCCCAGCTCTAGAGCTTGCAGATGGGGCTCCAGTCTTCGATTGGGTAAGCTAATAAATCCCCTCTTATAATTATATGTACATTCTATTGGTTCTGTACCTCTAGAGAACTGACCAATACAACAGATGATGGGTCTAGCACTTGGGATCTTTCCAGTTTGAAGATATCATGAATGAGGCCTTTACGAATGGTCATATACAAGTCAGTGAACACTTGTGTTAGTTTCTCTTGGGAATTGCTAGATTGAATGGTAAGCTTATGTTTAACTTTTTGAGAAACTACTTTTTTTTTTAATTCGGTGTGCTTAACCTCTGAGCCACATCCTCAGCCCTTTTTATATTTTATTTGAGACAGAGTCTTGCTAAATTACTTAGGGCCTCATTAAGTGCTGAGGCTGGCTTTGAACTTGTGATCCTCCTGTCACAGCCTCCCAAGTGGTAGGGATTACAGATGTGACCGAGGCTGCTACATTGTTTTCCAAAGTGACAGCATAGTTTTATTTTCCCACCACAAATGTATGAAGGTCAAAGTTTTTCCACATCTTTGCCATCACTTGTTATATCTATTGTTTTGATTACAGCCATTCTTGGTGAAATGATATTTCATCCAGGTTTTAAGTTTGCCCTAAAGACTAATGATGTTGAATATTTTTGATGTGCTTAGCAACTTTGTGTGTGTGTGAAGTATCCATTCAAAAAGTTTGCCCATTTAAAAATTGAATTGTCTTTTTATACTATTAATTTAGAAGTGTTCTTTCTATATGCTGGATACAAGTCTTTTTTAATATATATGACTTATAAATTTTTCTCCCTGTCTGTTGCTTGCCTTTTCATTTTTTAATCCATATTTTGAAGAGCAAATTATTGGTAGTTAGAGGAAATAAAGTTTACCGATTCTTAATGGTTCATGCTTTTAAGGTCATGTCCAAGAAATCTTTATCTAACCTAAGGTTATAAAGATTTCTTTTCTAGAAAGTTTCTCTTTTTCTAGAACTTTTATATATTTTTAGTTTTCATGTTTACCTGAATGGCTATTTTGAGTTAATTTTTTTGTGTATTGTGAAGTAAGGATCGAAATGTTCTTTTTTTCTCTTCTTTTTTTTAGTATATAGATTTCCTGTTGCCTGAGAAGAATTCGTTGAAAACACTATCCTGAGTTGCCCTACTACCTTCTCTGTTAAAAGTGAGTTAACCATGAATACAATTATTTATTTTTAGGGCTTTCAATTTTGTTCTTTTGATCTGTATTTCTTTCCTTATACCAATATAATCCTATTATTGTTGTAGCCTTGTAACTACAAAATGGGATTATTCTAATTTTCTCCACCTTCAGTTTTCTTTTCAAAATTGTTTTGACTATTCTAATCCTTCATATTGCCATAATTATTTTATGACCAGCTTATCAATTATACCAAAAATCCTACAGGATTTTGGTCAGAATTGTACTGAATCTATAGATTTATTTTCAGAGCATTGTGATTTTAACAATATTTGGTCATTCAACTGATGAACATGAATATCTTTATATTTAGATGTTTAAACTTTTTTCAGTAGTGTTTTTTAACTAGTGTACAACTCTTATACCTTTCAGATTTATTCCCAAATATTTCACTGCCCATTAAGTTGTCCTCTTAATTTTATTTTTGGATTATTTGTTGCTAGTGTATAAAATATAGTTAATATTTGCAAGTTAATATTTTAATTTATGATATTTCTAAGCCCGTTTATAAATTCTGATAGTTTTATTTTTTTCCAAAGGAGTATATATTCCTTGGGGTTTTGTACATACAGGATGATGTCATCCTCAAATAAAAAAGGGACTTCATTTTTTCTAATATACATATGTTTTAATTTTTTTTTTTTTTTTGTTAAAAGACTGGTAATATGCCTTCAAAGTTGTTTTTTCCTTTTGTTTCAACTAAGATTCTTTAGAGAAACTTACAAGGAACCAATGTTGTCACTGAGTCACTCTGATTCATTCTTGAAATTGAACTACAGAAAACTTTGCTCACTATAATACCAAATTCTCTGCCCACAAGCATTCCTGTCTGCCATCTTCCTCTTTGGATGTGTGATTTATGACCTGAAATTAAGCAGGCTTAGGAATGTGCTGTCCCTACTTGTGATCTCCTATTTGAGTATGTGTAGGTTTCTCAATGAAATTCCCTTGCTTTCGTTGAGGAGAGAACTTCTTTGCAAATAACTCCTGTTCTCTTGCTGAAGGTAATAAATCTCTCTGTACTCCTTTATCTTTTGATTGTGCTCATTGACTTTCCACTCATATAGAGGGGAACCCATTGTATTCAGTTTCAGAACCACAAGTATAATGTTGAATACAAATGGTAAGAGTGAACATTTGGCCTTGTTTCTGAGGCAAAACACTTGTCTTCTACTACTAAGTTAGATGATAGCTGCATTTTTTTTTGTATTTTTGTATTTGTCCTCTACCGAGTTCCTTTGTATTTCCTTCCAGTTTGTTAAGAGTTTTAATCATGCAATAACTATTGGCATTGATGAAATTCTGCTCATGTCTATTGGAAAGGATTATGTGGCTTTATCCTTTTTCTACTAATATGGTATGTAACATTAGTTGACTTTCGGTTTTTAAGCTTTGCATACCTGGGATAAACCCAGGTTGTATTGTTGAGTTCTATTAATATATGGCTGCTTATTCCCATTCTTTGGTATCACAATTGTGCAAAATCCTCTGAAAGCAAGTAGAGCGTTTACTAGTTGATTCCTGTGGATAATTACTTCTCTCTAGTACATTCTTTATCTCAATTAGAAGATTTTTGGGTACTAGGAATGGCTGTTTAGTATTGTGAATCCCTGTTCCTGCTTCAAACCAATGTCTGCTCGGTGGCTCTTTCTTGTCTTACCTTTCAGTGAGGATTCCTCTGCATAAAGTGGGGGTGGAAGCAAATTTGAAACATTTTTCTCCAAAAACAATGACTTTCTTTTAGCAGTTGTAATTGAAAATTCAAGTCATTTTTGGATAATACCCTCATATCTTGTGTAATACATAAACAATATCTTCATGCCTTAGCTGACATCCAGTTTGTGGTACGGCTGCCACTCTCCATTACCTCTGTAGATATTCTGACCATTGCTTATGGCATGTTAACCACTTGCAGTGAACAGGCTATTCTCTGATAGACCCACACATTTTTTAGTTCCCACCAGTGGATTAAATGTTAGTAAGAGTCAGTTGTACAGGGTTGAAGATGTAGCTCAGAGGTATAGCATTTGCCTAGCATATTTGAGACTCTGATTTTGATCCCCAGAACCACGCCTGCGCGTACACACACACACACGTCAGTTATATATATTCCTTAAACTGTTCCAGATGTGCTTGTTATTATATTGGATAAGTTCATTAAGTGTTTAAAATAATTAAATGTAAAAATAAGAGGTTTTATGTGAGACACCACAAAAGGAAGTGATTTTTTTATTTTACAAATTAGTTTGAATTACAGGCCAATGAGATAGTTTTAAAATATTGGGAAAAATTTTACAATTTAGGATCCTGCATTAAATTTGCTATCCAGGCACATTTAAATTTTAGATTCACTTAAAAGAATTTAAAAATTAACCTTGAAATCATAGATAAGTTTTTATGGGATTTGTGCTGAGATTAAGTTCAGTCAGCACATCCAAATAACAAAATTCAAGAAGTTGGTTCTGTATAATAAGACTGGAGAGTGATTGTACAATATTGTTAAAATAAATTGTTCTTATGTGTATATATATTTATATTTTATACATTAAATGATTTTTTTCAATTAGTGACCATATATAAATCCCATTTGTGTCAGATAAGAGGTCTTGTACTAAACCTCCAAACACCCCATCATTTAGAGACTGGGACCATTATTTCTAGAATATTATTAGGCATATAATGTGCCTTCATATGAGAATGAAGAACAGTGATAGAGTCAGGTGATTCAGAGAGAGTAAACTGTCTTATTTTACTCAGCTTCTACATTTTAGTGTGAGAAAAAAATATTAGGACCAGTAACTTACTTCCAGTTTAGATGCATCTGTGTCCCTTAAAGGGAAATTGTGTTCAAGGGCCACGATGAGCTATTTACGTTTCTTTGTGCCGTCAATAGTTGGAGGAAACTGAGGAAGAGAACGAAAGAAGAGAATGAAGAGATCTGAGAGCATGAACAAATGACAGAGGTAGGGTTAATTTTTAATTAGAAACAAGACTCCATGAAAATAAATTGCCAACCAAGTGAAAGGGTCAAGGTACCCCATGGTAATAAATTACTCCAAGAAAAGAAAAGTCGATCTAAGAATCCATTCTTGTAGCCTTGCTGTATTGTATGAAGAAATATTCATCTGTAGCCAAATTCCCATTTTCTGCAGTCATTTGTCCAAAGGCTTTTTGGTAGGTGTACAGACTTGAGAAATAGACCATTCTGTTAGATGACTTCTTCCCATTAATTAGAAAACAACTACTAGTCTCCTTGTAATCTGATTTGCCTACTGTCTTAAAATGATAAAGATAGAAAATATTGTTAAAAAAAAAGCCAAAGGACAAGGAAAGACCCCCCTTTCCCTTAGTTAAACCTCCATTAACAACGCATGAAGGAGCAGTAACAAAGCAGCCAGTGTCCCCTTCAGAGGGTCTTTAAGAGCCTGGTGTGTCCTAAGAAGCTTTCTTTTGCTAGTGTGGTCTGAATCACTGACAAAGGCCAGTGTTAATGATTGGCTTCAAGAATCCACTCTCTGGAAGGGAAGCGTTTCCTTGGACAGCTTTGTAATGCGCTTGTTAAACATTTTAAACCATTTAACAGGAAGAAGCATTGTGGTGAGGAGATCCAGTACTGCCAGTTCTCTGGATACATGCGCAATGGGATGATTCTGTTGAACTGCAGGGGCTCAGGCACAAATGCAAACTCCGTGGAGTCAAAACGGAATTATCCAAACCTAGCTGCAAGGAGTAGGTTCTCCAGAATATAATATTAATATTTTGTTGCAAATAATATCTCTTCTGGTTAATCTTATACTTCTTTTGGAAGGCTAGTAAAGTCCTGATTACAAACATGTCTTGTTAGAATCTCAAAATGACAGGAGTATCGAGAAAGAAAGCTGGATGGAATCTCCCTTTCTTTTGCCAGTTGAAGATTAGTTTTTAAGGACTTCTTTCCAAGCCAAATACAGTCAATATCCCGTTAGTTCCTGTCTGTCTAGAATACTGAAACTAACACTAATTTATTCAGCGGATTAATGTACCTATTGTTCTGACTTAACAATGCATTTTCTTTATGGCTGCCAAGTATTGCTCTACAAAACACCACCAACCACACTGTGTAAGATGATTGCGGGGCTCAGATAGGACTTGCCATATCAAACAACACCCACTCCCCCAAACCAAGGATGATACTTATTATCCTTCTTTTAAACATATTGAAAAAGAAAGGTGAGGGGAAGAAGGTTTTTTAGATTTACCTCTGATCAAGAATTCAGTGCCCTTACTCATACACCTGCTTGAGGTAGCATTTATGACTACTTGCTTGTGGTCACAAAATGCATTATTAGTGTGGAGGGAAAAGGTGGGGGATGGTGGGGAGGAGTAAGTTCCAGAGCCACCAAGTTCCCAGAAATGCTACTTTATTTCCATCTTTCTCTCTCTTGTCTCTTTCTTCTTTCTTGCCTCATCTTTCTTCTTTCTTTACCCTATTTATTTTCTTCCCTTCTGTCCTGACTATCTTATTCCTTTTCTCTTGTTCTTAGTGAAACTCTGCCTTACCCCTATGTGGCCTGTGAATGTTGCTTGGTTCTTACCAACACTGAAGGCTCAGTTGGCTACTAACCCTTGGGATCAGACAGATCTGTGCCCTTTTCTCTTAGTCTAGTCCCTGTGAAATTACCTTCTATCCTAACTGTCACCATTCTTGGAACTGAGAATAGTAGGCGTTTCAATCAGCGTTTTTGTGCTATAACTAAAAGACCCAACCAGAACAATTGTAGAGGAGAAAAAATTTGAGGGCTCAAAGTTTCAGAGGTCTTAGTTCATAGAAAGCTGACTCCATTCCTTGGGGCTTGTGGTGAGGCAGAACTTCATGGTGTATGGTGGAGAGATGCAGCTCACACGATGACCAGGAAGCCGAGAGAAAGACTCCACTTGACAGATGCAAAATACACACATCCAAGCCATACCCCCAATGCCCCACCTCCTCCAGTCACACCCCACTTGCCTTCAATTACCACTCCATTCCATCAGGTAATTAATTCATTGATTGGGTTAAGGCTCTCATAACCCAATCATTTCTCCTCTGAACCTGTTTGCATTGTCTCACACTTGAGCTTTTGAGGGACATGTCATATACAAATCATAACAGTAGGAATGGGTTTGGGGGGGTCTTAAGTGATGCGTTGCTAATGAAATTAATTACAAATGCTTACAAATTATGTGCAGTTTAAAAAGTATTAATGTAAATCAATCACTAGCTTTCACTTGTTTTCCTGAACTAGAGTGTCAAAACAATTCAGTTGATTTTCCCTATGCTTATAACCTTTAGAGAGCAAGTCACTAACACATTGCTTTATGAATATTTTATTTTAAAAAATCTGAAGCTCTCTTTAGTCTCTAGACTTTGCCGGAACATTCTCGACATCATAGGAAAGTGTCAAACAGGTGTTTCTAGAATTGGTATACTTCACATAGACAGTCAGTACATATTAATTGTAGAATGAATGAAATGCAGAAGGTCCTCATTTCATGTGTTTTGGGGTGAGAACAAACATGGAAAACTGTTACCCTATTCTGTATGCTTCTGATAATACTTGACTCATATTCATGTTAATATCAATTTATTATTCTAAAACTAGACTAAAATTCCATAAAACTTTTTTTTCAAAAGTAGGATTGTTAGCTCAGTGTAGGTTTCCCTTGTAGAGAAAGACTTCTATTCCCATTACCAGTGTGTCCAGCTGATTCTTACATGCTTTCCTTGAAAATCCTCTTGTTGTGTGTTTCTTCTTTTATTCGTGGTGCTAGGACCAAACCCAGCACTTCACACAGCTAGGCAGGCACCCTACCTCTCCAGCTATACTCCAGTCCCTTCCTTCTACTGTTGCATTGGTAGCCTCTTTTGTTAGACTAGGTGGCAGCTTGTGGGGTTGAGAGATGCCTCCTTCACCTCATATTCCCAAATCTTACAACCCTGACCAAACAGAACTTAGTGGTTCATGAGTGTTTTATTTTTGGAGTTATCTTGGCTTGTCATTACAAATGCATTTCAATACACCCATATCCCAAATCAAAATAGTGATTTTTATTCTAAAAATATGAGTTCAAAATTTCTTAACTATAGATAGCACAATTAAGTTTATGGTTGCCTAATATAAGAAGGCCAATCATTGTGACTTGTCAGAAAGGTTTTTTAAAATATTTTTTTAGTTTTTTTTAGTTGTTATTTATTTACATGCGGTGCTGAGAATTGAACCCAGTGCTTCCCACATGCTAGGCAAGCACTTTGCCACTGAGCCACAATCTCAGCCCATGTCAGAAAGTTCTATGAAGAAATGAAGTACCAAAACCTAATCTGCAAGATTTTGCAAGTAGAATGAAATTTTTATAAATAATTATTTACTTGAATAATTAAGTCAAATAGGTTGTATAGGCATTTAATTCAATGTTTATGACTTCAACTTGTGTTTTCCTTTTTGCATTTTGGAGCTTATAAAAATTTTTCAGGTCTTGAACATTTTTTAGGCCCCTGGCAAGCTCACTGGCACTAGGCACTGGGGCCAAGGTTCCTAATGAATGCAATGGGCCTGCAATGTATGGATACACAGATAGCTGACATCCAAGTAGCCACAAAGCTGCCCACCAAGGGAGAGCACTCATCCGTGGTTGCTGGTTTTGAACATGCATTTTATGTGGACGCTTCTGTCTACAGTGCCTTCAAGGGAAGAAACTTTCAGAGAGCAATTAGGAATGAGAATGGAAACAGATACCATTGTCTGAAAAGCTCAGATCTTGCTGAGCATGGACAGAATGAAGGAAAGAGATTTGGGGTTTATTAATTCCTACCAGAAAGCAAATCACATAACCACATTTGAATGGTTAAATGGAAATAATACGTCTATATAGAGAAAGGCCTGTCACTGCCCTCATTGTTTATTTTAGTGTCATCTTTAAGTTTCAAGGTTAGGAGTGCTGGATGGGAAGTTCAGACCAATGCTTTGTTTTGCTTTGATACTATTATGTATAAGCTTGGTGACAAATAATTCATTGACTGGTTATAAGAAATACAATTCTATAGTTTTCATAGTTTGGAATATCTTTTCCTAGTATCTGTGATGTCATTTTTCTATTCTTATTCAAACTATAGATACTTATCTCTGTAGCAATACTAATAATCTTGATAACTATCCAGTGCTCACTAAGGGCCAGGCATCATGATATGCATGCTACATTTACTTATTTAATCCTCACAATAAAGTTGTGGGAAAAACAATGTGATTATTTCTGTTTGTGTTAGTCCACTTTCTGTTGTTATGAACAAAGATACCTGAAATAATCAACTTAATAAGAGAAGACTTTTATTTTGGCTCACAGTTTTAGAGAATTCAGTCTAAGATTGAGGGGCATTGTTGCTTTTGGTCCTGTGTCAAGGCAGAACATCATGGCAGGTGTGTGTGGTGGAGCTAAGCTTCTTACCTTAGGCCCAGGATGCAAGAAAGAGAGAAAAGAAGAAACCAAGGTCCAAAATCCCATTCAATGACATATCCCCAGTGATTAGAAGATGTCTCACTAGGCTCCACCTTTTAAAGGTTCTGTCACCTCCCAATAGTGCTAAGCTGTGGGCCTTTGGGGCACATTATTCAAACCATAGTGTAATTTTACTGGTAGGTAAACTAAGGCTTAGAGATATTAAGTAACTTAATAAGGTCACTTAATGAGGAAGTGAAGCAGAAGCAGGTTAATGAGCATGCAGTCACATAAATCCTATTCCTTCAGCTTGCCTGTATTTTCCATTTGTTGAAGTAATTTTGAGTTATGTTGGTTATATGAGCTCTTTCAAAAAATTTCCTTTTGGTTTCACATCTTGTTATTATTCAGGTCCTGTCTTTCTGAAAGTTTCTATTCTTAAATTAAAAAATTTGAAACCAACTTTTGGGAAAGAAATATATAGAATTGCTTCTAGGATATTTAAAATTTATGTAAAAATGGTTCTTGTTGTAATTTCAGTAGAACTAAAAAGTTCTTATTTTTCTATGAATTTTTAGTATACTAGGATAACATAAATCATTTTAAAATTTGGATTCTACTAATTCTGATTTCATGGAAAGTGCATCTGTGTTGTGTTGGAATTTACCTTTGCTTAATTCTCAAAAAATGAGTGAATAAATAATGCAATGAAAA
The DNA here is from genome assembly GCF_902686445.1 of Sciurus carolinensis. Lineage (NCBI taxonomy): Eukaryota > Metazoa > Chordata > Mammalia > Rodentia > Sciuridae > Sciurus > Sciurus carolinensis. Next base: position 71,805,957 of record NC_062217.1, read on the forward strand.
ATGCTGATAGAATTTTTTTATAAGAGAGAGTGAACTATTTCAGTTATATTTGATATGATTTATTCATATACTATTAAATGGCCTATTATTAAAATTTTTCCTGGCAACATTCTCAAAGCTCCAAATTTATTAGTATCCAGTACAGTTCAATTACTGTATTTAGATGAAAACTCAGAAATGTATTTCTTTGAAACATAATTGTAATTTAGATTGATTTTCTATATATATTGTCCTAAAATAGTCGTATATAAATCAATTTCAAGAAGTAACTTCCAGTGAGATTATCTTTTATTCAGATTACTATTCTGAAAAAATAGTTTACTTGTTTCCTGAGGAACATCAGCCTCCCCTCTCCTTCAGTCATTCTCACGAACCTTCTCTGTGCCTCACCTCCTCAAAAACATGTGAAAGTTTCAACAAGTGTAAAATCATTCATTGGATATGTACCAAATTGACAGAATTCACTTTTTTCACTCAGGCTTATTCTTTACTCCCACCTCACTCTTACTTCTTTACTAGTCTTCTTTTCAATAGTTCTTCCAAGGGTGCACTGCACCTGGATCTCCGTTAGCCAAAGCGTAGGCATTAACCCAAACTATTGCTGTCCAGCACTATAATATTTGTATTGAGGATACAGCGATGGAGGGATGGGACAACTTTGGAAGTGATAGATCCCACCTGGAAGAAAGTGACCCTTGGTTTATGTCCTCATTCCTGCTCTTTCCAAACCTTGGGTTCTAAACTTTTATTGCTAATCTGTGTCCGATAAATTCCTTTTTTTTTTCCCCCTCAAGTTATCTGGAGTTGCTGTTGCTTACAGCTAATGACCCAGAAGTATCAACCCCTTATCTATTTCCTGTTTTGCTTCCCTTCCTTTTCTCTCCTCTCAGTCTTCCTTCCTCCTTTCTTACTATTCTCATGGTTTTCTTTTTCTTGCTTGGAGGCTTTTAAGGATGAATGAAGACTGAGAAAAGCTAATATAAAAATAGAAAAATGAAAATATTTTGAAGGTGTTTAATCATAATGGTTTTGTTTTGCTTTTCAATTTAAAACTGATGATATATTGTGTACTATTCCAAGTCTTATCTGAGAGCATATAAATACTATTATTAACAGCAAAAAAAAAAAAAAAAAAAAAAAAAAAAAAAGAAAAAAAAGAAAAAGAAAGAAAAGAAAAGAAAAGAAATTTAATTCCCTTAAAAATTATGCAGTGCATCCAACAATGTTACAGTTTGGGCCATTAAAACACAGTTGTGGCTTGTCTAAACTAATTAGATGATTCGATCCATGCAGTATTTATTTTCAAAGGATCTGCTGCCAGTTTTATGTCTTACGAAAGCAATTAACCAAGTTATTTTTGGAAGTAAGCATCTAATGTTTTCTCTGCAGCAGGCTGAAGGAATTTAAGTTTTGCTCCACAGACTTAGGCTGTAATTAAAGGTAAATTCAAATATTTAACACAGGAGTAGAGGAGCTACTGCTACAAAGTTTACTTGAAAATGCAGTGAGTCATTTCATTGAGTCATTTATCTCTTAACACTTGCATGCAGGATCAACATAAGCTTGTGTTTTGTCCTTAAGTCCCTTCTCAAGATGTCCAGCAGCTGTTGCTTTCCTCAGTCTGTAAACTCCATCTTCCTGTTTTACCTTAACTGTTTTATCCAAACTGCCTAAGATGTACATAATGACAATTCAAAATTTAAAGTTCTTGTAAATCATAGTTACCAGTAAGAATAAGGTAGGTGGTATTAGGAATCAAACCTGGTTTTACTAACATCAACACGGTTAATTCAGGTAGTGTTTCCAAACATAAACCACTCAAAAAGAGGAAAATGAGCCTCACCTTGAAATGTTTTTCAGAGATGAATCCAGTGATTTTCTCATCTGAGGATAATGTAGCAGATCGATAGGCGACTTCTATCTGAATCCCTTTTTGTTAGCAAACTGAAGTATATCCATTAGATTGATCACAAGAGTTAACAAAAAAATACATTTTTAGTTTGTGTGATATTTGTTCTCTTTGAACTTGTTTCAACACTTGATATACTTACTGATTGTGTTCTATATATTTTTGGCTCAGATATTAAAAGTTATTATAAAATAGTTATGTTTGCAGACTTAAAAGTGGGATATATAATTTAAATCCAATCATGCATTTAGAATAAGTTTACACCCCCTTACATATCAGCCTCTTCCTTTTCTGATCGAAGTGCTCATTGCCTTTGAGGTATTACAAGTATTGTTGAAGAGATGGTAAGAAAAAGTGATAGGGCTTCTTAGTTCAGTTTTATAATAGCTATTGGGCCTAAAAGCAAAGAAAACCATCTTTAATGCCAAGAGTTTTGATTTTCAATAAGAGGACTTTTCAGTAGACATAAGCAGTAAAAGTTTAGTTTTGAGATAAAGAGTAAAACCCTGGGGGAATCAGGAAATAATTTAATGGTTTCATGAATATTTTTGGAAGAGACTAGAAGAGGAGCCAGATAATTTTGCCTAAGATTGCTTATGGGAAGATAAGAAATAGGAAGGAATCCCACATTCAAGTCCCCCTTTCCCTTCCCCTAGGCCAGACAATACACCTCAGCTAGTACAGATATGGATACTGAAATCCTGAATCTGGGGAAGATGTGGAAATCATGGTGACTTATAAAGCAGGTTGAAAGTTCTGTATTTTTTTTCCCCACATTTCATACTTTTAACTCTGAAATAGTATATACTAATGTGATAATGTGGATTAAGAAATAACAGGTTGTCTCATTAACAGCTTATCTTTCTCATTAATAGAATATACCAAATCATATCATACTTTTCCACAAGTTGAGGAAATGTACAAAATATTGCCGAGTATTTTGTTTAGGGAAGACTCTTGAATTATCTCTGCATTTTCCTATCTTTAAATAAATTTATAACTTTAAGTTTTAGAAAAATGATGTTAATTTAAGTAATGTTTGACCACAGAAACAAAAATGTATTTTATCAAATTTTATTGTACTGTGGTTTTGAAATACTTCTGAATTTATTTGTACCTTTATTCAGCATTCTTGATTGCCTATATATGTTTTTATGAAGACCATTTTGAACCAGTTGTAGCATCTTACTAGTTCTCTTATTGAGTTAAATATATTCTTTGATTTGTTAATTTTCATCTAAGAGGGTTGCTTTTACCATTTTTGGGAGGTGGGGTACCAGGGATTGAACTCAGGGGCACTCAACCACTGAGCCACATCCCCAGCCCTATTTTGTATTTTATTTAGAAACAGAGTCTCACTGAGTTGCTTAGAACCTTGCTTTTGCTGAGGCTGGCTTTGAATTTGTAATCCTCCTGCCTCAGCCTCCCTAGGCACTGGGATTACAGGTGTGCACCACCATGCCTGTCTGCTTTACCCTTTTAAGACTTATCCTTTAATGTTTTTTTTCTAGTGAACAGAGAATTTTCGGAGATATTAATTAGCATTAATTTATTTAAATCTGCATGAAGAGATGGTTATTATAGCATGTTCCACAACAGCATCGGAAATAATCTGAACAATAAGTGGTACTTTTCTATTGTCACTCCATCATACCACGCAGGTGTTGTGTGTATAGGGACAAGTTCCTTTCCCTGGGCTATATATTTTTATAGAATATTTTTCATCGTACCCATCCCACACAGTGGCCATTTAGGCCTCTCTAACACAGGTGAAATGACTTATCTGATTGGGAAGACAGGGAGAAAAAAGTGGGCAAAATTCAGAAGGAAGATAACTCAATTTTTTTTTCCCCTGCAACTCTTCAGGATCAGCAACTTCTACCCTAGAAATGTTACAGGGGTAGGCCATTTACCTGCATTCCAGTGGAGTCTGCAGGACCAATATATGTAATGCCCTTTGTTCTTCAAGAACAGTGAAGAGGTAACAATAGAGCAAGATGCTGCTTACAGCAAATTCTCAAGTGGTTTAAAACTTGGATGAGAAAAAGGGGAACTATTTATTAATCCCTCAAACTCTAGCTCCAAGAAAAGGAAGCATTCCATCAATCTTCCATACATTAATACCTAAATTTCTCTTTTCATGGCTTAACTTGAGTTAATAAGGTATGTTCCATGTCTTAATAGAAATTGAGGTGATTTCAGAATAAAGTTACATGACAGCAAACTTGTACATCAGGACTACCTATTAATTCTTTGATCATTCAATGTTAGAAGTGAAAACCATATTTTATTTATATTACATCAGAATATACATGATGATTTTTAATGGTTTCTGAATTATGTTTGGGGTGAGTCCAACGCCCTTGTGTACTCTGTGAACAAGGGGATTTTTGCCCACTATAAGTACTTTGATTTGGGTATGGTTTTATTGTGTCCCCCAAAGAGTCACACACTAGAAAAACAAATATTGTAAGTTAATCAAATTAGGAAAGTTGTAGTTTTAAAAATACAGTTATAATAGAAGAAGGTTACTGAATAAAACAATTTAGGACTGAAACTATGAAGAACCCCTAGTGGTTTCATGGCTTATTGTATATCCTGTAAAAAAGCAATCAAATTAATTTTTTCATGTAGTATATTTTAAGTTTTCCTGTTGGGTTGGTCTACTTAGTCCAATAAAACACTGACCAGGGAGTTGTTTTAATTATAAAATCAGTTCATAAATGGGAATAACAGACATATTTAGTATTATTGATTTTGTAATGTAAAATTATTTGAAAGTCGGCAGTATCAATTGCTGAGTCCATGAATTCTTGAAAAGACTACCAAAATGATCTGTTGACAGAAAAAACTGAGTTGTTTCTCTGGGGATTTGAATCCAGAGACACATGCTTTTGGGACATAACATTCTACCACTGAGCTGCATCCTAGCCCCAAACCTGAATTATTACTTTAATAAGAGAGATTCCATAAGAGTCTTTGTAGCTTCTTAGAAGGTAGGATAATTTTTAGATATTTGGATTTTGCTTTATGATCTATGTTTCAGTGTGGTGGGGAGGACTGATTAGGATGACAAAGTTTGTAACACAATAGTTTAGGATTGATGAACTGGGGTCTGGAATGTTCAAAGCAGTTGTAAAGACTAGATGGACTGGAATATTTATTAACTTATTTATTTATTTATTTATTTATTTATTTATTTATTTTGGCGTTACGTTTTTTGATTTTTGTGTGTGTGTGTGTATTCTGGATATTAATGTCCTGAGGAGCAGGTGGCAAAGATCTCCCATTCTGTAGATTCTCTCTTCATGTTCTTAATTATTTTCTTTGCTGTGCAGAAACTTTAAATTTGATGTCATCCCACTTAATTGATTTTTAATTTTATTTCTTGCACTTTAGGAGTCTTGTTAAGGAAGTTGGTTCCTGTACCAACATGCTGGTGTGTTGGGCCTACATTTTCTTCTAGCAGATGCCTGGAGTTTGGCCTAATTCCTATGTCTTTGATCCACCTTGAGTTATTTTGTGCAGGTTGAGAAAAAGGGACTGGATTTCATTCTACTACATACTGATTTCCAGTTTTCCAGCACCATTTGTTGAAGAGGCTATCTTTTCTTCAACATAGGTTTTTGGCACCTTTGTCTAGTATAACTATATTTATGTGGGTTTGTCTCTCTGTATCTTCTATTCTGTTCCATTAGTTTTCATGCTTTTTGGTGCCAGTTCCATGATGTTTTGTTAATATAGCTCTGTAGTATAATTTGAGGTCTGGTATTGTGATGCATCTTGCTTTTCTGTTCTTGCTAGTATTGCTTTGGCTATTCTGGGTGTCTCATTTTCCAAATTAAATTCAGAACTGCTTTTTCTAGTTCTGTGAGGAATGTCATTGGTACTTTGATGGGGATTATGTTGAATCTGCATAGCATTTTTGGTAGTATGGCCATTTGACAATATTAATTCTGCCTATCCAAGAACATGTGAGATCTTTCAATCTTCTAAGGTCTTCAATTTTTTTCTTTAGTATTTATAGTTTTCACTGTAAAGAGGTCATTCACCTCTTTTGTTAGATCAGTTCCCAAGTATTTTATTTTATTTTGAGATGATTGTTAATGGGATAGTTTTACTAATTTCTATTTCAGCAGGTTCATTACTGGAGTATAGGAATATGATTTATGAGTGTTGATCTTGTACTCTACTACTTTGGTGAATTCATTTATGAACTCTAGAAGTGTTCTAGTGGAGTTTTTTGGGTCTTCTAAGTATAGGATCATGTCATCAGTAAACTGAGATACTTTGAACTCATCCTATTTATATCCCTTTAATTTCTTTTCTTGCCTGATGGCTGTGGCTAGACTTTCAAGGACTGTGTTGAAGGGAAGTCGTAAGTGGTGAAAATGGGCATCCTTGTCTTTTTCCTGTTTTTAGAGGAAATGCTCTCAGTTTTTTTTTTTTTTTCCATTTTAGTATAATGTTGGCCTTGGATTTGTCACATATAACTTTTACAAGTTGAGGTAAGTTCCTTCTATTCCTAGTTTTTCTAGTATTTTCAACATGAATGTAAAACATTGTACTATGTCAAATTCTTTTTCTGCATCTATTGAGATAATTATGTGATTCTTTAAGTATATTTATGTAATGAATTACATTTCTTTATTTCCATATGTTGTCTCAATCATGCATCCCTGAGATGAAACCTATTTGATCATGGTGCACTATCTTTGTAATGTATTTTTGTAAGCAGTTTGCCAATATTTTATCAAGAATTTATATATATATATATATATATATATATATATATATGAATATATATATATTCATGAAGGATATTGGTGTGAAGTTTTCTTTTTGTGAAATGTCCTTTTCTGGTTTTGGCATCAGGGTGATACTGGTTTCACAGAATGAACTTGGCAGTGTTCCCTCCTTTTCTGTTTCATGTAATAATTTGAGAAGGATTGGTATTAGTTCTTCTTTAAAGGTCTGGTAGAACTTGACTGAGAATCCATCCCATCTTGGGCTTTTTTTTTGTTAGAAGACTTTTGACAGCTGCTTCAATTTCATTACTTAATATTGATCTGTTTAAGTTTTCTATGCCCTCATAGTTCAATTTGGGTAGGTTGTATGTCTTTAGAAATTTGTTAGTATCTTCAAGATTTTCTAACTTATTGGAGTATAAATTTTAAAAATAATTTTTGATGATCCTCTGAATTTCAGTAGCATCTGTAATGATATTTCCTTTTTCATCTCTAATTTTGTACATTTGCGTGTTCTCTCTTTTTCACTTGGTTAGTTTAGGTAAGGGTTTATCAGTCTTGCTTTTCCTTTCAAAACACCAATTGTTTGTTTCATTAATATTTTGTATTTTTATTCTCAATTTTATTGATTTCAGTTCTGATTTTAATTATTTCCTATAATTCACTGATTACTGTGTTTGTTCTTCTTTTTCTAGAACCCTGAGATATGTAATGTTAGATTATTTATTTGGAGTCTTCTATTTTTTTGATGTATGAACTCAATCATATAAACTTTCCTTTCAGAACTCGCCTTCATACTGTCCCAGAGATCTTAATATGTTGTATCACTATTCTCATTTACTTAAATAACCCAGTCAATTAATGGGAAAAAGAAATAAAAAGACACTTCTGAAAAGAAGAAATACAAATGGTTGACAAAATAAAGAAAAAATGCTCAGCATCTCTAGTCTTTAGGGCAATTGCAAATTGAAACTGCATTGAGATTTTATCTCACTCTAGTCAGAATGGCAAATATCAAGGATACAAATAAGAAATGTTGGTGAGGATGTGGGGAAGAATGTACACTCATATATTTTTGGGACTGCAAATTAGGGCACCCACTCTGGAAAGATACATGGAGACTTCTCAAAAAAACTATAAATGAAATCACCATATGACCAAGTTATCCCACTCCTCAGGATATATTCAAAAGATTTAAAACAGCATACTGCAATGATGCAGCTACATCAATGTTTACAGAAGTTTGGTTCACAATAGATAAGCTATGGAACCAACCTAGGTGTCCTTCAACAGATGAATAGATACAATGAATCAAAATGCAGTCTATAAAATTTTTTTAAAAATTAAAAAAGTAAAAATTAAAAAAATTAAATTATGGTATATATAAATAATGGAGTATTAATGAGCCATAAAGAAGAATGAAATTATGTCATTTGCTAGTAAAATGAGTAGAACTGGAGACTATCATGCTAAGTGAAATAAGTCAGTCCCCAAAAAGTCAAAGATTGTTTTCTCTGATATGTGGAAAGTAATACAAAATATGGAAGGTGGGAGGGGAGAGAAGAAAAAAGGGAGAAGAAATTTCATCAAAATAGAGGAAAAAATCAGTAGAGTAGATGAAGGGGATCGAGGGAAAGGAAGACAGAATGGGGAAAGGGAAGAACAGTGTAACTAATCTGAACTTTCATATGTACATACATGAATATAGTACAGTAAATCCCACATCAAGTGTATCCACAACACATTAATTTAAAAAAACCTATAAACTACAGAAAGATCAGTAGAGTAGAGTGAGAAGAACAGAGGAGCAAGGGAGGAAGGGGAAGTCCTGGGAACTGAATTAGAGCAAATTATATTCCATGCATTTGTGATTATGTCAAAATGTATACTAATGTTACATATAGAACTAAAATTAAATTTTAAAAAAGAAAATAAAAAAGAGTAGATTGATGAGTATTAGAGCAATTCCATGTCTTGAGATGGTGTATTTACTCTGAAAAGGGATAGTTGAATAGTCTCTATTATTTGAAAAGTGAATTTATAGAAAAGAGCCTCTAAAAAACCCCAAATAACTTATTTGCACTTTGTCTTCCCAGGCAAGAGCCAACAGGAATAAAGTCTTGTTAGAACAAGCAGTCAAATTGCAAAGTCATTTTAGTGCCAACAGTGTGCTATGCGGGAGCAGATAATGTAGGTTTTCCACAGCAAGACTTATAATACAATTTTCAGTAATATATAATTTTTAAATTATTTGTTGATTGTTTCAGAATATAAATAACCAAAGTTTATTGGGATGGTCAGTTTAGAAAACATTGTTTAGATTTCAGAGCTGAAAGAAATGGAAGCAATAAAAATGATTTATTATTAAAGATTTCAAAATAATCCTAAAAAGATGAAATAGGGACATGTTTTGATAGAATTGTTTTGCTGGATATTTTCCTTGGGAGAATTTGCAATGTGTGATTCATGGTGCTTCTAAATTAAATGTCACTATTGGGGATGGTACTGGGGATTGAACCCAGGGGCACTGAACCACTGGGGATTGAACCACTGAGCCACATCCCCAGCCCCCGACTTAATTTTTTTTTTTAAATTGTATATGGACACAATGCCTTTACTTTATTTATTTTTATGTGGTACTGAGGATTGAACCCAGTGCTTCACCCGTGCTAGGCAAGCGCTTTACCACTGAGCTACAACCCCAGTCCCCCAAGCCCTTTTTAAAATTTTTATTTGGAAACAGGGTCTAGTTGAGTTGCTGAGGCTGGCTTTGAACTGGCAATCTTCCTGCCTGGGACTCCCAAATTGCCAGGACTGCTGGCATGTACCACTGTGACCAGCAAGATGTTACTTTCATTATACCTTCCTCAAAAATCTTTATAGATGGTAAGCTTATTTATGCTTTTTTTTTTTAAATGCATGTTTTCTTGTCAGGAGTTAGCATGCATCGATGACATTATTAGTAGTTTTGTAAGTTAGGATTGGTATTACGGCAAGTCATTTAATTTTGAACATGGCTTAACTGGTTCTGTAACACCTATTGATAAATAAGCTGATATTTTTATAATATCTATTTCAGGATCCAGTAGATAGTTTTGGTGTAAGAGTAGAAATGTAAAACTTATCTCAGAGAAGTGAAATAAGATTTGTGAACCTCAGGGAATAATTTTAGCATTGCTTTAAGCATCACACCAGGTATTGCATAGCAGGTATTTCTAGATTGTGTTCTCTGTCTCATTTCCCACTTTACAATTTAACTTGAAAACTTTCATTCCTTTCCTCTCACTTTATTGAGTAGCTTAAGAATCTACCTAGCTCTCTCCTCTGCCCTTTTTTCTTTCTTTTCTTTTCCTCCCATCCCCCCCCACCTCTAGTTTAGGTGGGAAACATCAAAAACTTAGGAGCACGTGAGTTTAATAGTAAAAGTATATACTACATGTTATGCTACTTGTTTAATATTTTACTATTCATCATTTTCTGTTTTCCAGTTGTTACTCTTCAGATGCTAAGAAATATAAGCACTTAAAAATAATACTGTGGGTGGCGTATACTGCTTCAGGAACTTTCTGGGGACTTGAGCTGAGTCTCAGTGATGAGAAAGTAACGCCGTAATTCCTAAACAAAAGTTCTTCTTATTTTTATTTTGCCCTCAGTTGGCAAAATATATCCATAGTGAAATAGCCTCAGTATTGGTAATCTTTTGAGTCAGTCTCCCATAGAATGGGACTGTTTGTTTGCAAAGAAATCAGGTGGACTAAAAACTGAAGCATGTGACTCAGGGGATGAACATGAAGAATTCATATGCTACACAACTTGTAAATAATGTTGATTTTGAACCTTTGGGTCAGTTTACAACCTGGGTAGTGACATGTAGATCCAGAAGAGAGTTCATGATGTAAAGAAATTGAGTCTGCCAAGAGATGGTTTAAATAGTTGGGTTTGTCAAAAGTGTGATCAATCCATAAGGCCCACACTATCACCAAGAAAAATGAATGAGTTCCCCTTTGTTTATTCCAGGCTTCTGTTATGGGATATTATATTTCTTTCTGAGACCAGCATTTATATTAATTGTAGTTTGATTTCACATGGTAAGGGGAGAAATGGAGGAGGTAGACACTGTTTGAATAGAAAACAAGTAGGTCAGATTCTTGATATTTTAGATTTGCATTCACTCCTAAGGATGGCCTAGTCTAATTTAATCTAATTTCAAATTAGATGTTCACTCAGGATTGTCAATTTTCTCTAAAGCATTCAAGTATATTAATGCACTAATACCAGTTCTTACTTTCAATGTGTGTTCATTCAGCTAGTTGTTTGACTGCATCCCATGTGCATTGTCTGTGATAGGTTCTGGGGACAAATGGTACCTACTTCCATGGAGCTTATGCTCTAGATGAGAAGACTGATGTTAAACCAGGGTAGTCAGGCTGATAGAATTGCAAGATTAAATGTTGGGCGGGGGAGGGCTGTTGCTCAGTGGTAGAGAGCTTGCCTCACACATGCAAGGCACTGGGTTCAATACTCAGCACCACATAAAAATACATAAATAAAGATATTGTGTCCATTTACAAATAAAAAAAAAATTTAAAAAGATTAAATGTGGAACATAAAAAATATCAAGTAAGAAAAAATGCAGTTTAAGTACTGCCTGCCAGGTTTTTGTGTAGTGACGGCAATCTCATTTGATTTTTCAAATTTTTTTTGTTATGGAGAGAATATATAAAATTTTGCTAATGTGATATAATGAGAAGAAGATACTTGTTTGGAAACACAGAAAAATATATTTACTTTTGGTTTGACAAAGTCACTTCTCGTTTTCTTGGTATATAGTATCGAAGCTACTGAGAATTTGCATACAGATCTAAGAAACTTCAGGGAAGGTGAAGGATTTTTTTCTGAGAATCGGTCCTAGAACCTCTCTAATGAATCAAGGTGTCTCTGTCACAGGCAAATAGGGAGCTGAAACTCTAAGCTGTGGTTCTTGTATCCTGATCAAAGAAAATTTAAAATCAGACATGAAAAGTCAAGCAAGAGAATTTTACTATAAGTGAAAGTAAAGCTCAAGCAAAGAAGACTCTCAAAAGAAAGAGTGTGACTTGTCTCTGAGAAGAGGTCAACAGAGGAAACTTCATGCTACTTCCAAATTCATTACTGAGGTGTTAGCCAGGAGAACTGGGGTACACCATCTGCAGTCTTTACCAATACAGTGCTTAACTCCTCTTTCACTTTGGGTGGGGGAGTTTTTGACCCTATTTAGTCTTTTCTGGAACTGTCTTGGAGACCATTCCATTAGGGGTGTGACTTCATCTACAAGTCAATCCTATGTTAATGTGGATGACGGGGTCAATGACCAGGCAAATTTATCTTAGCCTACCTATGCTACCAATGAAATTTCCCTTCTGAAATATATTTAAAAAACCAGTGGCCACAAATCTTAACTTTACAGTGATCCCAGGAGACCCTGTTAGAATTTAGTCCCATTGATCTTTCCTTCCTGACACATTTTTTAGATGGCTCCCTTTGTTTCCATCTGTTTACTCTCAGGGTTAATACCCTTGTTGTTTTTCTACAAGTTACTGGATTATTCATTAAAGGCAATTTAAAGAAACCTTGTGACCTTGTTGCATTATCGGTTTGCATTCCATAGCTCATATGAACTACTACCTAACAGTTCTATTTTGAGTGGTTTCCAGTGGCAATGTTAGGAGCACCACAGCCCTGCTCCTCTGGGGTGAAAATCCTAATAAGTGTCAAGAATTATTACCTAAAATACATGATACATACACTCATGAAGTTTCTCGAAATGGCCTTAAGAGCATACAGAAAGTAGAGCCACATTTATTCAAGAAAACCTGTCTCAGTACGAATAGTGAGAGTCTATGACACTTGAATTATAACCTGTTCCTTCTCCCTGAGCTCATCACCATGATGGAAGCTCCACTCTGGGTAGGCATTGCCAGGAAGACAGGACTCCTTCATTGCACCCAGCCCCAACTCTAGTACCAGTCAAGCATTATTGTTTTTCTGGAAAGGGATAGAACATCAGCTCTTCTACATTGTTTCCATCACTTTGTTGCAGAGGTTGAAACTTCAGACAGCTGTGGCTAAAAAGCTGAAAGTTCACTTTAATCTATATGGTCCAGGCTCTAAACCAGGAATGGCAAACTGGAATACTGGGTCTCCAATGACCCTTGCCTAAACTTGCTCATAGGGTGGAGGATCCCCTGATGAAAAGGCAAGCTGAGACCAGAGACTTCAGTCTAGCCTACTGTCCTGATTGTGAAGGAAGGGTGTCTATGAGAGCAGCAGGCGCTATCCCTGCTGTGAGCTCTGGTGCTTTCAGAGATTGTGCCTAGGTCGAGAAGTAGTTTGTGAAACAGAGGGAGTTGACAATCTCTCCAAAGTGATTGACTTAGGTAAAACAGAGTGGGAATTCAAATCTAGCAGTGATCTTGAAAACAATGGAGATTTTGATGGTAAACAAGAGGAAGCTGTGGCTTCATGAGGGCAACAAGATAAACTTCAGGTTAGCTATTTTATTAGAGGGAACCAGAGAAAAAGATAAGAAGAGCTCTTCATAAGGAGGGAACCACCATATAAACTGACCTTAATAACATATCTATAAAGGGGATTGTATTTCATTGACTCAGACTATAGAGAAATTTGTGTCCCAACATATAATCTAAACAATAGAGCAATCAATCAGCAACCAGAGGAGCCTAACAGAGGCAAGTAACTTAACAGAGAGATTGTGAGAAAAGATGGTTTTAACCACTAAAATCACCATCCTTTCAGAGTGGTTTCGAGGTTTCACTATAGGGCAACAGACTTCACTAAAATAGTATAGCCACAATTAAAAAAAAAAAGATGTATACAAGCAATAATAAACCCTTCATATAGTTATTACCTAAAATAGTCATAAGTAGGAATAAAGCAAGCAATAGGAACCACCTGTAAGTTATAGTTATTACCTAAAATAGTCATAAGCAGGAATAAAGCAAGCAATAGGAACCACCTGTAAGAAGCCTCAGATTTGGGGTTTAACAGAAACTTCAGAGCAACCATTATAAAATTGGTCCAAAAATGAAAGGAAATCATGCTTTAAAAATGCAACGGAGTTTCACTGGTCCTGTATTCATTTATGAACATAGGTAACTATATCTGATTCATTCTGCTGTCTTTCCTATTCCCATGTGTTAGGCCAGATGTTAGGGGCAGTTTTGGTTCGTTGATAACTCCCAGAAAAACGCTCTGCAGACACAGGTCCCACACGAGGAACTTTATTTTATGCGGACAAATCACACCCGCTCAGGGGAAAAGGGGAAAGGAAAAGAAGAAGATGGCACAGGGTTTCTCCTCAGTTATTGGAATTTCGTGGGCTGGAAGGAACCAATTGCGGAGGAGAATTATTACAGACTGACTGATGGACCAATGACATATTAGAACGTAATGTGGGAGGCAGGAAGATTACGGCAACGTAAGCCGGAAATTCCTGTAACGGGAGAGGCGGGCCTAATGCAGATTGACGGGTGGTTGGGAGGCCAGATTCCTTACACCATGTATAACCACAAGAATGGGAAGTTATATTCCACATGTATGTATAATATGTCAAAATGCATTCTACTGTCATGTGTAATTAAAAAGAACAAATAACAAATTTTAAAAAGCAATGGAAGGTATGATGATAATGTCTCATCAAACAGAGAATATCAATAAGTGACAGAAGTTTTTTGGGGGGGTGGGGTACAGAACCAAATGGAAATTCTAAAATTGAAAGGTACAGTAACTGAAAAGAAAAACCTGAGAGATGCTTAGTAGTAGATTTGAATTGACCAAAGAATCACCTAACTTAAAAGTAAATCATTAGAAATGACATAATAGAAGAACAAAGACAAAAAAAAATCAACAAAGAAAAATGAATAGAATCTGAGAGAAAGGTGAGATACTAGTAAGCACACCATCATACACACAGGTAGTAGAAATACCAGAAGTGAAAGAAAGAGCATAAAAAATATTTTAAAAGAATTAAAGGCTGAAATATGAGGAATGTACACATGAACTTCTGTGGGAAAACTTTCCATGAGGGAGTCAGACCTGAACTGACATTCTTTTTTTTTTTTTTCGGTACAAGGTGTAAGGAATCCCACGAAAACCACGCCAGACACAGGAAATCATATAAGCGAGTTTGTTAAGCAAACAGAGTGTCTCCCTGCAGGGTAAGAGAGAAAACGAGAGGAAAAGAAAGGGGAAATAGAAAGGGCGCATGCTAGAGAGAGTGGAAAGCGAGGAGGAGAAAGAAAGCAAGTGTGTAGGAGAGAAAAGCAAGAAAGAAAAGCAAGAGAGAAAAGATGGCGGGGTAGCTACCATGAAACATTTGAATTCTGCCGGGCTAACAGGGGACCAATAATGGAGAAGGATACTTGCAAGCTGACCGATGAACCAATAGCTAGCTAGGATGTTCATGGACTGACAGTAGTTGGGAGGTGGGGAAATGGCTGCAACGGAAAGGGCGGGGAGAGCAGCTTTGTACATTACACAAGGGATTGAGCTCAGGGGTGCTTTAACACTGAGCTACATCCCCAGCCCTCGCTAAGATGCTTAAGGACTGTCTGAGTTGCTGAAGCTGGTTTTGAACTTGCAATCCTCCTGCCTCAGCCTTTAGAAGCACTGGGATTATAGGCATGTGCCACCATGCCCAGCCTGGACTGACATTCTGAACTGAGCTCTGCATTTTCTTGAGAAACCTGGCTCAAGGCTCAGTGTGGTTGATGCTAGCAATCCTTCTGACTTAGTTGCCATTGGTTCCAATAGCTCACATCCTAGAAGAAATGACATTGAAAAGGAGAGCTGAATCATTGGGATCATAGCAGAGCAGGATGCATTTGTGCCCCCACTTAGAACAGAGGGAATAGGTGCAGTTTCTCTGAAAAAGAATAGAGAAATATGAGAATGTAGAGAGTGTGGGGAAGAGAATCCCAAATGAGGTTGAGGTTAAGCTGATATTAGCCCATGTAGGGATTTTAAAAATCTCATTTAGGACAGGTCAGGCCCAAAAATATCCTGTGCTCCAACTGGTTGAGTGCAACCTGGGAGAAAAGATATTAAGACATAGTTTTTTACATGATAGATTGTCTAACCCTCTCCTGGGATGAAATTTGTTATATAAATTAAATGTACAGATATCATTCACAAGAACTGTTTTCAGAATATGAATTTAAGAAAGGGTCTGAAACTAGAAAAGATAAAAGAAAGTTATAGATATGGAAATATACTAGAGTACAAAAAATTAGAAATTAAAAGAAATGTTTCTGAATGAGAAAGTATTTTATCTGATAAAGTAATATTCTTGTGTTAAAGTCCAAGATGAAAAGACAGAATTAAGGATGTTACAAGTCGTGAATGTCTAAGTAAGTCACAGAAGGTTTGCAGTAGGTAATTCTCAAAAAGTTTGTGTTTGTGATTAAATTGGCTATAATTAGCACAAAGTTATTTGAACTTTAATGTACTGATGAAGTGAAGTCTGAAATACTGCTCTTCTATTATGTATCAACATAATATTCTTGTATCTGTTAGGTTTTATTACTTAGGGAAAATAAGTCTTAAAGGAATTAGGTTTTATACCCGTTTTAAGGCCTTTTAAATGATTACTAGTTAAATAAACAACTTATTTTAGTTTATAACAATATAGTTGATACCCTAAATATATGTAACTTAGTATATGTATGTACCTGAGAACTATATCTGTTTATAAGCCTTGTCTAAGTGTTATGTAAAAGTTTATAAAATGAAAGTTAATGTAAGTTTACTGGAAAGATAACCAATAAGTGCTCTCTTTTATACATGATATCTGAATGCCATGGGCCATACTGTCATTTGAAGATCCGTCTTATATTTGTTTGCTTTGACCAAGTCCATTCTGATCATTAACACTATTTCTTAAATGTATAAGAGTTTTAAGGCTATCCTTTGATTTTTGCTAGTACTGCTAACCCACCCAGAGCTGTGATATATTGTTACTGTTTTAGTCAACTTTTATGCCACTGTGACCAACAGACCCAACCAGCACAATTGTAGAGGAGGAAAAGTTTATTTAAAGGTTCACATTTTCAGAGGTCTCATTCCATATACAGCCAGCTCCATCATGGTGGAGGAGCATGGCAGAGGGAAAGAGTATGATGATCAGAAGGCAGAGAGTGAGTCTCCACTTGCCAGACACAAATATATACCCCAAAGCCATGCCCAATTCCCACGTCCTCCAGCCACACCCTACCACTTCGGTTACCATTCAGTTAATCCCTATCAGGGGATTAAATCACTCATTGGGTTACAACTCTCACAACCCAATCATTTCTTCTCTGAATCTTGCATTGTCTCATACATGAGCTTTTGGGGGCCACCTTACATCCAAACTGTAACATTTACCATACACTATGGGTTCTAAATTGTACTTTAAAAGTTAAATTTAGTTGAATGTAAAGCTTAGGGGAGAGCACCTTACCAAGTTGGTGTTCTTTGAACTAAAATTATCTATAGCTGTAGTTTCAGATTTGTATAGAAATAACAAATTTGGTTGGTATTTATTCATGTCATTTGATGTTTTATAGCTGGATAAAATAACCTGTTGTCAGTTAGTTCTGTATACAACTTTTCACAGTGGAATAAGGAATTTTAATGTATTTTGGGAAGGCAATAAGGAGATCCTGATTTGTTTAAAGGTGACATTGTAAAACATGAAAGCATTTTGATATTTTTTTCACAAAAAGAAAGTTAAAAGCTCTCTTGGCCTTTGTTTGCTTCATGTTTTAGATGAACTGTTGTATTATTTGTCAAGAGCCCTGCCTTACCTGAGATAAGGCTCTGCCTCCCACCTTCCTCCATGTTACGATGGCTCCAAAATAGGCCAGACTTGAGCTCCTTTACAGTTATGTGCAAAAGATCAAATTTTGTTGTAAAGTTTACTGTGATCTCAAAATAAACAGTGGTCATAACATGTAACTAAGTAAAGGTCAAAGAATAGAAAAATCATTTTTCTTGGTTCATAGCTATTACACAAACTGAATATGTTTTTGCTCTGTTAATTTCATTTTGTACTTTCCTGGTAAACTTTGTAACTGTTGCCTGTTAGTGTTTTTAAATTTAAAAAAAAAATTTGTTTATTTTTATTAAAGCATCATAGTTAAACTTTTTAAAATTTGTTCTAATTATTGCATGACAATAAAGTGCATTTTGACACATCATACATAAATGGGGCATAACTTCTCATTCTTTTGGTAGTACATGATGCAGAATTACACTGATGGTGTAATCATAAATGCCCATAATACTGTCCAATTCATTCTACTGTCTTTCCTATTCCATACACCCTTCCCTCCCTTCATTCCCCTCTGTCTAATCCAGATACCTCTATTCTTCCCCACCACCCCCATTGTGAATTAACCTCCACATAACAGAAAACATTCAGCCTTTGGTTCTTTGGGATTGACTTATTCACTTAGCATATTCTCCAACTCCAGCCATTTACTGGCAAATGCCAAAAATTCATTCTTCTTATGACTGAGTAATATTCCATTATGTATATATATGACACTATTTTTATCCATTCATCTGTTGAAGGGCATCTAGGTTGGTTCCATAGTTTAGCTATTGTGAATTGAGCTGCTATAAAAACATTGATATGGCTGCATTACTGTAGTATGCTGATTTTAAGTCCTTTGGGTATGAACTGAGAAGTGGGATAACTGGGTCAAATGGTGGTTCCATTTCAAGTTTTCTGAGAAATTTCCAAATTGCTTTCTATACTGGTTGCACCAGTATGCATTCCCACCAGCAATGTATAAGTGAATCTTTTCCCCCACATCCTCACCAGCATTTATTGTTGCTTGTATTTTTGATAATTGCCATTCTGACTGGAGTGAGATGAAATCTTAGTGTAGTTTTAGTTTGTATTTCTCTTATTGCTAGAGATGTTGAACACTTTTTCATGTATTTTTTTAACCATTTGCATTTCTTCTGTGAAGTATCTGTTCAGTTCCTTAACCCATGTATTGATTGGGTTAATTTTTCTTTTTCTTTGTTGGTGTTAAGTTTTTTGAATTCTTTATATATCCTGGAGATTAATGTTCTGTCTGACGTCCAGGTGGTAAAGACTTTCTCCCATTTGTAGGCTCTCTCTTCATGTTTTTAATTATTTCCTTTGCTCTGAAGAAGCTTTTTAGTTTGATTTCATTCCATTTGTTGATTCTTGATTTTATTTCTTGCACTTTAGGAGTCTTGTTAAGGAAAGCAGATCCTAAGCTGACATGATCTACAATTTGGGCCTACATTTTCTTCTATTAGGCACAGGATCTCTGGTCTAATGGCTAAGTCCTTGATCCACTTTGAGTTGATTTTTGTGCAGGGGGAGAGATGTAGGGGTTCAATTTCATTCTATTACAAATGGATTTCCAGTTTTCCCAGCACCATTTATTGAAGAGGCTATCTTTTTTCCAATGTATGATCTTGGCATTTTTGTCTAGTATGTGATAACTGTATTTATGTGGGTTTGTCTCTGTGTCTTCTGTTCTGTACCATTGGTCTGTGTGTCTGTTCCGGTGTCAATACCATGCAAGTTTTGTTACTATAACTCTGTAGTATAATCCAATGAAAGAGAAATTAGGAAATCTACCCCATTCACAATAGACTTAAAAAAAAATTGGGAATCAGTCTAACAAAAGAGGTGAAAGACTTCTAAAATGAAAACTATAGAACACTAAAGAAATAAATTGAAGAAGACCTTAGAAGATAGAAAGATCTTCCATGCTCTTTGATAGGCAGAATTAATATTGTCAAAATGACCATACTACCAAAAGTGTTATACAGATTTAATGCAATTCCTATTAAAATTCCAATGACATTCTTCATATAAGTAGAAAAAGCAATCATGAAATTCATTTGGAAAAATAAGAGACCCAGAATAGCCAAAGTAATCCTTAGCAAGAAAAGTGAAGCAGGAAGCATCATAATACCAGGACTGTTAGTGTTTTGCAGAGGTACTGCTTCTAATAAAAAAACCGAGTTAATTTGAGATAATACGTCGTCACCTAAAGTACTGATATTGACCCCAATTAAATAAAAGGGGTAACTGTAAAATTATAGATATTGAAGTTTTAACCCATTACTCCCACTTTAAGACTGGTGGAACTGGTCTACTGGGTGTTTAAAACCAAAAACTTGGAGACCAAAGTCAAGGAAGTAAAAGGGCCAAGGAAAAAGCAGCTAAAATTTTGGCCCTTGCTCTCTATGGTCAGCTAGGGCCCAGAGAATGATGGGACCCCTCTCTGGGCCCTGCAACTCTGATGAGTCACCCAATTTGCTTCAGCGAGATTAAGAGGACCCTAGAGAGAAGGAAGCCAACTAGTGCACATTCTGCAAAGAGGAGGGTCATTGGAGATGGAAATGTCCCTATGTTTCCAAGAGAAGTCATGTGTGGTCAGCAAGACCTTGACCCATCCTGGCAGATGGCACCACTGGTAGAGGAAAGCTAAAGGAACCAAGAGACTTCACATATGTTCCCAAGAGTGATCTCTCAGGACTCTCAGCTGACTTTTAACAGTAAATAGGAACAAGGTTGGCATTGACCAACTTGTTCTTGAAGACCTGGCAGGGGAGTATTGCCTAAGCACAGTCCTACAAGGACATTTCAAAGGAAAAAAAAGTTGGACACTGTGGTGCATGCCTATAATCCCAGTGACTGGAGAGGCTGAGGCAGGAGGATTGCGAGTTCAAAGCCAGCCTCTGCAAAAGCGAGGCGCTAAGCAACTCAGTGAGATCCTGTCTCTAAATAAAATACAAAATAGAGTTGGAAGTATGACTCAGTGGTTGAGTGCCCCTGAGTTCAACCCCTGGAAAAATAATTTTTTTAAGTGTAACTTAAGATGTACACTTGTGTCAGCCCCCTCAAAAGTAAGTAAAGCCATAGACTGTAAAGGAAGGGTTCTTGTGTGGGAGTGTCTAATAATAATGATCACAAAGGACTCTAGAGTTGCAAATTTGTCCTGAGTTAATTTGATCCTCATATCTCAGACCTAAAAATCTTCCTAACTTCCTACACTGATAAACTTGATCTGTTTTTCACTGATATGATTATGGTTTACTGCCTTCATGGTTTTCAGAGACCAACTGAAATACTAATTGCTTTTGTGTGAATTGCTCACAAAAAAGTAATTGTCTTGTTTATTGTGGTCTTAGCATGATCTCTGTCCTATATATGCCTTGTCCAGTCGTCTATCATCTGCCTCTGTGGACCTCTGAATTTCTCTGATACTGAATACCCTTAACTATCCATGTCCCTTTGATAGAGAACAAGGACTTTGGGTTACTGCCCCCAACTTCATCCTCTTTCAGCAGAAAGCAACTTAGAGATTTTGTTGCCCACATTTCCATAGAAATGAAATGTAAAAATTGACAGTGGGGAAATGTAACAGTGGTCCACTTTATGCTTTATAGTCCTTGCTGCTCTGCCACTGCAACTTATTTTTTAAATGGACATGTTTCTTTCTCTTCCTCTTTCCCTGCTCCTCCTTAATCTCAGGGGAAACAATTATATTTCTTCCCCATTTTAGGCAGATTTATCTGTCCTGGTATACACCCATCATAGGAACGAAGTAATTCAGACTTTGGGGATGGTACCAGAAGATTTCAGAAATGACTATCTCCCAAACTAACAAGTGAATTACAACTCCAACAGAGAACAAGTGGAATGTAGCCTTTGAGTCACCTCTATAAAAGCCCCCTGTTCCTGCTGATGAGCAGAATCACAGCCTCTGGGTTAGGAGTCCCCTGTGTTTCTCCTTTGCTAGCAAAGCAATAAAACTTCTTTTTCCTTTTTCTCAAACAAAAAAAAAAATGTTCTCATTTGGAGGTAATTGTAGATTTAATTGTATTTATGATAAATAACACAGAGAAAACTTATTTACCCTTCACCCCATTTTCACCATAGGAAATATCTTGCAAAACTGTAGTACATTCAGTATATTACAACTATATGTCAACATTGATAAGATACAGGATGTTTCCCTTACTAAGAAAATTTCTCATGCTGTCCTCTTGCTCCCACTTATTTCTATCCCCAGGAAAGCACTCATATGTGCTCCATTTCTGTACAAGCAATGGTAAGTCAGTGCAATGATTGCACTGTGAGATGATAGGGTTCAAAGAGCAATTAGTTTTTCCAAGTAGATGTTTTGTGGTAGGTAGAGATGTCAAAGAAATCTTACACAATTGGACAAATACTAGTTAAACAATGTCAAATAATATAGATAATTCCTAATATTCAGCTATGAATAAATTAGAAAATTTGAATTACTACTAATAACATCAACAAGTGAATTGAAAAGCAAAATTGATGAGTCAATCAAAACTTAGCTAAAAAGATGTTTAAGAACCTCTTCCAAAAGGTATCAGGAGGGGTTGAAAATTTGTAAAAAATAAAAGAAAATTGAAAGGAGATGCACTTAGCTAGTAAGACCTTGAGAGACCTGAAAAACGCGCGGTTTATGTGGATTTGGAACATACTCCCTGAGAAGAAAGGAGATACAGGGTGAAGTTGGCAAGTGCCCCTGGGGCAGGCTTAAAGTGTAACTAGAAACAGGCTTGTGGTGTCTCAAGCTCAGCATCTGAGGCAAAGGAGGACCACGGGAAGCTTTGGTTGAAAACCCAGCATAAACTTGACTTGTTTAATAATTTCATCCATGAACAGTGCTTGTTTTAAGACATCAATAAAAGTGGGAAGAAAGTATAGAAAAGTAATTTTCAGCTTTGACTATACAGTAGGATCAGCTGATGAGATTTAAAAATTACCACTGCCTCAGTCTTCTCAGAGATTATGACTGAATTGATTTGGGGTAAGATCTGGGCATCAGGAGTTTTAGCAAATCCCCATATGAATTAATGAACTGGTAAGGTTGAGAAAGACTGGTTAGATGTAAACCTGTTCAGTATTATAAAATTAATGGTTTATGCATTTACAGTTTTTTCTTTCAAAAGATCTTGAGTTGGGATTAATAAATTAGCATACAAATAAGACAACTGAAATTGAAACAAAGCCAAAAATAATTCACTACACCCTTACAAGTGGTTCTTGGCTCTCCCTTGAATCCCCTTGGAAAGCATTTGAGATATTCCAGTACCTGGGCCCCAACCCGGGGCTTCATCATAGAATTTGAAACAGAGAAGGTTCTAATGTGCAACTAGAGCTGATAGTTTTGGAACCAACCTGGAGTATTTATAAGATGCTAGCAACTCCTTAAAATAAATTTATTACATCATTTGAACATTAAATTGAGTTCAAAGTCCCTGGCAACTGGTACAAAAGACAAACACATGACATAGTTTCCATTTTCTGAATGAAGAAGTATATAAAACTCTTCTTTAAATAAAGACACATCTCTGGAAGGAAAATTAAAATGGAAATTTCCCAGGTTGACCTTCAGGTAAGCTCTTGAAGTAGTGACTCAGTGATTCAGTCAAAGCCTTACAAGAGACACTGGCACAGTGCTAAAGCAAATACTTCTTGTGTAGACCTGTTGTGAATGCAGAAGCTACATCTTTAAAGTAGGTCAGTGAAAGAGTGTTGATTAGTTAAAGAAACAAGCAGACCTGAGACAAGGTCTTTTATTGTTAACCTATTTTAGATATAACTCAGTTACCTGTTAGAATTAGTTTTTATATCTAGCTTGGGAATCAGACAGGCCCAGAATACTCCTGAGACTTCATTCACACAAGTACCTCAGTGTTCCCGGAAGAGATAATTATAATGATCTACTTCAATTTTGGCCAAGTTCCTTAGTTACTTGTAGTTCATTCATTGCCTGGGGAATCCTGGTGAGAGTGGATTGAAGAATTGTAAGGGAAAAGCTATTTCTGAAACACAAGACAGGTAAGAACCTGAGTCTTGCCTTAGGGCGTAAAGAAAACAGAGCTAAGAGGTCTTCCGGAAGCACGACACTACACCTCAGTAGAGCATATGTGCCTTAGAGCATGTCTCTCATTGAAACCCATACAGAATAACTGCTCTATAGGTCTTAGAAAGAAAATTTATTCATGAAATAACCTCCTTCTGGAACTTGAGTGGTAACTTATGTCTGGACATAAAGAAATACCTGAGAATTGACAAAGTATTTAACAGACAAATTTATTTAGGCATTATTTAGTTTCTCACATTCTGTGCCTAAGTAGCTCTGTTGGGAACACTCTGTCAGCCTAGTTACTCTTGGATCTGTGTTCATTTGTTTGAGAGATTCCTGAGTTTCTGAGTGCCTATTCCTGAGTTTTTGGTTGGAAGCTGTTACACCCTCTTCTAAGAATGAATAAGAAAAATAAATCCATATACTCCACCACTGTTAGGGTTCATATTGTGAACCGTTAACTTTCTAGATGAAAGTTTGTAAGCAGCAACTTACTTAACTCCATGGTGCCTCATTTAGCTCATCTTAAAAATGAGGGTAACACTTTTCCTAGCTGATAGTGTTGCTTTAAGAACGCAGTGAGATCATGCTTGCCAACGGCTTTGCACAACTTTTGATATACAGTAATTTCTTAGTAAAAACTAGCAATTGTGGCTCTAAATAATTGCTTGCTTTCTTTCCTTTGTTTTTTGTTTTTGTTTTTAGTATTGATGGTTAAACTTAAGGATGCTTTACCTCTGAGCTTCATCCCCAACCTTATTTATTTTTATTCTGAAACAGAGTCTTGCTACATTACTTAGGGCCTCACTTAGTTACCCAGGCCTCCAGCTTGAAATTCTCCTGCCTCAGCCTCCTGAGTCACTGGGATTATAGGTTTACATCACTATGCCTAGCTAACATAGTAATTTTCTTTATCTTCAACATTATTATTACTCCTTCAGTGAAATACAGTGATTTCTCAGGTAGGCAAGGTTCAGTGATAGGTGGGATACCTATATAGGGAATGTTAATATTACTAAGATATTAAAGGGTTGGGATGGGGAGAGAAACATTTTAAATTAAGAAAAACATAATAAATGTGTTATGAAATAAATTTCAAAAATCACATGAAATTTTAGGCTGAAATGAGACCTAAAAGTCATGTGTGCCTGAAAAATTTCCCATATTTATGCAACTTCATGCTAAGCCTCAAAACTCTGGATGTCACATATTCTTTCTCTCTGTTGTCAGTGGAATTTTTCTGGAAAATTTGGGATGTTCCATAGTACAGAAAAACTCTAGGATCATTTTCATCATAAGTAAATCCTTTCTCTGGAAGAGTTGTGTACTATTGTAATTCCCTGAGACTGTGGTGGTGATGTTGACTTGGTACTTGAGGGGTCAACTCAAGAAATAGCTGAAGAACCTGGGAACACATGCAAAACCCTGTATGTTGACAAGAACTGCTGTAGGGTGAAGGCTACTGATTCTCTGCCTTCCCAAGAACAGCTGGGAGAAACCACTGAGCCCTGGGGCTAGGCTCCAGGACAGCAGCTGCTCCCCTGCTGGACCAAGCTGCCATGGGAAGCAGCAGAGAGGGATTCTCCACATCTCTCTTACTTCAGAATGAATCACTTGAAGGAGGAAGTGAGTGTGTATGTGTGTGTGTGTGTAGTGTATTGTGCAAAGGAGGGGGCTGAGGGAAAGTTAAAATTAGATTGGGATTTTTGGGAAGTGATGTTGTCCCTTCATCATTATTGAGGAGAGGGACTAATCCAGTGGGACTCGATGCCTGGGAATTTAGGATGGACCCTTGAGCCACATTAAAGAGAACTAATAATAAACAGGCAACCAAAGTGTTGGTGTCTCAGGGAGGAGGGCTCATAAAAAGCTAGATTTGCTAAGTGATGCCAGGATTAGTCTCTCTCAACTCTCAGATATTTGGAATCTTTATGAGATGCTGGATAAAGTTGCATTCTCTCTCTGATTTTGGTAGAGCAGGTATTTTATGTTGATTTAAAGGGCAGCCATATTGAGAGGGTATCAAATTGATCCCTTCTTTGTGACCACAGAAGGATTGCTCATTTCTGCTCTGCGTAAGTAGAAGTGGAGTCTACAGGTGGAGCTAGGACTTTCCTCAGACGTTTATATTTTTCAAACACTTGTGCTCATATAGGTGTGATACAGTCTTTAAAAAACATTGAAGTAGCAGCAGCCTGTCCACAGGCTTATGTCCCTCCTGAAGCCCTGTGATTCTAACTCATTTACCTTATAGTTACTGAGATCATCATTGTATGAATTATATGAGTATCTGTTAAGTGAACCTGTATAAATATTCAAATTAAACTTTTCCACTTATATTTCCAATAAAGACTAGTAACTGAATGGAAAGGAAATTTAAGTACACCAAATGCCATAAAGACAAATCCTGATTTTTCAATGAGCTTTTTTTGTTTTAGCTCCAAAGAATCTGAGTAATATCCTGTTATTGTAACCAAGGACTGGAACAAATGTCTAAAATGAAATAGGTAAATGATTTTTGGCTCAAGTATACTTAAGGTGACTAGACAAAATATGAACTTCTGTACCCTAAGGCTTTGTGGGTCTCCTAGTATGAAATACATAACTCTAATAATTTTAACCAAAATGAGAATTTACTAGACATGATAGGATGAGGACAAAAATCATTCTACAGTGAAATGGATGTTGCAAGGAAACTTCTCTTTACTTCAATCTCAGCAGTGCTGCTTCCTGGCCCTTCCACCATTACGTTGTGCCTCAGCTCAGGTCCAGAGCAATGGAGTCGGTACTCTCTAGACTATGAACTAAAACCTCTGAAGCTGGGCTGTGATTGTGGCTCAGTGGTAGAGCACTTGCCTAGCATGTGTGAGGCACTGGGTTTGATCCTCAGCATCACATAAAAATAAATAAATAAAGTAAAGGTATTGTGTCCATGTACAACTAAAAAATATTTTAAAAGAACAACCTCTGAAGCTGTATGTGCAAAATAAAATTTTCCTCCTTTGTTCTTGGCAGGTATTTTGGTCACTGCAAAGAAAAGCTGACTAACATAGCAGTTGAGTGTCTAGATACTTTATTGCTAACTGTGATGAGTCCAAGTGAGTCTCAGTAGGGTCACAAGAGGCCTGAGCTGATTCATGTCCTGCACCACCCCCACCTTTACCTCTTATAGTAAATGATTAGTTAATTTGATTAGGTAAACAAATAAGAAAATCCATATTTCACAGATTTCCTCTAATTATTTAAGCTGATAGAAAAGAAAGACAAACATCCCTCCTAGAAAAAAACTCTCTACTTTCTTGAATCTTCAGACTGCTTTTTCTCAAAATCAGAACTTTTATTTTATTTGGTAAGTATTTCCCACTTATCACTGTCAGCTCTGGAAAGTGTTGAGAATATCACTATTTTCTTAAGCATTTAGCATATCTTCTGGAGTCACCATGAATGTTGGGTAGCTAGCCTGAAGGTAGTTAAGAACAATTCCAAATCAACAGTAGAGATTGGCAGGAATGAAATGATAGACATTTTACGCTCTTTATACTTTGTCAATTGAACGTCCTGCAACAGTGAGCAGTCTGAATAGATGACCTCTGAGCAGGGAGAATGATACTGTCTAACAGACAAACTTGAAAGGAGAATAAACAAAGCATTCCTCTTCAGTAAAGTACGTCACTCTGCTGATTTTTTTTTTTTGTGTGTGTGTGTGTAAGAGTTTACCAAAGACAATCTGGAACCACTAAATGCTGCTTGCTCAACCAGAACCCTGTGACCATAACATCTAGCTCTTTGGAGTAAAGTAGGAAGCAGAATGAAGAATATTTTTAATTAACCAAAGTACTTCTAAATAGTGGGCACACCAGTCAGTCATGAAGGGAATCAATGAGGTTTGGCAAGTTTTAAATTTTATGAGCATGAAGATACTATATTTTCAGTTGTATCAGAAAGGAGGTTAACCGAACTGTCACTATATTACTGACTTCTCATTTTGTCAGTGGTCTCTTAGGATGTATCTAATATCCTGGGAAAGTAGTAACTGTTTTTTCCTTTTTCTTTTTAAACACATTATTTGACTCTTTGTCAAAATCAGTTCTGTGATTACTTGCCCTTTTTTATGAGAATAAACAAATAATCAAAAAATACTTGAGAGAGAATGTTGGATATATTGACCTTGAAGGGAAAATCAAGGACAGATACTTCAGGCCAGTGGAAATGACTTCACAAAGTACTTAGTATGTGCAAAGTTTCTATAAGTTTATTCTAATGTCCTGGGATACAAGGATCCATGTGGATTTCTCCTTCCTTACCCATCACACATCTTTTCTGTTGATAATATGATTTAAAGATGCTTAATACATTGACCCTTGGATAAATGAAAGACAGAACTCTCTTACATACACCTGTAAAGGAGCCAAGGCTACCAGTCAGGGCCTGAATTTCTCTAGGGGTAGGATAACAGGTGGAGCTTTGAATACAGTTGTCTAGATTCTGGGCTCCCTATGAGTTGGGTAATTTGAATAATTTCAAGCTCCAGGACATAGATTTTTTCCTAATGGTCTGGTACCTGACCCTAGGGCAATTAGGGCTATTACCTGAGGTGTGAGATGAGGATAGAGAAGTGGTTGGGAGGTGGATTTAACAGGGCCTGAAAACTGGGTCAACACAGATTAAAAAACAAATATCTATGTCTAGCATTGTGCTTGGCCTGGCAGGATTTATGTTATACAGATGTGTGAGAAGACACATCACTATTAAAGAAACTCCAGTACAGATCTGGTTCTTGGCAGGACCAAATTCCCCTCTACACACACATATTTTGCAAATTGCACAGTAAAAGTTACCTTGACTCTGATCGAAAAATTCTGCTCAAATAATCTTTTGATAATATAACATTTGCTTCTTTCCCCACCTTAATTACCATAAAGATTATTTGATCCTGTCCTAGATTACTGGTGCCACTCCGGAGTTTCTATAGACTGCAGTGCTCTCTGAAAACCTTACTGATTTCTTGTGAATGTTTATTTCTTCTTTTATAAAAAGGCAGTTTGACTGTGATACAATTTACATGCCATAAAATTTATCTGATTTAAGTATACAACTTAACAGTTCTTTAGTAAATTAACAGAATTTTGTATCTATTGCTATAATCTATTTTTAGAACATTCCTGTCACATCAGGAAGATACATGTATGACCATACATACCCTTTCCCAGTTCCAACCCTAAGCAACCACCAGTCTACTTTTTTTCTACATATATTTGCCTTTTCTGGACATTCTGCATAAATGGAATCTTATAAATGGTCTTTGCATCTGGATTTTGTGTCTGATTTGATCAGCCTAATGTTGAGGTTCATCCATGTTGAAGCATTTATCAGTACTTGGCTCTTTTCCATTGATGAACAGGATTTCACTGCATGGATATATCACATGTTATTTAATCCATTGATCAGTTGATGTACATCTGGGTTGTTTCCAGTCTGGGGATATTATGAGCAAAGCTGCTATGAATGTTTATGTATAAGTCTTCTTCATTGTGGATACTTGAGTAGGTACATAGAAGTGGAATTACTTGGACATTTTGCATGCATGGACATCTTTCTAAGAAAATTCTGGACTATTTTTCAAAGTAGCTATGTTACTGGCATCTTAGGCCAGAGGCCTGACTCTGGGAATCACAAATATCCGGTCCAGCAACTTAATCTCAAAAGCCAAGCAGAAAAGGGCATGCTGAGGAGCAGGAAAGAAAATTCTAATCAATATGGCTGTATTGGGAAGGCACAGTGAGATCTAAAATCTCAACCCTCTCTCCAGATGCTGACTGGAGTGTTACCTGCAGCACTAAAGCTGGCCAGGAAAAGAGCTATGGTAGGCCACATGACTCACCACTCCAGAAATACTTGGAGTCAAATTGATAGGAAAGTGGGATTTATTTAAAGCCACCTTTGAGGGAAGATAGAAGAAGCTTATTGTTTCAAAAATTCCATCTTTTGAATCTCTTAAGGTGAGCAAAAATTTTAAAGGAGAAGAGGCAGCAAAGTAAGACATAAACTAGGAAATATACCTATGTAGATTTAGTTAACCCTGAGTTAGGCAGACCTGGGGAGGGACAGTTTCCACTCTCAGCTTCCATGGTGCCTGAGATGACAGGTGGGACAGGGTGGAGTTTGTAGCTTTGTCAACCTTTACTCTAAGCATGAGGAAGTTGCTCTCAATTTTAGAGAGGATGTGGCTCACAAATTCAGTGTGTTTCAGGACCAGGGGTGCATAATTAAGCCATCTTTGTCAAATGGTCGTCTATTTGATCATTCTCTTGGTTCTGGTTCTATGAGGTGGCTCCAGAGAAGTCCTTATCATTTAAGGGAGCAGTTTCCACTTGCTTCTCAGGATTTATATTCAGACCTGTGATCCTGTAGAGGGTAATAACTGGAGACTTGTAGGTGCCACTCCAGGGGTCTGAAACAAGTTGCTGCAAATCTTGCCTTAGTCTTCTTGGGGGACAAGATAGGTTAGGTAAATTTAGGGCTAATAAGCCTTGCATTACTACATAGTATTTATTTTTATTTTTTTGTTAGTGAGGATTGAATCCAGGGGTGCTTAACCACTCAACTACATCTTCAGCCCTTTTTAATATTTTATTTAGAAACAGGGTCTTGCTAAGTTACTTAGGGCTTTTGCTAAGTTGCTGAGGCTGGTTTTGAACTCATGATCCTCTTGTCTCAAGCCTCCCAAGAGGCTGGGATTACAGGCATGTGCCAGCATACCTGGCTCTTATACTAGGCTTAAGGTGAACACTCCTTGAATAGTTAACATGCCTTGAATGATTAACATGCCTGTGTGCACAGCTGAGCAGTGTCACAAAGTTTAAGATAATGAAGACAGATACAATATGAAGGCAGAGATGCCAAACTTTATCCTGCCTTCAGTTACCCACAGGGCATCTGCCGGTCTAGGTAAAGAGTCAGTACTTTCATCAAAGGTAGCCTAAATTCCACTTATCATCCCTCCAGCAGTCTTATGAGGGTTCTTATGTTTTCGTATCTTTACCAATACAGGTTGTCATCTTTTTAGTTATTCTAATGGGTATGTGTGAACATTTACTTCTTGGTATTGATACTATGTTAGCGATGTATCTTTCCTGCAGGTAACATTGGAGTGAATCTTCTATATCTTGAGATATAGCAAAATATTTTTTCTTATCCTGTTCCTCAATCTCAAGCAAAGTCATTTGATTTCTAAGGTATCTGAGAAAGGGGATTATACTCCTGCTTCAGAACAGCTAAGTTCTACTTCTGGGACAACTGAGAGGGATTTCCCTACTGATTCCTTGGTCTAGAAGAAGGTAGACATACACCAGATTACTTGTGTTTCAAAATGGATTTTTTTTAAAAAATGGGAAATGAGGTTGGTGTAGTCAAATGAATTTTGGATTGGAAGTCAGAATACTTGGGTTATTGTCCTTATTTGGGCAGTAATTACCAGCCCTTGAGCAGGTTCGGGCACTTTAGTTGCCTTATGCTTAGAATAAAACAGAAATGGTGAAATCACTAGAGAATTCCTTGCCATTTTTTAAAAAGTAGAACTCTTTTACTTAGAACCCCAACATACTGGGGATTTGGTCTGATAGAAACGGGATGAGAAGAGGACTCCTAAAACTTGTTTTTCTCTTGGTGGCTATTTCCCTATCTCATGGGTTTCACAATCACAGTTTCCCCAGGAATCTACAGTGAGGAAATCATTGACTATATCATCCCTCAATTCCTCATTCAGTACCTGGAATCTATCAGTAAATTGGTTTTCATTTCTAGAAAAGGTGCAGGGATTTCACCACTGCTAATAAACAGTTGGCATTAGAGAAGCTCTAGGCAGTTTATTAATAATATTTTACATAGGATTCATGAGGAACTTAAATGCTACTGGTAATCCAGAATATTTTGTGAGGTGGAAATCATACCATAAAGTGTTAAGAGGTTTTAGCCTGACTTAATCTGGGGTAGAAGCACCTACTTTTTGCAATAAAATCTCTCAGAGGAGAGTATAGGACAGGCAGTAGAGAGATCTGAGTGCTCATTCTTGATCCTGGACAACAGTATACAATTGATCTGGAACCTAATAAGCACATAATAAGCAGTTGGTGAGTGAATGGGTTAACCCAATTACATCTGTCATATTCTAGGCACTGTTTGTGGTTCTAGGGTTAGAGCAGTGAACTGAAGATTTATACTTTCTGCCTTCATGGAATTATAATTAAATCAAGTAGAAGATAGATGACAACAAAGAAGCAAATCGGTGGAGGCACAGATCTGATAAACATTGCTACAGGGAAAAATGAAGCAGAGAAATGGATATAGGAAAAAAACAGGCAAGAAGGGATTATTCCTTTATATAGGGTGGTTTGGGAAAGTTGATATTTGAGTAGATGCCTCAGAGAAGCAATGGAGAACAATTCAAAGAGAACAAGTACAAAGGCCTTGTTCTGGGAAGGAGTCTCGTGAGCATGTTTAAAGAACAGGAAATAAGTCAATGTGCCTACAGTGGAGTGAGTGAGGAAGAAGGTAGAAATTGAAGATATGGAAGTAGCAAGATGCCAGATCTTGCACTGCCTTGTATAATGGAAAACTGAGCATTGGGTTTAACAATATGGTGGTCATGGGCAACTTTAATAAGAACAGTCTTAGTGAAGTTCAAGGGATGAAAATTGTATTTTGGCTTTTACTTTGAACTAAATAGAAAGCTTTTGAGGTTGGAAGCAAAGGTTTATGCAGAAAAAAGGAAATGATCTGCTTTACTCTGACAATGGGTTCTAAAAGAAGCAAAGAAGCTAGTGCAGAAATATGGGGAGTTCTGCACCATGGTAGTAGGAGTAGATTTAGAAAGGGGTGGTCATTGTATTATAGATATATTTGAAGGTAAATTCAATAGGATTTACTAATGGAGTGCATGTTGAATGAGAAAGAGAGAGGACTCAAAGATGGTTTCAAGACTTTTGTCCCAAGCAGGTACAAGAATGGGGTTGTTATCATCTGTGACGAGGTAACTGTGGGGAGTATAGGCTTTGAAGGAGAGCTGGCATTATTAGGAGTTGAGTTTGGGTCATGCTAAAACCAAGACACCCGATAAACATCTGTGTGCATTTATCAGATAAGAAGTTGACTATATGAATTTGAAACTCTTACAGGCCATTCAGGCAAGCAGTAGAGCTTTTGGAGTTACCAGTACCTAGATGGGGTAAAGCCAGAACAGGTGATTACCTGAGGAGTGCCTATAGAGAGAAGATAAAATATCTGAGGATTGAGTTCTGGAGTACTCCAGTGTTTAGAGTTTAAAAAGCTGAAGAATATCCATCAAAGGAAAATGAGAAAGGAGAGAGAGAGCAGTATCTCAAAAAACTGAGGGAAGAGAGTTTTTAAGAAGGAGGAAGTGGTCATTTGTGCCAAGTGCTGTTTATACTAACCTATCAAAGAATAATACAGAAAGCTGACCATTGCGTTTAACAATATGGCAGCCATAGGTGATCTTGGAAAGAGAAATCAGTGAAATTCAGGGGGTAAAAAAAAAAAAAAAATCCAACTAACTGCTAGACACTATACAAAAAACATTATCTATAGGTGTGTGATGTTTACATTCTTTCAGTGAGACTATAAGGAATGCAACAGGGTAACTGTATTTTAGGAAATTGCTGTTAAATTGGAAGTCATTTACATAAGCAATCATATGATTAAGTGCTACCATAGGAATAGTTACAAAGTACAATAAAAACCTTTTATGTTTTTTGTTTGTTTATTTTATTATTTTGGACTTGGATATTTAACCTATTTTTGTTTGTTGTATTATTTTGGTCTTGTTGATTTTTAACCTATTTAGTATATTTTGATTCATTGTAATCATTAGTTCTTCATTGTTCAAATGTCATTTCTCTAGTCAGTGGGACCTCCTTGAAGTTTTCTCCTATGTATTGATGTAAGCCTAATCATTTTTTTGTAATTTCCTTGCTCTCTGGTATTAAAAACGCTTCCAGACCCATCTTGTACGTTTCCTGTGCCAGAGTTGAAATCCTCCATCCTCCAAGGAGGCCTGATTCTTTCCAGTGGCAAATGTTATGTAGAAACCAAACTTTGGAGAAATTGAGGTGTATCTTGCTACCATGTTGGTCATTTGTCTTATGCCTTTTTAGTGGACAGAAGTAGAAAATACATATTTTTAAAAGAAAATACTTTGAGGGTTAATAAATATTGATATTTTCCATTTAAATATAGGATTACAGAGTTTTTACTTAATTTCTTTGACTTAATATCTGTAGTGTTGAAAATTGGTTTCTAGTGACATCCACAGTATGGAACTAAGACTCCAGGTGTAAAGTAGAGCTAAAAGGGCCTTCTTGCTACAAATCACTGTGAAGTTTAGGCTTTCGGGGCACTCTAGGGAGCACAACCCTGCTTGGCATGTGAATGGAGACAGTGCTCTGAGTGTGGCCAATAAGAAAAAGAATTTGGTCCACATCCTTTACTCTCTATTGGAGTTTATGGATGGTCCATGATCAAGGAGCCATTTTGGGATTGCAATGTGGTTGAGCTTAGGGAAACTGAAACCCAGATCTGCAATGTACCTGAAACCTTCAGGGTTTCTACAGGGTAGAAACTGTACTGCCTCAGATCCACACAACTTGATGGGAAGAAACACAAACAACATGAAAAAACAAGGGAATAAAGCACTCCAAACAAACCAAGACGCTCCAATAATAAAATCCATTGACAATACAGTAGAAGAAATGTCAGGAGTTCAGAATGTACATAGTAGAACTGACCCTCAACATGAAGTAGGATGGAAGGAGTGAAATCAGAGATAAATTTCAGGAGGTGAAAGATCACTTCAGTAAAGAGAGATCCTGAA
This sequence comes from Sciurus carolinensis, assembly GCF_902686445.1. NCBI lineage: Eukaryota > Metazoa > Chordata > Mammalia > Rodentia > Sciuridae > Sciurus > Sciurus carolinensis. Next base: position 71,840,442 of record NC_062217.1, read on the forward strand.
AAGAAGCAGAAATCTGCAAAATGAAGGAATCAACAAACCAAATTAAAAATTCAATGGAAAGCATTACGAACAGACTAAAACACTTGGAAGACAGAACCTCAGGCAATGAAGACAAAATACATAATCACCTTGAAAATTAATTTGACCACACAGAGAAGATGATAAATTGTGTGATGTTCCTTTACCCAGACTCAGTGCCTCAACTGTCAGTGCTGAAGCCAACCAAGTGGAGCTACTTTGACTACTTCTGGGCTGATGAGAAGGATCCCCAAGGCAATGGCAGCATGACTGGGTTTGAACTGCTGCTCCAAAAGCAACTGAAAGGCAAACAAATGCAGAAAGAAATGTCTGAATTTGTCCGAAAGAGGATAAAGATTGAAAAATATGCAAAGAACTTGGCTGAGCTCTCTTAGAATTCCTTGGCAGCACAGGAGGAAGGTTCCCTGAGAGAAGTATGGGCCCAGGTGAAGAAGAGCCTAGCAGATGAAATAGAAGTGCATCTCAAATTCTCTGCCAAGCTTCACAGCAAACTAGAGAAATCCCTAATGAACTTTCATGAGAACTTCAAAAAAGAGATGAAAAAAATGTAACCACAATATTGCTGACCTCAGCAAGCAACTTGCCAGCTGCTATGTGTCAGTGGAGAAGGCCCAGAAAGCCCTCACAGAATAGCAGAGAGACCTGGAGATGAAGAGCTAGCAGCTGGAGATCAAGCTGAGCAACAAGATAGAGGAGGACATCAGGAAGGCCTGGAGGAAGTCCACACAGGCTGGTGATGACTTCCTGTGCTGTGTGGACCTCTACAACCAGGCCCAGTCCAAGTGATTTGAAAAGATGGTGACCATCACTTTGGAACTGGAGTGGCTGGAGGTGGAGAGGGTGGAGATGATCCGGCAACATCTGTGCCAGTACACACAGCTGCGGCACAAGATGGACATGTTCAACCAAAGCACAGTTGAGCCTGTGAACCAATTGCTTTGAAAAATGTACCCAGCCAAAGACAGAGAGCTGTGGGTCAGAGAGCACAAGATGGGCAACATTTGCCTTATGGACATGGAGATCTAGACATGACTGTGCAGCTCCCAGGCGGTCCTGCCAAGGAAATGGGTTCGGTGTCCCATGGAGAGGAGGTGGCAGTGACCACTGGGTGAAACTGCCCTCACACCCACTCTCCTGTCCACTGAGGAGACAGAGACAGCTGGTGATTTCAGAAAGGTGAGCTGAATGGCTAAGCTGGGGAATATTCCCAGGCCAAGAAGACAGACCTGCAACCTTGCCCTTGTCTCTAAGACTGAAACCTTCCAAACCCTGTGGCATGCTTGTTGCTCTGAGATCAAATTGAGGCTGGAACTTTGTGGTTCCTGGTGAGTTCCATATGGGTGGTTGTCACACACTTGTGCCCTTGGATGCCCCAGGATTGATCCTCCAACTGGTGCCTTTATCTTTAAAGACTTTGGAAGATTAGGGGAGGGCTGTCTCTGCCTCCAAGCCAATGTCAGGTTTAGAATCATGGATAGAAGGTGCCATCAGCTCAGACTGCACCTAGAATCCTTTCAAGCCATCTCTCTGTTTTTCTCATTGCATTCTGGGAGCCCAAATCTGGCTTTTCTTGGCCACTTTTCATCCCTGTGGGTCTTGGGAAGCCCTGTTTTCTTTCTACCCAGACCAACCATGTCTAGAGAGGTAAAGATGAAACTACCTCATTTTCAAATTAGCCCCAAGTTGGAGCATTGAATCGTGGTTTCTATCAGACCAGGTATCATCTTTGAAGTCTCTGGAAATCTCTATCCATCCATCCATCAACTGCTTTCTCAAGGCAGTCCCTACCCTGCCACCCCTATCCAAACTTACTAGAGGGAGATTTTGAAAGTTCTCAGCCAGCAAGATCTCCTTCAGCTGTGTGCATGTTCAAAAGCCTTGAGGGTTGGAGATGAATCACCTCTGAAACCAGATGGGGTTGGTCTACCATGGTCTGTTCAACAATGGGCTACCCTGACCACCACTCTTCCAGGCTGCCCTTCGTGGGTTTAATGGGGCTGGGTCAGTCCCACATGGGAGACAGGTTAGGGCAAGACTTTTTCATTCCCGTATGGCTCCATCTGCTCATGCATGATGGCTTTTGGACTGCTGTCCCTTGTATGGGCTTTGCAGACTCTCATGGCTGCAGTTCATTGCTATCCAAGCATGTTCTGCCACCTGGGCCTCCAGTTCCTCTGAACTTTCCAGGTCCCTCTGCCAAGTCCTCACTTGGTGCCAGCACCTCCTTTCCCTCTGTCTGTCTATCTTCCCTGTGTGACTTGGGAAGTTTTTCAGCACTGCCACTGTGTTCAGCTACTCACTTCCTTTTTCTACTATAGCAGATATGATCTCCACCATATAAACATGGAGAATCAGCCTGAGGCAGCTGGGAGAAAAAATTGACATGGTGAGCACACTCTGAGAGTCCATCTTTATTTATCTTGTCCCTTGATGGCTTTGGACTTGAACCTTACATCTCCCGTGGGGGAAGAATCCTATGAGCACAATTTACTGATCTTTACATGCTAAGTTTTACATGCTAATAATGGATGACATTAATCTTGAATCTTTCAGCAGCTCTTCCATTGAATCAGAATTTCTTTTTCATAGTTTATATTAGAAAGATGTCTAATATAATAAGCCAAAAAAAAAAAAGGAAAAAATTTTAAATGATACAAGTCCTGGTTAGTATGAGATTCTTTATGTGATTTAGATGCAAATGCATTCTTATGCAAGTATAATTGTAAAATTTCATGGATTATCTGAAAAGAAAGAACCTCAATTTGAATAAATGGAAACTAGGGACATTTGCTACTTATCCTGTATTAGGGACTTTATAGGATTTTCAAGAGGTATTTTTATTTCAAAAACCAGACTGAAAAACATGTTGTAATCTGTTAGATAAAGGAAGTTGCTGCTGGGGGAGAGAAATGGTGGTTTATTTTCTAATCCAGTGTTGAGTTTTAAAAATGCTTTCTGGAGTTGGAGGTGGGGAGTCTGTTTGTCTGTGAGTGTGTCTATATATGTATGTGTTAGGCTAGAAGTGGGGTGGAATAGGTCGTTAGAAAAAACTTCCCTCACTGCTCAACTTACCAGAAACATGATTTTTTTTTTTTTTTTTTTGGTCGGTGCTGGGGATCAAACCCAGGGCCTCATGCATGGAAGGCAAGCACTCTACCGACTGAGCTACCTCCCTAGCCCTACCAGAAACATGATTTAAAGACATAATTATGTGTAGATCCTGGCTATAGGTGGTAGTTAATAGCTTTGTGAGGTCAGTTTATTCATATTTGCACTTGACCAAAGGGACCGATTTCTTCATACCCACATATCAGCTCATTTCTGCACCACATATTTATTATCAGTCTCTCAATAGGAATGAAAACATGCTTATTTTGATTTTGTTTTCTCCTTTTGATAACTTTCTCCCTGCCCCCCCCCCATTTTTTTCAAAGCTTTCCACTCTACTGTTGAATAACATTTTTTTACTGGTATATCTTAATTTTTCTCTTAAATTTTAGTTATATACTTCCTGTATTTTGTTTACTTTTTAAACTGTGAAATATAACTTATATAGAAAAGGGCAAAATATATATACTTAAAGAAACTCTTGGGCTGGGGTTGTCGCTCAGTGGTAGAGCGCTTGCCTCCCATGTGTGAGGAACTGAGTTCAATTCTCAGCACCAGATACAAATAAATAAAAAACAAAAAATAAAAATCCATTGACAACTAAAAAGCATTTTAAAAAAAGAAACTGTTTTAAAAGTTTAATCATTACAAAATGTTGATATATTAATATAATTATACTTCATGATGATGTATTTGTTAATATGCAAAATAGCTACATAAATTAATATGTATGATTTTATTGCTTTTCCCTACTTTGGGCACAGTTTCTTAGGAAACACAATATTTGGAAAGATACACTAGAAATCCTTCTGATTAATAATTCGTTAAGTAATAGTTAAACATTGTATCTGGATTATTTCCTGGAAGCACTTTTTTGGAGATGCTGAATTTTGGAGTGAACATTTGAGGATTTCAGGCTATTCTCCTGTTGTCCACAAGTGGTCATTTGTATTAGAGGGAGCTTATTGTGACACAAAAATGGGTTCTTTGGGTGGACACCATCCTGATTTATTTGCTTGCAGTTACTGTTGTGAGCTGAATAACCTGTGATTTGTCGTGGATGTGTTGAGGACATCGTCTGCTCTGGGCTGTGCATATGCTGTCTTCTGTCCTGGGAGGAACTTCTCTGCTCTTGTCCTCCTCTCTGGCTAACTTATTCACTCTGACTTTAGCTTAAATGTTACTCATCCTGGGAAACCTCTTCTAGGTGGCATAGATTCTGGGCACCTCTGTGCTTTTCCCATTAGATTTCTTACCAAACTCAATGTTGCAGGTTTAATTTTTGTTCTGCTCATGGAAATAAATGAACTTTGTCACTTAATCCCAGATAACTTGACTTTTCCCTGAACTTTTTTTTTGGGGAGGAGGGTAGGAGTACTAGGATTGAATCCAAGAGCACTTTAAAACAGGTATATCCCCAGCCATTTTCATTTGTAATTTTGAGATGAGGCCTTGCTAAGTTGCAGAGACTGGCATTGAACTTGAAATTCTCTTGCCTCAGCCTCCTGAATACCTGGGATTATAGGCATGTGCCACCATGCCCAATTTAAAAAATAATTTTTCAAGTACCAGCTGTGATATGAAACAAAACTCACTTTCAACTACCTGTAATTGTTTTTTTTCCTCTGATTGTGCCAAAAATTTTAAACTTTCAGGAATTTAGTAAAACATTTTTAATTGACTTGGTTTTTATCTTGAATGTATTTTGGTTTTAAAATCCCCTTTAGGGTTTGTTTATATAATAAATCTTTAATCAGCATTACATAACACCTCTATATTTCTTATTTAGTAAATTAATCTGCTTATACTTTTCCCAACTCAAAAGAATTGGACACTTGGCACCATTGTAATTAATAAACACCATTGTGATTAATAAGCAGGATAAACAATCTAGCCTGAATGTGAATGTGACCTTGTGCCCCACTCTACCACTATTCTGTTTTCAGTTAATTTTTATATTTATGAAACACATACACAAACACACCCCTAGTTCAGTGCAATGAGGCTCATAACAAATAATCATATCTTCCTTTTACTTCCTCTTGACTGTCCTGAATTCCATACCTAAAATAATAAATTCCCTTTTTTTTTTGTTCCCCCTTGCTCTTTCAGGCTTTCCTTTCCATATTTCTAAATAATATGCTTTTACTACTATGTTTTAATTCTTCAATTATAGGTTAGCTTTATACTTCCTATGGTTTGTTTACTTTTTAAATTGTGAAATGCAAATACGGAAAAGGGCACGAGATATATATACTTGAAGAAAAAATATATAGACTTGAAATAATTATAAAAGTTTATTATATAAATATGTTGTATGATAGATTAACATAATAATGTTTTATACTAATGTGAATATTTATATAAAAATAATTACATAAATAATAATGCAATAAGTAATCATTATAAATACTTCTCCAAGCCCTGAAACTCTTCATGTATCTCTTTCAAGTCACAACATTCCCTGGTCCCATGAATGGCAATCATCCTTGTTTGTAGGTTAATTTCCTTGCTTTCCCTTATTGATTTTTATCAAATGCATATGTATTCCCATAAAATACAGGTGAATTTGGTCACATTTTGAACTTCATATCAGTGGAATCATATTGTAATACAGCAGTTCTCAGTGGGAGTGCTTCTTTCAAGAGGTATCTGACAATGTCTGGAAACACTTTGATTTCCACAACTTGGGAGGATACTTTTGGAATCTAGGAGTTAGGGGCCAGGGATGTGGCTAAATAGCCTACATTGTACAGGATCATCCCCACAATGAACAATTTTCTGACCCAAAATGTCAGTAGCTCTGAGGTCTAACAACCTGTTGAAGAACTTTCCACTTTATGGAATGCTGTAAAGTGTTTCACTAAATTTGTTATTTAAATTGTTATTGTTGAAATTTGAGTTGTTTGTTGACTGAAATAAACAATGTTTCTGTGAACATTTTAGTATCTGTGCTGGTTGCATCAGCAGTTTCTCTACAAATAGAATTTTTTAGTCCTAGGGGAAGCATATCTTCATCTTCTCTAGACAAGTTCCCAATATTTTCCAAAATGGGTGTTAGAATATTTACTATAGGAAAAACAGATTTTGTTGTCTTACCCCATTACCATCAAGCACACTTTTCTTTCCAATTAATATGCATCTTAGTTTTGGTTAAAATAATCTTATGTTTACAGTATAGATATGATTATATCCAAGTCATGTAGCTCTGAACATATCTATTCATATATGTGTACATATTAAATATATTGTATATATACATACATTTATGTGTATATATATATATGTATATATACACACATTTTATATAAGAAAGAATTTGGGGGAGATTAATAATTGTCCAATTATATTTCATTTGCTTACTTTTCTACATACCTGCCATTCACTTATCCTCAGATGCTTTTGCAGAACTACAAATTCCCATGAATGTGGTCCAATGTATGAGGCAATCTCTGTTCTGTTTTCTTCTTAGAGATAGACTTCCTCTGCTTTTCTGCTCCTACCCAGACCGACTGTTTCATAGGCTGAAGAGAACTTTCCCCCTGTCTGTCATCTTGGGAAATGTTTTTGATTCTTTCCTCTACTGGAGTCACCTGTTTCCTGAATTCCTTAACTTCCTTCCTTGAGTCCTGAAGCACACTTTGGTAGGGTAATTTCACATTCTACTTTCCTCAATTTTGACTTTTGAAATTCTTTTATTGTGTTTTAATTTACTGCCTCAAGCCTATTTTAGGTTTTTAAGCAGTTTCTTAATTCTGTAGTACTTCTTTTGTTCATTAAGCAACTAATAATGCTTTTTGTTTCTTAGTGCTCTGAGAAAATTAGTGATAGTTTTGTTGATTTTTATTTTAGCTTCCTGAACTTCTTCTGTTTCCTTAATCTCCCCACTTTTTTTCAACTTCTGTCCTCCACTTCAAAGTTCCCTAAAATGTCCTTTGGCTTTTACGTACTTACTTATTTTTACAAATGTGACATTAAGAGGCAACTTGGAAATTCTATGTATGTGGGCAGAATGGGATAGGGACATAACTCATTTTGGTGAAAATTTCCCTTATCCTCAGTGCTGATATCTATAGGATTGTTTTCTCCTCGGCCTTTTTATTTCCTCAGAACAGAATCTTCACTTTCTTGCCTGGGATATACAAGGCTACTAGTCACTCATAGCAGGGTTCAGAGCTGGAGATCTCATTGTTCATCTATAAGACAGGTCTTTGCTGATTCCAGTAAGGGGTCACATTTCTACTTTCCACTATCCTTGCTGTGACCAACTCCAGATCGTAGATAATCTGGTAGAGATTATCTGGAAACAGCAAGCCACCTGTCTTTTAGCTGACTGGTGGTAGTCACCAGATATACAGGGCAGCTGTGTGTTAGAGTTTCAATTAAGTCCTTTGTTTTTGGCCCTACTTCAGTCTGGTGTCTTCAGAGGTGTCTGCTGCATCTGGTTCCTGAGTTTATTCTGGATCATGAACCATGTTAGCCTACCTCACAGGTGGACACTTTAGCAGAGAAAGCAGAAGTCAGAATAGCTGTCCCTTATCTATCTGGCTATGTTCTTGCACAATTTGACTAGCATTTCTAGCTGGCTGGTGTCTTCTCTTTCATCTCTGTCCTTGTGAGTTTTACCTTTTACTTTTTTTTCTGTCACTTTAGTGGAGTTATAGCAGGTGAAAGAAAAAAATATTTTTAATCCACTGTCTTTACAGAAATTTAATTCTTTTCTGGTGCTCAGGTGACACACATTGTCACGACACATGTACCTCACTAGCTGCTCCAGGTGAGGTCCTCACTCTTTGTCTAATCTCCACCTTGAAAAGTCACCATTTTACTCAGATTATCAGTCTATACCTTTGTCTTGCACCCCCTTCCCCTTGACTTTTATGACACTGGTCTTCCTTGTTCCTTCTAGTCTTTTCTGAACTCTTCTCTGTCCATTCCTCTTGCATTTATGATCCATAATATTTTATTCACTATCTCTTCTTTCTTTTGTTCTATTCTTTCTAACTTTTCTTTGAGCCTCTCTCTTGGATTTTGGAATACTTGCATATACTTCATGAAATATCTTGGGGTTGGGGTCCAAGTACAAGCAGGAGATCAGTTCATGTTTCATTTACACCTCATACATATAGCTTGAAGATCATTTTATGGTAACATAAATAGTAGTATATGTGGTGGTCTGCATTTGACTGCAACCTATTACATGAGATCAAGTATGGATTTTTCCGGAATCATGTCAGTGCTCAAAAAGTTTTGGATTTTGGAGCATTTTGGATTCAAATTTTCGGATGAGGGATGCTTAACCTGTAGTAATTCATTCTGCCTTGCACTTAGTAAACACTAAAAGAAGCCTTTGAAATGAAATGGATTACCCTCAAATATCATTTCAGCCTTTCCTTTTCTCTTATGGTACAATAATGATTAAGGAGTGAAATGCTCCAAAAGTAGACAACCAGAGGAAGATGGACATTAAGATACCAACCAGATAACTGACCTTGGGAACTTCAATGTCTGTCTGTATATTTGGTTCCTCACACAATGAAACATATCAACAACATAGTCTAAAGACTAGAAATGTGGCATTTTAATTTAATAACATATATTTCTTTGTTAATTGTATGTTTAACATAAATAATGTCCACTTATAACATCTCTATTTCCTTTAAACACTTATTCAGTGTCTAATAAGTTAGTACCTGCACAGTGAAAGATAAGCTGCTTTTTTAAACAACTTAAATTTTATTGGTTTTGTTTACATAATAAGGAATGAGCAACTACAGTAGTTGCCACTTTAAGTGACCACATTAAAATCAAAATATATAATTATTTTACATGGTTATATTACAATTTTATAAAGTTAGCTACAGCATACCCATGTTCTGCTATAAACTGTATTCCTTTGGCCATGTGTAAGCTGTCAATACTTAAAGGGGTCTGAACTTATGCCCCTGTCAACAGTGAGTAATAAGGAAGAAAATAGATTAAAATCACAAATTTTTTAGCTGTAAGATCCATGTTAACACAATTTTTGTTGCTATATTAAATAGCTCTTTGTACTAGGAAATATGTTTTAAAGTTAAATAGTAGCACTTTTTCTATCTTGGTTTTAATCATGTAAAGAAATCATGCTTTATCAGTATGTCAAAATTTTGAACAATTTTTTTTTAAAAAAGCTATTGAACGTAATTTCATTACAAATAGTACATAAGTATTCTTAGTATCAGCTTTAAAATTTGGCAAGATGATACAGACCAGGATTCTAACATGGAGAAGGAACAGCTTTAGGGTGTAACTGAGAAGTATATTAGGATTTAAGATCTTAGTACATGATAATAAAATGATCTAAAACTGAAATAGGAATAAAAGATATGTTCACAAACTGAAGACATTAGTGACCCAAAGTTAATTTAAAGTTGAAAATCTGAAATGTCTTTTATGATGACAGGCATTTGAAAAAGTGAGAAGAAATTAATAAACAAGACTGTGTATGATTTGCAAAAAGAATCCAAGTGACATTGAACTAATTATTGCCCTTGATTTTTTGTATTTTTTTTTTTTGGCCACATTGTTGAGTTTCAGTTTATTGTATTGTCACATTAGATTCTGGCAGAAAACAACATTCCTAGCTTATTTCCAACATGTAGCCTGACTTCCTAAAAGAAATAAAATTGGAAATTCTGTTATATTTTAAGACATAAAGCTCTTGGGCCCAATTTGTTCCTGAAGTCACTCTGAGAATACTGAACTGTGTTTTGTTGGAACAGAATCAGGACCTTTTGCATTGATGTGACGGGGCAGTGACGAACTCCAGGCTAAGAATGGGAATCTTTCCCCATGGGTTTCCTCCCACCCCACCTCATTTCCTCTCTCTGCCATTTTCTCTTGTACATACTTTCACACGCATCTCATCCCAAATTAACCTAAGGCACTTTGCTTCAGAGATTAAAAAATTAGACCAGAATGCACAAAGTGAAGAGTTTTTTTTACACTCCTGAAAAAGCAGTTTTGCCTCCTGGTGATAGAAAAGCACCTTGTAGAGAACACCTTTCTGTTGGGTATTTACAAAAACAATTAAAAAATATTAGTAATAAGCCTCACAGGTAGCTGTTAAATTAATTAATTTGTGTGATTTTAAAAAGTAGTATTCTAAGTATACTTAATGCTAGAGATCATTTTGACTATATCAAGGAGGAAGGGTGCACCTTGCTTTTTCGCCGTGTGGACACTGCACCAGGCAATTCACATTTTGTCCATTTGGAGGTCACTGGAATCTCCATCATAAAGCTATGAACACTGGGGCCTGCCCCTTGTTTAATCATCTACATGTAGTGTGTGTAGTTAAGTATTTACAGATGACTAAAACTAAGTGAACTACTATACTGAAGGGAGAATATTTAATAATCCTGAAAAAATCATAGGTGGTATTTTCTTTGCAGAGCATGTGATGGGATTTCAAAGTCTCCTGTGATAGCAGTTCAAACCTTCTCTCTCTCTTCATGATATTTGATTTCATTTTAATGTAAAGACTGTAATTATTTTTAAAAACTTAGCCTTGATCTCTGTTTCTGATACTCCCTCCTGATCTCCTAAATGTTTCTAACATGCAAAAAATAAACCAGTTGAACTGTTTTTGCATTTTGCATTCATTGACAGTTTGATCAAATGATGTGATGCCATTCATTGAAAAGTTGTTTATTAATGGATTTTTACATTTTCAGAGTGAGTGATTGAAACTTTACTTAAAAATATGTTCTACAGTGACACATTTTTTCTTTATTCAGATTCATCTGATTTAAAAATAAACCTCTTTATCAGGAATTATGAGTGAGCTCATTTTTAAATCTAAGGAGTATATGAATATACTGGAAATGATTAAGAACTATGTTGAAGTGCTAATTGTAAAAAATTAAGTGCTTTCACAATGAGGCTTTCCTAATTCTCACTGGTTTTCTTCTCATTTTGTAAACAGCTCATAAAATGTCAGGTGTAACTATGAGTGCTAAAATAACCCTGCTTACATTTTTACATGGTGTTGTACAAACGTACAGATTTTTGTTTTGTTTTGGCAAATGTTTCATTTTGTTTTAATGACTTCTGTCCAAAGTAAAGAAAATGAGATTAAGTGAATATTTGTTCTTTCAAGATGAGCTGTATTTATTACTGGAACGGAAGTTGTCATATCCGTGATCATTGGCTTTGAACTTTAAGCACGACTGCTTTTCCTCCAAGGACTGTTTTTCTTCAAATGACTGGCACCAGCAGCACAAGCATGACTACAAAACAAAGCAGCTTGTCATATGTGTACATGGCTCTCTGTCACCACTCTTCCTGCTCTCTAGGGTTGGACTTTCTCTGCAGGACTTGGGGTTCTGGGGCCCATTATTTCCATGCTCTTTTATTTCCCCCTTAATGAGACATAATTATATTAGTGGACTCTTATAAAATGTTTCACTAAAAAATACAAAGAAGGAAAAAAATCTATGTAATCAAAATTCCTCATCAAAAGAAAACTACTCTTAATTCTTGATATATACTCTTGATGACTTGATTAACACACTATTGGATAAATAGAGAATTTAAAACCTTTTCCTCTTACAAACAGAAATGTTACCACATACATGACTGCATTTAGGTAGGTGTTTAAGAATGTGTGTTTTGTTTTAATGAGATTGTTCTATATGCATACTCCATAACATGCTTTTTCTTACTTAACAGTATCATAAACCTCTTTCTAAGTCAATGAATTTAATATTACTTTGTTATTTTTTTTCAGCCACATATTCTCAACACCTTTTCAATGTTGTTATACAATAAGGCTATGAAGTATACAAGTGTCTCAGTTGTACTTGTTTAGTTTTTTTGTTTTTCCCCCTTGGACTTTTTAAAAATTCAAAACTTCATTCACTGTTTTCTGAGAAACATTACGTATAAGAAATTGTGATGGCTGGGCATGGTGGCACATGCCTGTAATCTCAGTGTCTTGGGAGGCTGAGGCAGGGGATTGCAAGTTCAAAGCTAGCCTCAGCAATTGAGAAAGGCCCTAAACAACTGAGCAAGACCCTGAATCAAAATAAAAAATGAAAAATAAATAAAAAGGGATGAGGATGTTGCTCAGTGGTTAAACAATCCTGGGTACAACAACAACAAAAAAAGAGATTGGGAGGTTCACTATTTTCTGTTCTGTATAATGACAGAGTTGATAAAAGTTCTCTTCCAGTTCTAAAATCTGAGTATGAGTGACCAAAGAGTTTTGTAGACTGCTTTCTTGTTTACAAGAAGCCAAGTTTTTGGCTTTCCAAAATGAAATACCAGGGACAATGGATCATGCCCATCCAAGGGGAGGGCATGTTTTATTCATGTTGGGTTGTTGAAGGAGTGAATGGATGGGTGGATGGATGTTTCAGTGTTAGCAGCTAAATGAGGAACTAGGAGACACCACAAAGGAGCAGCACATCTCTGCTGTACAAGACAGGGAAAAGAAGAGGTGGAACTTGATTCATATTTCTTTGTTTGACTCGCTATTCTCATAGCAGATATGAAAAAGGGACTAACATTTCATAATACAAATTATGGCTAAATAGTCCCAAATCTGCCAAGAACAGAAGAACAGTACATTTAATCATGTTCAGCTTTTATTTTATTTTGTGACATCTGTCAGACAGCAATGAGTGTAACTTTTATTAACTTCCTGAGCAATTCCATGAGCATAACTGACTTGGCAACAGGGAATGGCTGGCTAGGATTTAGAGGCAAAAATTGACTCTAGTGACTTATAAGCCAAATTCATGTTTTAAAAGTCACCTATGATGTGATGCAAGGGAAACGTAAAAACAATTTGCTAGATGTGTTCAGATAGAAATATTGATGATTTCAAAGGGTTATATTTGATGTCAAATTACAAAGAACTTTTTCTTTTGAAATATTCTCTTACCTTAAAGCAATTTTTGAATCTTTTGCTCACCAAGTAGAGAGCGATTGGATTAATGCAGGAATTCAAGGAGGCCATGTTGATGCCGATATAATCCAATACCAATAAAAAGCTGCAAACAGAAACCCACAACATGTCTTGAAAAGGTTCTGCTCTGAGCATGTGTTCACTGCAGACTTTTGTGTTTTTGTGAGGGGAAAAAATATTGCCTAGATCCAGTGGTTCTGAATTTGTCCCTAATTTGCTAGTAATGATGGCTGTCCCTTGTCTCTGTCACTCATTCTGTCTCTCTCATCTCCATTGCCCTCCCTCGTGGTCCCCTCCCATGTCCAGCTTTCCTTTTTTAAAATACAACTTCACTGGGAAGTGCTGAGGCTGGCTGAAAAGAAAGCATTTCTAAGTGCCAGGGAGAATCAGATCTGACATTGTCAGTCTTGCCACTCACTCATCACTCTTGTCTCTGTGTTCCCCCAGTTTGTCCCAGGTCCTCCTAACTCTTCCCCCTAAAATAGGAATGTAGAATTGGGAGTCTTAATTGCTCCCTAAGGACTAGAAAAGTGGTACTCTGTGTGCCTATGAAAGAGATCAATGGAAACACTTCTTCATGGTATTTATTTACAAAATGATTTCTATTCCACCTTTCTTACCTCAAAAGTTCACATCTGTTGGGATCATTCTGATCATAAATAGTGAGCTTCAAGATCCTGCTGAGGTGAAGGGGAAGCCAACAGAGGGCAAAAACAAGGACCAGGCAAAACACTGTTTTGGCCACTTCTCGTCTCTGAAATAAAACCAGTCAGACCCTTAAATGTGACCCTTTTATATTCACAGCATACACTCTTCCCAAACAGAATATTTGATATTCCTTATATAAAACCAGCTATATTTGTAAAAATTCAGGAAGTTGATATTTCTTTGGAATCGTTAACGTCAATTAGAACTAAAATGATGAAGGGTTCATCTTTCAAAAGTAATGGTTTCTCTAGGTGCTTTTAGATTCTATAGAGCACTTCTAAATAGATAAAATTAAAATATCCCTTATAGTTAAAGAATATCTGAAGGAAAAAATGGAAATATGCTCTGGTGTGAAATTTTAGTTTATTGTCATCATAATCATTTTTCTTCTTACCTGCTTTAGGTGGTCATTCAAGGCGATTTGCATGCCACTCTTCTTTCTCAACATTTCACACGTCATCAGGGTATAAAATAGGGCAGTGATGGCCAATGGCAAGCAGAAGTAGAAACTGAATAGCCACCAGTCTTTGGCTGTCTTGTAAAACTATGGGGGAGAGAGAATTTTCTATGGTTGATACTGCTCTTTAAAAAAAAATCTCATATGCCAAAAGTTAATCTTAAAAAGCAATTCATAAAGGAGCAATTCTCTTCTAAAGTAGATCTGTTTTACAAATGCTATAAAGAATCCTTAAGTCCACAAGTAATTAAGTACATATATTAAATTAAACAATCTTTTCTTAAAAACATTTCAGTTATTTGGGGCAGTGGAGAATGATTATGCATAAAATTTAAGCAGCTGGACCCAATTTGAAATATATGGTGATTTGGTGTTCATCTTTAGGTAAATTATCATAAGGGCATTCTTTTTGTGAAATACTATATCTGAATGTATAAAAATATCCTAGAATGTAGGTGAAGTTTTCACTTTTTAGTGTGTTTAATGGGAAAAACAGACATGAAAAGGTCTATATTAATCATTTGGGTCAAAAATGTATATAAATAGAAGATCTCAATTTAAAAAATCAAAGTGCTTATGAAATGTTTTTCCTCTTGTTCTTTTTCTGCAATGTTATCTTTTAAAAAATATTACTGCTCCACATATACCTGTGTTGGAGAATAATTCATATAACAGATGCAGCATTTCTCCCCCTTTTTACTAATAAACAAGCAAAAATTTTATTCTCAATTTCACATTAATACCATTTTTATTTTACTTACTGTGATATACACAGTTAGACAAGTTTAATATAGTATTATTGTATGTAAAATAGAAAATAATCTTTGGCTATAGTTAGACCAGCCCCTTTGCATTTTCTCTTAACCCATTCTGTGGAACAGAACTTTTACACTTAGATTCTATCTTTTAGAGGTAGAATCTTTTCCTATTTCCCAATCAAATATTCTTTAAACTGGGTGCAGTAGTGCATCCTTATAATCCCAGTACTCAGGAAGCTGAGGCAGGAGGATCACAAGCTCCAGGCCAAGCCAGGGCAATATAGTGGGACTCTGTCTCAAAATAAAAAATAGAAAGCGCAAAAGGGCACTGGATATATAGCTTCATTGTAGAGCGCTTAGGGTCTGGGTTCAATCCCCTGTACTGAAAACTACAACTACAAAGCATTCTTCAATAAATGGCCAAGATGAAAAATTATTTGCAAAGGCAGCTTCCCTTTAGCATCAAAGATAGAGGGCATTCTTGCTATTCATAACCCAGCCATGTCTTCTACTAGAACATTTGCAGAATCACTCATTCCTCCAATGCAGTGTTGTCTTCTGCAGATATACAAAAGTGGTCAGTCCTTCCATGGCTTTCAATAGAAGCATCATAAATTCATAAACAGTTCTCATGTGAATGTTTATTTGTATCCCTGAGATTGGGTGTTCTGGGAGAAGCAGCGATTTCAATTCTTGCAGCTCGGGTCATTAGTCAATGTTAACCCACAGTCCTGGGATCTACACTCTTAATTTATGCCAAGGACAGTCATAAATCAATAGCTTCTTGAAGGGGGGCTGGGGAAAAATAGATATACATTTATAAGACAGGAGCAGAAAGTGGGGGCAGAATAAAATTTACCTGCATGAAGGTTGTTTTCTGAATGGGGTGAAGCAAGCAGATTCGCAGACGATTCCCTTTGTAGTCCATTGTAATCAGATCAAAACCTATGGCTTCGGGGATAGCCAGAACCACAGAGATCACCCAAATTAAAACAATTTCTACTGCTGTCCATTTTGGAACTCCTATTCCTTTAATTCGGCTCCAAGAAGCAACAGCTCGATATCTGAAGGTGAAAATGGAATTGTTTTTCAAGCTGCTTGGTTTTATTGAGTAACATAGTTTATTGTCTAAATAACATAGCAAACAGAATCATAGTGTTTAGGATCAACTTGGCTTAAAAATAAACTCTTACCTGTCAATACTTAGAGCACAGAGACTCAGCACAGTGATTCCCACGGAGGCTTTCTGTATGAAAGGCACCAGCTTACACATCTCAGCTCCGAACGGCCAGTCCTTGGCCAGCAGCTGCATTGGGGAAACATGAAGCTCTGTTAGGGAGGTTTTCACAAGACGCCCTCTGAACTACATTACTTAGGGCAGAGTAATTAACATGCAGAGGAAGATAAGACGTCTCAGCTCTCGTTCTTTTTCTCACAGACTATGCCTTTGAAAAGCACTAGTGTTTGATATATGGAAAGGGAGTGTGTGTAGGGAATAATAAAATGCAGCCAGCTTGTGAGAATTCATCATGCATACACAGCAGTGTGGTCTGGATCCCCTCTGCAAGGCCCACTGGGGCCCGTTGCTTAAGTTTCCCTTAGAAAATTGAACCAGCATATTGTCATAGAGTCTCAAAGCTCAGGTTATGGCCCAATTAAAATATAGGTTAATTAAGAATAATGATGGATATTCTTAAGCTGAAGAGACGAGGCTACCCCCGTGGAACTGTACTCTGTGGAGAAGAGTGTGTACATTCATGCCCTGGTTCTTTCGTCAGTTGGTTAACAGTGACTCAGCCAGACTAGTCACACAGTTCCCTGACACATAAGGCATATTCCCACTTCAGGGCAGTTGCTCTAAATCTTTCCTTATCCTGGAAGGCTCTTTCCCCACAGACTCACTTGGCTAAATCACATCCCGCCCTTGCCCTGCTTTTCCAACCTGCTCAAATCTCTTTTCAACGTGACCGACCCTCATCACACTGTTACGGTACCAGCCAGGCCTCCCCAGGTCCCTTACCCTGCTCCACTTTCCTTGTTATGCATAGCACTTCCCAGCTTTAGCTATGCATAGCATTTGCTTACTTGTTTCTTTAGTGTTTGCTATCTGATTCCCTAGAGTCTAAGACAAAATATCAGTTCCAGAATTGCCTAGAATAGCGCCTTACACACAGCAGATGCTTAATAAACATGCTTGCCTCTAAAATATGTAGGCACACAATGAGTGAAAGAACATAGTTCTTGTTATTGTGTGTGTGTGTGTGTGTGTGTCTGTGCGCGTGTGCATATTTCTCTTTATTCTAACTGTAGACTACATAACCAACCATTATTAAATGTGGTTATTTTCTTTCTTAGGACATGGGGTGTGCCCCCACTGGCAAATGAATCACTTTAGGTAAACATCTGGATGGGATATTCATGAAGTTTTCAAAATAAAAATATTTCAAATCTATGGGGTTTTTTTTTTTTTTTTTTTTTTTTTTTTTTTAGTTTTCCAAAATAACCTTCTAAAAGTGAAAACTATTTTGAAACACAATTGGTTGTTTCTGCCTTTTCAAGTGATGAAGAGTCATCTGAGTTTGTCAGGCTAGGTTGATGGTTCTATAACTGGAATGGCACCAAAGGCTAAAATGTGTGTCTAATTATGGCTTGGAGGTGGAGTACAGGACCAGTTTCATTTCTAAGTCAGACATGAAAAAATACACAGATATATGGGACGAGTATTGGAAGACTTACCACATATGTGCTTCCTGTAGGCCCTGACAACCTGCAGGGCCAGGCAGGTTAACACAAGGCAGTGAAGAGAGCCAGGTGTAAGCATGCCATCAGTGTCAGGAAGGCAACAGGGAGTGGTGGAGTCTGGGGTAATCCAGGTCTGAAAGGAGCAAGTGGTTCTAACAGGCTCTACTAGGTCCCTTTTTGCTAAGGGACCCCCAAATACAAAACTCTCTTGATTTTTCAAAAGAAGTCAGAAGTTGGAATTTTTTATATGAAACTTCACAATTTATAAAAGCTGTCAACTAATTCTTGTTTTTAAAACACTGTCATACACTGTTGTATTAACAAAATAGACCTCTGGGTCAGAGTAGTCTCTATCTTATGACTTCTAGATTAAGGAATTGACTCATAATTGCTTAATTCACTCAACTAGTATTGAGTATTCACTATGTGCCAAAGACCATTTGGAATATAGGATGTATGTCCACGAGCAAGGCAGACTCCCTGCTTACAGTCTAGGGAGGGTGGCAGATAAAAAACATACTAATATTTGATATAGTGTCACACAGAAGCTGTCATATTAAGAGAGTGGTGGCAGAATTTAAGGTGCTTTCTTGATAGGCTTCTCAGTAAGGTCTCTCAGAGGAGATAATATTTTAGTAGGGACTTGATCAAAATAAGAGAGTAAGACAATGCAAAGGGCATGCTAGGAAGAGGACAGAGCAAGTGCAAAGACCTTGAGGTCAAAATGAAACTGGTGGACTGAAGGGAAAGCAAGAAAGTTCTTAAGGCTGAAACAGAGTGACCAGGCCAAGTCTATAAGAAATGAAATTGGAGAGAGAGATGTTTGAATTTATTTTTAAACTGGGGATTGAGAACAGGAGTGATTCACCACTAAACTACACCCCTTTTTATTTTGAGACAAAGTCTCCCTAAGTTGCTGAGGCTGGCCTCAAACTTGACAATCCTCCTGCCTTAGCCTCCTGAATTGCTGGAGGCCTATACCATTGCATCCAGCCTTGAATGCTTTTTTGAGGAAATTCATTGCAACATTCTATGTAGGTAAATAGAATTATATTATTTACTCTTTTTAAATGGTTACTGTGACTGCTCAGCATAGAAAAAAAAGTAGGGTATAAAAGAAGTACTGGTGGTGGGCTGGACCACATGGTACCTTTGTAACTGAACCCTCATAATGAAATTAATACAAGGTTTTCTTTCTTACAAGGCTTGGAACATTATCCATCCCTAGCTAATGAACCCCCAAATCATATTCATATGCCTAGTGTGTACCAGACAACAAACATCAAACACCAGATTTTTTTTGGCAGGGGGAGTACTGGGGATTGAACTCAGGGGCATTCAACCACTGAGCCACATCCCCAGTTCTATTTTGCATTTTATTTAGAGATAGGGTCTCACTGAGTTGCTTAGTGCCTGATACTAGGTCAGACATCCAGAGAGTCCCTGAAGTACCAAGGTACTGTTTGTCCTGGGGACTTCCCCAGATTGTCCTCTGTAATGATCAGTCACTTTAGTGCCCAACCACTTGGAGCAGAGAAACTCAAGTGTTTTGCGACTTTTTTTTTCTTTCTCTTCTTCCCTTTTTCTTTTCTTTTTAAAAGATTTTTCTCTTATTTGTGGTGCTGGGGATGGAACATGGGGCCTCATGCATGCTATACCCCCAGCCCTTGGTTTCAATTTGAAACAGTTGAGTGAGTTGCCTTGGTACATGTGGCTTCAAAATTCTTTCTTCCCATTTTTATTCTGTTTCTTGGATTTTACATACAAGGAGCCCCTGGGAAAATTTAATAGAGGGACCCTTGCTCAATATGCTTTAGGCCTGGGAGGAAAATGACCTATAAACAGGACCCTAAATTATTATACCATCTGACAATTAGAAGTATTTTGTAAGAGAGAAGGCAAATGGGAAGGCTTCATGTTACTTTATCAAAGTGGGCCTGCTCAGTGCAGATGTAAAATCATCGTTCAGCAGGCAAAAAAAAAAAAAAAATAAATAAACAAAAAAACCCTAAGCTTGTCCTGCATGATATAGATTGGGAGAAGATGGAGAAAAATCTTCAAATGTTTTAAATCCACAAATGGCAGTGCTTATACAAGCTCCTCAATTGGTTGTTGCAGACACTAAGTCCCCTAATGGGAGTGTATAGCAGCAGAAAAATTATTCAGAAGGGAGGAAATGTCTACAATGGTCTTTCCCTCCTGCACCCATCAGGGCACCTAATTTGGCCAGGGTGCTACTATGCCCAGGCAGAGCAATATTTGCTTTGTCAGGATTGAGAATGAATGGATAACCAGCTGGAGTAATCTTGAAGCACTCCTCTTTCTCAATTTCTGATTTATCTAATTGGAGAAATAATAATCCTTCATGATTGGATGATCAATTTCACATAGAAGATTTGTTTGCTTCTGTTTTCTCCCTTTGGGTTGATAGTCAGGCTCTGATGAACACCAATTAATGGCTGAAGAACGCATGGTTCCTGAGAAAGAAGAGAAGAAGCCTAATGGCTCCATCTAGCATATCCAATGAATCCTGCTAGACTAGAGGCAGCCATAAGCCATCCCAACCCTAGAACTTCCAACTGGGACATAAATGACAGTGGATTGCTCCATCTTGAAAATTGTAGGAGATGCCTATTGGAAGAACATCAAAGGTTTTCCCTAGATTAGAGAGTCTTAAGAAATACAGGCTATTAAACAAAAACCACAGGAAGATCCCTTAGAATTTTTGGACTGCATCCATCAGGTGAACCAATACTATATTTATGCCAGTCTTGAGACTCCAGAAAATCAAAATATGATAATCGTGGGTTTTATCAGCCAAAGTATTCCTGATATAGAAAGGAAACTACAAAAAAAAGGTGGTGATTTCGCTTCACTTACAGCTAGCAGAAATGACTTTTAAATTTTGCAACAACAGAGATCAAGCATAAGATTTGAAGGAATAATAGAAAATGAAACAGAGGTTTCCCTGCTTATCAGTGCGCACTTAGGATGCCAAGGGAAAAACAGAAAGGGATATGAGAAGAACCCAAAGTAAGAAAAATCAACCCCTGTAGGAAAAGATCAATGTTATTGCTGGAAAGAATGGCACTGGATTAAAGATTACTCAAAACCAAAGTAGCTATAAGAGTTGGAAGAATAACATAAGAACTCTGCTACTGAAATGGCAGAATTAGAAGAAGGAAACTCTGATGAAGAATGAAGAAGTTCAGGGCTGGGGATATAGCTCAGTGGTAGAATGCTTGCATGTGCGAGGCCTTGAGTTCAGTCCCCAGCAACACAGACACACATATACATAAGCTCACACAAGAATTAAGAAACCCGGGTGCTCCTTCCCTTAGATTTAACATGATTTTTCATTATATCACCACAGGAGCCTCAACTACAAATGACAGGGAGGATCAAATTAATCATGTAGATAAAAGGGGACACAATCTGTCATTTACACATGCTTATCTCCTGATTCAAAAAACTATGATTGCAACTGGCTGTCAGGGGAAGCCTTAACTTGGGCTTTCCTGTAGCCTTTGGAGTGCCACTTTGGCAACATGAACTTGCAGCACAGTTTTCTATATATGCTTGAATGCCTAGTAAAACTGAATGCACAGGTAACTTTTTGAAAAGATGGGCTAGAAATAACTCTATGACATAAACATGCCGATGCCCTCCAGATGCTATTGTCTCAGAATAACTTGAGGACTCCTTTGAGATACCAGAAAATATCCTGAACTGGGTAAATGAGGATGTATGGTTGGACAGGAAGTCAGAATGTTCCTGGATCACCACACATGAATCAACCACACAAAAATCAACCGCTATGGGAAAAGATCAATGTTACTGCTAGAAAGAAGGTGTAGCTGTGAAATAACCTAATTCCAAATAATATCCCTGAAAAGAGGTAAAAATGGAATATGATTATTTCTGATGGCCTTTTTAAGTTAAGATCTAATGCAGTCATGCTATTCCCCATATAATATGTTAGCCTTCCAGTGAAAAAGTCAAATTCTGAAGAATATCTGTGCATGACTTCAGGGCCTTCAATAAATGGTGCAGAATCTATACTTAGTTGTTCCCAGTCCTTGCACTCTCTTGGTTCATTGTACTAGACTGAAAGGATGCCTTCTTCTACATCCCACTAGGAAAAAACTCTCAGGAGATACTTACTGACTTCTGAATGGCAGAACCCAAACCCCATGCCAAACAAAAGTTTTATCAGACAATGCTTCCACAAGGGTTTAAAGAACGCTCTCACAATCTTTAGGGAAATGCTAGCCAGAGACCTAACAGAAGAGACCTTTGACTAGGAGGGATCCTCTATAATAAGTAGCTAACATTTGGTTGTAAGAAAGAATGAAGAGGCTTTAATTGAAAATGCTGTTTGGATCTTGAATTTCCTGGCTGAGAGGGGATGTATAATTTTCAAGAAAAAGACCAAATCTGATAAGAGACTATTAAATAACTAGGATCTGAAGAAATTAGCTCCATAACTGAAGAGAAATCATTGCCTGTGTAGCTGGCTACACTACCTGCTGATAATTGTGTGGTTTTATGGGGATAGTCAGATTTTGTCCTATCTGGATTCATAACTCTGTGTTCATTGTCAAACCAACCCCTTTCAGGGATTTAAAGGGAGGAAACCAGAAGCCTTAAGATGGACTAAGGGATGACAGTCTGCTTTCTGTCAGATAATGTATAAACTGCTGGTTATTTCAGCCCTGGGTTTCTCCAATTTAAGACTTTGAACCTTTTTGTACATGAAAAGCAGGGACTGGGTCTTGGGGTACTAACTCAGACTCTTGGTTTTTTTCACCACTCTGTAGCTTACTTCTCAAAGCAATTGGATCAAACTGCAAAGGATGGCCTCCTTGCCTCTTGGCAGTAGCAGTGACTTGTGATGTGCCCCAGGAAGCTGAAAACTTCACTCTGGGGCATGCACCACCATGAACCCCAGCCACCCACCCCCCCACACCCCATATGGTGTCCTTCTACTGTTAGAATAAAAGGAGGTCACTGGCTGACTTTGGGTTGATTGGGGAGATATCAAACCATCCTGTTAGACAGTCCTAATGTAAAATTAAAAGTCATTTCTACCCTAAATCCTGCCACTTTATTGCCCATCAGCTTTGATGATTATCTTCAGATAAGTGAGCAAATGTTTTCCAGTGGACTGGACCTGAACAACAACCACTGGAAAAGTCAGACCTAGAACTTTTCACTAAAAGCAAATTTCATGGATCTAGCACAATGCCAGATTAAATATGTCATTGTCACCTTTCAAGAGACCATTGAAGCAAAGTTCCTACACCCTGGCATCTCAGCACAGAAGATTGAACTTGTTGCCCTCAGAAGAGCTCTACACTTGAGTAAAAATAAGGTGGTCAATATTTACACCAGCTCCAGGTGGTTCATGTTCATGGAAGGAAGAAGGCCTGCTAACCTCAAGTAATAAAGGATACTAAACACACTTCAAAAAATTTTGGCTCTATAACAAGCTATTAATGAACCAAAGAAAGTAGCCATCATAATTCATTGCCTGGGACATGATTATGGTTTGGATGTGAGGCATTCCCCAAAAGCTCACATGTGAGACAATGCTAAAAGGTTCAGAGTAGAAATGATTGGGTTGTGAGAGTCTTAACCCCATCAATAAATTAATCCCCTTATAGGGATTAACTGAATGATAATTGAAGTGGTAGGTTGTGGCTGGAGAAGGTGGTATGAATTGGGGTGTGGCTTTGGAGTATACATTTATATCTGGCAGTGGAGACTCTCTCTGCCTCCTGATCATCATGTAAGATGTGTCCCTCTGCCACACTCTCCTACCATGATATTCTGCCTCACCTTGAGCCCCAAGGAATGGAGCCGGCCTTCTGTGGACTAAGACCTTCTGTGAAACTGTGAGCCATCAAATAAACTTTTCCTCCTCTATTGTTCTGGTGAGTCTTTTAATCACAGTGGCAAAAAAGCTAACTAAAACACATCAATGGCTAAAGGAAACCAACTGGTTGACCAGGTTGCCAAAAAGGCTACACAAACCATGAGTTTTGAGAATCTTTTGGCTCTCCCTGTCTCACAAATTGATTTTAATCAACACCAGTCCCATTATGCCCTCGGAGACTTAAAAAGACAAAAGAGTGGGTGTTTGAGAGGTCTTCCTCTTATGCCATAGGCTATACTAAAAGACCTCTTAAGACAAATCCACTGGAGTACCCATTCCGGTGAGACAACACGGATCAGAGGTGCAGAGGTACCTGATAGGCCCCAACTTACAGAGACTTGTCCAACAAGATTTCTCAACAATGTTCAGTCTGTACCAAAAGTAACTCAAAGACTAAACTTCAAACTTGCAGAGGGAAATTCAACACTAAGGGTGAAGCCCTGATGAACATTGGCAAATGTTCACAGACTACTGTGGTACCAAGGGCTTCTAGAAATTTTAAATATCAGTTCATTTTCTCCTATACAGAAAAGGCTTCTGAAATAACTAAAGCCTTATTCAAAGAAATAATTTCAGGATATGGACTGTTGGTGTCTATACAAAGTGGATTTAATGGAGCTGCCTTTGTGGCTAAAATAACTTAAGAAGTATTGTGAATTTTGGGCTGCAGTTCGGAAATTACATGCTTAATGGAGATCACAGTCTACCAGAAAGATGGAGAAGATGAATCTCACTTTAAAAAGAACCATTGCAAAAACGTGCCAAGAGACCAACTTGACATGGGCTAAGGTGTTGCCTATTGCTTTGCTTTGAGTAAAGGTGGCATATAGAAACAGACTTTGTTTCATCCCATAAGAATTAATGCGTGGGAGACTATTCCAAGCACCCCATTAGAGGGAGACCTGACTCCAGGAAGGGGAATCACAATCATTGCTTATCTAGAAAACTTAAATGAGGTCCTGACTTCCAACAGGTTGTTGAATTTGTTTCCAACAGGTTGTTGTTCTCCACAAATGTCCCTCTCTACCAGTTCAAGGCTGGAGACCGAGTCTTTCTCAAGTTCTGGAAAGAACAATGATCTGAGGACCATCTTTCTGTCAAGTGTAGCAGACCCTATGATGTTCTGATGGTTACCTGGGATATATTACACCCAACTCAAGTTTGCTGCACCCTAGTCTGACTCCAAAGAATTCAAAGACCAAGGGACAAGAAACCTGATCACAGACTTAAATTTTCTCTTTAAAATGACTGCTTCTAAAAATAACTAGCTAAGACTAAATGTGATTTTACTTTATTATTACTGACATTATTGTCCTTAACTACATTTGTGTCATTTCCCAGGAGCTAACCAATATGATTTCTGTTTATATTATTGTTTTCCTCACCCTTGTTCATACAGAAAAATAACTGTATGATCTGGATCTCTCAAACCCTGGCTGAGGCAGGACATTTAACTGATTGTTGGGTATATTACCCAAATCCCTCTTGGTTTATGACCATGACAACAACCCCTTGGTTCTACCTATAACTACATTTTCCATGGATATTAACTTTACTGTGATACCCTCCAAAGTGAAATATAGAGCCAGGGTGACAACCCAAGATCTCGTGTTTTCTTAATGCCTCCATGAAGAAACTTGAGTTTTGCCATATACCCTGAGGTTATGAACTGTCCTGAGTCTTTCAATACTACCACAGTTAACAGACCACTTAGACTACCAATTACCAGTAACAATTTAGCTAAATTCTGTATAAGATAAAACCCTGATTTCTAGGCTCCTGCCTACTGTAACTACCTTGATCAAGTCTGCCAAGAAAGTAACCACACTCTTCTTCTTTGACCTAGGGAGAGCTCAATGTTCCAGATCCTCAGAGATCGTATTCTTCCTACAATTTATCTTTAAAAGTCTGTTCAATAACTCTAGGCTCTTACCTTGGCCTCCAATAAATAAACACCAACCAGAAGTTCAAACCCCACTGGTTACAGACACATGGTTTGATCTAATCTAGGAAGCCTTGCCCGGAGACTCAGAGCTCAGTTAAAAAAAATTATTGGGAGTTCTATGTGCTCCAACAGGATACCTGTTTTTTTGTGGGGACTTCGAAGGAGTAAATACATGTTTGGAATAAGGGGGGACTTTTCTACTGGGATGTCTGGTCACATGTCTTTTCATCCACTGGTTCCAAGAAATTAAGCACTAGACTAACCCTCTAAAATTTTTCCCAGGATCTAAGAGAGAGTTTTATAACTGTTTACTGTGTAACAGGGAGATGGATTTTGGTACACATTTGGCAGAACCTTCTTGCCCTGATGGGAGTTAGGAGCCCATGAACACTTAATTAGAAAGCTGTCTATCACCCTGGAGATTATAGCTAATGAAACTGCCTGGGTCATTTCCCCTCCACAAAAAGGAATAGAATCCTTAGCTGGAATGGTGCTTGATGACCAAATTGCTCTAGAATATACCTGAGCCAAGTAAGGTGGGGTTTCTGCTGTGGCAAATACTTCCTACTGTGTTACATTAATGCCTTTGGTGAAGTTGGAAATCATGTTGAGAAGATTCAGAAATAGGTATCCTGACTTCAACAAATATCCCTAGAAGCACCAGAAATTAAAAGGCAGGTATTCAGGATTGTTTACCTGGACCCCCTAAGGCTATAAATCTGGGATGCTTAAGTTATGAATGTCCACTTTACTGATTTTATTTGTGATTTATGCTATAATTAAATGTGCTTTAAAATGTTGCAATAAAACATTTGTTAAAAGCTATGGTTTTACACAGTCTTGAATTTATTCCAGGAATTTGTAAATATTTTGAATTTTAGGTGAAACAATTTCATTCCTCCATCCCCCATCCTCTACCCCTGCTCAGCAGAAAGTACCAGATGGGTCATCATCCCTAGTCCTACAAGATAGAGGAATGATAAAATAGACAGTAGGGATTTGTAACTGAGTCTCTATGAGGGAATTAATAAAATACTTCCTTTTCTAAGAGACTTGAACCATTTTCCCTCCCTAAAGTTACAACAACAACAAGAAAACAAATGGCATTCTTTCTTTCCACTAGTTAAGCTGACAAGAACTTGAGCACATACTTCCTATTCCCATTCCTAAAAGTATCAATTATCATTGATAACCATGTTATCTTTATTGTAGGAAAATGAGTTAACATCACCACATGGTGATTTATAAGCTTGATTTGCAGAATCATAGCTTGCTCAGATGTCCACTATCATCAAGAAGTCTGGGAACCTTGATTTTATTGAAACTTGTGAAACTACCAATTGCACCCCTGAATTCCTGTTCTGCAACCTTTTCCCTTATATAACCCATACTCATGCTTGCTGAGAGAAGGTGGATTTGAGACCTTATCCCCTGCCATCTTGGATGATACCTTCTTGGTTAAACTTTCTCTCCTCTAACCATCAGTGTTCAGTGTTTGGTGTTTTCTGTGCATCAGGCATACAAATGTGACTGAGGTTCAACAGTGTGCTGGCCTAGGGGAATAGGCAATGGACCACATATATTTTGAAGGCGGAGCTAACTAGCAGAACTTGCTGATGGGTTCAGCCTAGAGATGTCAATTGTCAGGACACTCACAAAGCTGTATTATGTAAGTAGTGAAATCATTTATTGAAATGGAAGAAACTCTGGGAACTACAAATCTGAATAAACTTAGTACTTGCTTTAAAAGAACTGCCAGTTGCCCTTAGGATTATAAAAATAAAAAGGTTCCAATTGGTTGCAGGGATTCTAGGAGACCTGATTTGTTATAAATTATTCAGACAATATTCTGTCCAGTTATTCTCATTATCTTTAGATGAATCAAGAAAACCAAACTTCACTTATGAGCCACCTATGATGGTCTAGGCACCAAACTAAGCACTTTATATATATTGCATTATTGAATTCTTAAGGCAATCCTGTGAAGCAGCACTATTATAATCCCCATTCTATAGAAAGAAAAGTTGAGGCACTTAGCAGTTTATTAGTTTGCTGTGTTGGTTTTAAATATGCCCATTTTTTACATGTGTATTTCTTCCTTTGAATAACACAGCTTCATTTCCCTTTCCTTGGCCATGGATTGGATTTAGTGATTTGTTTTTAACAAATAGGATGTGGCAAAAGTGATGGTGTGCAATGTCTGTGAGTAGTTCATGAAAAGCAACATGGCGTCCTCCTTGCTGTCTGGGATCACTCCCTGTGGGTGAGGTCAGCCACCATGTCATGAGGATACTCACACAGTACTTGTGAGAGGACAACATGCAAAGAACTAAGACCTCTGGAAAATGAGCAAGAATTTTCCCTTTGTGTGAATGAGAAGATCCTCCAGTGTGGGTCAGGCCTTCAGATGAGTATCGCCTCAGCCAGTAACTTGAGTGCACCCTCAGAAAGACCCAGAGTCAGGACATCCAACTAAACCACCCCTGAATTCCTGACCAACAGACATAGTGTGAGATAATGAATGTTTTTACTGTGCTAAGCCACAAAATTGAAGGATGATTGTTCCTCATTGAATAACAATGTATCTGTCTTGAGCTGCTCACTTAAGTATTAGATCCACATATGTACCCAGCTGGTCCAACTCCAGAATCTATCTATGCTTATAACCCCTATGACAACTGCCAGTGTTTTTAAGAATTGATCTTACAAAAGCAATACTTAGAATTAAATATTTTCTAAAACCCTTAGCTATGTGTCAAATAGTGCTATAATGTCTAAACTCAGAGTAAAGTTTTTTTCTAATAATCTAGTGTGATGGTCAAATTAATGTGTCAATTTGACCAGCCTCTGGGTGCCCAGATTAAATATTTTTAGGTGTATCTGTGAGATTTGCATTTGATCTGGGGACTCAGTAATGGAACTCCCCAGTGTGGGTGAGCATCATCCAATCTGTTGAAGGTCTGAACAGAACAAAGATGGGACAGGAGGAATTTACCCCTTTGGCTTCCTACCTTCGTGACTGAGCCAGGTCATCTAATCTTCTCTTCTCTGCCCCTCAGAACTAGGATTTATACCATCAACTCCCCTGGTTTTCAGACGTTTGGACTTGTACTAAATTATACTGGCTTTCCTGAATTTCCAGGTTGTAGACAGCAGATAGTGGGACTCCTTGGCCTCCATAATCTCTTGAATCAAATCCTCATTATCTGTCTCTATCTACTCTTGCATTTATCTATCTACTCAAATGGTTCTATTTACCTGGAGAAATGTAACTAATATACCTAGTTATTTTACTCACATAATGTCCAAATATTTGGATATTTAAAAAAAATTATATTCCTTCTCAAATTATTTCCAAATATGTTAATATTGATATCATGTAGGTAAAGCCACCGAAAGAATCAAAAGGAAAGTGTCCAGGCCTTTGAAGGAGAAGCAGGCCAGCCAATGAAAATGAGTTCTGCACTGAATCCCAGCTATGTTTTGAGGTTGCTATTGTTTTTGGCTCAGCCTAGAAATTGGATTACAGCTCTTCATACCACTGGGAGGCCTGCAGCCCAACCTCTGACCCAAGCTATCACAGAAGACAGGGAAACATAAACTGAGAATTGTAACAATGCTCTTCAAGTTCAACACAGAGATAGTAAGAAACCTACTCATAACTGAGAGATTACAACTTTCCAGTCTTATTGAAGGGAATAAATATTGAAGGGAAAAGTTCTGTCCAAAAGGCACCATTAACCTTCATCAGTTTTCATTATTTCACACATTTGATTCAAAACTGGATGATCCTGGTTCTGAGATACCAGGAAGACAGGATAAGAGTTTGCACTGTTGCTTCCATTATTTTGTAGTGAGAAGGGTATTTTGTAGTGTCAGGCCTTTAAGTGCTCTTCCTCCTAAAAGCTCAACTTTTGCCTCTCTCTGATCAGAGGCTCTGTGGAGACACAGAACTGCCTGATACCCTGTGACAGAAACCATGCCCACTACTAATGCTCATCTCTGTCACCAAAACGCCACTAACAAGACAGTCTGTGCATGTTAGGCTTTGGAATTTATTTAAATGCAGAGATATCAACTTCTTATTTAATGCAAAACAAAGTCTTGGGTATGGGAAAGCTGTGAAGTTTTGTTAAGAAAATCATTCTCATCCACGATGCCATCTTTAACATTTGGTGAGAGAATGTTCTTATAGATTTTTATGATTCCTGGAAATTTATCCTTTCACCAATTACTGGAAAAAAATAACAATAGGCAACATCTATAATTTCAAATCCAACAAGATCATCTTTCCCCTCTCCAGAGGAAATTGATTTGCTTTATTGCAAGAGGAAACAACTTCAAACCCAGCAATAACACATTTCTTAGTCCCTATTTTTAGTTTTTTCTTTGGACTTTATCCCGTTAACTAGATAACTTAAGGGCAAGGTCTGAATACCAAAGGCAAATCAAACATGTAAGCAAAAAAGTCAGTCTCAAGCTGGAGCATAGCTCTGTGGTGACCGCGTGCTTAGCATGCACAAGGCCATGGGTTCAATCCCCAGCACCAAGAAAGAAAAAAGTCAGTCTGACCATTGAAAGGGAATTGGAGTTCAGTATCCTTTCCTATGAAATAAATTTTTAGGTTCTGCTAAAAATTAAGTTAGAAAATCTATTACCTAATATTTGGCAAATATGAGTGTATTAGCAGATTCCCCTGCAACTGACACTGGTTTTCACATCATGCTGTCTGATCTAACTGAATAGCTTTTGTCAGCATTAGGTCCTCCTCTCAGTGCAGTGTTCATATGACAAAGTGGTAGCTTATGTTAGTCCTGTCCCCTTTTCCCTCAGGCTTATATTGTTCCCTAGTGCATTTCTTTTGGATAATAAAAACAAACAAATAAATAAGCATAGATTGAAAACAGAAGTGCGCATACTGGTTCTAAGGTTCCCATTCCCAGGATGGTCACCATTTCATAACTTTATGTTGGAATGACCGAGAAAGAAAAAAATGGCAGGAGAATTTAAATAACTTACTTTTGTATGACATTATAAAGTTATTTTTATGTTACATAGTTTTAAATTTTTTTTCTAAAAGGGTAAGGAGCATGAATAAGAAATATCCTTCCTTTAAAGATACTGTAAAACTACAAAAATCTCTCTACCTGAAAGATTTACATTTTTTGTTTCTCTTTTTAATTAAATTAAAAATTACATTCCTAAGAAATTAAAAAAAAAATCTGTTAATACATACCCAGTTAATGCCAAAAAGAATCAAGCCCCAGCAGGAAACACCAGTTAACCGTCTTGCACTAGTAAATGTTCACTTGCTTCATTAACCAAACGTACACACCATTTGCTTTTTCTGTTTTTTAAATTTGAGAGTATACACTAAGCTTTAACTGTTTCAGAACATTATACAAGATTTATAATGTCTCGCGCAATGCCTGGAACACAGCTGTCACTCATTGAATGCTCTTTGAGTAAAAATGAATGAATGAATGCATTTGATCACCAGACAGAAGAAACCTATGATAAACATTTGTCATGAGCCTTTTAGGCTTATTTTCTAAATATATTCTTTGGAGAAATGCAGTGACTGTGAGTTTGCCTTTTGTATTTTCTAGTCCAGATGGACGATCAGGTCTTCTTGACATGTAGAGGCAGGAATCTGGGATCAGGGCTTGAGGGCTAGCTGTACTCTTATTGGACTTCTGTCCTTCCCAGCAGGCAGGAAAAGGTGAAAGACAAAAATTCATCCCCCACTCTCTTTGCAACTCAAACTTGTCAAGGAAATGACTGAAACAAAACAGATACTACTATTTCTCACTGTCTAATGAGACTCTGTGAGGAACTTTTGTCCCTGGGGGACTGTAAGTGTGATGGAGGTGGTTGCAATAAATGTGGACATTGTAAGAGATAACAATATAGAGGGTGGGTGAGCAGCCATCAAGGAGGACACAAGTCTGTTCCATCTTGTGATGAATCGTTAGCATTTGTTTCAAATGACTGGAGTTACACAAGTGTTTTTACAAAGAGTCGAAAGAGGGAAATACGGAGTGCTTGCACATCACCCACCCGGGGAAAGGGTGTGTTCTATTTTTATCTAGGTTTCCTATAGCAGATAAGTTTTTCTGTGTTTGAATAAGATAGGACATCCCCATTCAAGGATTTCCATGTCAGAACTCCCTTTTTAATTCATACAGACAGAGAATTCAAAGTAAGCTGCTGGTCAAGTGTATAGAAAATTTTTTTGACATTCATTGTATCCATGCCCTCAGGGAAAAATATAAATTACAAGTTCTACACTGTGAACATCAAAATGCACTCAATCACGCAAAGATTGTGCTATGTGGGTTAGAAATATATAGGTCAGAAATAATGTCAACCTATCCCCTTGGCCACCATTTAAATAGGCCATGATGTATACAGTGTACCCTGGAGTTATGCCAGGCAGAGTTCCTGGGGAATTTCTTTCATCCATACCTACAAAACAGGGTGCTCCATTGCTTTGGAAAGATTCCTGTGACTTATTGAAATAGAACAATGGTTTTATGATGAAAAATGAAAGTTCTAACAAAACCTCTAAGAGAAGCAAAGACAAAAAATATTTTGAACATATTTCTTAGGATAAATTCAAGTTTACCTCAAATATATTTCCCTACGAGTATCACAATAAAATTTATTTCTAAGTCAATAACAGACCAATAAACAATTGGGTTGTTACTCCCCTATTATCCGAACTTAAAAATATACCCACAGTTTGTGGTTAAAACTTTCATTGAGCTGGGCTTGCTGGTGCACGCCTGTAATCCCAAAGGCTCAGGAGGCTGAGGCAGGAGGATTGTGAGTTCAAAGCCAGCCTCAGCAACTTAGCAAGGCCCCAAGCAACTTAGCAAGACTCTGTGTCAAAATAAAACATAAAAAAGGGCTAGAGATGTGACTCAGATGTTAAGTGTCCCAGGTTCAATTTTCAGTACCAAAACCAAAAAAAAAAAAAATAACCAACAACTTTCATTGACACATTGCATGTCTTGAGAAGATCCAACAAAGTCATTAGATTCATTTATCTGAGGTAGACCTTCCAAGATCACAGGACACTTGAAGAAACTAGAGAATGAGAACCTCAGAATAAGATTCTCCAATTTAATGAATTGAAAAGAATTTGTATTCTTATTAAGTAATCTCATGCTGTACTTAGACCTAATTCCATCTGTGGAATATATTATGGGACATTGATAAGCTACTATCAGAAGATGTCTGTTTACTATGGAATTTTAAAACTCGTAAAATAGTTTGTAAATACTGAGTGAGGGTGAAGAAGACAGTGAATAGTGCAAACATCCCAAGAATAGTTTTCCTCCTTTCTGGAAACTACAATGAAACTGAAGAGACAAGTACAGAGGGAGACAGGTCCGGAAGTGTATAGTTTGGAGTCTCAAGGAGGAAGAATTTCTTGGGAAATGCTTCAGTCAGCTTTGATAATAAATTTCTGAAAGAATGATCTTATATACTCTTCTTCTGTCTCTCTCTCGTTCTTTTCCTCTCTCCCTGCACTTCTCTTCCACCTCCCTGCCTTTTACCACCACATTTCTTCCATTTTCTTGTTCTTTTATATTTTCACCAGTGGGTCGGTAGGTAAATGGAAATAATTCTAATACAAGAGCCTCAGGAACAAAATTAGACAAGTTGTTGGTCAGGGTATACCCATGCCCACATATAACCAACCTCCTCTTTGCAAATGTCGGAAAGAGACTGTTTCACATCATAAATTACATCTCATATCTTATTTCAGCTCAGCCTTTATCTGTCAACACCCTTTAAAGCTCTTAATCACTTATTAACATTTGACATGTTTCTCTAAAAATAATCAACTATAGCATGTTAGCCACACAGAGAGCCTTATATGGTTTTCTTGGTGAGATGAAGAACATGGCTCCCTGGCCTGGAGACAACAGGGTCTTGGCCATGTTATCCGTTTGTACAACTATGGAAATTTCTACAATCCTGAACAGCTCACTTTAAGTGAGCAAAGAAAAAAATGTAAAGGCTTTGATAGGCAAGTCTTGCAATATTGAAAGAAAACATTACCTTGACATTTTTAGAGACTTGGATTTATGGAAAGACCAAGTGTCAGATCAAAGGCAAACACAACAAATTCCATAGAGTCAACCTAGGGAAACTTTCATTGCCTAGGACCTGATGTTTGCTAACCCTTTGTCACAGGAATGTATGGTTAACATATAAAGCAGTGTACTGAAAACATGAAGTCTCAAGTTTTTGTGTTATTTGAATTCTGCTATTGATCTGTTATTTGGTCATGACTAATATACCCTCATACAGAAGGGACCAAGTTTTCCCCTCCATTTTCATTTGAATGTTTGTGAAAGTATGAGTAGAAAGAGTTCACTGTGTTATATCTGGTATATAACATATTTTTTTCATAAGCATTAATCTGTTATTGACTATTCCCGGCACCCTGTTGGATGGGAGTTGGGGGTATTTATCTGTTAATTGATTCCAGGTCACCCAGAGCTAATAGTCTTATTCTTAACACTTTTTAATAAAGAGATAATACTTTGTGCTTACTTGGTGCTCCTTAATTTTTGGTTATAAATGAGTAAATTTCAAAGATAAATAGTTTCCATTTTTGGCATAAAATGCTTCTGCCATGAAGATATCTTTAAATGCCACTGAAATATCTTACCTATTTGACTAGTAATAACAATATTATTAAATTAGAAGAAATTAGGCTCCCTTCTTAATGATACCTGTTTCTTGTATTGCTCTATATTTCATGTGCTGCAGTTTATTGATCAGAAAATTATAACTTCAACAGTTAAATTTGATGATGTTCCATCAACTTCTACTTGTAACTATGAAACTGTTTAATTCTATACAAACTTGTTAAGTACCCGAAGTAGTTTATGATAGGATAATGAGAAAGGTGAATTTGATCAGAAAAATAATTCTGATTGTGCCAGAAGCACAAACTGTCTGATTACCTGGTAGGGTCACTTCACTCAAAACTCATTTGTGGGTTCAGTGAAGCAGTTCCACATTTTGACATGCTGGCATTTTAATATTATATATATCCTGTCATAACTAGTTAAACGTTAAAGATCAGCAACTTGGCCTTTCAGAACTACGAAGGCGACTGCCTTACCTCTTCGGGTAGCCTGCTGCCTTAACAGTGAAACCATCTAAAAGCGCTCCAATGAGTCACAAAGCTAAAACAGGTCTCCACTGCCACTGCATACCTGATTACATTTGGATTCTTATCAAGCTGGTTAATGTAGATACTGACAGTTGCCTTATTAGTTTACAGATTATTTTTCAAATTCAATTAGCTTACACATAAAAGAAACTACATTTGAGAATTATATTGACTTGATTATCCATATAAATATAGTAGTGTAAGGAGGGTTATATTGTTAAATAAAATCCAAAAATAATTTAAAAGCTCATTATGTGCTCATGAATCTTAAATTTCTATTCGACCTGCAACCAGGTCATTTTAAATGTCACGGCTAAAGCAAACTACGTCAAATCAACTACTCAACCAAGCAACAACATAAAAACTGTCCCAAGTACATCCAGTATACAAGTGTGCTCAGTTCTTTTGCTTTCTTCATAGCTTTTTGACCCCTGAGTGGCCACACCTTAGTAGTCAGATAACAGGCTTCAAGTGGAACAAACATCTAGATGACCTTACTCATTTTAACACATGTAAGAAGGACACAGTGAGAAGCTTATGAATAAGGACAGATTCACCCCAGCATTAGATATTTAAACACTAGTCTTTGGTTCAGGTATATACCTAGAACATGTAAATACTGGAAATCACTGGAGACTCATAGACATATTAGATACAGATATTAATATGTGTACATATATATGGAGAAGCTATATAAAATAGTGACAAGTACTAAGAGACAATAACATTGGAATGCAATGTGTCAGTATCTATCAAAAGTACAGATGCATACAACCTTTGAATCAGTAACTTTGCTTTTAGAAATTTACCCTTTAGATGTAGTCATCTATGTGTGCAAAGCTATATGCACACACATGTTATTTGTGGTCAGATTTTTAATGACAACAGCTAAAAATAAGGAAAAAAACATCAATTTCTATTCTTATTCAAACACACACACACACACACACACATTCTAATAGCATTTATCATTTGCTAATTATGTGCCAGGGCCTGTGCCAAGGGATATCATCTATCTACACATTCATATAACATGCAATATTTCATGTATGTATGAGTATACACTTTGGATGAGTGAATTTTCCATTTTCATCTGGATTGTGTTGTGCAACATAGACACAGCCTTATGTGTACTCATGTGATGGATAAACGAGGCTTATGATTTTCAGCATGTTCACCAGAGTATCTGAAGTGCTTCAATAGCCACAATTTGCTCAGTGTCCTTAGACCCCTCCCTGGTCTTCAACACAGAATCCCCTCCTTGGCACAGGAGGCTAGAGAGTGGACTGACTCTATCCGAACATTTCGAGGGACCCAGCTCCTGGAGGGAGGCCAGGTAAGGCCAGGCAGTCATGTCTCCCAAGATTCACAGCTTCTTAGAGCAGCATCCCTGTGTGAAGTCCTGCCCAATTTTATAGCTGCATCAAGGATTGTGGCTTCCAGAAAGTGCTGACATTCTCTGGCTTGTAAATTTATTGAACACTATAATTATTGAACTCCAGATTAGTGTTGAATAATTAAGCAATTCAATAAATTAAATTAATGGACACTTTTGGACCCTCAGAGTGTATCAACAAAAGCTTTGGAGGCCTCTATGAACCTTCAGAAAATGTGTAAATTGGATTCTCAAAGAGAATGATAACACTGCATCCCACCCCCCTCAAATTAGAAATGATTTGTTTAGAGGTTCAAGTCGCTCACTTTGAGATACATTTAAATGTCATTCATAATTCACTTAAATTAGGAATGATTCTTTTAGGAATCACTACACCTGACTACTCTGAAATTCTAAATGCATTTTTAAAGAACTTACTGTAGTGCTACAATTATTTACAGGAATAGATGACTTTTAACCAGTCCTGAATTAGGCATTTTGGCAAATAAAAATCTTTAGAGTAACATCACTGATATTATTGATATTATACACTATAGACTATCTGGAAGGAATTTCAAGAGATAGAAATCCTCAGAAAATTCAAATTAATCCTGGTACTTGTTTATCAAATATCCTACTCAGCATGTACTTCCACCAATGTACTCGCTGAGGTACTAATAATGCTCATTGGAAGCCATGCTCTGCCTGATTACACTCGGTGCAGTGGGATGGGGAGGACTACAGGTTCTAAGGCCAGATGGCCTGGGTTCAAGCACAGTTTAATCACTTTTTAGTTTTGTGACATCAGGCAAGTTACTTCACCTCTCTGATATGTAGTTTCCCTGGTTATGAAACAAAACGTCTTCCATAAGGTTGTTGCAGTGATTTAATGAAAAAAAGCACTCATCTAGGACATAATAAATGGTAACCATCATTATATTATGCCAAGGGCAACAGTGAAGGCTGGTTCCATGTTATTCAAACCTTAGCAATGGAACCTAATTTTATGCAATGGATTTGTTTCTGACCAATGTAGAGAGCTAGATGGTTAGGTTTGGAATGACTCATTAGTTTATTTCAGAAGTAAAAACACAGCTTTGACAGACTGGATGGCTTCAGGGAAAAGGATGTAACTTTCTAGGGAAATAGTAAAGGAATTTGAAATGAAAGGAAACCTAGGTGCTTTGTCAGATAATCCCTGGTTTATGGAAAACAATCATTTGATCAGACAGAAAGTAAGATGGTACTGGAAGAGTGATTTACATCTGGTCCGGAGGTAACACAACAGAAGAAAATATTTCCAGTCCCACTTTCCACACTGCACTTCAGCTGCTGGCTTCTTTAGGAAGGTTTCTCATGGGACTGGACTTGTGAGTTTTCTTTTTTAAAAAATTTTTAGCTGTAGATGGAAAAAATACCTTTATTTTATTTATTTATTTTTATGTGGTGCTGAGAATTGAACCCAGTGCCTCACATGTGCTAGGCAAGCACTCCATGACTGAGCCACAACCCCAGCTGGGCATGTGAGTTTTTAAACTAAGACCTTCCTTCCTAAACAGAACTTGCATAAAATTCTGTGCAAACCGAACAAAACTAGACTATAATCTCCCTTTGAGAGGGATCTTGTTTCACTTACTTTTTAATTTCTCACAATACCTTGAATTAAAAGTTTCTCAGTTCTAATTGATGAATTGAATTGAAATGTCTCTGCCAAATGGCATGGTTATGACTTAGACTATGGAACTCCTTAAAGAGATTATGGGTCACTTCTTGTCCTACTAGAATTGTGACTACATATAAGCAATTCATTTTCAGTTCACACTTATCCAAACAAACCTGCAGAGTTTATCAGAACCAGTTGCCATCAGGATTTTGGGACTTCTTAATTTATCCCTTATTTCTGGCAGTATTTCCCTCCAGATCCTGACTCATAATCTGAGTCTCATCTCTAAATCTCAGAAATGTGTAGAATTCCTTTAAAATATGGCTATTAGGGTTAGGACTTCCATTCATGAAAGAAAATGTACAGTCCTGCCTTATAGTAACCATTTCTGTCATAAAGGTCACAATATCCCCTACAGCAAGTTCCAATCCTATATCCAATTTTTCTCCCTTGTACTGAGGCCAGGGGTGGCCTTTGGCAATTCCACAAAATACATTCTCATTTCCTTACACTTTGACTGTGCTTTTATCTAGAACACCACAAACACATAGCAGGGGGGCACGAGCAACCTTATTATACAGTTGAGGAAACTGAGACCAGAGATGCTGGGATGTGTCCAGAATTCCAAAACACTCTGGAGTCAAACAGTGTGGGTGCTTATGTACTGCCCGGCTCTTTGTGCCTGTTTCCTTTGATGCCTGTGGTAACAATGTTATGACAATGTTAACTACTAAAACCATTACAGACTTTGAGTACTTTTTGGTTCCTGAAATAATCAGTGGGACCAATTTGGCCTGATCTTCTGGGTCATTGAGACTTTGAGCTTCCTTCATCTGTAAAATGGTGGAAATATCCACTTGAGGGTTGCAGAACAGAGTCCAGGAAGTAACATATCTAACCCAGAGCTTGAACCACTGTGGTCATTCAATGAACAGTACTTAAAGCCACTTGCAGCAGGTGAAGTTTTTCCTACTCACCTGACTGGGCTTCTTTCTTTTAGGCCACCTCTTTCCTAAAAACCTACTTTGGTTCCCCTACTTTCAGAGTCCTCCAAAATGATGGTTCCCAAAGTTATCATGTATACGAATCCCCAGAGCACATTATGATGCAGATTCTGATGAAGTCTGGGGTAGACTTGCATTCCTAACAAACTGTCAGGTAAAGTCAATGCTGCCAGTTTGTGGAGTACACTTTTGAATAGAAAGGATATACCCAGATAACTGGAGTTTAGGACTAGTGGTTTTCAAGCTTTACAGTTTAGCATAATCACATAGACAGCTTTAAAAAATACAAATTATTCTGCTCCACCCCAGAGTTTCTGATTTGGTAGGTCTGAGGTGAGCAGAAAAATCTCCTTTTCTAATAAGTTTATAATGGTAGTAATGCTTCTGGTCATGGGACTACACTTGTCTTAGTAAGTTTAGCAGAGGGTTACTAAAGACCAGAAGAGAATTTGGTTCCAAAGACTACTGTTAGGTGGGGAAGAATGTTCTTTAGGAAGCTTTCTCTAAAGGCTGCCTCATCTCCCTCTTTCAGCTGGGACCCTCCCATAAGCCCGCCAGGATATTAACAGGAGCCCGTTACCTTGTAGACATTGATCGGAATGTCAATGATGATGTGCAGTAGATCTCCCAGAGCCAGGCTGGCAATCAAGATATTGGGACCATTTCGCATGCACTTGTTCTTGTAGATGATTCTCAACAGTGTGGAGTTCCCGATGATGCCTAGCACGAACACTAGGCAGGATACAACCGTGTTGATGTATTTGAATGTCTCCTTGATTTCAATATTTCCTTGGCACGGGGGAAGAGAGGGGGTGCGTGGCGGAGCTCCCGCCATTCTCCCTCCTTTAGGCACCTGTGCAGGTGCTAAGGACTGTGGCAGACTGGAGTTGGAACTTCCCGGCCAGGAGGTCTTGGTAGGCGGCGTCATTATCTCTCCGGTCCCCAGAAGCCACGAAGTGGCACGGGCTGGCGGGAATCCTCTTTCCTCTCCTCTGACCCCCGCCACGCCGCAGGCAAGAACCAGCGCCACCAGGGCGCATCCGCACAGGCTTGGCGGCGTCAGCATGCCGCTAGCTTCAGTGGGCGTCCAGTGACCGCTGGGCTTTTTAGTCTGGATCCCGGCAGAAGAATGAAGACAGGACACTTGGATCAGCTACCACAGCCCCAACTCTGCGAATGCTAGCGCAGAGCTCAGACGCGTCTCCACTATCCGCGCGCAAAAGTAACTTAAGTTTGCGCGCCAGTGGGGAACTTTGGCTCGCGTCACCCGCCCGCGCGTTGAATCTCCTTCCCAACTCCTCTTCCAGTGTTATTTTCCTATGTCCGGCCCAGGGGTAAATCACTGGCAGTGGGGCGGGGCATTCTGGAAGGGGTGTGACCGGAGGGAAGGATGGGTGTCCCAGGCAAAGCTCGCAACTCTTCGATGTGCAGAGAGAGAGAGACAAGTATGTTTTAGCTAAGCGTGGGGGCTAGCACATCAAAGCAGCAAGAGACCAAGGACATATGTTAATTGCTACAGTTTGCTTGTAAGGGAACTTGACCACCCGCATCTGAATTTAAAGGCACCTCCGGGCGTGCGAAAGCCGCTGCTACCTGGTGGACTGCAAAAAGATTACCCCCCCACCCCCGCACGCCCAGGAATGCTTCGGAGGACTAGGAGAATCCGAGACTTCTCAATTCAGTCCAGTTTAGGGGATAATATCATCTTTGACTTGGTTTTGTCTCTTCCAAGTGCCTTCCAACATTCACTTACTCGCCTTTACCCCAACCTCATTTTAATTTGTTGTATCTATAAGTTTTACTGATCTACTTATTTAATTTCCCCCCACCCCAAACTAGTAAGTCAAGGTCCAGTCATTGATTTTAATTAAACGCTAAGCCAGAACGTTTACCTTGCGGATCCCACGCACGAGGCTCAGCTCAGACCTTGTAGCTCAGACGCAGAAGGATCGCGCTCAGCTCGCAGCTCTGTTCCAGCCTGTTCCCAGAGGAGACCACGCCTCCCTGTACTGCAGGCGGGCCTGGCTCTGACGAAACACTGAGAGAATGCCTGACAGTGTAGCCTCCACAGCTCGCTAAGGGTCTCTGTTGTCCCCAGACAAGTACTTTTATTCATTCGTCCCTTCCCCATCAATCACCGCAGACTCCTCCCGCGCTTTCCGACCGCGCTGCAACCTTTCCCCTTGGGCGATGCCTGGACAGCATCAGCGGGTGCTGCCGGCTGGAGAGGGCAGTCCTCGGCCAGAGACGCATCCCCAAAGGTTGTTTATTTGTCATAGTACTGAGTTCTTCCAAAGAACTAAATCAAGAGCAAATAATCACGTACGCAGGATTCTCTGGGACTCCAGACTAGAAGGAGCCTCTGCATTTAACTTATTTACCTGTACTACATTTAAATGCCTAGCTTTTAGATAAATGTCCCGCGGTTGTATTAAGACCTGGTTGGTTTAGGGGTACCACTCTTCGCGGTGTTTTTGTTTAATCCTTAAATTTCAAGTCCATAGATGCCACAACACGGAAGAGGGCGATCCTTTCTTCTCAGGCCCGCACTACACCAAGAAAGGCTCTCTCATTTTGTCTATCACAGTTCTTTTCCCTCTTAAGTCCTGAAGTGCCACTGGCAGGCCATTTCATGGATTTTTATACTGCACCTGTGAGGGACTTGATACATATGGGAGATATGAAAATAATGAGGCTACCATGAAAATTCAACATAATATTTATCAGGCAGAGCAATAAAATGAATTCTTTCTATCCATCGTTATGCCCTATTTTTATGCAGAGGGAGGTAATAGTGACTGACAGATCTGCCCAAAGAGTGTATAAAATTCAGAAATTCAGGCTGTAAGGTGGAGTGGGATGTTACTGCCCTGTTCTCTGCAAAGTCCCTGCGGAATCTATGAAATTTCAGACCCAAAAGATACCATTCCATTTATCTATTTGACCCAGGGTCTAGGTGGCTCATTCTTGGCTTCCCAGCTAATTAATGGAATGAGTGGAAGGAGAATCTTAGATTTTGGGTTCTTGTCAAATGCCTTTTGGGAAACCAGAAGTAGAAAATCAATTTCTATTTTAAAAGGTGAACTGCAAGTGTGAAATATGATTAAGAACATGATTAAAGAATAAGGTCCAAGGAATGAGAAATATGGTCTGGGGTTGTGAGTACTAATTCCAAATCTGACTGTTCCGAACACAGCCTTACCCTCCCTGTCTCAGTAAAAACAAGGTCAACGTTCAGTTGCTTCATACCAGAGTCAAGTAACAATATACAGTGTTGTGTGGATAAGGTATTATATGGGTGCATTTGGTGTATGAATATTTTTGCTCAATTGGTTCCATCAAGGGCAATTTTGAACCTGCCTTTCTTAAACCAACCTTCTCTGCTTGTATAGGACCCCTGTAGGGTGGCTTTCTCTCCCCATACCCCTCTCATCTTCACCACCACCTCCATTCATATATCCTTCTAGGACCAGGATGGTCCTTCCAGTCCTCACTGAGGCCCACCTCTTCCCTTTTCTCATTTTGCTTTTTGAGTGTTAACCACTTTTCACTTGATCATGGGGACCTTTGTGAAGTATTATTCATTCAATGTGAATTAATTTCTTTTCCAGGACAGAACTGAATTATATGTTCTTTCCATGGCATGATAACACCTGGTGCAAGTTGAGCTCAAGAAATATTTTCTACAGATGGATAATCCCATTTTACACTATGTAATTGTAATTTTAGCAGTTCTTGTTATCATACTCAAGAACAAAGTCAAATAATTTTAAGGCAAACTACATTTCTTATCTAGAATTGAAAACGCAGGATGGGACCTACCACCTATATTATGTGCCTCATCCACAGAAGCTCATTTAGTTCCTTACAGCAGTCTTTGAGCTGGGTATTATTTTTCATGATTTGATACATGGTGAAATTGGATCTCAAAAATTCACTTAAGGTCACATGATTAGTTGTGAGACCAGAACTCTGAGGTAGGATTTGAATCTATATCCATTTGGTTATAGAGACTGTACTTTGGATTAACTTAATTACATTGAGACTAATTTTTTTCTTATTTTGAGAAAACAGTGTTTTATAAATTAATAATAGTTCATTGAAGTTTAACCTTAAAATTTTCACCTTAAAGTGTAAAGGTGACCATGTAAAATTAATACTTTGATCGTCATTATCAAGTCACAAGAAATTGAGTATCAGTTTTCCTTTTTATAAAATAAAGGAAAAGGATTAAACTTCCTTCCTGCTCTAATTAGTCAGTCAAACTGACAAACTGACCTTGAAATAGTGGCCTGAAGTACAGAACAGTGGGAACAGATGGGTCTTTGGCCAAATGTCTTTTTCTTTTTAGTTTCCATTCTCAAGTTTTGGGCAGTATTGCTACTGACACAGGTGTTTTTCACCCTATGATTTAAAGTTTCTTACTGATCAACTTTATTTATAAATTCACTAGAAGTTAAGTACTTTGCAAATTTCATTTGTATTTATGAGCCAAAGGTTGTATCAAAGTTTAGGAATTGTTTCCTGAAAACTTTTGGATTTGAACTAATTTTGCATTTCTGAAAGTTTTACTTTGGGGGTGCTACATAAATGTGGAATCTTTTACAAAGTTGCTTTTATGAAGATACTTTTTCAAAGTGTTCTACGAAGTCTGTCAAAATTTCAAATTGACTCAGACCACCTCCTAAAGTCAGAAAGGTGGTGATGGACAACATATCAGTATCTCCCTCAAATGCTTTCACCAGAAAGTC
This sequence comes from Sciurus carolinensis, assembly GCF_902686445.1. Taxonomy (NCBI): domain Eukaryota; kingdom Metazoa; phylum Chordata; class Mammalia; order Rodentia; family Sciuridae; genus Sciurus; species Sciurus carolinensis. Next base: position 71,884,081 of record NC_062217.1, read on the forward strand.
CTGAAGACAGGCTTGAATGCACTTCAGAATTCATTCCTCAAAGAGGTTTGCCATGGGGAGCTCACCAAAACATGCCTTTTCCCCTGGTAAGAGAAAAAAGAAAAACCCTTTTAGCCACAAAAAGGCTCATACTTTCATGTAATCCTCTTGATATGAATGTACTTCTCTAAACCTACCTTGAACTTGCTAATTCATGAATGCTGAGGGACAAGGTGTGTGAAAAATGCAGACAGAGTTGGTTCAATTGCTTTTCCACACATTCCCTGAGGATCAGATCCAATGATCAAACAGTGGTTGAAGTGAGAGCATAAAAAAGATTTAAAGTGACTGCACAAATCAATAGCAAACAGCAGGAACATTTCTATTTCTTGGATTTTTCTCTTATATTAAGTGACTGTAGCTATGTGGGCCTTATGGCTAAGGAATTTTTTTTTAAATTAAAGTATAATTTATATACAGCTAAATGAACAAGACTTAAGCCTACAGTTTAAAAAGCTTTGACAATTGTGTACACCCCTATGACCCATATCTAAAGGACTTTCTGAAAATGCATTTATTTTTGCCAAGTAGCAAAATCTGAATATTTTGGATTTGGCTATTATTTCTTTTCTGTTTACAGAGAATATGAGGATCAGGAAGGCCACACTTCCTTTTTTGTCTGTGAAAGACAACATAGTTCAGCTCTTTCAGACTTCTTTATGGTCTACTTTAATTAAAGGGTAATGATTTACTCTTCTATTACTTAAATTTTTTTTTTTTTTTACCTTTTCTGATGTATTTTTTTTTAAACACAAATTCAGTAAAAGAAAGCAAGTGTAACTGGGTCTACAAACTTAAAACTTTTCACAGAACCGTTTGGCACAATTAAAAATATATTAGTAATTCAGATATAAGCAGGAAGTCTGACCTACACTTTCTTAGTTTGTCAATGCATGTGATATTTACATAAATTATTCTTAGGCCATTCAGTCATGAAGAAAACACTATCATAACTTGATGTTAGCACAATCCTATCTTGTGTAAGGCATTCTTTGGGGACTGTCACTTCATATAGGATATAATTTATGATAAGTGTATGTATTTCTTCTGGAATTGTTTTCTTTAATTTTCACTTTTCCCTGTCTCCATTCTCTTGATATCCAAAGGGAGTGTCCAAAGAGATGTGAAAAATCAAAGGAAGTTAGAAAGAAGAAAAAGAAAAACTTGGGACCTTAATTATCCAGCGGCGAGTAAAGGAGAGTTACTGTCTTTTAACCAAAGGAAAAATCGCTCACAGTACTCCACAGAGTATTCTAGGAGACACCAAAAAGGAGAACTCCCCAGCAGCCCTTTTCATTTTAACAATTGCATTTTATCAATAAGATGTATCTATGTCATTTTTGCTAAATATTAGACTTTAGTGATGAAAATCTTTTCAATCAAAAATCTGTTGACATAAAAGTTTCCCATCACACTTTGAGATTTAGTTGTAGAGGACTAGAACTGCTGAAACCAAAATTTAAAGGAAACAGGATTTTTCTGAGAGTTTATTTACTGTACACTGGATGATCCCTTGATCTCCAGACCATTCTAAAATGAATAGTCCAGAGTGATAATGCACCTTTGTCAAGAAGAGGAATTATGGGACTTTCAAAGTGTGCCCAAAGTCATAAGGTGGTTTTTGGTCTCCCTTTTAGTGATGCATGCACAGGAAATTGCCTCTTCTCTTTAGTGCCCTGCTAGGAAAAACAGCTATCACTACCTGCAGAGAAAGCAATTCTGAAAGGGTTGTATGAGCAGCTGGGTATCCAAATGAAACTATTCCCATAATCTCACAGGAAATGGACAGTAGACTTAACTTCCTCTGAAAGCAGCCATGCGATGCAAGGCAGGCTTTTGAGAGAGAAAATGCCCAGGTAGCAGGCACCAAGTAGCCTGCAGACAAGGAGGCAGGATATAGCAATAGAGTAGTACTCCAGGGGTGGTTAATCCTTTGAACATAGGCATAGTATAGGTAATTTTTATTGTGGTTAGAGAAAAAAATGGGGAATTTACCATGTTAAGCATCTTGAAGTATGTCATCCACTAGTGTTAAGTATACCCATACTGATGTGCACCAGACCATAGATATTTCACCTTGCAAATCTGAAATTCTCTACCCACTGAGGGAAAATTCCCTATTGCTTCCTGCACCTAACCTCTGGCATTCATGGTTTCAGATTTTGTTATTGAGAATCTTACTATTTTAGATACCTCATATAAGTGGAATTATACAGTCTTAGTCTTTTGGTGATTGGTTTATTTTACTTAGTGTCCTTAAGGTTCCTTCACACATGGTAGCATTTCACAGGATTTCCTCCTCTTTATGATCAAGTAATATTTCATTGTTTGTATATACTACATTCAGTTTATCCACTCACCCATCAGTAGAAAGTTTGGGTTCCTTCTGCCTCTTAGCTGTTATGAATACTGCTGCTATGAACATGAGTGTGTAAATATCTCTTTGAGACCATGCATTTGATTCTTTTGCATATACACCCAGAAATGGAAGTGCTGGATTATATGAGAAACTACCATACTGTTTTTCATAGCAGTTACACCATTTTTCAATTACACATTTTTTAAAGTGACAATTTTTTCAATTATACTGTTTATATTTAAAACCAATCATCTTTTAGAATTTGAGTATCTTATAATATCAAGAATAGAAAAATATGAAGAGGTAAATTAAAACATGTTATGATACATCTCTTTCTAAATGTATTCGGATTGGGTTTTTTTTTTTTTTTTTTTTTTTGATATGGGGATTGAACTCAGGGGCACTCAATCACTGAGCCACATCCCCAGCCCTATTTTTGTATTTTATTTAGAGACAGGGTCTCACCGAGTTGCTAAGTGTCTCACCTTTGCTGAGGCTAGCTTTGAACTTGGCGATCCTCCTGTCTTGTCTTCCCAAGCCGCTGGGATTACAGGTGTGCACCACAGGCCTGACTTGTATTTGGTTTTAAATAACTGTGTTAGTGCCCTTCCCTCATTCTTATTCTGATATAATGGAGAGTACTGATAGCAAGTGGGCAAGCAAAGAAAAAAATAATTTCTAATGTAAATTGCAATATTACAAATTCCAAATTGCAATATTACAATTCCTCCAGAGCTCACATAAAGAAAAGAAAATCTTTTGTTTGTTGTAAAGGGAAGGGATTCCTGTGGGGTGGTCTGGAGTATGCTCAGCTTTATGATACAGCGTGGTGTGGGGACTTCTGAGAAGCCTTCTTCTAACCACCACCCAAATGCATACCTTCCCTTTGGCTACCTTGTATTTGAAATTCTACAACCATTAACATGTGTGTTCATGCTCCTTTCTTAAGAGCAGGCTTTTCCTATTTGGAAAGCAGAGAAAATCATCAGGGTGGAACAGGTCCAGAAAAAATGTATCCCACTGTGACAACAGTCTCTAGGAGAAGACAATCAGGCAAGGTTGAAAATGGTGTTGGAGAGGAACCTTTCAGAGATGGTGGCACCAAACACCAGGCAGGCAGGAAAGAGATAGTAGAGGGGAATATGGTGGTGGTCTTTATTGGGCAGAAAGAATTTAGCAATTTTAAGCAGCAAACTTTGGCTATGTCACAATTTCCATGGATCAGGAATCCAAGTTCCTTAGCTGAATGGCGCTAGCTTAAGATATATGGCAAGGCTACAATCAGGGGTCAACTGGAATTACAGTCTTTGTGAGGCTTGAACAGGGGAGGATCTGCTTAGTTTTCTCAGGTGGCTTCAGAAGATCCATTTCTCAGTTCACTCATATGACTGGTGGCAGGTTCTAGAAACTTACTGGCCACACATCATTTTCTTGCTAATTGGGCTTCTCTGTAGGACTGCTCACAACCAATATCTTGATTCCCTCTGAGCAAGCCAGAGAATGAGAGAGCAGCAACCTGTCATTTTTCCCGTATTCTGTTCATTAAAAGCAAATCATAGGTCTAGCCATTTGCAAAGAGAGGGGATTACACAAAGGTATGATATCCAGGAGGTGGGGATAACTTGGGCCACCTTACAGTCTACCTAGTAGAAATCCTGAAAGGAGATAAAAGAAAAGAACTTTAAACGCTATTACTGGAGGACTGAGGGACAGTACCCAAGAAAGGTGAGTGATGAAAATTCACTGGGTGCCCTTGCCCCAGTCAGGGCCATGGCTGGTAAGCAGAAAACTCCTGCTGGGGAGATGGTGGGCTGAGGCTAGTAAGCAGGAAATCACAGGCTGGGTCTAGAGAGCAGAGAGACTTGGTTCAAGGTTGGTATATAGGAACCCTTTGTTGGAGTGTTGACAAAACTGTCTTGAGAGTGAAAGCCATTGGTATCTTTCATACATGCTACTTCTGGCAGATGACTTCAAGCAGGGTTGCAGTAGATGTGAAAACCCTTGCCTTTTGGTTAATATGGTAAATTTCATGTTATGTCTTAAGAGATAACGCTTTTCAGTCTCAACCCCAAATGGGGGAAATTTATAAAGGTTCTCCCCTGTGGTGTGTCAGGGACTCCAGCTTTGTCCTCCTGGGTATTCAAGACTGGAAAAATAAATCGCCTATTCCTACAACTAGACTGTGAAATAACTGGGAGCCGTAAAGGGGTTTCAAAATGACAGGGTCATTTCTCTGGACTTCTTATTCCTCTGGGAGCTTGGGAATAACTCTTGCTATTTTTTTAAATTGACAGAACTGTATTTTTATAACCACATGAATGTTCTGAAGTATACATACATTGTGGAATGACTAAATCCAGTTTATTAACATATGTATTACTTCACATGGCTTCATACAGATTAAAATACATACATTCATATAGGTGTATGTATATATGGGTACAAGATAAATGTTTATTTTTCTGTTAATCTATTTATCTACCTATTTTTCTATCAGTAGAAAAGTTATTCATAATTACCAGGTTCTCCACTTCTGGTAGTAGAAGTCTGAAGTTCAAGGATCACTCTGGGAGCATGGAGCCATTAGGTACTAGATCTGGGAGCTGGAGTAAGTTCAGAGATCCTCGAGTTGAGGCAGGTTGAGGGCTGGCTTGAACTTTATCCTGCCTTGTTCTAGATTGATGAAGGTCTTAGGCAGCCCATCGATTGCACAAGAATGTGAGCAGACCCATTGGGAATGTGAAGACTGAGGAAGTCTGTGTCTAAGAACTAGGGCAGGGGCAAATGAGGGGAACATTCTAGGCAAATCTAACACATTTCCTCTTTCTGACAACTTGTCAAGAAAGTACACCTGGCATTTAGGTGAATTTGGCAATCAGGAACTTGGAACATATGTTTTCCTGATATTTTTCCAACTTCAAGTTAATTGAAAAAGTGGGTGAATAACTATCGTCACTGGGATGCTTGGAATGAAATTCATCTTCAGCATGAGCTGTAGCACATTTACATTGCCATGATCTTTTCTTCTAGTGAAAGCACCCAGTAAAACCACTCCAGACACAGGAATTCACACAAGAGATTTTATTAAGTGGACAGGCAGAGTGTCTGTATGCAGGATGAGAGAGAGAGAGAGAAGACGAGAGAGAGGGAGAGAGCGCAAGAGCGAGAGTGAAGGAGAGAGAGAGAATGGCAGTGGAGATATTCTTAAGTAGTCAAATTTCAGAACTATTAACAATGGACCAATGACTGACTAGGGAGTTCGTGGACTGACAACCTGGACCAATGACTGCCGAGAATGTTTGCAGGCTGACAAGCAGACCAGTGGCTGGTTGGGATGTTTGCAGACTGACAATTCAGGTTGTAAAATGGTGTTGGGGGGCAGAATACTGGAGGTGGCAAAATAGCAGATCTGATGCCAATATTCCTCCCTTTTTGTTTTTATAGATACCAGGGGTGGGATGATGGTCTTTCTTCTGTAGCTTCTTCCTGCTGGTTAGGGGAGAAGAGTCTCATTTCTATAAAAAAAGGGAATTAGGGAGGACTTTAGGTGGGAGCAGAGTTTTTGGAGCCGGAGGTATCAATAGTGAATCACAGGTCTCGGCTTTGGGTGTCAGGGGCTGGTATTCTTGAAGGAGAAGTGATTGATTGGCCAATTGGTTGGTGAACTTGTGTGTGTCTGCCAGCTCCAGAACTTGTGTATCTGATCTTGTAGGAACTTCTGTAGGCAATTTAGCAAGCATGGTTCTGTTTAGGAACATCTGTAGACCTTAAAATGACCAAAAATTTCTGACTCTGGCAGTTTCTCTTGATAGTTATCTGGCACTCCTGCCTAAGAATCCCTTTTGTATCTTCCAATCTTACTTACTCTTGGGGCTAACACAAGTGTAGGTACAAAGTTTCAATAAAGGAACTATTGTCTTTCCTTTTAAACCCAGTTATGGCTCTATTTTGGTTATAACTGTTTTTGCTAGGTGCTCAAGACCAAGCTGGTCAAACTGACCTTGTTCCTATTTGCTGTTAAGGGTCAGTTGAGTTCCCACAGGGGTTACTCGTGGAGAACTTGAGAGCAGCTTCTTAGCTCCTTTAGTGCTATTTGCTAGGTAGGGTCTCCTTGATGAGGTGGCTTCCTTTGGAAGCATCAGGGATGTCTCCCTTTTTCAATGACCCTCCTCTTTGTAACAGGTGCACTGATTGGCTTCTCATCCTCTAGTGGTCCCATCAGTCTCCCTTATTGGGAGGTCATGTGGCCCAGAGTCACAAAGCTTCTTAGAGAAGCTCTCCCATTCCCTGGGTTCAGGCTGTCTCAGAGGACAAGAGCCAAATACTGGTGTTCTTGGCCCTTTTGTGTTAATCTTGATCTTAAACTTGATCTTATACATCCAGTAAGCCAGACCCACCAGTTATAAAGCAAGAGTACTGGGCTTTAACTCTAATGTTTATGACTTTACAGTCATTTACCCCCTTTTATTTAATTGGGCTCTATATTATCTTACTGTCCTATAGGTGATAGCTTATTATCTCAAATTAATTTAGGTCATTTGTTCTTGAAGCAGTACTTCTGCAAAACATTAGTCAGGTAACAGTTACAGAGTTTATAAGGAAAATACAAAATAGAATTAACAACAGCAAAACATTTAGTTTGCGTAATTGCTACCTTGAATTTTGGCTGAGGTATACATTATATCCCCTGTTTGAGATCACAGTAATTTTATAACAAAATAATAATCTTTTGAATATAACTTTAAATAAGCTGAAGTCTGGCTTATTTTGGAGCCATTATGACATGCAGCAGGGTGGGAGGCAGAGCCTTATCTCAGGTAAGGCAGGGTTCTTCACAAATCTTAGGTAAAATGTTCTAGTTCTAAAGCTGATCTTTGCCTCTTTCTTAAATGTCTTTTAAAGAAGTTTATACATATTTTTTCCTGAGTCTATGTGAATGTTAGTTAACATAATGACATTACATCCAAAACATAAATCAAGGAAAAGCTGAGAGAGCTTTTAACTTTCCTTTTGTGTGGCAAAGTGGCAAAATGCTTTCATGTTTCAGGATAATAACCTCTAAACAAATCAGGATCTAACAGGTCCTGTTATAGAATATTAAATGATATAAATAAATTCCAAATACTATTCTTATTGACACAAAGAGGGGCAAGAGTAAAGAGAAGAGAAGGTTTGAGCATAGGGAATCTCTACCTGCTTGCTGCTGCAGTGACAGAAATTATATAAGTCCCATTCTCTAACCAAGAGGAGTCAAATGGAGAGGACAAATGTTTTTGAGGAGATAGCCAAGGGGGTGGGAGTATTGGGCAGAGTCTATGGCTAAGAGTTCTCAGGAGCCCGGAGAAGGGAAACAGGAGAGGAAGGGGCATCCCCACAACCTCTCTGCTCCTCATAGGAGCAGACTATCAGTGAGGGTTTTCACTATCCCTGACAGGTCTGCAGACCCTGACCCAGCAGTTTTGTGTTTTTTTTTTGGGGGGGGGGGGGTGGAGGGAGAGAGAGAGAGAGAGAGAGAGAAAGAGAGAGAGAATGAGAGGATAGCAATCTAGGTTGTAAAGCGGTGTGGGGGAGGTAGAATAATGGTGGCAGCAAAATAGCAGATCTGATGCCAATATCTAGCACCTTGATTCAACCTATGGTGTAGGCTTTAAGTAAATTTGATAACTATAAAAGTGAATATATATTTGGGGACTGGAGGATGGTTTTGGTATTATCAAATTAAGCATTAGAAATATTTTAGGAAATGCTAAGGAAGTTCCTAAATAATTTGGTGAAAATGTTGCTAAGATATACAAAGAATAATCCTTATCTTGTAGTCAAATATTTGTTGGAAAAGCAAATTGTTATTTGGGTATGTTTAGTCATTTATATGCAAAGAGATAAGCAATTAAACTAATCTTTTATAAAAATTTAATAGAATAAATAATGTTATATTTTACTCTATATTTTTGAAGCTCTAATGTCAACCACTGTCCTCTGTCAAAAACCATGTGATCTGACCTTTAGCTGTCTTGATTTGTACAAAGAAATATTCTGAGGAAACATTTCATCCCTTTTGTTTACCACAAGGTGGTTTCAGTGTTGTCACAAAATATTTTATATATTTTTTTCGCAATTGGGTTTTTGGTATAAAATTAACTAGAGCACATGATATTTTTAAGGAGCTGTGTTTTTGAGAGGAATGTCTTTCCTGAAAATGTTTACCACTGGAGGCATTGACAGTGTGTTTGGTTTAAAATTAGCTCTAAAAAACAACATATTTAAGTTATTTAATCTGAAATATATAAATGAAAAAGGATTTGCCTGAAAAACAAAAGTGGCCTTTTCTTTTGGAATTTCAGACATAACACAGCTTCTGGAAGTGAAGAGAAGGTTGAGTCTGAGAGCAATGCTATTCTTACCTTAGCCCTAGGGAAAAGTTGAATTTGTTCTGGGGCTAAGAAGCAAAGGCAAAATATCATTGTTGTAGTGACATTTTACCAAATTACCTAAGAACTTCCTAAGTATTTCCTAAAATATTTCTAATGCTTAATTTCACAATAAGAAAAAAATATCTTTGGACCCCTAACTTTTATATTAATTTTTAAAGTTACCAAATTACCTTAAGGCCTAAGCCATAGGAAAATATGAAGTAGGGCTGGGTATGTGTTGCACGTCTGTAATCCCAGTGGCACAGAAGTCTGAGACTGGAGGATCGTAAGTTCAAAGCTAACCTCAGCAACTTAACGAGGCCCTAAGCAACTTAATGAATCCCTGTCCCTGTCTCTAAATAAAATATAAAAAGGGCTGGAGATGTGGTTCAGTAGTTAAGCACCCCTGGGTTCCATCCCTGAAACAAAAAAAACAAAACAAAACAAAGCAAAACAAAAAATGAAAACCAAAAAGATGAAGTAGGGTCCAAAGCAATACTGGTGGCTCAGGTGTAGGTATTTTAAGTTGAAAAAACTTTCTTTTTTAAACATGTGTGAGCTTTAAATCTTAGGTGCAGACATTGATGAAGGTCAAAAGGTTAGTGATTCATTTCCTGTTACTTGCCACTGCTGCTTGTTACAACAGATTTCTGGAAGTGACTGACAACAGAAATAATCATGCAGAGGTCTAACTTGTGGGGTGTGAACAATTGTATTTCAGACTGAAAATCAAGATTGTTTTGATTTTCAGATATCCTCATAGCATGTGAGTGAGAGGACCAAAATGTACGGGACCTTAGCTTTTTATTTGTTTATCTATTTTAGTTATATACAACACCAGGTTACACCTTGATATTATCACAAAGGTATGGACCTCAACACACTAATTCAATCCCTAGCATTTCCCCCATAGTCAATCTACTCCCCTTCATTCCACTGATTTCTCTTCAGCAGGACCCAATCTTACCAGTCACAGATATTATGCAGAAGGAAGAAGGCAAGGTAAGATATAAGGTCTGGTAGATGCACATTTTTGGTCCATATATATGAGAATATTCTTTGATATTTAGGGATGTTATATGGGATTCAGCTTGATTTTATAATGAACTTTCACTCTCTTTAGGTGGCCTTTATTTTCCTAGAATTTTAATAGATAATCTCCTCTATGGCTAATAGTTGCTAATGTTTTTTTAGACTAAAGTCTTAGAGGAATGAAATCTCAACATTTTTAGTTCTTATGAGGTCATTGGTCAAGGCCCTGAACACTGATTTTTACATGGCAGGCAAATATTCCCACACTTTCCTGATAACAACCTTCCATTTAAACCTCTGGATTAGAAAGAAGAGAGAATCTAGCCCTTTCACCAGGGAGGGGGTCTGGAAATTAGAGGAGCATGGACTGCAGTAATTCTGAATCCTGGCCTTTTACCTAAGAGTCCTTATGTGAATAATTTGACCTCAATATGTCTCCTGAGAAAATGGGAGACTAAGAATTGTGCCTGCATTGTAAATTCAAGCTTTGCATTTGGAAAACATTACATGTAGTGCCTGTAATAGAATGATTATCTAGGAAATACCAGACATCAATTTTATTAATATGCTTTCAGATTCTTGAAAGGTGAATATTAAGGTGAGGACTCTGTTAGATTGTATGATGGAGTCTCTAGCAAGAGCATTAAGAAAGGCTCAACGTATTCATGGGTTGACAGACAGCTAAGTCTATGCAATCACTGGCATTGCTGATTGTGCTGAATTGCCTTCTTTTGATGATCAACCCAGGAAATGGGTGGAACTGACTGCCTCAGTGATTGGTATACTTCTCATCAAAAAGGCATGGTCAAGGTCTTCATGATAAATCCACAATAACCATTTGAAAATGCACCAAGAAAAGTCAGTAAAAAATACATTAGTAGACACCAGGCTTTGCATCAGGGACAGATCTATACCAATTCAGATGATTTGTTTATTTCATGCATGAGGTGTACTCCCAATAAGTTACTTTCAGAGGGAGGTCTTTCAATAACTGACTCATGATGGCATCTGTCTCCATTTTTACTTTAGAATACCTCTTTTTATCTTTGTACTCGTATTATTCAATATCTATAATTGGTACCACCAATTATCATGATTGATTCCTTTCTTTCAATGTTTGCTTTCAGGAAGACAACAATGTTGGGATGGAGAAAATATTTCAGGTAGACATTTCCTCATGGATGGACATAAGCCAATCATGTGCAGATCTGAGACCAACTTCACATCAGAAGTTTTGATAGTTTCTAACATACTAATTTTTCAAAAGTATTTTCAAAAAGCTATTTTTAGAAACAGCATTTATTGACACATCTGCTATATGCTAAAATAGAACTGTTAACAACTCTGAGATGCTCTCAGAAATAGTGAGACTTGGCTAAATACGTGCATGCCCTAAAATTTGGTTTTTGAAAGTTTAACAAGCACAGCTGGGTCTTGTTATTGGTGCCAGTGGAATTTGTAGCACTATCTATTTTATGACAGTTCCACACCTACTTTTTTTACCTTATAAGGTAAAGACACAAACTCTAAATGTGCATTATACATAGGACTATATTTAGCAGCTAAATACGATTTTTGCAAGCCAAAGAGAAACAGGAATTCAGTCTCCAGATGCTGTTTTTGACAAGCAGCATCTAAATAGTTGCTGCCCAATGTCATGATAATGTTGTTGGCTAAGATAATTTCAGACTGTTTTTCTAAAGCTATCATGTAAAGCCAGATTTTCATTTTTTAATATGACATATAAAATACTTAAATGCATAACTGAGAGTAAAATAAAATGGAACTGCAGATATTATAAGAACTTTGATGAAGTGGCTCAGTTTTACTTTATTAGAGTTTATATTTAAAGTAATGCCCTCAAATCTGCCTTTCCTTGCATTATAGAGGAGTTTCTCAAGTTTTATATAGCAAATCTTTTAAGGGGTAGGGGAGAGACTTCTAAATCAACCTGCTATTTATTGAATTGTGGTACTCTTGGAAAAGCTGCTTCACCCTTGGGTATTTTCTCCTTCTCTGGGAATTGTCTTGACCACACAAGGTTGGATCCGCTACCCTACCAGGTAGAAGGCAAAACATGCCAGACTGAGAAGCAATATACCAGGGTTCTCATTTCTGCTTTGACCCTTACTCTCTTTTAGACACTGGGTCAAATGACTCACTGCCACCTGTATAATGAATGGTTTGGGGTTGTACCATTTTTGAAGTTTGGCATTCTCCATGATTAGAACTGCTCTTTGGTGAAGTGCTTCTAAGAAAACTTCCATGTGAGAAAAAAACTTTCTTATGAGGTGCCATGGAAATGGAGCCCTCCTAGGGAATGCCCAGTCCAAAGTCAATAGGAGTGTGCTGAAGTCCAGGGCAACTCACATGGCTAGTTCCTGTCTGTGCCACCTCAGGGGAGTCACTTTGTGCTTCTGCATCTCAGAGAAACCTTCCTCATGTGAGCCTCAGAGACAAGGATACCTTGTTCACCCCATTTCCCAGAAAACTCTGCTTTCCCAAACTTCAAAAATGTCTACCTCTCACTTCACTTGGACATTCCCAGGATGCCATCCTTCACCTACTGAGACATCATTTTTGTACTATATGACCCAGTGTTACTGGCTTTAGTTTTTGGGTGGGGGCAACTGCCCCAAGTCATTCTGTCAAAGCCTTTCTTTGAGGTTATCATTTTTGTTGTTGCTGGTGTCTGTGATTATTTGTTTTAATGTAGAACAGGAAAGCATTTTTTCATAAGAGATATCAGTGGCTTCCATCCGATGGTAGGGGTCAGTGCACAATTAGAATGATGTAGTCACCTAGTCAAGAGGACTGATAAAGAGCTCTATTGACTTTTGAGTCTCCTCATAGCCTTTTTGAGACCAAAGATATAGCACTGCTTTCTTTTAGGGTGGAAAAAGTGGAAATTTGAAGAAACCCTCTCTTTTTTGCCAAATTATTTTTAGTGGAAATCTTTCAATAGGCATTGCAATCAAAGTAGCTATGACTGATCCCAAAACCATAAGATCTACACTAATTATATACTATCTAAAATAAATCCTACTCCATCACTCTTTCCCTCTGTTACAGTCCCTCTAGTGTGCATATCTATTTGCTTGTCTTTCTCACCTCATTAGACGTAAGTTTACAAGGAATATGGCGGAATTCACAGTATATGATTCCAAAAACAGATCATGAGATTGCAAGATTAGATCATTTTCTCTTTTCTTATTTTCCCCTTATAACTCCTTTCCCCTTGCCCTGTACTATCTGAGGAATGTCACCTGCTTCTTCATGAGCTTACCTGTAAACAGTATTCACATGAAGTAACTGAGGCCTCTGGCCAACAGCCAATGATGAACTAAATCTTATTAAACCCATTTTGTCCCAGTGTCCCAGATGTCATACTTGCCCAATGTCCTATTTATAGGACAACTTCTATATGTAAAAGGTATACTACATTGTCCTGGTGTCCTATTTATAGGACAATCTGTTTAATTAATAAAGGATTATAAGCTCTATTTTAATTCACCTGTGTCAATTTCATAGAAATATTTGCAGAATTGAAAGTTTGAGCTTAATGGACTGACATTCATGAGCATGGACTGGGGAGTAGTGAATCTTCAAAACTGAGGCAAATATAAGATGACTAAATTCACAGTCAAGAGCTTGAGTACAGCCTGTTGAGAAACCCTGAACCAGAACTATTCAGATACATCACTCTGGTCTTGACCTCAGAGACTGTGTGATACAAAAGTTTAATATTTCAGGCTGCTAAATTTTGTGGTAATTTTTATGCACGGATAAATAATAATTACTTGTAAATATTTACTAAAGATCTGAATTAAATTACATATATCATATACTCACAAAGAATAAGAAAGTCATTTTAAAAGTTACTGAATTCATGGGATCTTTATGTCATTATGTGTGGTCTCGATGTATGGATACAAGAAGAAAACTACTGTCACATAAAAGGTTTAAGAAACATCTATTAATATCATAGGTATTAATATCATACTTGAAAGAGATAGAAAATTGGCATAGAATACAGTTTATATAATTGAAGTGATTCTGACTTAGGTTAAAAGAAAAGCCATTCATTTTTGTAAAGTGGCTTATTTTTTACATAGCCACATATAAATATTTATAACTTACATAGTCATGTGTGTATATGTATATATACATAGATTCCCAAATATTTGACTTGCTAGTAGAAATCACATTGTTGAAGATAAAATGTAAACTAAAGTCTGAATGACAGTAAACAATGAAAAAACATTACATATTAATGTTTGTTTTCTCATTAGGAAGCTCTGTGTTTACATTAAATCCACCTATTTACAGCTAAGAGCTTTTTAAATATATGAAAAATCAAGGCACTTTAGACAAACTTCTCCAACTTGATCACATAATTAACTAGTCAATGATCCTATTGTGATTGAGGGGAAGAAACACATAGTAAATAGCAATACAGTAATCAGCAGAGAAAAATAGCAGAAAGATGATTGCTTTCCAATAATTTAGGGCAACTTTCATCATGACACCTTGTTTTGCTCTGCAGGGATGAATGTTCAAATTACTTTGTGATTTCAAGAAGGTTTTTTGATATCTGTAGTTTTGGCTCGAGTTCTGGGTTGCCTACTCTGGGGGTGGAGGTGTTACGTGATGCAGCAGCAATGGGATATGGATGCTTGGTTACTCAGTTTTAACACACATCTATCTGAGGGAGAAATGGTTTACTACACTTGTTATTTGTAATGTTTCTGCTGTGCAGTTGTTTTTTTCCCTTGATACTTAGATTCCTAATTGTTGTTGAATCCCATATAATTCTGCATTCATTTTACTCATTCATTCATTCATCAAAAAACGTTTGAGTTTTATCTATCCTGTACTTGTGAAGTTGTTCCTAATTAGATAATGCTTCTATATTGTTTCTTTTCACTCTGTTCTTTCTATCTGATCTAGGTTAGAGTACACACAGTGTCATTTGGAGTGGTCATTTTTTAACTGGGGAAAACACAGCTTGCAAGAAGATTCTACCTGGTTCTAAGTATTTTACACAATAGCATAATAAGGGAAACCTTAAAAACAAAACTAAATGCCAGATAATTCCACATTGTAGAACTGGTAACTAAAAAGAGACCAAAGCCAAGACACAACTAGTTACAAAGATCCAAAGCATTACAGTTACCAGTACACATGTACAGATACAAATTATTATCATTATTATTTTAAAATCACTCTATTTTCTGGACTTTGGCAATGTTCATAGCCAGTGACTAGATGCAGTCATCTCAGACCACTTCTCCCCTTATTTTATTTATGGTTTCAGTAGACATACATTAATTAACCACAGCACATTGAAATACAGCAATGCCATAGGCCAGTCCAGGCTCTGTAGGAGTGCAGGTTGCAGTTCTATTCATCATTCTTGGGCTGTGTCCTCATAGGTCTTTGGCATTGCATACTGGACCACTTCCTTCAAGGTTAAGAGTTTGGAGACTTCCACAGCACATAGCTCATGTTCATTTCAAAGGCATCACAGGATTTTGTAGTCTTTCACTACTGGCTGTAGAATTTTGGTACATGTTAGTTTATAGAATCTGTTCTTCTGGGTCACTGTGTTCTTTGACAGGTTCCTACAGCATCTCATGAAAAAGTCTTTCCATCTTCAAGAGAATCAACTTATGTCAATTTTTCTCATCTGGGATCATCATTGTTTTCCCCTACAGTAAAAATTTTTCCTTGAGATTTTCAGAGTTTGATGGTTTTGTCTGAATTAAATTACATATATCATATACTCACAAAGAATAAGAAAGTCATTTTAAAAGTTACTGAATTCATGGGATATTTTTCTGCTTCACTTCTGATGGAAAACCATGTCCAATCCTAATTTAGTGCCTTTCATCAGAGTCCACCCAGAGGAGTGGTTGGCCATGTGCAGGGTAAAATGAGGGGACAGAGTCTCGATTTGCTGCATTTTTAGGATATAAATTACCTATGGAAGATCTGGCCTGCAAGAGTGCTATTGAGAATTTTACTGTCAGGAACTCATTACAATGCCTATAAAGGCCTGCATTATATAATTTTTAGATGGAATTTTTTTCTTATCATTTGAAATTCAATTTTGAATTCTCAACATGTACTACCTAGGATCTATGATACACAATATGGAAAATCTGACTTTTTTCAAATACAAATTATAACAATACAATTTCTTCTGCTTATAAAAACTGAAAAATTATTTAAACATCTAAATGAAGAATCACAAAATAGCATAGAATATCATCTTAGTAAACAGAAATAAATACTTGAGCCATCTATAGAAACTGATCACTAATTCCTAGCTTTTAAACAATGTCATAGTCATGACTTTATCCTTGACTGTCAATCATTATGTTTATTAACTCACACCGAAACATGTTTTGAATCCTGTCTTTGCCATAATTAAGAATTAACTCCATGCCTTTAGAGCAATTTAGCATCAAACACTCTTCAAACTGCTTCCCTCACCTAATATAAGCTGTTTGTTTTCCTTCTTGGGAAGTCTGGTATTTAAATGGATGATATTTGTTTGCATTTGTAGATATTCAATTTAAAGAAAATTTCACTGGTTTTTCAATATCTTTGGTATATTTCCTCTTCTGAGAATTAAAGAAAAAAAAAAGCAAGAAGAAGAGACCAGGTGGGATTTCTTTATCCTAAAAATGTAGGATGATTAGCTATGATCTCTTAAGGTGAATTGATTTCTATGCTCTTATTAAATATACAGCTGCTTATTAACATTATCTCCAGCTAAATGTGATGATTCATATAACTAAAATCATACAAAACTACTCTCTTCCATAAGGAGTATTCATTGATTTAATTCTCTTTCTTATATGTAAACATAAGACAAAGTAATATCAAAATCTGATTTTAATACAGACATAACAATCTGAGTGAATTACATTATAAGAAGAAAACAGAATTAGTTGGTAGGAATAGATCTAAGAGTAGAAAAGGGAGAAGTTCTGTGCTTTGGACACTGTCTCTGAACAGAAAGGCTGAAAAGCATGCAAACATGAGGAATGAAACCAGGACTGAGGGCCAAGGAAGCTCCAAAGACACTTCCACATCTTTTCCACTTTTCTGGTGTCTCTCCCTAGAATGACTTGATCAGAACATCTACATAGTGACATGTGGAAAAGATATGAAAAACATTGGTTTCTGTTAATTTAGTGGGGCATATTATTTAAGAACAATAATGACGGAAATAGTTTCTGTCTATTGAGTGGAATCACAATGATGTGTCAGTCATTTCTTTACTTAATATTAAGTGACTATTGAAGCTCAGAGAGGTAAGTCTGTGCCTGTGACCAGAGCACAAATATGTGACAGACAGATCTGGGAACTGAAATTAAGTCCATCTGATTCCAATCCCAGGCTTTTAGTCAAACGTCTTGGTCAGGCTCACATTCAAACTATGTGTCCAGGTCCACTCACAGATTCTTTGCCTGCCTTTCATTGACATACTTGCTGGAAAGGACAATAAATACAACCTCAAACAAAATAAGAAGTGAATCTTTCCAAAATTGACATTTGCAAAAGCAGTTTTTCTTTTAATCCCTTTTTAGACAGAGTTCAACTTTAATGTTTTAATTATACAACTTTCAAGTTCAATTCCACTAGCTCTAAGAGTAAAACCAATTAATAAATCAAGAAGCATAATGACATTTGAAGAACATCCAGTAATAATAAATCTGTCATGACCAAGTAATGGATACATCACATTAAAGAAGTAAACTCTTGATGTTTGGCCAAGTATTAAAACATGCAAATTTCCCTTGTGCTTCATTATGTATGTTTAAGAAATGGTGATGACATGGGCTATTTTGAATTGAAGGCTCTGCCAATATCCTTTTTTGGAATTGTTTCTGTAGCAATCCTAAGATACCAGCAATTCATATGCCCACTTTAAAACACCTATGGATAACATAGGTTGTATTTCAAAATTTAACTTGTGGAAAATTTCTTCTGGTGAGTGGAGAACTAGGTTAGAACTCTGAAGTTTTCACTTTCAGCTTGATATTCAGTAAATTATCAAATTACTCTGAGCTTTGGTGTTGTCATTAGTATTTTAGTTAAAATAATATCTCCTCCATAAATTTGTTTAGAGGACTTAATGAAATAATGAAAAAACTGTTTTGCAAATTGTAGGCATTTCATGATGTCTATTTTAAAGAATTGCTGTGCAAATTGAGATAATGAGAAAAAACATGTTGCACATTGTGAGTACTCAACAAAGGCATGCAACTCTCCTCACTAGACATTCTTTTACATTGTGGTAGCATATTGGACTTAAAATTCTTATGTACAGACCATGTTCTTATGGAATCCAAATCATGTTGAAATTCACCGCTACTGCAGCTATTCATTCATCAATTTGTTTGAATATTCACAAATGCTTATTAATTAACCATTGGGTTCTAGGCACAGTGTTAGATTTTAGTAGTTGAATGTACAGAGGGGAATCAGAAATGATCTTCACCGTAAAAGGGATTCATTCTAGATATTTGATAAGAAATTTTTCATAGAGAAGATATGTTATGGTTTGAATATGAAGTCTCCCCTAAAAGTTCCTGTGCTAATGAAGGTGAGATAATTAGATTATGAGTTATAATCTAAGCAGTTCATTCTAGTTGGAATGTATTAACTGGGTGGTAACTATAAGCAGGTGGGGTATGGTTAGAAGAGGTAGGTCATTGGAGCATGTCCTGGAGGGGTTCATCTTTCCTGCAGTTCTTTCCCCTTCCTCTCTTTGCTTCCTGGACACCATGAGGTGAGAAGTTTTCTCTGCTATCGCTCTTCATGATGTTCTGCCTTACCTCAGGCTCAAAGTGATGGAGTCAGTTGACCATTGACTAAACCTCTGAAACCATGAGCCCAAAGTAACCTTTTCCTTCTCTAAGTTATTTTTGTCAGGTGTTTTGGTCACAGCAAAAAAAAAATCTGACTAACACAAATCATAATACAGCTGAACTATCAAAGATGAACAAATGCTTTCCAGGTAAATAAAGGAAGGCAGGAACTTTCAGAAAAATGGAATAGTTTGATAAAAATCTCAGCTATAAAACCCCTTAAAGTACTTAAGGAACTTCAATCTCAGTATGGCTCGAAAGAAAAGTAGAAGGAAGGAATTCAGTGTAATAAGCCTGGGAAAATAGACCAGACTTACTACGCTGATCATAGACCAGATCTTGGAGGTTTTAGTATGCCAAGTTAAGGTGATCATCGTTTACCTCTTTGGCATGTGACTCACAACAGAAGTAAAAACAGATTAGATTATCAGAAAATCTTATTCAAAGCCAAGTAGAGGGTGGATTGGGTATGTGTATATGTGTGTGTGTGGTGAGGTGTTAGTTGTGACCCCAAAGAACAGTTGGGCCAAAATGATCATAGTCCATGAATAACAAGTAACTTTGGCTTCAGATATTTGAAAGGTGGAATGGATGAAGGTTGAATAGATGTGATCTATTCAAGATGTGATCTCTGCAATTGCCAAATTATGGAACCAGCCCAGGAGCCCATCAACGGATGAATGGATAAAGAAAATTTAGTATATACAGAATGGAGTTTTACTCCCCCATAAAAAAGAATGAAATTATGGCATTTGTAGGTAAATGGGTGGAACTGGAGAACATCATGTTAAGTGAAACATGCCAGACTTAGAAAGTCAAGGGTCAAATGTTTTCTCTTATTGTGTAAAAACTAGAGAAAAATAAGAGGAAAAAAGATGGGGGGGGGGATCTCATGAAATAAAGAAGGGAAATCAGTGGAAGAGGAAAAGGGGGTTGATGGGGAGGGAGATGGGATGGGAAAAGGAAAGAGCTGCAGAATGAATTTGATCAAATTATGCTATGTAAATTATGAATGTACCACAGTTAATTCCATCTTTATGTATACCTACAGAGTACCAATTTAAAAAAATAAATAAATAGATGAAGAATGGTAGAGGAAGAGGAGCAAAGGGAGAGAGAAAGGGAGGAATAAAGGAAATACTGGGGACTGAAATGGAGCAAATTATATCCCATGCATGTATGATTATGTCAAAATGAACCCCACTATTAAGTATAACTATAATGTACTAACAAAACACTTTTCAAAATGTGATTTTTGTGTGTGAACTGAGGGAAATGAAAAGAGAGATCTCTATAGTGTTATCTGATACTATTCATTAAGGGAGGAAACCTGGAAATTTTGGGGAAACCGATAACTTCAGGTTTGGATTAGCTTAATTTATGATTTCTGGAAGATATCCAGGTGTGACGTCTGGTTGAGAACTGGAGGTGCGAGTCCAGAGCTCAAGATAAAGGTCTTAAATGCAAATATGTGTTTGAGAGGTATCAGTTGTTAACTGGAATGCTGTGATCCAGGGATAGTACCTAGAGTGAGTGCTGAATGCAGCTCACAAAAAGACTAAGAGGACACAATCAAAAAGGAGGGAAGGGAATCAGAGAGGCTGAGGAAGGAGAGATTTGAGAAGCAGTCCAGTGATTCAGAACAATGAGAACTGAGACATTTACTGGATAAATTTTTTTTTTTATTTTTACATTTAATAGATACTCATAGTTATTTCTAGAAGAAAGACTTCCTAACAAGGCAGAGAGAGTATGGGAGGTTTGTTTATTCTCTGTTCTGGGGAAATAATGTCTGGAAATAACTGTTCTTCACAAGAAGCCTCATCTGTTTGGACTGCACTGTTTATTGGTTGCTCTATCACATACAAAATGTCAGAATTCCTTAGTGTTTTATCAAATTGCTAATGCTTGCACAATGTTCACAACTTTTTCCTATTTGCTAGTTCATTTTTCTTACCACAACCTCATGTCTATTTTATAAATGTGGAGATTTCTCTTAAACAGGTTAAATGAGGGGCACATGTCACAAGAATTGGGGTAGAAAAGCTATAACAGAACCATGGTTTAACACTTTAAAAAAGGGATTAGAGATGCTGATAATGGGAGTCTAGTAGGTATGAACAGTAGGACAGGGATAGTTGTTTCACACTGTGGAATCCATTTGGCACATAATAAATGCTCAATCAATATGAACTAATGCTCAAATAAACCAACATAGTTATACACAATGCCATTTGAGTAAACAAGTATAGAGTAAATTTAGCATCATGTTGTAATTTAATAAATGTCAGTGAACAGAGATAGAAGTCTTTGTCCACATTATAATTGCAATCTGACACAGTTTTAAGATCACTGCCTTAAAGCTTCATTACATGACCCAAACCATGTTTCTAGTGCTCTGTATTATCTCATTTAATCTTCACGACAACTCAGAGACGGCTGATTCCAGACGAGGAATTTCAGGGGGAAGAGGTTAAATAACTTGCCCAAAGCTATGCTGGTGATTTTGAAAACCCAAGAAAGACGTTTCTTGAAAGACGGTTTCTGAATTAAGAGTCTTCGTATTAGCCATTAGATTATACATACTTCTTGGCTATGTCAAACAGATTTTTCATAATGTTTCTCCTTTCTTTGATCACATTGCACAGTTTAATAAGGGAGAAAATCTGAATCATTTCAGCAATGTTTGTAACAACTGAAGGCTAATTAGCATCATCATATAAATAATTAATAATGCACCCAACCTTATCTTACATCTAGATAAAAACTAAACTCTCAGTAAGCTTTTTTCTATTAATAGACAATGTCTAGAGGATTAGCTAGAAGCCAATTCAAGTCAATAGAAAAAATTGAGAATGGTGGCAATATCAGAAAAAGTATCATCATGCAATCATTGCTTTCTAAGTTAGACAAATGTTCTTTTCTCAGATTTAATTATTTTAAAATTATATTTCTTATACTAATGGACAGTAATAGTTCAGGGAATATTATGTTTGTGCAAAGGTATGCCTAATATATTACAAATGTTACTGCTACTATGAAAGTTCTTTCTTTGATGGAAATGGTTAGCCTGCCATTTAAGGCAACATCAGCCTAAAATAGTGATCAGTTCCCGACTTAAGCAATTGCTGCTCATTGTAGTTCTTACATAGCCAAATATTATTATCTCCTCCTACAAAAGTTATTGTTTGATTTAACTTATTTGAACCTTGTTCTATGGAGCAATATTTTGCTGGGTTGATAAGATAATTGACAACAATGACTTAATTATCTCTTGTATACAGAAACACTCATACCTATTAGATTTGATCTATCTCATCAGCTTGAATGTCCATATAGGATCTTGACCATCATTAAAACTAATGGCATTTAAAAAGTCTAAATATTAGGGGTGATCTCCTTTATATCAGAATTTTCTGTTCACTATTCACAGATTTCTTCTCTTTCTCCATAAAACTTATCTATTACTTTACAGAAACTCTTCCTTACCCTTTTTAATTTTTCACACAGCCTCACGGCAGTGATTTTTACTTGTCTAGGAACTTCATAAATAATACTGCTTTGATTTCAATCAAACTTTAAAAGATATTTCCTAGTTTTATTGTCTTAAAATTAGTCGCTCAGTCATATTTGCTGTATTAAGAAACTTAAAGACTTTATACATTTTTATCACATCCTCCTCTTAGTCTTTATCATTCTGATTTATGAGATCTAATTGTTTTTGGAAGCCTCAATTTCCCTTTTTTTTATCTTACTTTATCTTCCATGAACACTTTCAGATTCACTATTTGTTTCCTAACTTTAGAGATTGAAAATATATCTACTATTGGATGTTCAGAAGGCATATTCTTTGTTTCTTAAATATGTAAATGAATTTTCCTAGAACATTCCATCTTACAAAAACAGCTACCACTCCTTTGCTAAATATCTTTAATGTAGTCCATTTCTTTTACACCAAAACAAATTCAGGAGAGACATAGGAAATTTCAATAAATCCAAGAAAATGAAACTTCATCACTGAAGTTGGTTAAGTTCAGTCTACATTATCACTTACCAGAATTAAAACTGAAGTTTTTGGGGTGATCTGTCTTATTTTACACTGAATTAAAAAGACTAGAAGACAGATTGTCAAGTGAAATCTTTAAAATTTCAAACTCCATAATTTTTATGATGCTAAAATGCCAATCTTATGTACCCAGTTGTATGACTGGACAGAGCCTCAGCATGAACTGTAATATTCTAAGGGAAATACTGCTCAAAGAGTGTTAGAGGATTCTTGGCCCTGAATAGAGCTAACACATGGGCCTAATTATTGGTAGAATCCATTTCCTGCATGCATCCATCTACTCCACTGCCTTAAATGAGTGAGATTACTGTCAACTCAGAGATTATATAATTTAATGAACTTTGCAGACTCATAGTTGCCATCACAAAGATCTCCTGTCTTCATGCACTATATTGACAAATTTTTACCATGTATAAGGTGCTGTATATAATCTATATCTTAAAATAAATCAGAACTCATTTCTTATTAGAGAATATAAAATAGATACATCTAAATTTAAAGTATAGTAAATGCATAAAAAAGCATTAAAGAAAGTTGTGCAGTTCAAAAACAGAAATTCTCACCTAGACTTGAATGGATTCATGAAGCAGTTATCATTAATTAAAAGTTGAAGAGAATTTCAAAAGGCAAAAGGGAGGCAGTAGTATTTCCAGAGTGGGAATAGCCTGAATAAAGAAGCCAAGGCATATTTAGTGAAAAGCAAGTCCTTCCCTTTACCTGGATGCTAGGAGATGAGTACTTGCAAATTGGGCAGGAGCCAGTTCCAGAAGTAATGATGAATTTCATGCAACTAATAGACTATGAGACTGGATTAAAAGATCCAGCAGAAAAATACTCTTGCTATAGCTATCTGGGATAAAGAAGTGAAAGAACTCTTAGGTAACTAGTCTGGCAGGCAGATTTCCTAGTGTGACGTCTTGGAGGAGATGTAGCTGTTGTATGACTGCATGACTTTATTGGGGTTATTGTGAGCTCAATGTCTTCTGTTGTGGAAAGGTGTAGGATTGCAGTGATGTGTGACCTTGTTGACCTTGTGCATGTGCGTTTTGTTTTGTATAGTTGATTTTTATACTTGAAAGTGTATAAAAGTCTTCGTTCTGTTGTTAGAAAAATAGAAACAGATAAAACACACTCGCCAAAACAAAACACAAAAACTAGTCTAAAATTCTTGAAAGATGTTGGGGCAATCACTTGTATTCTTTTTGAGTGGGTAAATAAATTAATCTATTGCTGATTCCCAGGGCAATAATGTAGGTTTCTGATTCCAGCTCCAAAATTTTGTGAAAAGCTTACTAGTCATTACTCTCGTCCATATGGCAAGAAAAAGCTGAACAACTGTTTTGTTTTGAATTTTGATCCATCAGAGAAATCATAGGCAAACTGTGACAATAAAATTCAGAGTCATATCTGATACCCACTTAGTTGGATCAGAAGCTACATAAACTGAGCTCTAGTGGAACAGAGCTACAGCAGAGACAGCTGTAGGACATACTCTTACTGAGGAACAGGACTTAGGAAATCCCCAGGTCGACCCTGGAAGCAAAAACAAGGACAGCAGAGGAATTCAAAGCCTCTGGCATCTTCAGGTACACAAATATTAAACATAGTTCATCTCCCAAACAGATTGATGTAAATCATCACACTAAAGGCCTACTTATTTCAGTTCTTATTATCTGATATATTATGTTCAGCTTCCAACAAATTGCTACAAGGCATGCTAAAAAGCCAAGAAAAAATATAATCCAAAGAGACAAAGCAAGTATCAGAATCAGGCTCAGATATGACGTAGACGTTGGAATTATCAGACCAAGACAATCACGTTTTGCCACTATTTGGCGTCATTCCTTATTCCTTGAGAGATTTCCTATGTCACAACTCCTGACTTATGTCTGAAACACCAATAATTAGAAAATAAAATCCCTGGAAGGCCAGTAGCTGAATAAGTTATACACGTAGAAACATCACAAGAAGCAAATCCAGAAATACTGCAGAGAAATTGTATACTTGCTTCTCTGTACAACAGTTGTTATCTGAAAAAAAGGCTAGAAATCTCCCAGGATAATCCAGACTAAAGTTCTAGAATGTAATCTTATAGAGTTTGCTGTCCTCAGCCCTTTTCTTAAATGAAGGAGGCAGGTCTAGAGGAGAGAGGGAAGGAAATGATGCACTTGGCCTGTTGTAAAGCTGGATGTGTCATCACTTTCAATGGTTTAGAAATTTGAAGCAAATATAGTTATCAACACATAGGAAAGCATTTATATTTAATATCATTTCCTTTGGAAATCTCTGCTTTTCTAGCTAAGATTTGTCTTGCTGCTAGGTTGTTTTTGGTTCACTCTGATTTATTGCAGAGTCCATCAATCATTTGCCTTTTCTGTTCTAAGAAAAAAAAAAAGTTTTTTCTTTTCCCCCATTGATTTCAGGTCTATGCCAGTGGCTGCATGTGACATACTAGATGATAACCTCAGCCATCAGAGACTGATGTACAGAGCACAATGACAGGAATTCAAGTGAGTGTGTAACTGAGCTTTTATTTCCCCGGAGATAGCTGTGTGGAAGACAAGGGAAATACACTGACGTTATTAGTGATGTATTTATAACAGTTTGTACCCCCACCCTTAGTTCCATTGTTGAACTGCCATTGTTATTTCCATAAAAATCGCACTAGGCAGTTTTAAGTTTACACGAATGATTTATTTCCACACTTGCAAGGGTGAGAAATGGTCCTTTAAAGCAAGGACTTACTTGAGAAAAATTTCAGACAGGTCCCATGGGGATAGAGGAAGAAGACTACAAACCAGGTCTATCCTTATAAAGCCTTAACATAATTAACTAAGCTTTTCTAAATAATAAGATAGATACTTTATTCAAGTTAATTTTGCTCACAACTCTGAGTGTAACAAATTAATGAGTGTTTATTTATGCTGGAGATTTATTTGAGTCCCTTATTATAATGACCATATGGAAAGTAATAAGAGCACCAACAATAATTTCTTTGACTTCATACTGTGTGTACATTCATCTGAGAATAAAGAGGTTGATTTTATATTTCCTATTGAATGATCGCCTCAAAATTTTAAAGACAAATTAAATTTGTTTTTATCTCTATGAAACTTTCTAGACATAGCTCAGTCATATGTATCTAGTAAACTTTTAGCTTTCTTAATAGCAATCAGGAAGAAGTGGTTCTGACTGTGAGAGAATAATTAATTGTTTTTATTCTAAAAATGTCTAAACCTTAACTAGACTACTTAATAATGTCTTGCAAGTCACACCCAAATGATTTTGCCTTCAGGGATCAACCAGTTCAATTTTCCCCAAAGTCTTTGATTTGATAGGCAAAAATCTTATAGAAAGATGGAACAGAGATTTGCTTTTTTTTTTTTTAAACTATTTTTAATCTTAGATGGACACAATACCTTTGTTTTATTTTTTTTTTATGTGGTGCTGAGGATCGAACCCAGTGACTCAAGAGTGCTAGGCAAGTACTCTACCACTGAGCCACAACCCAAGCCCCCAGAGATTTGCCTAGAATTTTTATAGGTTCAAATAGGAATTTTGAAGCTATAGTCTATGGTGTTTTGAAGATAAAATGCTTATGTTTGGGAGTCAAAGAAACTTTGTTTTAAATCTCTGCTCTAATAATGGGACCTGGTTTGGACACCCACATAACCTCTGTGAGGGCCACGTCCTCATTTGAGCATAGGGAGAATTAGTGCAGTGCTTGGCATGTAGTAAGTTGCTCAATATCTGCCACTTCCACAATTCTTTATGCCTTCATATACTAATGCTTTTTAAGGGGCTTTTCGAATGGATGAGAGATGTTGAAGGAATCTGGGATTCTCACCTGACAGGTGGTTTCCATTTTCTCAATGAACTAGGAGCTTACCCAAGAATATTTCATGGATTGAGAGTGGAATGAAGGTTTACAACAGTGATTGTACCCCTGGCCTCATGAGCTTGATAAATTTATTATAAGAATATTGATATTCTAGCCTCTTTTGTTTAAACACAGGACTTACATCAGTCATTTCTCTACTTTTAATGCTAAGAAAACCACAGGCAAATAGTTGGTGAGACGAAATTAATACAAGGAGAAGTCAGAGTAGAAAATATACTTTCTTTATGGTTCATGTTTTCACAAAGCTAAATAAAACATTTTTGGGAGCGATTGCTATACTGTGTTTCTTGTCTTCACATATTCATATTTTGGAAATGTTTGTTGAGCATCTATCTTGGGATATTAATATAAATATGATAGTGTTTATACATGTAAAAAATTAACAAATTCTTTTAAACTTATCACTTGAATTTACAATTTTGTTTATTTTTAACTTATGGAGGAGGAAAGGCAGGTGAACAAGAAGTGACAGAATTATATAGTCCATGCTCTTTCAAGGTATGCAGCCATGCTGATGTGTCACCTAGATTTGTCTTCAAGTTAAGACTTATGACAAAGAAGGAATTTAGCTGACAGCATTTGGTTGCAGCAAATTCAGGATCTGTTACAGCATTTGAGCTGAGGCTACTCCCTTGGTGGACAGCCCTCATCAAAAACTGAACATCTCAAGGGAGGAAGAACTTGGCCACTGCCCAGCGCTGAGCTCTTCTATGGCAGTCTCTGATAATACCTGTTGGGCTGGTTGGGACTTTGCACCGCAGTTCGAGAGTCTCTATACCCAGTCTTCCTTTCTTCACACTCTCTCCTGTCCCAGGAGTTAGCCCTGCATCACACTCTAGCCTTTCCCAACTCCTCCTGCTCTTCTTGCCCTCGATCTTCCAGAGACTTGTTCTATAGTAAATCTTCCACTTCTACTCAGACTTGGACCTGAACTAACATTGGGGTTCTGTGAGAACATGGGAATCAAAGTATCTCACTCTGCTTGGGGAAGTTTAAAAAAAAAAAAAAAAAGTCACTGAAATAATGCTTGAAGTCCTGAAAGTCATGTAAGAACCATGTGGCAGACAAGGGGGAGATGGCAGTCCAGAGTTGGTTCAACAAGTTCAAGGGTTAGATGCAGAGCATGCAGAGCATCCGTGGGTAACTGCAGGTACCTCAGAGTATCAGGAAGTGAGAGTACTTTTGAAAGAGAGAGAGGAGAATCAAAAGTTCACCAGATATATTGATTGGATTATGTTTAGAAAACAGCTGCTGAGGAAGCCAAAAGGAAGCAGAAGCTGGATTTGAAGAATTTTGTTAGTCACAGAATTAGAACCTTATCCAGTGTATAATGAAGACTTTTAAAATACTTAATCCTTGATTACTCCTAGACATTATTGTTTTCAATTTCTCATCATTTTTAATACTACAGTACAGACTAATTTTATGCATACTTTACATTATACTTTTCAAAATAAAATATTATTTAATTGTGGGAACTTTGTACAATACAGAGAAAAATAAAATGAAAATAAAAAATAAAATATAAATATAAAAATCCTTATCTCAGTCACTTCACAGTAACACTGTTAAATTTTGGTCTATTTATCTTCCCTTAAAATATATTTATTTTTATCCATGTCCTATAAATTTATTTTTTTCCTGGGTTTGGTCTTTATTAATTTGCAAGAGCTATATATAGAGAGAATAGTATGAGAGTCTGTTTTATATATTCTTCTGGTTTGTTGTTTGCCTTTTACTTTTATTTTTGTTTGAGCTACCCAAAATCTAAACTGATTACTCAATTAAATATTTTAATATTTTCTTTTTAAAATTTAAAGTTTAATTTTTATACTTAATTAACCCCTGCAGAAATGTAACTATTCAAAAATCATTAATTTTCTCATTTTCTCCTGTTTGTAGCTTATTATACATCTGTCTAATTGCATCTGAGATTAATTTTGGTGACTTTAAATAAGTGAAGATGCAAATTAATTTTAGGGTGCTTTCAGCTCTAAATTTAGTCTTTTTTCCTTCCTGAAAATCATTCATTACATAATCTATTCTTGTTGAATGAAATTTTAAAGGAAAATCAAGAGTGAGTTAGAAGAACTCTGGTAAAACAAAAACAAGAAAGAGACAGACTAAAAGTAAAAAGGTTCTCTTCCCAGAAATGAGACTTTTATAGTGTACATATTAGACATCCCCTAATATGTCTCATATATGAGACAATGCAAGAGAGTTTAGAGGTGAAGTGTCTGGGTTATGTGAGTTTTAGTCTAATCAGTGCATTAGCCCCCTGATAGGGATTAACTGTGTTGTAACTAAGGCAGGTAGGGTGAGGCAGGAGGAGGTGCATCACTGGGTGTGTACCTTTGAGGTATATATTTTGTCTATGGTGAGGGGACTTTTTCTATCACTCTTCTATCCTAAGCAGCTTTCCTCTGCCTCACCCTTCCACCATGATGTCCTGCCTCATCTTAGGCCCAGAGCAAGTGAAGTCTTCCATCTATGGACTGAGACCTCTGAAACCATGAGCCCCGAAATAGACTTTCCCCTCTTAAAATTGTTTTCATCTGGCCTTTTGGTCAGAGCAGTGGAAAAGTAGACTGAAATAAAGACAGAGACATGGAAGTTTCGGTCAATGACTATAGAAAGGGCAGGGGTAAAAGGGGACACAGTGAGTGGGGTTCAGAACCCTCAGTGTGCTGAGCTCAGAAATTTGAACATTACACAGAAAACTGTAGGGAACTATTCTCAGAGCAAACAAAGAAGGGCTTCAGTTTCTATTTTATTGTGTTCACCCTAACGCCATGATGAAGATAAATTAAGGGACATAATTGTCAAGCCAGAGCAATTCATATGAAGCTATTACAACAAACTAGAGTTTTTATTCCAGAATATAGAGGGGAAAGGAACTAACAGAGAAAAGTAAACTTACAATAGACTAGATGGAGGAATTTCTGGAGATGAGATATCAAGACTGAATTGTACCTCATAAACCAGGAAGGAAATACTCTTAAGTGAGAGAAGCATTCAGCAATGATTAAGTGATAAATGAGAGGTGCCATAGGCAAAAAGCAGAAATTTTTTCTATTTTATCTGGTAATATAGAGGATATATTGCACATATCAGCAGCATTTCAGTTGAGTGGAGGAAAAGAAAAGTTGTATTACAATGAGGAGTCCTCCAGTGAATATCTACAATATTACCTGCTAGTAATTCCCTCCTCTGTGAATTGCCACTATTCACATGCTACCATAGGGCTGCTACCATAGTATTCAACCTCTTGCCTGATCTCAGTTGCTTGACTCCAGTGCAAGCCCCTGAACAAGCCCTTGGACCCATAGCTCCTTGACACAGTGGTTTATCCATGTTGAATACTGGGCCCAAGCTAAACCATTGGGTCCTTTTCCAGAGGTTTTAATGTGAGTTCCAGACAACAAAGGTTAGTCCCTCACTGTTGACAGAAGCTACTATGGACTGAATATTTGTACACTTCCCCACAAAATTTCATATGTGGAGACTCAAAGCCCAGTGTAGTAATACTATGTAAGACTGTGGGAGGTGATTAGGACATGAGGGTGAAAATCTCATGAATAGGATTAATACCTTATAAGGGACTATAGAGACCAGAGTCCTACCCTTTACCATGTGAGGACATGGTGAAGAGACAGCTACCTATGAACCAGGAAGCTAGCCCTTACCAGACATTGAATCTGCCAGTGTCTTGATCTTGGACTTCCCAGACTTGAGAACAGTGAGAAATACATTTCTCTTATTTCTAAGTCACCCAGTTTTAGTATTTTGTTACAGCAGCCCAAATATATGGAGACAGAAGCAGTATATTATAAAAATCAGGGGTCTAGTTTCCCGTCATGTGAAGAAAGTTCAATGTTTTCAGAGAAACTGTGAAGCCAACATGTAGAGAAATGCAGAGAGAATCCAGGCAACTGAGTCTCATTGTTCCTAAGTCTTGACTGTACCCATAACCTTCTCACATTTTGGTGGTTCATTGCTTCCTTGGGTTGGAATAAATCAATTCCTCTTTTGTGTAAGGCAATTCAAGTTGAATTTTCTTTCACTTGTAACTAAAATGTTCTGATGAGAACAAGATGTCCATAGTTTGCTAATAAATGAAAAAAGACAGTTAGGGTCAAGAGAGTGTTTTATTTAAAAAGGGAAAGGATTTCAGCATCTTTATGCTAAGAGGGAAAGCCAGTTGAGAGTTGAAATCCAGTTAAGGATATAATAGAATAATGTATGTGGGTGGTGGGGAGGAACCACTGGAGGCAAAAAGAAGAATCTAAAGTATAATAGAGAGATCTCTTGGAAAGATGGAGAGATTTTCCAAGCAGAGAGAGGAATTAATGGCACAGGGAGTTAGGAAATAGGAACAGATGCTAAAGATGTTAACAGGTGATGAGAAAGGAAGTTGATGGAGGTCTTTCCTATTGATCTTCATTTTCTCAGGTGACACTGCTTTATGAGTGTAAAGGTGTGTGGTTTAATTTGGGGAAAGTAAAAAGGAGGTGATCAGGGGTGTGCACACTGGATATGAGATGGTAAGTATCTAGAGGCTCAGTGGGTATGACAGCCCTCTGCTGCATTGATCCACATTTGTTATTTTTATTTTTTTAATTTAATTAATCAACATATTTTTAGAGCAGTTTTAGATTCAGAGAAAAATGGAATGGAAAGGGCAGAATGTCCCCATATGTCCCCATATTCTATTCCTCTTCCCCAGCTCCCTCACCACCAACATGCCCCAATAGAGTGGAAAATCTGTTACAATTTATGAACTACATTGAAATACATTATTGCCTCAAGTCCCTTAGTTCATCTTAGGGTTCACTCTTGGTGCTACATTCTATGGGCTTGACATGTGTCTGTAACAGTCTGGTGCCATCAGTCACTCCATCTTGCTTTATTCCTGTCCTCCTTCTCTTTCTACGGATACTCCCTTTACTCTACATTCTAGGACATCATGTTTTCTAGAATCAGTTGTCTCTAGATTATTATCTCTGGTCAGTGTCAAAACACCAGACTGCCTGACTTCAGCTCTGGGGAAATGCTGATTTCTGCACGTAACCCCTAACTTAATCTCATATGAACATTTCTCTACCTGGACAAAACTTGGAAGGAATTTACCTCCTTCCAGGTTGCTAGCATCCTCAAGAAAGCCTATGTCCTTTTTCACAACACTCATCTCTTGGGTTTTGAGTTTCCATGTAGTGAACTTCTGAACCTGAATTTGACATCATATTTACCATTGTAAGATCACATAGAGTAATTGCACTGCCCTAAAAATCCTCTGTGGTTTGCCTGTTCATCCCTCTTTCTTTCTAAACCCCTGGCAACCATTAATCTTTTTGCTGTCTTCATAGTTTTGCCTTTTCCTGAATGTCATAGTATTTGGCCTTTGCAGATTGGCTTCTTTCAGTTAGGAATATGTATTGAAGGTTTCTTCATGTCTTTTCATGGCTTGACTGTTCATTTCTTTTTATCGTAATATTGTATCCTTTGCAACACACTTTTTTTTATCCATTCAGGAGATTTGTTAGTAATTATGAATAAAGTTGCTGTGAACATACAGGTTTTTGTGTATGTAAGTTAAATTTCCAACTCATTTGGGTAAATACCAAGAAGCAGGAATAATTGTATCATACAGTAAGGTTATATTTCGTTTTGCAGGAAACTGCCAAACTGTTTTCCAATGTGATTCTGCCAATTTTGCACTCCCACCAGCAATGAATGAGAATTCCTGTTACTTTCTGTTTATGTCAGCAAGAGTTGGTATTTTGAGAAAGGTGTTGAGGGTGGGAGAATTTTTGAGTGGTGCTGGGACAGATTACTGCTGGCAATGAAACCAGGAAAGCGCTCATGGGAAAAAATGGTATGCTTGATATTTGGGTAAGGTGGAAAAGTAATTGAAAGAGAACACTGAGAACAAACTTGTTGGTCACATGTCAAAGATTAAATTCTGGAAAAATCAGCATGAATGGGTAAACTGAGAAAGGAGTTTGAAATCAAAATGTAAGAGGAGAATAAGGAGAGTAGTGTCAATGTTCTAATGTTTTCCCAAAGTGGGTGGGGGGCTGGGAAGAATTCATTAAATTGTTTTTAGAAGTCATTGTAGGACTATATAAGGGTTTCAGAGTATCTTACACACGTAGATTCCAATGTTTTTTTCACAAATTTTGCTAGATCTTTGTCTATTTGAGTAGCGGATTCTCAAGAAAAGCAAAAAAAAAAAAAAAAAAAAAAAAAAAGGTGATAAAGTCCATATACAGAAACTAATTTAACTCAATAGAAATTAAGATACTATAATATTTAGTGCTAGAGAAAAAAATTAGCTGAATGAAGAAAAAATTTTAATGGAGTTAGAGACTTTATAAGATAATGCAAGTGTGTTTTTAAAGTAGAAATCCAATTTTATCCTGAATCTTAGAGTGTTCTGGTCCTGAGGTGGTGTTTATCCTATCAAGGGGCCCTTGTATTGCTGTGTAGATTGATATTGTACACCCTGCTACATCCAGATTTTCATGGGTGTGCTTTGGAGGCCTTGGCCCCAGGCAAGCTGCATTCCTTTGGGGTTAACACAAGCAGGCTTTATGAAAAGCATTGTACAAGGGACAAAGGGCCTGAGTAAATGGTTATGGAGTCAGCCTGCTCACCAGTTTTCAGGCTACCTCATCCTCTGCAGGCACAGGCAACTCAAAAGAAAGAACAACCATTTTATATTTTTCAACATCTTTTCATTTATTTGTTTGTCTTCACAGATACTTTGAAACAACTAAAAATTAAGCTCCTTACTACCCCTAAGCAGCAACTCAAAGTGTAGAAGTTATCAAATTTGGTTTAGATTTAATGCCAAGAATTAATTTTGAGAAAGCAAAGAGATTTATTAGGTCCTTTCATTTAAATATTTAAATGACCAACTTCTGTGTAATTAATACTGATTAAGTTGGTTCAATGAAGTAAATACCATAGGCCTATTTAGATAAAGGACATGCATTTTGATGCTGTATTTTTCAGATTTAAGTACATAAACATAAATATGTACACACAAATAAACGTAAATACATATATCTTTTATTATTACTTTATTTCAGTATCCCAAAACAAATAACTATTCAGGAAAATAAATCAATCTTATGTGCCTGTTGAAATACAGATTAGTGTGGCAGTGGTAAAGGGACAGATTTTGAATGATACTGAAATAAGAAGCATAGATGGGACTTGATGGCAGGAATCTAGGGACCAAGTCATGGAGAACTGTACTAGAATGGCTGTGAAAGGGAAGAGTAAAAGGAGAAGGCAGAGATAAAAACCAATTTGTAGGAAAAAAAAATAGTTCTTTCCAAGTATCCTTTAAATTGGCATCAAGTTAAAAAAATGTATGGTTACATTTCCTAACTTGCAGTGGGGTATGTGTGTGTGTGTGTTTGTAGTACTGGGGATTGAATTGCACATGCTAGGCAACACTCTGCCATTGAACCACATCCCCAGCAAATATTAATAATATATTTTAGACTTAATTTCATGGAGAATCCCACACATACACAAAAGAAGATTGATTATTACAATGAAACCCAATATAGCCATCACTAAAACCAACCTACAATCAGTATTGCCCACATCTTTAGCTACTTCTAGTTCCCCATGATTTTAATATGTCATTTACCACTCTGATATAGTGTCACTTTGTTTTATTTTTATGGTAACACACTTAACATGGGATCTAACCTAATAAAAAAAATTAAGCATGTCATACTTTATTGTGAAACTATAGGCACTAACTTGTACAACAGATCTCTGGAACTTATTCATCTTGTATAATTGTAACTTCATACACATTGAACAACAACTCCCTATGTCCCTCTTCTCCCATTCCCTGGTAACCGCCATTCTGTTATCTACTTCTATATCTTGACTATTTTAGATACCTCATGCAAGAGGAATCCTGTAGTGTTTGACCTTCTGTGACTGATATATTTCACTTAGAAGAATGTCTTCCAGATTTATCCATGTTGTCACAATTGGTGGGATGTCCTTCTTTTTTAAAAAACTGAATATTATTCCATTGTGTGAGATTACCACATTTTCTCTATCCTTTCATCCATTGGGAACAGTTGGGTTCTTTCTACATCTTGGTTATTGTGAATGCTGCAATGAACATGGAAGAATAGATATCTCTTCAAGATCCTGATTTCATTTTTATTTATTTATTTTTTTGGGTAGATTCCCAGCAGTCCAGCAGTGCAATCGCTAGATCACATACTAGTTCTAATTTTGATTTTTTGAGGAACCTCTGCATAGTTTTCCACAGTGACTGCATCATTTTACATTTCTACCCAGTGTACAAGGATTCCAGTTTTT
Organism: Sciurus carolinensis; assembly: GCF_902686445.1. Classification (NCBI taxonomy): domain Eukaryota; kingdom Metazoa; phylum Chordata; class Mammalia; order Rodentia; family Sciuridae; genus Sciurus; species Sciurus carolinensis. Next base: position 71,919,134 of record NC_062217.1, read on the forward strand.
CACATCCTTGTCAATGCTTGTTATCTTTTCTTTTCTTGATAATCATGTTAACAGGAATGAGATGATATCTCATTGTGGTTTCAATTTGCATTTCCCTGATGATGAGTGAGATTGAGAACTTTTACATATATCTGTTGGCCTTTGTTAATATTTGAAGAAATGCTAATTCAGTTCCTTTACCCATTTTTTTTTTGCTTTTTAAAAATTTTATTTTGATTCATGGTACACAAATGGGGTCCAACTGTTGTTTCTTTGGTTGTACATGAAGTAGAGTAGCACCGTTTGTGTAATCAGACATGTACATAGGGTAATGATGTTTGTCTCATTCTGTTATTTTTCCTTCCCCCACCCCCTCCCCACCTCTATTCTTCCTCTATACAATCCATCCTTCCTCCATTCTTCCTTTACCCCTCCCCCACACCCCCCTATGTATCATCATCCACTTATTGGAGAAATCATTCGACCTTTTGTTTTTTGGAATTGGCTTATTTCACTCAGCACGATATTCTCCAAATTCATCCATTTACCTGCAAATGCCATAATATTATTCTTCTTTATGACTGAATAATATTCCACTGTGCATATGTACCACAGTTTCTTTATCTACTCATCTATTGAAGGGCATCTAGGTTGATTCCACAATCTAGCTATTGCAAATTGAGCAACTATGAACATTGATGTGGCTGCATCACTGTAGTATGCTTATTTTAAGTACTTTGGGTATAGGCCAAGGAGTGGGATAACTGGGTCAAATGGTGGTTCCATTCCAAGTTTTCTAAGGAATCTCCACACTACTTTCCAGAGTGGCTGCACTAATTTGCAAACCTACCAGCAATGTATGAGTGTACCTATTCCCCCACATCCTTGCCAACACCTATTGTTGATTGTATTCTTGATAACAGCCATTCTAATTGGGGTGAGATGAGTCTTAGGGTAGTTTTGATTTGCATTTCTCTTATTACTAGAGATATTGAACATTTTTTCATATATCTGTTGATTGCTTGTAGATTTTCTTCTCTGAAGTATCTGCTCATTTCCTTAACCCATTTATTGATTGGGTTATTTGTATTCTTGGTGTTAAGTTTTTTGAGTTCTTTATAGATTCTGGAGTTTAGTGCTCTATCTGAAGTGTGTGTGGCTAAGTCATATATATATATATATGTATATATATATATGTATATATATATATACATATATGTATATATATATATGTATATATATATATATACACACACACACACACACACACACACACATACACACATATACATATATATATATGTAGCCTATATGTATATATTTGCTATTGAATTTTAGGAGATCTTTATATATTTTGAACATTATTGGATATAGGATTTATAGGTATTTTCTCCCATTCTGTGCATTGCCTTTTTATTTTGCTGATTGTTTCTCTTTGTTTTTTGGGAGTTTTTTTGTTTTGTTTTGTTTTTTTAATATAATGTGATTCCACTTGTCTATTTTGACTTTTTTTGCCTGTTCTTTTGGTGTCATATTGACTATTTTTGTTTTGTCATAGAAGTCAATGCCATATACAAGTTTATAAGTTCTCGTAGGAATGAAAATTCTATGAAATCAGTAAGTAAAAACATCACATAAACTTCCTAACCTCATCTTCCCTGTCTGTAATTTAATGATGAAAATAGTATCTATTCTGGAAGACAGTTGTTAGAATTGAATTTGTAATGCACATGAAATTCTCAGAAAATATAAGTGATTGTTGACCAAATTTGAGCTGTTGTTTTTATTTGCTGGTGAAGTAATCCTGGATGAACTTCCATGGACCCAATATCATGAGGCTTTGTGGTTGTTCCCTCATGCTGTTTTATGTATTTGATGGAAGAAAACACACATTTTAGCAGCATACATGGATTTAAGTAATTTTGAAGGCCTTAGATCAAAGCATATTGATTAGGAATATCTACTTAAGAACAAGTAGAATGTTGGTCTTATAAAAAAGAAAACATGAGGAAATAATAAATCAATTCAGAACAAGGTCACCATTTTGTTTTTGATATATTGTTAGGGCCTGTGACAAACTCTTTTATGAATTTTGAGGGGTAGATTAAAATTTAGAAAAAGTTAAGAGCCATGTGGCCATCATTCGATTGACTAGAGCAGTGATTGACATTTTGGACCAATAATAAAGTGTGAATGTAGAGTAATAGAGTCTTAACCCTTTACGGTAGATTAGAATCACATGAGGCATTTTGGAGACCATAGCTGTGTAGGGTAACCATATGCCAGAGATGCATATACAATTGTCTGAAGGTAGAAAACAATGTGTGTATCTTTAAAAATATAGCTGATTCTGATGGATAACACAGAATAGGAACCTCTGCTTTAGTACAGTGAACTTAGAATCCTTAGACTGAAATGTTGACATCAATAATTTTTAAATCTTCCCAGGTTGTATCAATGAGTGGTCTACACTGAGAACTTTTGCTTTATGGTAATGAGACCAAAGCAGACCTGAAGCAGTCCTACAAAGGTTTTAGGCAATGAGCCAGCTTGAAGTGACTGTTGTAAAGGAAGAATGTCCATGTGAAGGTCCATGTTCAAGTGTGTTTGCTAAGATACTACATCCTCTTGCTTCCCCTGTATCAGATCTGGGTCATCTGAGTGGGAGTCTGTGCAGAATATAGGTTTACAAGACTATTGAAGATTGCCTGGCTGAAGCATCATTCCATGGTGGCATAGTGTTTTTGAGAGAAGGGGATCATGGAGGTGAGGAAGGAGTGCACAACCCTCCACAGGTCTCTTGGATTGTTGAAATCATGAAGGGTTCAAAAAGAGTGTGGATAACTAAACTCCTCCTATTCTTGGTGATCTTGGTGATTCCTTTTCTTGGTGATGTCATTCTTCATCATAGTTGGAAGTCATACAGATTTGCAATGACTCTTGTGCCTGGTGTTTTCCTAAATTTTGGTTCTTGGATTTGTTCTCATGAGTAGTGGGAAATAAAGGACTGAAATCAGAGAGAAAAAAGTATAAAAGAGAGTCTAAAACTTGATGAGAAATAATCAAGTGCCACTACTTCTGATTAAAGAATTCATGACCTTCTCTTGCCTTGTCTTAGACTTCTCTGAGAATTCCATAAGTGCTATTGGCCTCTCCTTAGAAAAACTCAAAAATTGACATATACAAAAAGGTTCGCAAACCATTTTTTTACAGTCCTTATAGTGTCATCACTTGACAAGTCAGGATTACACAAATAGAAATCTCTGACTAGATCTTCCCAATGTCACTCTACTATTGCTGTAGCAAAGTATCAAGACTCAAGAATATTTTCATTTTAGTTTTGTGAAATTAAAGCATTATGGATAAGTACGAACATTCGCTTACAAAGATGCTTTTTTTTTTGCTTCATTTAAATCAATCATTTCTTGAAGCAATTAAGAAATGCCCACGAATCCTGCCATTTGGTTATAGACTGAATGTTCAGAGTTTAGAACACGAGAAAACAGTGAAGAGTGGGAAGAAAAGATGTGGGAATGATTAAAGAATGGTTGTAATGAAGGGAAGGGAGAGGGGACAGGAATAGGAAAGACAGTGGAATGAATCTGACTTTACTTTCTTATGTACATATATGAATACACCACAGTGAATCTCCACATCATGTACAACCAGAAGACTGGGATCCTAATTAGAATAAGACGTACTCCATGTTTGTGTAAATATGTCAAAATAGACTCTACTGTCATGTATAACTAAAAACTACAACTAAAAAATTAAAATAAAAATAAATAAACAACTGGTGGTAGGCTTAGTAAATGTAATTCTGTTATTGTCTGGAACTCTGAGATTCTCTGATCATTTTTATTCATGTTGGAAGTTCTGGTGATCTAAGTTACAATCAGTAGAGCAAAGCTAAATTAAAATTTCCCTTCTCAAACATATTCTGTTCCTTTAGAGCCATTTGTGAAAAGTAGGAACAATAGGAAGTAGTCAAAATTTTTATTTTATTTCAAAATTATATCTTAAAGATGTGACTGGAATTATTACACAAATTAGGAAAACACGAGGGGGGAAATAGGAATATCTAAATACTGAAAATGGATTCTTAAAATGTAACCAACAACAACAAGAACACAAACAAAACAAAATGAAAAAACCCATGGTCAAGCAAGTAATGGGATTTCTTGATTATAATGATTTTTCTAGGGATCAGTAATAATTCATCCTTCGGCATGTGGGATCATTACTTTGCCCCAGGTATTCCTTGGCTTGCTTGGTTGGGAGGCATTACAGTGGATGTTCCCTTGTTATCCCCCAAAACATTTATCCTCTTATATGTGACACAAACTGTACCGTCACATTAGATGCTCATCTGTCTCCCTCACTACTGTGTGAACTTCTTTGTGCTCTTCCTGGTGCTCAGTAAATGTATCTACTGAGGGAAATTGAATTGATCTGAACTAGATTTTAGAGGTAAATATGACGAATTCTAACCAGCATTTCTCGAAATATCATTACTCAGAATGTGCATAATGACTAAACTCTGAAGCAAAGGAATGCTAATTGTAAATATAAATGTGGGAGAAATGTCCTGTGGATGTCCTTTTGGTTACTTTTTCTCACAGTCTCCTAAAAATAAAATTTGGAACTTCTTGTACGTAATTGGTCTTTCGACATAGATAAGCAGAGATATATCTGGGGTTGTTGTAAGAGTAAAATGATTTCTCTCTCTCTCATATTTATGTTTTCTTTGAGAATGTCTAGATGAAATGGTGACATTTGTACAGTTTACTAGCAGTCAGCTACATACGTATTGGAATAGTATTATATAACCCTAAATAGTTTAAATTCCCAAAGGGACAGCAAAGATTTTTTTGGATGACATGTCTTATTATTTAAGACTCTTAGGAAATCTTCACTAAACAACTGTGACTTTAAAATCTTAGTTTATATTTTATTTTTTTTCCTTTCCAACAAAGCACTAATTTAAAGTTTTAACATCCAAAAAACAAAACAACCTACATGGAAATCATTCATGAGGACATTTGCCAACGTCCCTATTAATTTAGATAAGGGTAAATCGATGGAGAAAAGAAATTAAATCTCTCTTTCTTTATAATCTCTTTTAGTGTAATTTTGGAGTCAGACACAACAAAAACACATACAATAATGGCAAGAAGAAATGTGGAATATAGTATAGATAGATTTAGCCAACTTTTCCCTCTTCAACCCATTTTTCTTTTTTATATCTCTTCTACAAAAGTTAAGTAAATTTCCTTGTCTCTTGTAGCTGGAAGTGCCACGCTGTAAGCAGAATCCCATGGCAAGGGGTGAACTTTCATTAGCATTATCACTCTTCTTTCTTTAAACCTTGAATTCTCAAAAGAGGTGAAACTTATAGCCATGAATGAAAGACCCAGAGAATCAGATTGCTCCCTGGACATTTTTGGTCACTGCATTTTTGCCTGCCAGCAATTGCCACTAGACTTCATGCCACAAATATGTTTCCTTATCATTAAAACCCTGCAAGTTGAATTGTCTCTGTTTGAAGTTCAATTCATTCCTTATGATGATGCATCTATCTCAAAAGTGGTTACAAAACAATGGCTTTGTTCTTTTTTTTTTTTTTTTTTCCAATGTACATTTTAAACACTCTGCTAAAATTTCAGTTTTTTTTTTTTTTAGTTTTATGGTTAATCAACCTTGCTTTACTGTTCTCACTCAGGACATTCTGCCTGGATATTTACTCCTCCTCCAGAGTTGCTGATGTCCAATTAATATGGCCATCTAAACCTTGTCATCCATTAACTGAGCTGTTTCTTCCTAAAGGCACCCTCTCCTCTTTGTTTCACCTCTGAAGCTTCTTCCTCTCAGCCTCACTTGGCATTTTCCAACAACAAAGACAATCAAATGCATCTATCATAAAATTGTGAAAACAAAAGACTGTATCATGAACAGTTCAAGTTCATTCCCTAAATTCATGCAGAATCGTGTCTGTACTCAGATAAAAAGTTGCCTGATAAGTGGTATTATAGACGATTAATTATTAACCAATGAAAGTATAAAACATAGAATTTTCTCTCATATATTTGCATACTATAAATAAATCATTATTTTTAAATGTGAAGATTAAGTTCATAGGTTAGAAGCCTATGTTTAACAACTCTCTAAGATGTTAACATTAAGATGATTTGTCCCTTTATTAAGAGAGTTGCTATTTTCTCTGTAATTAGACTTTTATATTAAATAACAACACAAGCTCATCTTAATTCTATACTTACTTCATAAAATACTTAAAATATATGATTTCATTTTGCATTAGAAAAACTTATGAAGCAGATGGAATTTCCTGCAATTCATAGCTAAGGAAAATGAGTTTAAAGATCCAACAGACACTTGCTGAATTTTATTTTGCATAAGCACTAGGTCCTGGGAAATAGAAAGGTGAAGAATACAGACAAATGTTCTGTCCTTCCATAATTTGTAGTTTCATGTAGGTTTAACAAATAAATAAGAAAATTAAAATGATTATAAGTTTTATTAAGTTCTATGCAGGAAATAAAGGGAATACATGCTAGAGGGTAAGGGGCATCAGAAAATTCTCCCATAGGCAATCAGGTCACACAGTCATCTGGTCACTGGTAAGTCAGATCATACCCTTGTCTTTTGCCTTCTGAATTCAAACAGTGAGACATCTCACTGGTCCCTAAAGTAGGAGAGTTTTGCTTCAGCTGTGTGGCACTAGAGTTTCTATCAGTTATATAACTGCAACACAATTAGATCTTCTATGTCATCATTTTACTTTTTAAAATATTAAATCTCATTAAGCATTCTTCATATAACAAGAATATTTTTGAAGCAAGAATAAAAAAGTATTTATTTCAGAAATTAATTCTGTAGCATGGTCTATGGTGGAACTGTAAACTTAAAAGCTAAGTTTGCACACCCAAAATTGCTGTTTGCAAAGATTATGTTTTTTCCAACAGAGTAGAAAAAGTAGCTGAGCAAAATGGAATTTCAGTATTTCTAGAGGGTTGTTATAACGGCAGGAGTTTGGTACAATAATGTCTATTTACTGATCCCGACACTTGGTTACCTCCCTCGTGACCCTGTGGAGCCTGAGGTAATGCATTCTGCATGGTAGCTTGGGTCTGAGAAGGTTCTAAGAACTTGCTGACAATTATGCATTGTGTTTCATTATTTATCACACTGGGGGTAACGTGAATCTCTCTGATGTCCCACTGCAGTCTGATCTGAGGCCCTGTTCACAAGGAAAGTCATGAGGAACCTTTATACTGCTTTCAAAGACTTCCCCACCCTCTCTTTTCATTTGATTCAGTAGGGATAATGTGTTTATGAAGGGAAAGTTCCATCTTGTTTTCTAGAGTGCGACTCTGTTTTAAACTAGTGCTTTTGCTGTACATGATGTAACTTATGTTATCACAGATTTGGGATATTTGCTCTGGAAAACTAATATCTTCAAAGTGTAACTGAGCAGCCAGAAATGTTTCTACAAGGTCAGCTGCATTCCAACAACACCAGAAGCCTACAAATATCTGGTGTTGTAAATAAATGAGGCACATGATGTTTGAAAAAAATGTGGTTTTTCTTGACCTGTGCAAAATTGATTGGAATGTTTCTCTAATATTCCAACTTGCCTTTCCAAACTGTGGATAAACGCAAAATTCCAGGACTTTTCAGAAACTCATGTCTTCATTTTCTAAGTTTTTTGTACAACTCGTTAAGTTTACTTGGTGAGGAGGCTTAAGAAAGAATATTTGCTTTATTTATAATGTTTCTAAGATCAGCACTAGAACAAAATTGTATTTAAAAGGACACTCACAGAGCTTAGGTGCTTTCACTCATAGAGCCAAAATTCTAGATCTACTGAAAAACAAAGAATGTTAAATGTAAGGAGTAAGGAAAGATTCTAGAATATTCCAGTGCCCTGGTGGTATTTTCTGAGTAAAAGAGGAGTTATAGAGTGTGCTCCTGTAGGCATGGGTGTGTGGTTGCTCCCTATCTATCAGAGGAAACTGGCTGAGCAGTCCCGTTGATAGAGCGGGAGGTGATAGTCTCGATCTTCTTGTGATTGAATTGTAGGAGTTCCTTTTGTTTTTGTATATTAACTCTTTATCACATCTGTGGTTTGTAAATATCTTCTCCTATTCTGTGGGTTTCCTTTTCACTCTGCTGACCGAATGCTTCGCTACGCAGAAATTTTTCAGTTTGACATTGATTCTCAGTTTCCCACTTTTCAGTTTTCCTTTTGTTACCTGTGCTTTGGGTATCATTTCAAGGAATTCTTTGCCAAGATTAACGTCAAGAAGTTTCCCCCCTGTGTTTTCTTATAGGAGTTCCCTGTTTTAGTTCTTCCATTCATATCTTCATTAATTTTGAGTTAATTTCTGTATATGGTGAAAGAGAAGATTCCAATTCCTTTTTTTTTGACCTTACAGTATGGAATTCCCAGAACCAGTTATTGAAGAGACTGTCCTTTCCCTATTGCATGTTCTTGGAGCCCTTGGGGAAGAACAGTTGACTTCATATGTGTGGGTTTATTTCTGGGCTCTTTATTCTATTCTGTTGGCTTATGTGTCCTTATACTGGTTGCATACTGCTTGATTACAGTTGTCTTATAATATGGATTGAAATACACAGATATGATGCCTCCAGCTTTGTTCGTGCTCAGTTTGCTTTGTCTATTCTGCTTCTCTTATGGCTCTTTATGAATTTTAGTATTATTTTTCTCTAAAACAATATCTTTGGGATTTTGACAGAGATTAAACTGAATCTGTCCATTGTGTTGGGTTTTAACACAATTAATTCTTTCCATTTTTTTAACACAGGATGTCTTTCTATTTCTTTCTGCTTTGATTCTTTCATCAGTGTTTTGGAGCTTTTGCTGTACCAGTCTTTCACTTTCTTGTTAGATTTATCCCTAATTATTTATTTATTTATTTATTCATTCATTCATTCATTCATTCATTCATTTTTTGGGTGCAAGTGTAAATGGGATTTTCCCCCTGTATTTTTTTTTTCAGAGAGTATATTAAATTGGTGGTTAAATCATTTTTTGAAATTGTGTTATGTATGTGTTAATGTGACTCATTCTTAACTGTTTTCTTCAAATCTGTAGCCCTAGCACCTAAAACAATACCGAGTACCTGGTAGGTTCTTGATAAATATTTGGTGATTCATTAAGAGAAGAACATGTGCTGAGATAAATGATAAGGGGAAGTGATATGGTAAATTCATTCAGGATGTTTGTAGCAAAGAGAATCATAAGCAATTAGACAAGCAATGAGGTGTAGAACCCGGAAGAACAGTTCAAGAAGTTAAAGTTTGGAGCTAAATTAGAATTCACTGTAGAATGATCTAGAAATAGGAGATCAACAGATTGTAGACCCTGTTGGTTAAGAGTGAGGGGATCCTGTCCAAGACTTGAACAATGCCTCATACAGTTGGATTTAATTTTTCTTCTTTAAACTTTGCAGTTTACTTACTTTTCCCACATGAAAATTCATTTGTTCCATGCATTCTGAGGCAAAATTTGATGAAATTTTTAAAATATCATATCTTTGGGTCTTTCTAATTTTTTGTGCAATTGAGTTTCTAAAAGTCAAGTGACAGAGGAGAGAAAGAAAAACCAATTTCACATTCTTGTGGTCAGTATGAACAAGGTAACTTTTAGTAACTTTTAGAGAGAGGAAGAAGCTGATGTTCAAGACTGAGAGAGAATATGTAGAAATAAATATCTTGAGAGTGTGAATAAGTATCTAGAGAGGTGAATGTGTCCATGACAACAGAAGACCAGCAAAAAGGTAGCCAACAAGTAAACAAACTGGCAGAAAATTCTGAGGTTTGAAATGTTTCTTTTGAACAGAGACCTAGTAAATTGGGGTTACATAATAATAGAGAAGAGAAAAAGTGACAAATATATAACTTTTTACTTACTGAGATGTGTTTTTAAATTTTTTAAAATTTGTTCCTTTTTGTTATACATGACAGTAAAATGTATTTTGACTTATCATATGTATGTGGACTATAACTTCCCATTCTTGTCGTTGTACATGATGTAGAGTTACACTGGTCATGTATTCACATAGGAATATAGGAAAGTTATGTCTGATTCATTCTATTGTCTTTCCCATTCCCATCCTTCTCCCTCCCTCCCTTCCCTGCAGTTCTCACCTGTCTAATCAGGTGAACCTCCACTCCTCACTACCCACTGCCTATTGTGAGGCAGCATCCACATATCAGAGAGAACATCCAGTCTTTGGTTTTTGGGGATTGGCTTATTTCACTCAGCATTATACTCTCTAGTTCCCTCCGTTTACCAGCAAATGCCATAATTTCATTATTCTTCATGGCTGAGCAATATTAGATTGATTATTCATAGGTACCACATTCCTTTCTCCATTCATCTGTTGAAGGCCACTTAGGTTGGTTCCATAGCTTAGCTATTGTGAATTGAGCTGCTATAAACATTGATGTGACCAAGTCACTATAGAATGATGAGTTTAAGTTCTTTGGATATATGCCAAGGAGCGGGATAACTGGGTCAAATGGTGTTTCCATTCCATGTTTTCTGAGGAATCTCCATACTGCTTTTCAGAGTGGTTCCACCAGTTTGCAGTCCCAACAATGTATGAGTACACCATTTGCCCCACATGCTCGCCAACATTTTTGTTACTTGTATTCATTAAGAATCTTGATTTTCCTTAGTTATGAAATAATGAATAATGAAGTTATTATTTTTATTATAAGGTAATGTACATATAGAAATTGGTGAAAACGCCAACTGAAACTGTTGACGTGAAAATATATTAGAGACTTTGGATACTTTGGGGATTTAATTAATTTTAAATGAATACATAGAATAACTGTGACATGAAGGTTCTTCCTTTGGTTTATACCATAGTTGAGAAACATGTCTCAGATGACTTTATCATGGGAAAAATTAATTGCTTAGCTCAAAATGAAAATCAGTAGTTGAAAGAATAAATACTTTGGAGCTTTAAATGGCAAGTTACAAGCTAAAAGTCAGAAGAGGAAATCCCATGTACTAGGTACTGCTGTACTTTAGAAGCCGGGTGTGATTGAGGAGCTGGAGTTTAAATAGCTTCTGTGAACTTTTAAAGCCGTGAGCTTTGGGACATTCCCGGGATGACTCAGCATGGGAAACTGAAGTCAGTGTAAGCATGCAAGTCGTTCTCTCAAAGGCACAACACTGCCAGAGACTGAGCTTCATGGGAGAAAACCAGGAGCATGGAAGATACTAGGTGTCTGAACAGAGGCAGGGAGGACAAGAATAATCTGGAAAAAACAGGAAGGGTACCTCAGAGAAGAGAGCCTTATCCCAGGGAGTTATTTAGCTGTAGGAAAAGTTTTAGATCATCAATGACATACATTATTGATATCAATTACTGAAGAAGAATGTACACAGTTTATTTATGACTACCTAATATGATCAGAAGAGAAAACCAATTGTAAAATCAAGAGATTTGGGGCAGGAATCCTGGGTTTGAATCCCAGATCTACATTAATCACCTGATGGGATTAATTGTGTGGTAATTGAAGGCAGATGGGGTGTGACTGGAGGAGGCCGGAATTGGGGCATGGCTTTGGAGTATATATTTGTATCTGGTGAGTAGAGTCTCTCTCTCTGCTTTTGGATCAACATGTGAGCTGTTTTCCTCTGCCACACTCTTCCACCATGATGTTCTGCCTCACCTGGGAGCCCCAAGGAAAGGAGCTGGCCTTCTGTGGGCTAAGACCTCTGAAACTATGAGCCCTTAAATAAACTTTTCCTCCTCTATAATTGTTCTGATTGGGTCCTTTTAGTCATAGCAGTGAAAAAACTGACTAAAACAACATGCAAAAAGCTATATAAGTGACAGTACACTTCAATGACATTTCACAAGAGAGATATGTACATGTAAGTAGCACTTACTGAAATTGTGAACCAGAGTACTGGCAGCATCTCAGAAAGTCCCCTTAAAATCTTCTTGTTACTGGTCCCCATTCTCCAAATTTCCAACACCCTGGATTCATTTTGCCTGCCTTGTTGTTATTTTATATAAGTAGAATCATTCAATATGTACTCTTTGGTATGTGGTTTCTTTTCCTTAAAGTTATATTTGTGTGGTTCATTTAAGTTGTTGTGTCTAGTTACATTTGATGGTTTTCTTTACCTAATTATATCCATTGTATGAATTACCACAGTTTATATGATCTAAACTCCATGGGCATCTGGGCTGTTTCCAAGTTTGGGTTAGTCTCAGTAGTGTTCCTAGGAACACTCCTGTACATAGTTTTTGTTTTTTGCAAACATCTGAGTATATCTGCTAGGACAGCCATAAGAAAATAGCAAAGACTGGGTGGCATTAAAAACAGAAATAAACTATCTCAGAGTTCTAGAGGAGGGAGTCCCAGCTTAACAATTTAGCAGGTTTGGTTTCTCCAGAGGCTTCTCTCCGTGGAAAGCAGATGGCTGCCTCCTCACTGGATTCTCACACAGCTGTTCCTCTGCATTCTCCTGGCGTCTCTTCCTCCTTTTAAAATGACACTAGTCATATTGAATTAGAACTCCATCATTATTATTTCACTTAATCTTAATTACCGCTTTGAAAGCCCTATCTTCAAATAAATACAGCCATCTTAGGCATTAAGATTTCAGCATGTGAACTTGACAGGTACACAATTAAGCCTGTAACAGCATTTCTGTGGATTTTAAAGCTAGGAATAAATGCTATGCTGCTAGATAGCTTTAGCAGACACTGACTAGATTCAAAATTGATTGATTGAGCTGATGAAGCTTCTAGTTGCTTCATGACCTGGTAAATAGGGTATTATCTTTTTCATTTTAATCATTCTGGTAGCTACAGAAATGGTATATAATTAAGGCTTAATTAGAATTTCCCTGATGATTATTGAAATTTAATACCTTTCATGTGTTATTAGTTATGTGGATAGTCAGTCTCTTTTGTGAAATATCTGTTTGAGACTTCTGACCATTTAAAAAATTTAATCGTTTGCCATTTTCTTACTGATTTTTAAAAGTTCTCATGTGTTCTGGAAATCAATATTGGGGTTTTTTAGACAAATTTTTTGGAGGGTTCAGGGGATTGAATCCAGCAGTGCTTAACCACTGAGCCACATCCCCAGCACTTTTTTATTTTTTTTATTTTAAGACAGGGTCTCAGTAAATTGCTGAGGTTGACTTTGAACTCAAAATCCTCCTGCACTAGCCTTCAGAGTCTCTGAAATTACAGGCATGGGCCATCTCACCTGGCTTAAATATTGTTAGTTGAATATATGTCTTACAAATATCTTCTGCCAGTCCATCTATTGCCTTTTCAGTCCTAAATCATGTCTGATTAATATGAATTCTTCATTTTAACAGAGAAGATTAATTTATAAACTTTCTTTAGATAGGTAGTGCATTTCGTACCTTCTTTGAGTCACCTTTGCTTGCCTTTTAGATCATGAGGATTTTTTGTTTTTTCAAAGGTTTTGTGGTTTTACTTTCATATTTAGATCTCTTAAACATGATCAGGTAGTGTCTTCAATCATTCCTTATTATTTGTTCAGGAGTATTTACTGCATGCTTCTTGCATGCCCATCAGTGCCAGACTCTAGGCATACAAAAACAAGGCAGGCTTTACTCTAAATAGCTGATAGTCCGTGGGTAAACAAACAGCAGGGCAGGGTGACAAACTGCAATAGAGGAAGTTGGGAAGTTCTACAGAAGCACTAAAGAAGTGCATCTGCTCTGAATCCAAGAACCATGTTGAAGGATTACCAGGAGAATTGCAGAAAATCCATCCTACTGAGAAATTATAGCAGAAATAGGACAATCCTTTCAAGAGGAGGCAGTAAAAACAAATTGGGACATCTGAGCAGACCGAAGGATAGTGTGAGAGGAATTTGTTAATGGTATCTTTGAACGTTTAATTGTAGCAAATAAGAACTCGAAAACTTCTCACAGAATCACATCACCCCAAGTAGGTGCTGCATTAAACTCAAGAAGGTGAAAACTGGGAATACTACATGCTCCGTGTGGTCCTGATTTAAGGAGTTTACAAGGACTAGGAGCCATAAATATAAGTAAAACCACTGATCTCCTCCAGGCTGGGGCCACAGAAGAAGAGGCCTGTTTAGGTCACCAACAGGAATTTGTCTGGAAGCACTGGGATAAGACCTGAGACCTAACCAACTCCATTATTTATTTACAAAGCTGCTGTCGGAAGTATGGATCCTTTTGTTTTCCAGAACTATAAACAAACCTCTGCTCTGTTTGTTGGTATAAAAGATACCATTGAATTCTTTTTTAAAAGTAGACTGTTGGGAGTAAAATACAGTTTGATTTAGGATTTGTGTCCATATCATGCATTTTCTAAGGGGAGTAATGGTGCCTGTTGACATTGGGAAAGTCAAGACATTTAAACAAATGTAAGAACTAAAGTAAGAAATCAAAATTACAAGGATGAGTAGTGAAGATTTGAGCTTCCACTATTCTGATAATTATATCTAATCCATACCAGAGACAAATGGCTATGGTAGAAGAAGTTTTAGGCAAGGAGTCAGAACTGGGCTCAGTTCTCACAGATATTAGCATTATCTTTTAGACTCTCAGGTTCATATATAAAATGTATTGTTTTCCTTATCTAGCAAATCATGTAACCATTGCATTTTAAAATATGACATAAGTGAATGAATTTATAGGAAATAGTAAGTTTTAGGGTATCTCTTTTTGGTCTTCTTAGTTTTCTCACTCGATTTATTTTCCTTAAACAATCTTAAACACTTCTGTGGTGACAATTTTTATTTCTCCTGTTGACTCTCAGATCTTAAGTCTCAGATCTTTGAATTCTAGTTATGAATATCTCTATTTTCCACTAGTCATCACCATTCGTATATAGCACATTTAAATCCAACATGCCTAATCTGAATGGATTGATTTTCCCTCTCCCAATTTCCTCTCCTTCTGCCCTGCTACTTGACTTAATGATGTTCAAGGACAAACTCAATTGCCCAACATCAATTGATCACTGGTTCCTTAAGATGCTGTCTCCTAAACACCTCTGGGAAACATTCATTTATCTCTCCCTGTTCATACTCCCACAATCCTTGATTAGGCAATCTAAAATGGCCTGAACAGTTCTAGCAGCATTTCAAATAGATTTCCCTCACTTCAAAATATTTCCTTTGATTTGATTGCATTGTTTCAGACAAAATGATCTTTATAAAATCTATCTGAAATCCCACCACTTTCTGCCTAAAATTTCACATTGTCCCAAAGATAATATGCAAACCCTTTAAGAAGGTTTAACATCTTGATACTTTTGTTCTCCTTTCCAGTCTGCTTTCTCCCAGCAATTCTACCCCCAATTCTATCACCAGCCAGATTGAGCACTGTCCTTCCTTATGCTGAAGCCCTACTTTTTTGTCCTTGAACCTAATGTTCCCATTACCTAAAATGATTCCTCCTTTCAAGTAGCACTCAGTTCTGCTTTTCACATCTTAGCCTCTTCACCTGATAATATCCTAACTACCTACACAGATTAGAAATCATCTATTGGAAGAAGTCTTTTTTTCCTCTTTTAGGTCTTCCCTATGATTGCAGCCTCTCTCTGTCCCTAATCTATTGTCCCTAACCACATTTCTCTCTGTGCCGTGATGTCCATTAATTGTCTGATTCCACCACTAATTCAGAAAATTTGAGGAGTACGTGAATATTTACCTTCCTGGTTCACATTCATTCTATGTCTAACTACCTGGCTCAAAATAGATTATTTATTGATAAATACATATAAAATAAAATTATTATATTACAATATTAAAATGCTACAATAAAACTTTAAACAAAAAGTCATGGAGGCTGAGATACTAAAGGGTTTAAATATGACAGTGGGTGGGGCATTATGGAGAAAAAGGGACCCCTGGGACACTTGGAGAAGGGCATTCTTGTAAGATGTCAAAACAAAAAGGCTGTTTTACTTTTGTATAGGATTTTGGGAATGAACTAGAACTCAACCCTTTCACTACTGCTATGATATACACTCTAGGGACAATGACGAAAGTTGTGACCTGAAAAAGGAGACTTTTGGGAAAAGGTTTTCAAATTTTGGTGTATTGCCCAAGAGGATATGACATATCTTTCCTAGCGAATAGAGTTCTACAGAAAACTTCCATAAAGAGACTACATCTGCTTTAGCAGTTTGAGAGGGAATTTAGGATATTGATATGCATATTATCTTAAAGCTTGTAATAAAGACAGTATTGTTTCGGTTTCTTCAATGAGAAAGTGTTCTTACCTTTTTTTTTCTTTTCTTAATTTTCACTCTTTACAGTGGAAACTTTCCTAAAATGCATTAACTCATTCCCTGCCTTGGAGATGATATAAATTTTAAAAATTATCTTGAGGATCTGGGGTGGTGGCTCAGTGGTAGAGTGCTCCCCTAGCATGTGTGAGGCACTGGGTTTGATACTCAGCACCACATGTAAATAAATTAATTAAATGAATGTATGTCCATCTACAACTAAAAATATTTTTTAAAAAGATATAGTGTTATTTAAAAATTGAACATGCATTGCTCTAGTGTATAGTACTGAACATTTATTGCTCTACAGTTCTGGATCCTTCTGTTTCTGCTTCATGTTGCCTCACATGACTTCTCAGTTTTGTGTCTCATCGCCTACCTCTATTTGTCACCTAACACCATTATTCCAGTTCCCTAGCTAATCTGTTTTTGTGAATAAATCAGATATACAAACACAGGTAAATGATAATATAAATAAATATCAGTAAATCATATCTGTGGAACTAAAGGATTTACTAGATATGGGCAAATTATTTGACCACTCTACACCTAAACTTTTTTACCTATAAAATGGGTCTTACAGGAAAGTGTACCTTGTCATATCAAGAGGATTAAATAAGCCAAATAAAATAAGCTCTCAGAATTTGACTGGTACACAGTGAATGCTAGATAAGTGTCCACTATTATTACTAATCTGACATTGAGACAAGAATTAGCAAAACAAGTGAGAGGTGTTATTGTGGTGGGTCTGCAGAAGTATTCTGGGTTCTCAGAGGGCTTCCGGAGTTGTTTTTGGGGTGCACATGAGTTCTGGGGTTGAGTTGCTGCAGCGTGGCTGCAGGAGATGGCTCCTCAACCCACAGTACCGTTAGACCTTCCTGTCTTTTGTGATCTTCTATGTGGGACTGAGCTATTTACATCTGAGATGCTGAGTGTGGAACCAATGTCACCACCACTTCAGGATGAAATGGAAATTCTGTGCTTTGAGGAGAGGGACTGAGATGACTCTGCCTTCCTGGGGAATTTAGCTGAGGGAGAAACGGAGAAATCTTGCTCTAGGCAGTCATTAGACCCATGTTGCTGGCCACTACAGTTATTCAGTGTGACCTTAATTTGTCATACAGTTTTATTAGCCTTCAGTTTCTATGCCATTGTGGGCAAACTGGACCAACAGTGACACCTGGTGAGCCAGTGCACGCTGGAGGTCATCACTGAGATTGTGGGCTTTCTGGGATGCTGCAGGGCACAAAACCTGGACGAGAGTGCTTATGGCAGAAGGCATGCTTGGATCTATCTGTGTAAATACAGGTGTGGCGCCAGGCAGACTGGCAACCAGTTCTCCCTTCCTTGATGCTTGGAGCTCACTTGCTCAATCCCACTTTCATAAGGCATTCATGGCCCTTTTGGGGAGTTGCAGGGCAAGGGCTCAGGTGTTGGCAATGGTGGAGGCAGTCAACAAACCTGGGAGGGAGGGAGTGATCACCTATCTCTGACATCCCAAGGTCTTGCCTAAGACTCACACCACACAACAGGAAGTAATGTGCCTGTTTGTGCTGGGAGCAGAATCTCCCCTCTCCCACCCACAGAAAGCATGAAAAGGAGTAGTTCTCCCCTGATGGACTTCAGAAATTAGGATTGTAGTACTTCTGAAAGTTTGCAGCACTTTAAGTGGGTAAGCTTGAGTATTGTAGAATGCACTTTTACATTTTAAAATTCCGAAAATTAATTTAATTTTATGGAACATGAAAAAAACATTTACATACCCTTAAAGAGAGTTTGATGAATTAAAAGACTCTATTTTCTAGAGCTGTGTGAAGTTTGATCATAGTCCTACTAGCTTGGCATCAGTCTCTTGATATCTCTTCTAGACACAGTAATGCCATCTTCCCAATTACTAAGGAATCCCAAGGAAAGTATATGTACTCATACGTGCCATGCACCTAGTCAGAATCTGTGGGTGTGCATATATTTAACTATGTATCATAATACATATTTTTGATCCATCTCATTCTTTCCTTTAAATTTTCATGCCTAGTACTAACTCCTAGACAAAGCCTGTATTTAAGGATTAGGCTAATGTTTTAAAGTTTAGAATACTACAACTCTGAAATATTACCTAATTAGAAAATAAAAACTAGTAGTTCTGCAGTTGGACTTTGACTTTATTTCAGCTCTGGATTAATGATCCTCTACTATTTGCTGCATTTGAAAAGTTACCTAAAATATATCGCTTAGCCAGGTGTGGTAATGCACTCCCAGAATCATAGTGACTTGGGTAACTGAGGCAGGAGGATAGCAAGTTCAAACCAGCCTCAGTAAGCCAGCAAGACCCTGTCTCTAAATAAAAAATAAAAATGGCTGGGAATGTTGCTCAGTGGGTAAGCACCCTGGGTCAGTCCCTGGTATCAAAAACAAAGCAAAACAAATGAACAAACAACCTCTGTCCCACCAAGACCCATATCCCTTGTTGGTTAAATTCATTTGTATGTTATTTCCATAGTTCCTGAATAAGAAATTTATTTTCTCTCCTTAATTCAGTTTGGTATCTTGACATATCCCTAGGTGGCCCTCTCCTGAGGCAGGCACCATCTGTCCATCTTTCCTCCTCCTGTGCTTATCACATGCTTTTGCTTAATACATGTTTCTTAGTAGTTACATATCATATGCATGGGTAGTAGTGTTCTCAAATATTGTTTCTCAATGTTAGTTTGGAGCATTGGAAAAAGTGATTATGTTGGAAAAGTAAATTTAAAAGTCAGAAATCTTTAAAATGCATATAAACATCCCAGAGTAAGGCTCTCAGGTACTCCAACAACAGGATCTTTTTCCATCTATATGGTTTCGTTCTCGATGCCCACGGAAGCTACCACAACTGGGCACACCCTGCCCTAACCGCCACCCCAAGTGCCACACTTTCATCATATTCCTGCAGAATTAATGAAAAATCTCCTCCTGTTAGAAACAGAAATAAGCATGCTACATGTTGATATTTTCAAAAGCCAGCAAACTCCAATAATGTGCCACAAGTGAAGAGTAGGATTAGCACACCTTCATTCCCTGTCTACTGCAGCCAGGCCCCATTTTTGCTCAGTAATAGCTTGAGTACTGCAGCCCCTGCCAAGACAGGACAAGGGGGAGATGCAAGCTGACTGGGTGCCTGTTCATCCCCTAGTCACGAATCAGAATTCTCTCCCATCAGGAATTGATTGGGTGTGTTCAAGGCCACAGTGGACAGTGTTATTGTGACTACATGGTGCACACTCTCTCCCCAGTATTCTCAAGGAGACTTGGAAGAACTTGAGCAGAACATTACAACAATGGACGCACATGACTGTGACAAAAGAGGTACACTTGAGGATTTCTCCATTTATTCTCTTTTAAGATTAGTTTATGTGGCATGACATCAAAACTGGCATCAATAGTTTGGGACAGGAGGCATGGAAGATGGAATGGTGGAATTGAATGTTTTCAAATCTAGCAAATGGGATAAATGCTGGAACATTTGTTTTGCAGTTGCTAATAAAATGACTGTAGATTAACTTGGAGGAAAAGAAAAACCTCTATGAGACACACCTATTTTGCCTGAAAAGCCATTATCTATTTATATACTTGTGAAAGCTATTGTCTGCTAAATTTAAATAGCAAGAATGCCAGGAAAACTAGTTAGTATTTTAGCTATTGAAAATGGGAAATATTTGAAACACTTTCTTACATTTGTAACATTAGAGCACAAACATATTCTCCCTCTTCCCCTCACTTCCTTGACTTTGCAGCCAAAGGAAACAGTAACATATATTTTTTATTGGAGTATGCTCTAACTTCAATGACATTATGTACAATTTAATGATTAGAAGGTAACCAAAATGCTACTAAAGTCATCTCTTTAAGTAATTAAGGGAAAAATCCAGTTCTGTCCCACACTCCTCTTCTATGGTGGTCCGACTAGATACTGCCCATTGCAATTGTTGACAAAAAGTCCTTCCATTTTTTGGGAAACCACAGTCACTTGCTAGTTTTGGCTGTAAGAATTACTTTTCCACCCCTCATCAGCAAGCTTAGGCAGAGCTCCACAATCTGTATTTTTTCTTGCTTGTCCCAACCCAAAAGTTTTTAACCTACTTAGGGAATAGAGAAAATGCAGGGGTCCACTTTTGGAATCGATCAAAAATCCTTTTGAAACTCTGATCTGTACAGAACGAGTGCTGTAAAGAGAGAGAAGCAAAATGGAAATGAAAAGGACTTGGGGTTTCCTCTCATTCTTCAGCACAAAACTTCTGAGCTTCAAAATTCTATTATAAAAGTAAAATGACCACATTATGAAAAATTGAAAATAATGTAAATGTTAATTTTTGTTCCCTGTAGGTCACCCCATGACTTTGTTTTTGGGTAGAAAACAGTAATTTAAAAAATCCTGTCCAATTGGGGAAAAAAGAGAGTCATAAAATAAGTGAAACACAGTACTTAACTGAAGCATTTTGAAAAAGAAGATTAACCCCCATTGCTTTACAGCAAATATCATATCTCAACAACAAGGTAGAAAAGTGGAGGAGTATTTTCTTTAAAAAAGTCACAGGCAGACTGGCACAGTTATCAAGTGCATGAATGTTCTGATCAAATTACCTGTTTTTGAAACCTGACTGTATCATAGAATTCTGTGTAAAAACTACACAATTTGCTTCTGTTCCTTATCCATTAAATGGTAATACTCAAGGTACCTACTCTATCCATCCTTTTATACTTTGATGAGATAATATTGGGGAGCACTTAGAAAAGCATCTAGACTATAATAGTATTCAATACAATTAAATTTTTGTTACTCTTCTCTACTAATGTTTTTAAATAAATACCAACCACAATGAATAATAGTTGTATTTCTACTCTTTGAAAGGTTCACTAAGTAATAATGAATAATAGATTCCTTTTTCAAGCGGGAAACCCAGGTTAGTAAATCTCTTAAGAGTATGAGGAAAAAATATGTTTCAGAATTACAACTCTTTCAAAAAGCAAAAATATGCTTTTCTGTGTTCTGTGTTATCACTTGAAAGGGGGTCACTGTTGCACCGGGAGTTGAAAACCACACTCACCAGTCGATTCACATCGACTGCAGATGTTACTGGTGGGAGGAAAATCTGAGTATATCTAATTTTATCACTAACAAATCTATGAGTGCCAATGGATTTGCTTTGGGTTTAAGGAATGCTCTTATATGCAAAATTCTTTTGCTTAATTTTATTATCTACAGCTTGAGGGCCATTCCTTATACTTTGGAATTGATAAGGCAATCAGTTTCCTGCCCTAGATGTCTTATGTTATTAAATACAATTCAAGTCCTTTCAATTTAAATCATGATAATAATTCTCCCTCTGCAAATCATCTGTGATTACCTATGGTAAAAAGTACAACTTGTTTCTCCTGCAAAATATTCAGTTTTGGAATTATTTCCTTTCTTCCAGGAGAATATAAATAAACTTTTCCTATGAGACTATTTGGTTTTCTTCAAAATATACTAGCACTTATTTGTTACAGCTATAGTCTCTTCTTCAAGGAGAGAAGATGCTGTGTACCTCTTAATTTAGCAGCACTTTTTGTTCAGATTTACAGATAAGGCACAATGCTGGTTTTAAATATAAAGAGAGGAGGCTGTTTCCCACAGAGCACGCTAGTGTTCATAGGATGAGAAACTGGCCCCGTGGTGTTTGATAAAAAAGGAATTCCTAGCACGGAGATATTTTTAGCACATCTGGTGAAAGAAACATCGGCTCCATCCACATTTCCTTAGCATGTTGTGTTGTGTTCTCCTTCTGACATTCCAGAATCGGTTTGTTACCCAAAGTGACAGGAACAAGTCACTTGGAGTTTTTCTCTCATTAACAACCAGAAAATTAAAAGCTATTATTATTATTATTATTACATTACTTTTTTTCTTTATCAGTCACAACAGTATTAAACCCCTGCTAAAATTTATTACAAAGAGATGAACCAATCCCTCTGTAATTTTTAAATTTATTTCATGACAGTAACATCTGTATGTTTAAATCACATTTATTTCTGTCCGTTTTAGATATGACTACTAATTTCTAAAAATCAGAAGCTGTGTTTGCTTTACTAATTCTATTTCTTTTCCTGACAATTAGTTTTTGACTTCTTTATTCACTGAGATCTTGGTTAAAAGACTATGAATGGTTTTTCTTGTTTGTTTGTAAATCTTTCAAACAAAATCTTGTTCGAAATATAAACTGCTTGCCTATATATTCAGTTTTATTATAATTATTCTCACACATGATTTGTAACATCTCAAGCTCTTTCAAATCTGCCATTTTAATTCCATGTCAGATTGAAAATCTTTTGGCCAAATTAAAATTCTTCTTCATATACAGGAAGATATCAAATTTGTAGGTGAGTAATGTAAATTTGAAGAAATTATTTTGGGTAATTTTCTTTTGACTAGAACTACTTCTGTCACTGTTTAAAAAAGGGCTTAATAAACTCTTGTGAGATTTTATTTCAAAGGCATTATTAACAATAAGAGACTTTCAGAAATAAAATCTTGATTATAGATATGAGTAGTCGAAAATATAAATATGTATGTTTATACATGTGTATTCATACATGTTTATACATTATATAATAGAAGTTGGATATATATGTGTGTGTGTGTATGTGTAGTAGCATTTATGGTCACACTATAAAATTCCTTTCTAAAATCAGGACTCTAAAAGTTGAATATTATACAAGGCTACATCCTCTGGTACAAAAAAATTATTTGAAGTTTGTAGATTTGAGAATTTAAGCTTAAAAATTTCAGTGGCATTTTTAGAAAATTTTAAAACAATTGAGCATCAGAGTTTTAAAACGAGTGTCATAATACTGCAAAAGTGAAATGACTCAAAACAAAACCTAGACAAAATAGAAATAAATAGAAAAAAATTTAGGTTTATTTCAAAAGCACATGTTTTGCATTAAAGAGAAGGTGTAGCCATACCAACCATTGTTGCCTCTCAAATATTCAGAGTACATTTTTAGGACATTGTGGCAACACTTAAATGTCAGTGGCTCATTATTTTTGAAAGATCACCTCTTTTAAAGGCGTGACTGATACTAAAGAACAGATGCTATTCTTTTCCTAGGGCCTCTGACACAAAGTCTGTTTTAGGGTTCATAGACTCAGAGGAGTGAGACATATAATAAGTTCTTCCATTGCTAGGAAGAGTTCAAATGTTCTTTGTGGAATTCTGGGAGGAACAGAAAATAAACTTCTATTCTCTCTCTCTCTCTCTCTCTCTCTCTCTCTTTCTGCTTAAGAAGAGTCTTTGAAATATTTTTCTCCCTTTTTTTTTATAATATACCAGCTCCTTCATCATTCATCTGAGCATTATTGAGTAGTTCTTCTGATTCATGGATAAAGAATTCATTTTTATATTAAAATAAGGAACATATTTTGTTCCCAATGAGAGTGAATCCATCCCTGGCATGAATTAGCACCTTGTTAGATATGTTAAACCAGAAACGAGACAGAGAGAGATAGTGTCCCTCCTTCTAAACAACACTTTCATGTTTGGGTTCTTGCTGTGGGTCAGGAAACTGCTTTGACATGTACTTGTGTACCTTGTTGGTTTCCTGAGCTAAGTCAGGGATTAGGATGAGAGGTGTGGTTGGAATCTCTTCCTGAAGATCATGATTCTGGGACGCAGAGGAATCAAGACTGATGGTTCCCACAGTGTAGCCAAAAAAAAAAAAAAAAAAAAAAAGAAGAAGAAAAAACCAATTAGGTCTGCATCTCTGACATTTAGGCACTCCCTTGGGTATTATATGTTAGGCCTGCTATATTTTATCTTCCTGGTTTAGGCTGTAACTGTTTAGAGCATTGAACAAATATTTTGTTCTTACTAATATATACATATTTTCTGAACTTTAATGATAGTGAATAGGAATAGCCTTTGGTCCATAGTCTCCTGAGAATGTGCTACCTCTTTCCTTGCTAGGTAATCTCAAGAGCAGTATTTTCTTATAAATTACTTCTACAGAGATTACAAAGCGACATATTTGTAGATTTTTTTCAAAACGAGGGTTTGTCCCAAAGTTTAATTTAACCAAAACATTTCAGGGAACTATTATCATCATGGAAAGGTCAAGAAGAGCTAATAATCAGGCAGAAGTTTATCTTTTCAATTCCACAAGATAAAGTAGGCATCAATGGTAAATGAGGCTAGGTAGCGGCTACTAGAAGTTTTAGAAATTTATTCTAGTCTCTCATTTCTTTCTATAGTTTAGATTACAACTCATTTCAAAATTTTAAATGCCCATGCCCTGGAGGAAAATATAATGGGGGTTCTGGAAGCAGATGAGTCTGTCCTAACTCCACTACTAACAGTTGTGCAGCCTGAGACCAACGTCCAAGCAGAAGCTAGGGTCCTGTAAAGGAGCATGGTCACCAGTTGCCTGCAGCAGGGCTGTGGTAAGTTATGGCAACACACACCAGGCCCCGGAAGGGGTTCCTAGAAACATGCAGCAAATGGTAACTGACCTTATTTTCAAGCATTAAACAAGACCAGACCAATACATGCCCTTCAAAGTAGAAGGATCTCAAATTCTCTGTACAGTTTTAAGAACTAAAGAAGTCATTCCTTCTTAAAAATATAGTGAGTACTCTAAACAGAGGAGAGAGTTGGCTGAAATACACAAGCCTAGTTGTTATAATAGAAATTCTTGGTATTCATTCTATTTAAGAGCAAGACTAGTCCCAGAAAGGAGAAATTACTTCAATCTTTTTCTACCATGTTCTCACCTCTCATTCAGATGCCTTTCAGGACTCACACCCTGACTTGCCAGAGCTTCTTTTTCTGCTCTGACCTTAAAGGGTTTAATTTAGTAGGAAGCAAAGGCTCTCTGATACTGTTAAAATCCCTATTAGCTCATCAGCTGCTCTGCTTTCAAATAAGGGTTTTAACCCAGCAGTTGTCAAACCCAGAATCACACTGTCTCCTGAGGAAGATGCTTCTCCATAGCTACTTTCTCCCCCAGAAAGCTCACCCATCCTATGATATTACTTCCCACTTTTTTTCCCTTATGATTCTTAAAAATATGGATCAAGGCTATAATTGCCTTTCTCTCCCAGGTTCTGGTTCTGCATCTTCTTAGTGGACATTTCACTTGACTCAGCAGATGCTTGCAAGACATCCCTTATAGGTCAGGCCAGAGATCAATACCTGAAATGTATTTAAAATAGTATGTGTTTCCTGTCTTTTTACTCTTCTCCATGATCATTTCGTGCTCTGATTTTTCACTGCTGTGATCTGGATGTAGTTTGTCCCCCAAAGGTTCATGTGCTGGAAGCTTGTCTCCAGGGTGACAATGTTAAGATGGTGGAACTTCTAAGAGGGTGAACCTAGTAGAAGGTGATTAGATCATGGGGACCTTACTTTCATGAATCAATTGGTGCTGTTTAGAGGGAGTGGGCCAGGTCTCCTGGGACTGGATTAGTTCACAGGAGAATGAGTTGTTCCAAAGTGAGTTTGACTATTTCACCAAGTTTTCTTGTGTACATCCCTTTTTTGCATGCAGTTGGTTCCCTTTCTATGCCTCTGCCATCTTGTAATGCAGCTGGGGATCCCTCACCAGGACATTGGTGCCATGCTGTTTGGAGCTTCCAGTCATCTGAATTGTGAACCAAATAAACCTTTCTTTGATATGTTATTCAACATCAGATAATCTGTCCTAGCAACACAAAGTGAACTAAGGCAGTCACTAAGTCCTATCATTTTTTCCTTTAAAGAATGGCTATCACCTTGTATTTGGAAGATACTCTAACTGGCTAACCAAGAAACAAGACTCTTCCAGCTCCAACATGTTGCAAGCAGGATGTGCATGCTGATCGCCTTCCCCTTCCCCTCCTCCCTGGAACACAGGGACTCTAGGCTTGGCCACTTTACAGTCCTCTGACTTTGAACAACTTGTTCACTTTCTTCTTGGTTTATTCACCTTGAAAACAAACAATTAACACCTGCTTTGACTACCTTGCAGTATTGTTGTAATGATCAGTTAAAATGGTGCATAAGAAATCATGTTAGATATCATGTAATATTTATATTTCACTAATATGAATAGTCTTGTTTTCTACCTCATTTTTCCTGGAGTCAGACTTGAGTTCAAATCTCAAATCCTCCATTCTTAGTCACATGAACATTAGTAACTTAACCTCTCAGACCAACATTTTCTCACTTATGAAAAGGTGGTATAAACCTTCCTACAGCTCAGTATAAGATTAAATTGACAAAATGGCTGGGAAAGTCCCAAGGAGTATGCCCAGAGTCAATTCTATGCCTTAATGCCAGCTTTCTTCCTATTTTCATTGACTCCATTTTAATTTTTACAGGTTTTGATTCTAACTATACAATTTATTTGTTTTTGACCAGCCTTTTATTCCCTAGGCAGATTGATACATGTATTTGTTTTCTGTGACTGCCACACAAATAACTAAAAGTTTAAAGACTTAAAATCATGCAAATTTATTTTCTTACAGTTCTGGAGGGCAAAGGTCTAAGCTCACTCTCCCTAGTTCAAGTGAAGGTGTCTATCCCTCCTGGAAGATTGGGATGATTCATTTCCTTGCCTTCTTGGTTGTCTTTTCATTTTCTTCCAGATATATTTCTATGCATATGTAGATTCAAATTTTTTCTTAATGATTAGTATCATGTTTTATGAGCATTATTGTGTTTGTTTCATTTTTCCAGTTAAAGGTCTTTTAAAAAGTTCTCGGTTTGGGCTAATAAAATTTTCATGACTGAAGATAAACCATAATTTATACCTATTTGGCATATGAAGTGTACTCATAGAAAGCAGACTATCTAAAGTAGATTTTTAAAGATCAATTTCATTGAGCAATAGTTTATATGGGATAAAATTTATGTATTTTAAGTGAACTGTTTTTTTTTTTTTTTTTTGTACCAGGGATTGAACCCAGGGGCACTTAACCATTGAGCCACATCCCCAGTCCTTTTTTTTTATTTTTTATTTAGAGATGCTGAGTTGCTTAGGGCCTTGCTAAATTTCTGAGACTGATTTTGAACTTGTGATCCTCCTGCCTCACTTTCCCGAGCTGCTGGGATTACAGGCATGTGCCAACATGCCCAGCTGTCCAGAAATTTGAGGACTTTAAGCAAATGGGAAGTCATATAACAACCACCTTAATAAGAATATAGGATATTTCTGTCCCCATACAAAGTGTCCTGGCCTCTGAAGTCAATTTCTTTCTGCCAGGCCCTGGCAATCACCAGTCGGCATTCCATCCCTAGAACTTTGCCTGGTCTTGAGCTTTAGATACATGAAGTCATACACTAGTCTTTTGGGTCCGAAGCATAATGTTTTAGAAATTCATCCATATTGTTGACTGGCTCTACCGCATCTATTCATCATTTGAAGGAAATTTGTCTTATTTCTAGTTTTTGGTTATTATAAATAAATATGCTGTGAACATTCCTATATGAGACTTTGCATGGCTATATGTATAGTACTTTTGTGTAAATACCTGGTCTTGTGATTATTTGTTCTTCTAAGTGTATCTTTATCCCCATAAGAAGCTTCTAAACATTTTCCTTCAGCTCAATATACCTTTTTGTATTCTCTTCCACCATGTGTGACACTTCTGATGCTTCACTTACTCACCAAAACTTATTATAGATAAACTTTTTGTTTTTAGCCATTCTAGTGGGTATGCAGTGCTCTCTCACTGTGGTTTTTAATCAGTAGTTCCCAATCCTGAACATCTTTTTATGTGCCTCATTGTCATTGGGATATCTTCTTTGGTGAAGTATTCTTCAAATTTTTGACCATTTCTTATTGAGATATTGTGTGTTTCATAGACATGTCAAATCTTTATATATTCTAGATGAAAATACTCTATGATAACAATTATAAATTCTAACTACTTTTCATCTAATGCATTTAACTGAGCATTACCTATTTGAGAAGAAGCTCATTGTTAAATAAAATATCATGAGTTGGCACAAGGTTTTTGAAATTTGTAGTCAAAACCACCACTTTCTGTCTCTTTCAGTGGTGTCTCTTGTCCCTCCCTCTATCACAAGTGGCTTGGAGAATGAATGCTTAACTCGTAATGTGCTTATTATTACAATTAAATGTGTGAATGTCATATAGAACATGTTTTATAGTTGGATGAAACTCTGTCAAGCCATTTTTATGTATTCAGTAATAGACAACTATAGACACAAAAGCATATTATTTACATAGATCTTTTTTTTTCTGTTTCCAATTCTATGATAATTATCTTCCCCTACTTTGCCTTCACTTTCTTTTTTTTTTTCCTTTTTCTTTTGTAGCCTCTGGCATTGAATACTTCACTCACTTTTTATTTTCAATCACAAAACATTGGCATGGTGGCAAAAGAATATGGTTTCATATTTGCTTGATTAAAGTGGCAGTTACTTGATTTTATTATGATCTTATGTAAAATTAATGTTTGACAATATAAAAATAATACTAGAAAAGGAGGTGATTCTAAATATTTATGAGATATATACTTTCCCACATAGGTATGTGTATTGGGGTTCTCAAATAAAACAGAACCAATAGGATATATGTGGATATACAGAAGAGGGGATTTAGTATAGAATTGGTTGGTGCAGTCATAGAAGCTGAGGAGTCCTGTGATTCACAAGTTGGAGAATCAGGAAAGTTGGTGTTGTGATACAGTGAGTCTGTAGGCCTCAGATGGAGGGGCAGGAGAAGGGAGGAGATGGTGGCATGAGCTCAGGTTGAGTCTGAGAAGCATGAGTGCTGATATTTGAGGGTAGGAAATGCATATTTCAATTAGAGAGAATGATTTTACATTTTAATGATTTTACATTTTTCATTTTTGTTTCATTCAAGCTTTTAATGGATTAGATGATGCACTCCTCCCCAACATTGTGGAAAGTCTTCAACTTTATTCAGTTAGTTCACCAATTCATATGCTAATCTCTTCTGAAAACATACTTACAGATACAGCCAAAAATAATCTTACCAGTCATCTGGGAATCTCAGCCAACTCAAGTTGACCCATAAAATTAACCATCATAGTATATTTATATTTATTAAAGTTAAGAATTAAGTTAAAATTTAAAAATTAAATTCTACTTTATTATTGAAGTACCCTGTTATGCATTTAATAAGTTTTAATTGAAGCTTAAATTACATAAAGAACAGTGGGTAAATAGGAAGCATGCATTTAAAAAATTGCCACAAATAGAAAACAACAATGTAATCTCTATCTGGGTCAAGAAATTGCTGCCATGTTTTCTCTATGCACTTGACTTGTGAGACATTGAACAATGCATGCAATGATTGGCTCCTGACCATTGTTCAAAATGAAGATTCCATGGGCACAAGCCTGTAATCTGAGCTGCTTAGGAGACTGAGGCATGAGGATCACAAGTTCAAATCAACCTCAGCAATGTAGCATGGCCGTAAGCAACTTACTGAGAGACTGTCTCAAAATAAAAATAAAAAGGTCTGGGGATGTGGCTCAGTGGTTAAGTGCTCCTGAGTTCAATCCCTGGTACCAAAAAAAAAAAAAAAAAAAAAAAAAAAAAAAAAAAAAATTCCTAAGTCCCTCCCAAAAGCTACTAATCAGAATCTCCATGGTGGACCCCAGCACCTGAAAAATATTGGGGACATTCTATCGAGTTTGGGGATAGATGCTTTTCTCCAAATTTTAACTGTTTTGAGTTATATCTATCAAACATATTTTAATGCAGTTATGTTTCTTCAAATGATTTTGGCATTGCTCTTGCTGTCTTGACATAAGATGTACTATGTCCTGCCAATACTAGAATGCAAACTCATCCCATTGTCTCCAAGGTAAGATCCAGAAAGAGAATTAAATCTAATAAAATCCCCTCCTTGAATACTTAATGTCTACCAGTACCCATAGAATATAGTTTAAGATGATACCCAAACTGTGTCATTATTTGGGCCTCTTCTGCTTCCACCAAATCATCCTCTCACCCTTCGCTTACTTGTCCTTTTGTAAATACAGCTTCCTCAAATTCTTCAAAATGGTACATGAGGTCTTTGACTCTTTGGGCCCACCTACTTCTGTTCATCATTACTTTGCCCAACCACATAATAAAACTTGTCATTCCTCAACAACTCACCCTTTCATTGCTTGTGGTAGTCATTCCACTTGGAATGTTCTTTCCTTCTCTGATGATCTTAATTTCACTGATTTTTTAATACTTCTCATTCAACACCACCTTTCCCATTTCCTAATGGGAATTATAATTATAATTTTACTTTCATCTGAGGTTCTGCTGTCAGATCTTCTCCACTTTATAACATTGCATCTTCCTCTTACCATAGTTGTGGCTAATTGTCACCAGAAGTTCCAACTCCATTGAAGTTTCTAAGACTGATTTCACCTTGTTGAGGAAGAATGTCAGAGAATCGGTGGATTCAAGAATTCTCATTGTAATCCATTACTACCAGGTACTGGAAACTAGGTTTCAGTCTTATTCTTAAACTTAGTTTTTGTTTATGGAAATTAGATTCCAGTTTTGTTTCTCATATTCAAGGTGTTATTACCTGTGTCTACCTATAGGATCACTCCTTGAGGTTGCCAGGCTCACCTTCACCTAAGAGAGTCATGGAGGCTCATTACTTAATTCCATACCACAGGCTGGTTCTCTCACTTGAAAGCATCACTCTGTTGCTTATAATTTCCTTCCCTGCTTACTGGGTATTTTCTTTCTGGGAATTGAATCTCCCGACTGTGGTCAACTGCTGTAGCCCTACAGCTGCATCCTGGGTTCTACTTTGACTTAAAGCAGGAATCTTCCAGACCTCATATTGAGCATTGTGAGCTATTTTACAGCACTACAATTATTTTGATATCTTATAAAAATGTAATTAATAGTAACACAAAATGGAAATCATGTGAATATTTTATTTTGCTCTAGGGTCAAAGCTGCCTGCTATCTGAAGGCATGCCACAGTTAATGATATTTATGATTTGGATTGCTATACAACTACAATCTCCATGTTGACTGCTGTCCCCATTTTACATGTAGAGAAACAGAAGGATTTAGTAATTCTCCAAGAATCACAGACCTGGGGTTTGAACACAGGCAGCTCAGAATTGCCATTAGGAATAATACTTACGCCACCTCTTTGTGACAATCTTGTGACCATGGAAAAAGGAATATTTGAGGATGATTTGTATGTATTTCATAATGAGTTTCTTATAAGCGAACAGAAATTTGCCCTTTAATTAACTCTGTGAGGAAAGGAGACAGGTAAGAAAAATATATTAGAATATATATATATATATATATATATATATATATATATATGTATTTGTTGATTATATCAGCATTGGGCCAAGAGGCAGAATCGAGGCTATTTTGTAGATTTCTATAAAACCACTTAAAATGTAACTATTTAAAAATGTAAAAGGCATTCTCAGCTTGTGGGCCATACATATATGGGAAATGGGCCAAATGTGCCCTGTGGTCTAAGTTTATAGACCTTTGTATTAAATGACTGAATTAGCTAGATGCCCAATACATAATGAGTAGTAGCTTATGTGATTACCATTTTTACTTCAGGATCTTAACACTTAGAGCAAATCTTAAAAGTTATTTCAGAGGCTGGTTAAATTATGTATATAGAAATGATAAAGAGAATTAATTTTTTTTTTTTTTTTTTTTACCAATAGAACATCTTCCTATTCCCCAATTCCCTGAATCCTATGAAGGAATCTTCTTTGTTTTGAAGGAAGACTTTGATGAGGTCTGAACAGAAACCCCCAAGAGGCAGTCTTAAGAAACAATAGATGACATGCCTTTTAAAGTGGAAAGGAACAGCTAACTTCTTATTTCCTTTCCTTTCCTTTCCTTTTTTAAACTTGTTGGAGTTTGCAAGCTGTGAATCAAAGCTAAATTGCTCAGGACAACAGAAAAAAATTACAGAAGTTGTGTGTGTGTTGGACAGACAGACACAGAGTTAAGAGGTAGAGAAACCTGGATTGGAAAGGGGCCTTGAGGAAAGAAATGTGGTTTTAAAGGAAATTTTAAAAATATTACAGTGTAAAAATTGTCCTGCTTTTTCAAAAATATGTTATATACCAATGTTTTATTAAACTGATCTCTTTTTAGGAAATGTGAGAGGAAATTGTGATGGACACAGGACAAAGTCAAAGTCAACCATGAAGGACACCTGTCTGGGTTTCAAGCAGGGTTAGTTCATTGAAAGCCAGGAAGTAGACAGGAGTCCACAGGAGTCAGACAGAAATGGTTCTAACAAAAAAACTCCTTTTCTAAAAAATTAGCAATTAAAGTTGTGAAAACTACTTGACTACAAACAGTATGAATAGTTTTATTTGTAATATAAATAAATGTAAAATAAATTGTAAACTAAATAAACATAAATAAAATAGGTTTGATTGCTCCAGACATATTGCTCATAGCACTGGTCTGTTGACATTATCTGGGGCCAGTTAATTATTTGGGATAGGACTGGTTCTGTGCATTAAAGAGTATTTAACAGTCTCCATGACTTCTATTCAATGAATACGAGTAGCATCACTTTTCCGTCAGTTCTGACAACAAAAAATGTTACATAAATAACATTGCCAATATCCCTAGGAGGCAAAAGCAACCCTGGTTGAGAACTATTGATCTGTGAGAACAATTTTAGTTCCCTCGGATGTCTTTCAAAAATATCTGGACAAGGTGGAAGGATTGGACTCTGAAAAACCAAGTGGGCAAACAAACTGGGAAATGAGTTATGCCCATAAAAATGAAAGACCAAAGACAGGCATGCACTCGCAAATTGTATATGGGGTTACTTAGGGATGTGTGATTCCTGTTCTGGTTTAACATATAATTGAATATTCTGAATGACAGACTTTGGCTCTTACAGCCTTCACATGGGATGTTCCTTTGCTGGAAAACTCCGTCCTAAGGACCAATAGCCCACAGTCACCCTCTCTTGCTCCCACATCTCCTTTCCCTTTGCCTGACCAACTCCTTTGCATCATTCTTATCTCATCTAAACATTATCTCTAAGTATCTTCCCTAACTGGATACTGCTTCTTTGGTCCCGAGATGCTTAGTCATCTATTTCTACCTCTAGATAAAAATTTATTAAGATATGTTCATGCACGTATTCCCGGACCTAATATGGTGTTCATCACATAGTTAACAATCACAAAGTATTCGTTGACTAAGCAAGTAATGACTTAGCAGGAAATAACCAGACCTTGAGTAATCATATTCATATTTTGTTTCAAAAACTCTGTATGACAGGTACTACATGGGATCAAATATCATTTTACCTACAAAGCACTCCTGAAGTCATAGTTATTTCTTGCAACCAAAGAAAGTGATATGAATTTGGATGTAACCTGATTAGTGGGAAAGAACTGAGGAATGAAACTGATTGAATATCGTTCTGTTATTCAATTTTTCATGTTTGTGCTTGGAAATGGTTTTCTCCATTTTAGTCCCTGTTATTTATTATTCTGCTCTGTGGATTTTTTTTTTATTGGATTAGATTTGTTTGTGTCCAGTTTTCCCTAAGGGAAAGGATGATACAGAATTCTTATCTGTCTTTGTTACTATGTATTATTACTCAGGATATGTCAAGACAAATGCCATATAAATAAATAAAACACTGCAGAAGCTTTGGCTCTCACTGTGCTAAGGAGCAGAAAAGAAAAGCAAGTGTTTAAGTTTTAAGAGATACACAATAAAATGCTGCCATTTTCCATAGTATGGAAGAAAGGGAGTATTCTTCTCAAGCATATGTGATTTGGCATTGAGGATTAATAAAATGTTATTGGGTCTTGCTTTGGTATATGTCTGTAACAATGCTTATTTACTTTTATTGTAGCTTGGAAGTCTCAGTTCTGTTGGACTGAGTGCACATATTCAACTGTCAGGCAATAAAATTAATCTACTGAAAGGAGTATAATCTTTTATTAGGTGGGGTAGGCAAAGCTGATTCATTTTCTATTGCTCCAAAGACTCATTTTGGTTAATCTCTTTCTGGTTTCTTCAAGCATCTGTAGTATAAGTAAAATACAGTCAAATTTACCTTCTAAACTCCACAAGAGGAAACTCAGTCACCTGAACACACTAGATTTTGAATTCTACAGAATAGTTCCCCCCCTGCCAAAAAAATACTCCCAGGTCTAGCTTTTCACCTGTCCTGTCTGCATCTCTGTCCCTAAGGTTTCAGAGATTGCACTGGATATTTATAATATTTTTCCATTACTCCTAACATATCAGGAGTAAACCCCCGACTCTTACCACCAAAAAGGCCTTATATCAATAGTCTTTTTTTTTTTTTTTTTTTTTTTTTGATACCAGGGATTGAATCCAGGGGCACTTAAGCACAGAGTCACATCCCCAGCCCTTTTTATTTTTTATTTTGAGACAGGGTCTTGCAAAGTTTCTTAGGGTCTTGCTAGGTTGCTGAAGCTGTCCTTGAACTTGCGATCCTCCTGCCTCAGCCTCCTGTCTTTCTAATGTATAGCAAAGTGTAGATGCCAATTTCACCAGTGGTACTCCATAGGAGAAATGAAGTTCTGATTAGATCTTTTAAAGACAGGGATCCTATCCTACTGTGTATTCATAGTTCATAGCACAATGTATAATACAGAGTAAGTATTCTATAAAATATGTTTAATTAAGTGAACATGGAGGGTTAACTGAAAATTTGGTATAACTGCGACATTCATTTTGTGATTTCCCCCAATTATTTATCTTAGTGAATCACTTTTACCATGTTTACTCATTTATTTACGTCTTTAGATGCACAATGCTTCATCTTGGCATTGCATTTTGGCAGATGAATGGTAGGTAATGATACATAAGTGAAGATTATTAAATACTCTCTCTCTTGACCTTTATCTAGGGCATGGCCAAACAATTGCTGGACAATTTTTAATGCTTTAAGAAAGGTTGGTTATCAATTCTTCTTTTCATGCTTCATCTTTGCTTTTCATTTCTGCAATTTTTTTTAGGTGAGGAACTTCAGTGATGTATAACTGACTCATCCCAACCTGACGATAACAAGTTGATGTCACCTAAATCAGATATGATGGAGAGCTGGTATTCTCACTTAACTTCCAACTTAAAGACATGTGTATGAGCTTTATAAACAAAGAACTCTATAGTTCATGGTCTTTGAATGCTTTCAGTTTCCGTAGACAGCTCAGTTGAAGTTTGATGTAGATCAAATAAGCTGAATAGACTAGCTTTTCGTTCACCCAGAGTGAGTTCATATCTTTCACAGAGAATAGTCAGTAACAACCGGAGCTCCCCATGTCTGCAAAAGACCCACCCCTCATTTTATTAGTTCAATTTTCATGGTCCAAACAATTTGTTCGATTTTACTTTGATCGAGATCCTCATTGAATAATGCCATACTTGTATAAATACTGATTTTTCTATAGCTAGTGGTAGAAATAGCGGCCATAGGGAGGGTAGAAGGTAGACAAGGTAAGGGTAAGGAGACAGAATTGAACTTTAGTTCCTGAAATGTAAAATGTCACAAGACCTTGATGCTATCATCTACCTTAGTACATTTGTTTTCCTTGATAGGTACTCAGGAAATGATGCATTAACATTACTTTATCAATCTTGGACGAGGTGAAAGACAACTACTGAGTTTTGAGTCATTTTGTCCATGAAATTCACAAAGACAAAAAAATGTGGAGCTAGAAGAAACTGAAGTAATTACTAATAATTATTAATTTGTCATTAATATTAATATTTATTTCAATTCCACCTTACCCAAACATCTCACTTCATTTAGTATGTGAGAAATAATGACTTCAAGATGAGTTAATATTGAAGTTAATTGAAAGTTAGTGGCTAAACTCAGACTTTCTGAGTATGTGACACTAATATTTCCTCAGATTTCTTTGAGGTTTGCTGGTAGATGACAAGTATACAAAATATATTTATATATTTACCTGAATTTGTAACATCAAATGTCCTTGAACCTTAGCATTTGCACCTTGGGGATTAATTCATTGCATGGAGACCAGTATGTGAATTAATTCTCAAAAATGGTGTATTCATCAATGTTAGACAATTACTCTGGTCTCTAGAAATTTTTGTTGAAAAACAATTTTGTAGGAGATTGTGAAAACTTTTTTCTGGAAATTCAATAATAGATAATAATAGATAAATAGATCATTCAGAATATGCCCTTCCTTTACTATTTAATGTCATTAAAAATAAGTTTTAAGAATTTTTCCCTGAAGGACTATTCATGGAAATACTTAGAAAAAACATTTGGATTAAAACATTTTGTAAGGACATTTATTTAAAACACATGAACTGGACATTTATCTCAGACAAAATCTATAGTGGACATTTAAACATTGAATCTTTAAGGAATAATTAATAGGATATCACATGAATTCCCCAAGATAATAATTTCAGACTAAACTATCTATCTTTCATGGGCTTACCTGACTGAAGAATCAGGAATGTATAACATTTAATTGACAAATGTGTATAGGCATTAGCAAAACATTTGATGTTTTCTAAAGATATTTTAATAAAAGAGACTGGCAAATTATGGACCAGACTTAAAACAGTAAATATATTTGAAAAGAGTTGAATAAATTTATTCAGAGTATTTGTGTATACTAATCTAGTATCTATCATCTATTAAGCACTTACTATGGGCCTCCATTGTCCTAAACACATGCATTGTCTGACTTCTTGTTTAATGTAATCTATAAAATATATATTGTCATTTTACAGACAAGGAAACTACAGGTTAGAGATTAAGTAAACTTTTCCAAGAGCACTTAACAAGCAAAAAGAGATGCCAATATGTAAACAGAAGTTGTTTGACTCCAAGGCCATAGTCTCTGCCACTGAATTAATATCATGGAAGCAGAAGATTGAATAATGTTGATCTTGACTCTGCTTAGTTCAGATGAACTTCTTTCTAGATCGAAATATGGAGGGCATGCTTCAATGACATATAGTCATATAATTTTTATTTAACCTATTGATATGAAACTATGGATCATTTGTATTATT
The DNA here is from genome assembly GCF_902686445.1 of Sciurus carolinensis. Classification (NCBI taxonomy): domain Eukaryota; kingdom Metazoa; phylum Chordata; class Mammalia; order Rodentia; family Sciuridae; genus Sciurus; species Sciurus carolinensis. Next base: position 71,956,500 of record NC_062217.1, read on the forward strand.
GATAGTTTTGCTTATTTTATTAAGATTATTTTATCGGACACTTAACTTTAAAACTAGAACCATGCTCTGAAATTACATAAAAATGGTACTATTAATTTAAATGAACAAGATGGAATTTAATGACAATAAATGTAAGAACTAGCCTATGCGGCCAAGAAAACAAAGTAAAAACATGTGAGAGAAACACTATATAGGTAGCATATATGAATAAACTTGGAAGCTTTAGCTAACAGTGAACTCTAAGAGATACAACCTTTGAAATGGTTGCTCACAGAACCTTGGTGATTACAGGTTCATGAGCAAAACCATAGAACAACAAAGGACTGGGTGCCTGGCTCTGCATAGATCAGAGCACCTTTGGAATACTGTTTTAAGTTCTAGGTACCTTAAAATCATCATAGCAGCATATATCCACTTGAGATTACTAAAAGAATTGAAACCATGTGATAGAAAAATACAAAGAATGTTTGGTGAGTAGTGTGGGAAGAACTTTATAAATGTTTCTAATCACTAAAATTTTTCAAGTAGAATATGACCAAAGATTAGTACACAAAGTGTAAGATTGGGGTGAATGAATGATTATTGAAGTAAAGCATTTTGTTTTAATATGGAAAGGTGCTTTTAATAGCCATAGCTATTTCAAGATGGCACAGGCCATGACCACCTCATTATGAAGTGAATCTTTTGCCCTACAAGTATTTAAGCAGATGCAGAACAAGCAAATGCCAGAAATTTGGTAAAAAAAAAAAAAAAAAAAAAAAACAAGTTACCTCATCCCTGAGAAAATCATTAATTTTATGGTAATGTACAACTTTGGATAGGGTGAAAGATGCCATATAATTTTGTAGACAATCTCAAAGGGAACAAGGACAGACCACCTTCTGTGGGCCTTCCTAAGCTGTTCAGCTTACTCGATTTCTGGTGCAAAATATTTTGCATATTTAAAAATAGGGCTTTGGAAATATTTGCCCAGAATAACAATGCCTTACCCTAATGAAAAATTTTGAGACTTTAGATAAATAGACAAAACAAAGTTGTTGACTTGGAAAAACATTTTTAAAACACGGTCATGTCATATCTCTCCTAGTATCTTCTGATTTCCTTCTTTTTACTTTGTCTTTTTCCAATTTCTGTCTAATTAAAATGAATTGGAAACAAAAAGAAAAAACATCTGCAGAGGAAAATCTATTTTTCTTTTCATTTATTGGTCAGATAGCCTTTGGTATATTGAGTTTCAGCATATCCATGAGAGTGATGTCTTTATGGTAATCTGAATGAGTGGGTGCTCTTCAGTGTGATTTAATTCTTTCTCCTCTTTGGGTAGCACACAGTACAGCCATGCATTGGAGAAAAAATATCAAAAAGCGGTTTGTCTTTTGACTTTTTGACTTTTCCTTATTCCCTTGCAGCAACAATCATCTTCCTCCTACCAGACTCTGGGGCTTGAATACGTAATTACAGCCTGTTGTCTGCAGAGTAATTATAGTCCAATTTGACTTGTTGCACAGCCCAATAACAAGAGTACTGGCTGTCAGGCAGGGTCAGAGATCAGCCATTACACCATGGATGACAGGCAGTGGCCTCTTTGGTAGTCTGTGGAAGGGTCTTCTCAGCTGTGGGGCAAGTCTGCAGCTGTCTGTGCATCTCTTCATATGATTTTGGATGAAAACATGGACTGTTTCATGACCCAAGTTCCCAGAATGTCATTTGACTTCTTATTTTCTTATCAAAGATGTGGCAATCATTCTGAAGTGAATAGAGCTATTTCTCTTGCTTTCCATTAAGTGGAATATGTATATAAACCAACATTAAAATATTATATTAATTTTCTTTATAAAATTGAAATATAAAAATGTTATTTGAAAAACCTTAAATCAGTATTCTTCATTAGAATCAAAATTGCTGTTAGATATGAGAATAATTTGGATACAAACACATGAATCATATTCACAGAAGGAAAATCCTTATACATGCTATAAATAAAGGATCATAAAACATTAAAAAAGCACACTATCAGTCAACCTAATCCTAAAAACAGGAATATTTATTATATAATTCTTTTTATGATTTGACTAGTCTAGATTTAAATATCTGATAGTATATCAATTCAGATGTATTTCTAGAGAAAGATTTGCTGCTATGAGAAGATTCTCCATTCCCATTTTCAAATATTTGGAATATTTAACACAATTGATCTTCTACAGACAAGAGGGAGACTACTAATGTAACTCACGTTAATTTCAGTGAATGATACTAAGAGAAAGTATAATTGAGAAGCTGTTCATCAAATTTGTAGATGTTACTAACTTAAGCAACAGTGCCAATATTCTGGAAAACAAATGATCTTGAGAAAGCTTGTTAATCTAAAAAGGATGACATTTAATAAGGGTCAATATAAAGTAGAAGGGAAGAAAAAAGCTTAAATGCAAATATAGTAGGGGAAAATGACCTAAGAAACTTAGTGTTCTTAGGTATTGTGAATAAAATGATTTTAAGAAATATGCTGATGCAATATCATAATCTATCCAAGGAGATAGACACCAGGAAGTGTTTTTAACGGCTGTATTCTACATAAGGAGAATGTTGTGCTTCATTTCTACCACTCTGTTTTGTTATTTCATTCATGTCAGGGAGCTGGAGTGCACTCAGAATTTACATCAGGATTTTAAACTCTAGAAAGCCAGGTGGTAATCAGAGAAAAGTCACTTTCAGGTTACCAGGCTGAGGGAAAGACACTGAAATCAGGATGTAGCTTAATACTGAGCAAGCAAACAGGAAGTGGACAGTAAGAAGCACAGGCAGACTGAATTATGTTGCCATGGCAGAGTTGAGAAAGAGGAAATGAGAATCAAACTGTCAAACCAGAGAGGTCAGCACCTGCAGTGCTTGGGAAGCCCATAATCCAGTGCTTTGCCTGCAACAAAGGAATTTGAGACTCGTGAATATTTCAGAGTTCTGGTTGTATGCCCACCTTCACCTGATCCTATATGTTAATGCTAACACCATTTCCATCATGGAAAAAAGTACCTTTAATGAAGATTTGCTGTATGCCAGGTCATGGTATAGGGTTTCATTCATCTGTTCCTCCATTCATGCTTTGAATCTATAAATACATGTTGAGTTTCAAATGTGCCCGTTACTGTGATAATAACTAGAATCCAATAGTGAGTAAAAACAAACATGGTCCTAGCTCTGAAGATATTAATGATATCAATACAACTGAAATAAATATAAATATACTTGTAACTTAAAATGTGGCAAGTGCTATTAACAATAGAAAGAGGTACTAGGACATTAAGGGTCATCAGGGTACATGAAGTCTCCAAAATACAAACTAAAGGGACACACAATCTTTTCAATGAAATAATGTTAGAAAATGTTCCACATCTAAGGAATGAGATGGAAATTAAACACAAGAGGCATAGAGAACTACAAATATCAGAATCTCAATAGATGCACCACTCCAAGACACATTAAAATGAAAATGCCTAATATAGAGAATAAGGGTAGAATTTTTAAAGCTGCAAGAGAAAAACAGCTGGTCCCATTTAGGAGTAAACAAATTTTGGATTTCAAATGATTTCTCAACCCAGATCCTAAAAGTCAGGAAAGTTTAAGATTAATATATACCAAGCTCTGAGATAAAATCAGTGCCAATAAATTATTGCTAGCAAAATTACCCTCCAGAATTGAAGATGAAATAAACATCTTTCATGATAAACAGAAACTAAAAGAATTAATAGTCACAAAACCTGCACTACAAACATACTCAATGAAATATTTAAAAAAAATTTTATTTGTTAATGGACCTTTAATTTATTTATTTATATGTGGTGCTGAGAATTGAACCCAGTGCTTCACACATGCTTGGCGAGTGCTCTACCACTGAGCTACAACCCCATATTTCATGAAGAATATTTCATAAATATTTCATGAAGAAGAAATAAAAACCAGCATAGGGATAAGTTACACTAGAAGAAGTCAATTAAAGGAGAGCCAAGAGTGAATTGAACATGAGTAATAAATCAAAATGGCAGGAAATAAAAATTATTTCTCTAGAATCACACACTGGAAAACAGTATGGAGATTCATCAAAAAACTAGGAATGAAACAACCATATGACCCAGCTATACCACTTCTTGGTATATATCCAAAAGATTTTAAATTAGCTAACTATAGTGACGCAGCCACATCATTGTTGACAGCAGCACAATTCATAACAGCCAAACCATGGAATCAACCTAGGTGTCCTCAACAGATGAATGGGTAAATAATATGTGGTATGTATACCAAAAGGAGTATTACTCAGCCATAAATAAGAATGGAATTATGGCATTTACCAGTAAATGGATGGAAGTGAAAACTATCATGCTAAGTGAAATAGGCCAGACCCAAAAAGTCAGTTTGAATGTTTTCTCTGATAGCTAGCCCAAAACAAGGAGAGGAAAAAGAGAGAAGGGGGACATGGGGGAGGGAAGTTCATCAAAATAGAAGAAAAATTTGTGGACTAGATAAAGGGGAGGGAGGAGGGACAGGATGAGGAAAGAACAATGGAGTGAATCTGATCTAACTTTGCTGCGTACATATGGGCATATAGCACAGTGTATATCTATCTAAAAGACACTAATTAAAACTATATTCTAAGTAAATAGCAGAAAGATCAGTAGAGGTAAGAGAACAGATGGAGGGAGAAAAGGGGGAAATGAGAAATACTGAAGGCTGAATTAGAGCAAATTATATTTTATGTTTTTGTAATTATGTCAAAATGTGTTCTAATGTAATGTATAACTAAAAAGAACAAATAAAAAAGGGTGCTGGAAACATAGGTTCCCCAACTTGGTTGGAGAAAGTTCTCCAACATGAAGGGTGAACTGGAAAGAACTGAGGGAAGAAGAGTGAATAGGTACTCTGGACATCGAACAGCTCTTGAAGGACCTGAGAACCAGTGAGGTATTGGAAAGAATCACACAAAAGGGGATGGAGACATGGAAAGAGGTCAGAGAGCACAGGGTCTGATGGAGCAACAGGAAGCTGTTGAGGGTTTTCAAAAACTGGTATAACAACATCCAATTTTTCTTATGATTACTTTGACCACAGTAAGAAGAATGGGTTGGAACGAAAATGTAAACTAATTAAGAGGCCAATTGCTTGGACTGTTTAATAGACAAAGAATGGAATTTCATTTAATGTTCACAACTGATAGGATCTTCATTTTAGAGAGGAATAGACTGAGTCTTGCAGAGATAAATCCCCAAAGTCACAAGCCTGTCATATGAAAGATAAACTCTTGTGGTGTCTTCCTCGTCACACCCTCATCGAAATAAGTCTTCTACAAATGTACTACTGGAATAGAAGCTTAGTTCCTATGTAAATCAGTTCATTGATTTATGCAAATAATATTTGTTGAGTGGGAGTTCTAGGCATAAGGGATATAATATTGGGAAAGATAGACAATGGATCTTTTCTAATAAAGTTTATATTCTGGTGGATGAAAATAGTAATAGATTAACAATCTAGCTACCTGAATATCAAGGCTAACATGATAGCAAACAAAACAAAACAAAAAACTCCCAAAACAAACAAAACAAAAAACACATCCAGTCATGTGCCAGGCAAGGACGTAACATTTCCTTTTGTTTGGTGGTACCAAGAAAAGTCTTCCTGAAACCAGAATAACATGAAGAAGCTGCCCTCACAGAAGACTGAGGGAAGAGTCCCTCAGGAAGAGGGGATCCAGGGACACAAGATCTAAGGTGGGGACAGCATGGCATGTTTTAGGGACAGGAGAACCTCAGGGTGGGTAAGTGTCAGGGACAGAAGCACAGGATACATTTGGAGAAATCATTAGGAGACAAATTATGAAGGACCTTATAGGTCAGGGGTTTAGATTTTATTCTGGTTGAACGAGAGGCCTTGGGAAGGTTATTAAAATCCAACAGGTGAAGAAACATGCTATGATTTCAGTTTCAGATAATCACTTTGACTGGTAGAAGGTGGTGGGATGGAAGGAGGCAACAGTGAACAAAGGGACCCCAGCAGAAGGCTGTCTCACCGGCCATCCAGGTAAAAGATGATGCTGGCACTGAGGAGGCGGCAACCCTGGAATTGGAAAGAAGTGAACATTTTAAACTTGTTAATGCTTCCTATATTAGTCAGCTTTTCATCACTGTGACCAAAATACCTGACAACAGTTTGGAGGAGGAAAGATTTATTTTGGCTCGATTTTGAAGGTTTAGTGTATGGTTGGCCAACTCTGAGGTGCTAACATTGCGGCATAAAGGCATGACAAGAAGAAAGCTACCATGGGTAGTAATTCAACCCTAAGTAGAACCATATTGAACAGAAAGATCAACCTGTCTCAGAAGGTTTTTCCACATCCACCAGTATACACCAGAGAGAAGGATGCTTCATGTGTACCCCAGAAGAAAAACCTTATGCCCACTTGAGGACAAGTAAAGCTAATCCTCAGAAAGCCAAACAGTCACTTTGGTGACCTGGATATCAGGAGGAATTCTTGTTTCTTGGCAAGGTGCTAACCTCCAGAAAGTTCTATAATGGGAGGAGTTAAAAACTTCTCTTACTGTCTTAGGCAGAAGTCTAACATGGGTCCCATGACCTTTGTCCCCAGGTATTACTCCTAGAATTATGTTCTGTGACAAAAGGCACTTTGAGAAAATGTTAGTAAAGTTGTTGATCTGTGGAGCTTCCTTAGAACAGGGAGCTTGAGTTCTTGAAAAGCAGAGTTATCTCCTGGTGACTGAAGAGGAAGTCAGAGAGATTCTAAGTAGGAGAAACAGTTGATGCAGTGTTGCTGGCTTGAAGAAAGAGGGGGCCCCATGGCAATGGAGTGAAGGATTCAGTCCTACAAGCACAGAGACTGAAGTCAGCTAGTACTGTGAAGAGGTGTGGAAGTGTGTTCTCCAGAGCCTTCAGAGAACAGGATGACCTTGGTTTTGATCTTGTGAATCTCTAAACAGAGAACCTGAATGTACCTACCTGGACTTCATACCTATAAAACCAAGAGGTAATGAATGGGTGGTGATGTAAGCCAAAAAATTTGTGGTGATTTGTTACTCCGTGTAACAGAGCTATACTCCTATGACATGCCAGACACTGTAATAAGATGTTAGAATGTATATTAGGATAATTATTCATGGACCATGCTTTCAGGGTGAGGCCTTGAATGGATCACTCATTTGTCTATGTTTAGAGAAGAGGCAGAACTGGGACCTGTCTTGAGGTTCAGCCATTTTCTTTTATGTAGAAACAACTCCAGTTCCTTCTTCCTCACTTCCCCTGTAATGAACCAACACACACCCGGAAGCTACGTGACTAATTGACATGCAGCACTTAAATTTATTTCATCAATACAGAATCATTGATGACTTAAGTTGGAATGTTGTATGATGAAAAATGTCTAATATTTGCTCAAGTTTATTATTAAAAAATCTAAAATTTGCATAAAATAAGTACAATATCATACAGATGTGATAACTCAGTGTAATCTTCTTAATATACAAATATAAGTATCAGCTGAGAAGATAGACCTGCTAGGGTCTTATTTAGTGTTTAATGGAGCATAGTACACCTGAGCTGTGGTAATGTTTTGGGGGCACTTATTTTAAATCAGTAAATATATGTACTTTTAAATTATTTTTGAAAGTGCCAACACAAGCAATGAACTTTCTTATTAACAATATAATTTTGATAAGAAATATGTGCACATGCGAGTTAGAGAAACTTTTATTGAGTGATGGTTTCAAAATGAGCATACTTGGCAGTGCACATTGACTCTCTTCTCTAATGTGTTGGTATTTGGTACACATTGAGCGAGGGGGCTACCTGAAGTACTTTCAAACTCTCTGAGGAAGAAGCACTATCATATCACCATCAAGAAGTGACGTAGACTTGTAACTAGTAGACTCAAGTCCCATTAAAGGGAATATATATGTTCGTGTTCTCCCTCACCTTCCAGCAGAGATAGTGACTGTCTGCCAAACTATTGTGCCTCTCCCAAACTTGTCATGAAGAGGCAGCTCCCTAGTCAAGGATTATATTTCTCAGCCCTCCTTATATCCAACTGTGTCCATGTGACTTGTTCTCGCCAGCGGACAGTGTACCTCTGTTTTTTTTTCTTCATCTGCCATCCATAAGTAGAGGATTTATATGCCTCCAGTGAACAGTGGAGCACAAGATAGAGTCTGAGTCCCTGGAGCATCATATGGAAGATGTCAGGCCGATCAGAGGCACCTGCATAAAGCTTCTGGGAAGTGTCAAGTAAATTCATTATGTTCAACTAAGGTGTGTGTGTGTGTGTGTGTGTGTGTGTGTGTAGCATAAAATGTTAATAATTCTGAAAATTTGACTATACTGATCTTTATAATCAGAAAGTTTTATACATATAATCAAAATCATTTTCTGGAAGCATCAAGATGTCACTAGTACTTCAAACCCATGCTACAAAGACATAGTATAATCAAAATTATATTCAATTTAACTTTTAATTTTAGAAAAACAGAACACATCTTTACTTGTGGTGTGTCATTTTCAGATCACTGTTTGCATACCTTTCTTTTGTTACTAAAAATATGGCAGAATTTTTAGCTATAAATAAAGGATTTTCAAATTTATCAAATATTTATCTGTTATTGATGCAATCACAAATAGTTAAATTTATATCTATTTTAATAAGTGATCCCCCAAACCGAACATATGATATGTAATTTAAGAAGTTGTAGACAAGTGATACTTTCTCTTTACATAACTAATTTATAATAAATTAATAAGCAGGCATCAATTTAATTTAAAAAATTCAAAATTTTAAAAACTATATTGAATTTTATGAAAGATTATAAAATAAGCACTATAATAAATCTTTAATATTAAACTAATATAAAATGAAATATTTTCTTTCCTTTACCATAGACTATTTCTTTGCTATATACCATTCAATAATATGAAAAGATTTAAAAAATTTAAAGAAAATTCAAAAGATTATATATTACTCTGAATGGGGTTTGAGAATCAGAACAAGTAAAGTGTGATAGTCTAGTAAGTTCAAATATATTTTATTAGGTAAGAATTGATAATAATGTTTTATTATTATTTAATATTCTTTTGAGTTTTATTTCCTGGGTAACTTTGACCTCCTGTAAAAGGGCATCTCCTTAACATGATTTGGCTCCAGTTTCTCTGGGCTAACCTGCCAGATTCCTTCCCTCCCACTGTGCCTTTCTCTCCTCCTTCAGTATTAAATAGATCAGGCACTGTTCTCAGGTCTGGTATTCTCATTGGGAACATAGTAACTTCAGGTTCAATAGGTAAAACAGACAAGTAGGAAGGAAAGCAGCAATCACAAGGTGGTGCAATGCACACTGTGACAGAGAGTGAAAAGAACTAGAAAATGCAGCAACGGCCCACCCAGACCAACTCCTATAAAACTTTATGTCCATGCTGAAGTCCATGTGCTGATGAAAACCTGGCCAGGTACAGAGTTCTGGAAGGGGAGAGTGCAGCAGAGGTTGCAGGGCAATGCCCAGCATCAAAATTGGGGCAAGAGCCAGTTCACACTGCCTGAGAAGACATGCCATGAGCTTTGACCTTCATCCAGAGCATTGGGAAGTCAATAAAGAATTTTAAGCAGAATAAAGACACAGCTAGTTTATTGTTGTAGGATCATGACTCCCACTGTGAGAGGGCAGGGGAAGTGGAGATGGGCTCTCTGGTTACCAGTGGTGGAAGGCATCCAAGCAAGAGATAACGGTAGTCAAATGAGGACAGTGGCTTTTGGTTCACTACCAAAGAAGTCCAGAGACAGAGTCCAGAGACCCATAAAGGGTGTCAGTTGGATTTAGTGACATTAAAGAGGCAAGAATTGAATGATCCTTGTATTTTCTAACCACATATTTTAAGACTAAGTGGGTTTCTACTTAACTCTTGAGACCAGGCTCTCTTTTCATGTTAGCTTCTCAAACGTGCCTCCCAAACTGAGGATATTGTCCTATCTCTGATGCATGTGTAAAGAGAAAAGTCATCAAAGCCTCTTGATGTGACCTCACATCTAATCTTCCCACTCTAATGCAGGAACCAGAGCAACGGTCTGTGTTTACATTTAAATAGATCTGTTTGTTATAGTGTATGATTGTGCCTCATTCTTATTATGTACCAGGAGTTTAAAAGTTACTCAAAATTTGTGCTAGCAGATCTTGTATGAAATGTTTTGTGTCAATTTTTTTTCCTGCTCTTTTTAGCTTCACTGCGCTCTCCAAGATTCCGTGTAACTCCAACTGCATTTTAAAGGAGTGACAGCAATGAAAAACACAAAACTATCAGTCATTGTCAAATACTCTATAAATGGAGACATAGGAGGGGTTCAGATCTCTATGCAACAAGAACAGAGGAGAAAGGTCAGTGATATATCATGTGGTGTAGGACTTCCCCTTGAGCGATTTGCTAAGACTTGCTCCTATTGTAGAAGCTTTTGTCTGGTTAGAAACTTTCAATTCTAAGACTGAGCCTTAAGTTAAGACTGCAAATATTTAAGTCTCTCTATAGCACTGGAGAGAGGAAAGGATGCATTGCAAGTGGATTTGGAGGAAAATTAATTTTTGCCATTCATGAAGACCAGGAACTAATATTAACAATTGTTTAACTTATGAAAAATTAATTAGGTGACTTATAAATTATGTATGTGGGAAAAAGAAAATCTGTCAATGGGTGGTTTGAGGATTCAGAAGAGTGCTTTAGTTGATAACAAAAGGTATTTTGTGCAGCAGGTCATGTTAGGGTGGGTTTTCACTCTTCCTTTGTGCCTGACTATGGTGAATACAGAATTGTTCTTATGTAACTCCCTGGTGGTGGGAGAACCAGTCATGTCCGTAGAGTGTTTATCATTATGTGTTTGTCTGCTGTTTGGAAACATAAAAAGCAGTGGGCAAAAAATTTAATGGGAAAATCAGGGAACTGAAAAGACATTGAAAGAACTAAGATATCTGAATACTGAAGCATGTGCTTAGCAACACAGTAAAATCTCATAATGAACCTTTCTCCCAGATCATTTGAGAAAACAATAAATAGCAACCCTGGATGTCCAAGCCATATAGTTAATGGAAAGCAAATAAATTAAATCCCCAATCAAGTTTAGAATTATTTTTTTTATCTTGAAGTGAAACACACGATTCCTACTGAGTCTGACTTTTAAAGAAATATTTAATTTAAGGCACTTTTTCCTTGTTAATTTTATCTTTTCCATACCAAGTACTATGGGCAATTGCAGCATCCATGAATAGTTGCAAATTGGAGCATAAGGTATTTAAAATGTTGAATCTCACCTTGGGGGACACATGGTAAAAATGATCATCAATTAGTGTCTTTTTAAAGGTTACATATATCTATTTTGGGAGCAATACTTATTTTGAATTCTTAAAAATAAATAAATGTAGTTCAAATTCAAAATAATTTATTCTAGTTTAAGTGCTATGATAAAAAATAAACTGTAATTCAGGAAATAGCTACTCTGAATAATGATATATTTGTTTTTGGTTCCCATATTGTTAAGTATAATTGAAATTGTTAGTATAACTTAAATCACATTCTCCGATTAATATACCATAAATGATTAAATTTCATATGAAATAAAATTACTGGTACTAGCTAATTGCTACAGTTCTTTCCCCTTTATTCTTTCCTTAACATCTCATGAAAAAAAGATATATTATTTTCTGTACTTAAAGAAGATGACTTAGCTGGGCGTGGTGATGCACACCCATAATCCTAGCAACTGGGGAGGCTGAGGCAGGAGGATCACGAATTCAAAGTCAGCCTCAACAAAAGTGAGGCACAAAGCAACTCAGTGAGACCCATCTCTAAATAAAATACAAAATAGTGCTGGGGATGTGGCTCAATTATTGAGTGCCACTGAGTTTGATCCCTAGTACCCCCCAAAAGAAAATAGCTTAATTAACACTGAACTGTGGTGTCTCAAATTAAATTTTAAAAATTAGCAAATTTGGAAATTGCAGAGACTTCTAAAGGGAAGTAGAAATGTACCTAACAGGTAGCCTAAAATCCAAAGAATAGTTTCCTGTATGTAGTTTGGTAACCAGGTAGCCATTTATAATCCCAGCTGAGTGTGGTTTCTTTCATACTAGGGAAGACTGACCAGGGCTTCACTGCAATGTAGGGTGTAGTGTAGTATGCCACTAGTTTTCATGGTAATACTGCCCTTGAGATTTTATCTTATACATATGGTCACACAGAAGGAAAAAAAAAGCATAAAAATTAACTTTAACTTTATTACAAAGACACTAAATATTAACTCAAAACTGAGTGACTGAAATGTGTCCTTTTATATTCTAGGCATTTTCAGTGTCAAATCCATAGAGACAAGTGCACCCAGAGACTTAATGATCAGACTACTATATAACTGAAGTTTAATTATGTTCACTTACATTTTCAAATTATTCCCAACAAATTATCTTGGGTAGGTAACACATCCATCAAGGCAAGACTAATTTCATATTCACAGTAAAGTGCTCCTGTAAACTGCTCTAATAAGGTTTTAACTAAGTTTTCTTCTCGACCTCACTAAGCTGAAATATTGCAGGCTATCTGTTTTGCAGTGTCTCCAATTAATTTCTGACCTTGGTAGTGCCTGGGCACAATGAGGCAAGTGAAGGGTGGAGATCAGATTTAATTTTGAATTTCCTGACTGCTACTGGTTTGTATCTCACTCGAACAGGACTTAAACATGTTATTTTTGGTCAATGACTTTCTATGCAGCACACTAGGCAAATGTAATTAAGTAGGCTAAGTTTTGTTCTCAGCTGTCCTCTGAGTTCTTGCATGGGAACTTGGAGTTTCAACAGGAAACACCTGTATGGTAGTTGTATACCAAGCCTTCCCAGGGAATTAATATATAACATTGTTCCTGGGCCTCACTGCTCTTCCCCAAATAGAAAGGCTCAGCTGTATTTGCAGACTGTATTTTTAATTACGAGTGAAAATTCAAACCCTCGGCTTAGAAGGGAGCCTTGTTTATAAGGGTTTATTAGGCTTAGCGATATCAAGGGTCAGCTACATCATTCATATATTTCATCATTCAATATTAGACATATTTTACCCAACAGACCTTTACTAAATGTCTACTCTATGAAAGGATTGTGAAGGTAACAAAGAAATCAGACTTAGATCCCACTCTTTTAAGAAATACATTAATCTTGAATAAAATCCAATTAATTCCTACTTACGTTTGGATAAGATGTTGGCTTTGTGAAAATAGATTGAAAGCATGCTGCTAAAATCCTCTGTGACCTTATCATTTTAGCAAAATAGTGGATTACACATAAAAAAATCTCAACAGAAAAAAATCTAGAAATAAAGGACAAATGTAACAAAACTACACTTTGAATTTCATAGCTGAGCTCCTAGTGAAGTTGGAGAAGTCCTCAGAGACAAAATATTTGCAGGACTGCTGCAACAAATGGCAAGTCAGGCTGAACATGAGGTTGCATTTGTTCTGGTAAAATCTGCAGATTTACCTCACTCAGAGATTTGACTTCTAATAACCAGTGGCCTTAGGAAGTGGAACTCAAATAAGACATGACATTGTAAACAGTGTACTGGAGGGATCTATTGTACCCCACAAGGTAGAGCAGAAGCAAATGCAATTCTGATGGATAGAAATGTGTACAACCTCAACCTCACAGCATCCCTATGAATAAAGCATCAAGGTATAATAGAAAATTAGGACTCGCATCCGAAATATACAAAGAACTGTTAAAATTCAACAATAAGAAAACAAACAATACAATTTAAAATTGAAAAAGGGCATCTAAATAGGAAGCTCAACAAGAAAATATACAGAGAGCAAAGAAGCTATGAAAAGATGCTTAATATCATCTATCTTTAGGAAATTGTAAATTAAAACAATAATGAACTAACACTACATACCTATCAGAATAGGAAAATTTCTAACAGAGCATCAAGTTCTGAGAAGCTGTGGAACAAGAGGAACTCTTACTCATCGTTGGAGGGAATGCAAAATTTCTAACAAAGTTTAGTTTCTTAACAAAGCTAATATAGTCTTACCTCATGATCTAGCAATTGCATTTCAAGATTCTTACTCAAATGAATTGACAATGTATGTTCATACAGACATACATTTATTGCAACTTTATTTTTTTTTCTGAAAACTTGGATGTATTTATTCATTCAATAGGTCAATGGATTTTAAGAAAAACCTATATATAATGGGATATTAATGATAAAAAAGAAGCAAACTATAACTATGAAATGACATGAAAGAATCTTAAAAGCATATTACTAAATGAAAACCAATCTGAAACTGTGATTCAAAATAAATTACATTTTGGAAAAGGCAAAAATAAAGAGATGGTAAAAAGACCAGTGGTTGTCAGAGATTGGCATAGGAAGGGAAGAACAAGTAGGTAAAGCACAGGGGATTTTTAGAGCAATGAAACTGTAAGATACTTTTATGATTTAGCTATTACATATCCCCCAAAGCTCATGTATGAGAAAATGCAAGATCATTCATAGGTGAAATGATTGGGTTATGAGAGCTTTAACCCAATCAGGGAATTTATCCTTTCATAGGGATTAACTGAGAGGTACCTGAAGGCAAGTAGGGTGTGGCTGGAAGAGGTCAGTCATTGGTGGTGTGTCTTGAGGGTATATATTTTGTATCTGATGTCTCTCTGCTTCCCTCCACCACATTCTTCCACCATAATGTACAGCCTCAACTTGAGCCCTGAGCAATGGAGCTGACTGTCTATGGACTGAGACCTCTGAAACTGTGAGCCCTAAATAAACTTTTCCTCCTCTAAAATTGCTCTTCTCAAGGACTCTTGGTCACAGCAGCAAAAAACTGACTAAAACAGATACTATAATGTTGGAATATGATATAATACATTTATCAAAACCCACATAACTGGCTAACACAGAGCAAACTCTAAAGTAAATTCTAGACTTTAGTTAATAATAATAATGTATCAGCATCGATTTATCAAGTATAACAAATATGGTGCACTAATGTACAATGTTAACAAGGAAAAAGTTTAGGAGTGGAGAGAGATAGAGGAAAGAAAATTGTACTTTCTATTCAATTTTTTTTGTAAGTCTAAACTTTGATTTTAAAAAAGTCTTTCAATTTTAAAAATTTATAAAATAAATGTATAAGGAGACTCAAATGGAGTCACTAAAAGAAATTAGCATTTTGGAAATGTCAAATAATCAGTATATTGCATTTTGAATATAAAATTGGAACATTTGAAATATTTTAAGAGCACATTTAAAAGTGAGCAAGAAATAAGAGAAATAAAAACACAAAAAGAAAAAAAAAAACCCAGAAGTGTTTGAAAATTCGCCATATAAATATTCTAGAAAAAATATAATTGAAATTGAAAACTACATAAGGACAGGATTTCTAATTGCAACCAAGATGGAGTAACAGGGTCTACATTTACCCTCCTACCTGAAACAACTTACACACACACACACACACACACACACACACACACACACGAAGCAATGGTTTATAAGACTCTAGGTATCATATATCAAGGGACAATAATATCTATGAGATGAGAAACAAGTAAGGTGAGTTCTATGATTTTCTGAGATCTCTGTCTTGAGAAAGTTTACAAGCCTGGGTAACAGGGAGAGAAACCCAGAAAACTTAGCAGACTTCCTGAGTTGAGGCTACAGAGCTGATAGTTCTGGGAAAACAAGTGGCTAGAAATCACAGTACAGAGAACCTGAAAGGAGAGAGCCCAGTGAAAAAATTCTGCAGATCTGCAGGAAGTCTCTCTTGAGTACTGTCGAGCGTTCTGGTCAGCCTGTGGTTGTGTCAAATTACTAGAGTTTGGAGTTCTTGACACCCAGAAATATTAGAAGTAATAGTGCCTGAAACTCATGGAGGCCTGAGAAGAGTGTCTATTCCCACCAAGTAGATTGGAAAATTTCAAGATTCCCAAGGTTTTTGGTAGAGAGGAGATTAGGGTCTCTTACCTTGAGTGTGTGGAATAGATAATTCTAGACCAAGCACTGCTCCAGTCCCATCCAACATATCTTTAAAGCAAGACCAAAGTGACTAGGCTCTTTTCAAGTAACCTAACTGCATCTGAAATAAAACTAACACTTAACAAGGTGAAATAAAAAGTGCCTCAAATCCAATAAATTTTACCAGGCATGCAAAGAAATAGAAAAATCTAATCCAAATAAGAAATTAAGTCATCAATTGAAGCCAACTCAGATTGGATACAGAGATTAGAATGAGCGGACAAGAATTTTAAATCAAACATTATAACCATATACCATATGTTCAAAAAGTTAAGTAGAGATGTTCAAAAAAAGATCCATATCAATTTCTAGTGATGATTCTTAATTTATTAAATAACTATACGTACATTGGATGTTGCAAAAGAAAATATCCATAAACTTAAACACATAGCAATAAAAATTAATCACGATGAAACCCAGAAAGAGGAGAATTTAAAAAAAAAAAGAATATTCTTAGGAGTTATGTACATTATAAAATGTCTATAATTGGAGTTCCTTAAGGAGATGATAAAGTGGAATATGGAAGAAATATACATTGAAAACATTGCTAAGAGAAATTAGAGAAGACATAATAAATAAATGTAGAGCAATACTGTGTTCTTAACAGTAACTCAATATTGATAAGATATAAAATGATCTCTAGATTGAACAGAATTCTAATACATTTCCTAACAGACTCTTTTGAAGAAATGGACAAACTCTAAATTTATCATGGAAATGCAAAGGATTTAAAATAGCTTAAGTGACTTTGAAAAAGAACAAAGTTGGAGCACTAAGACTACCTGGTTTTAAGACCCCTTATAAAACCAAATAAATCACTATCTTGTTGCGTTAAGATACAGTTCACCAATGGAACGTAACATAGAGTCCAGAAATAAAACCACATGTATATGGACAATTGATTCTGGTCAAGGTAATTCAATGGAGAAAGGATGGTTTTTACAACCAGTGTTGCTATATCAACTGGATATCTATATGGAAAAAAAAAAAAAAGAAAAGGAAGGGAAAAAGAAACTGACTTTGATCCACATCTCATACCATACACAAAACTCAAATGGGTCTCAGACTAAATGTAAGTATAATCATAAACTTCTAAACTATTAGAAGAACACATGAGAAAAAGTCTTTATGACCCTGGTTTAATAAAAAAAAATCTTAATTACAACACCTAAAGCACACTCTATAAAAAAAACAAATTAATAAATCAAAGTTAATTGATATTAAAAATGTCTAATCTTTGAAATGTACCATGAAGAGAATGAAAAGATAATCTATCACCTGAGAGAAAACTTTTGAAAATCATATCTTATAATAAATTCATAACCAAAATGTATCAAAAACTTTGAAAATTTATTTTAAAAACCCCAAATTATCCATTTAAAAATTTGACAAAATATTTGAAGGTACACTTCACCAAAGAATATGTACAAATGACAGATAAACATATATAAAGATGCTCAACATTAGTAATTAGGTAAATGTAACTTAAACCACAATAGCATACTACTACATACCTATTAAAAAGTTTGATTTTTTTTTAAAAAAAACCTAAGCACATCAAAAGTATATGCAAGGATGTGGAGAAGCTATAATATAGCAATACTGAAAACATTTTGATACTCTCTTAAAATTATAAACATGAACATATCATATTATCTGTGTTAGTCTGTTTTTCATCACTGTGCAAAAAATACCTGACAAGAATGACTTAGAGGAGAAAATGTTTATTTGGGGCTCACGTTTCAAAGGTTTCAGTTCCTGGTTGGCCTTATTGCTCTAGGTCCAAAGTGAGGCAAAGCATCAGTGTGGAAGAGTGTGGCAGAGAAAAGTAGCTCAGGAGATGGTGGCCTGGAAGCAGAGTCGGGGAAGGGGCTACAGGGAAGACGTACCCTTCCAGGACACACCCCCAGTGACCCATCTCCTCCAGCATGCTCCACATGCCTATAGTTACCATCCAGGCGGTCCAAAGTAGGACGGACTAAGTAAGTTACAGTTCTCATAATCTAATCATTTCACCTTTGACTATTCCCACATTAACTCAGGAGCTTTTGGGGGAATCTTATATCTAAACCGTAACATTACCCACCACTTGAAAGCTTATGTTCATATGAAACTTGAAGGTAAATTTGCATGACAGATTTACTTTTTTAGATAAAAACTGGAAATAATCCATTCTACTTTGTGAATGGAAGAACAAACTGTTGGAATGGAATATTACTCAGAAACAAAAAGGAATAAACTATTGTTACAAGCTGCCACCTGAATGATGCTAAAAATAATTATGGCAAGTGGGGGAAGTCAAACAAAAGAACACATATATTAAGACTCTATGGAAATAGAAAAATTGGTTAACATGAGGGTAATCATAAGTCATCAAAGGTAATCAAAACTAAGTATAAATTTTATAAAACAATATCAAGAACAACAATAAGCCCAGTGCAGTGGTGCATGCCTGTAATCCCAGCGGCTCGGGAGGCTGAGGCAGGAGGACTGGGAGTTCAAACCCAGTCTCAGCAACTTAGTGAGGCCTTAAGCAACTCAGTGAAACCCTATCTCTAAATAATATATAAAAGAGGTCTGGGGATGTGGCTTAGATGTTAAGTACCCTGGGTTCAATCCCTGGTTAAAAAAAAAAAAAAAAGAAAAAAAAGTAAACTATCTAAAAGTAAGAAACAAAGTAGAATTAGAATACTGGAAATAAATAACTTTTTAAGAAATGAATATAAGTTAATACCAGTGGTTGAGTTCTTTTCTCCAGTATATTCAGGACATGATTACATATGGAGGAGGCAAAGAATTGGATTGAACTAAGTTTTAAGTTTTTCAAGAAATGTGTGTCCAAGAGTGAGAGGAGCAAGTGTGTGGGGGTGTATAATAGGAAGTTATAATTAGAGATCAAGAAACATAAGCTGAAAACATGGAAATTAAGATTTAAGGGAAATAAGGCTCATTGACATTGCAGCACATCTCAATGTAGTCAAAGAATTATTGAAATTTGGGTAGTAGAGATAGTGAGGTGAGAAGATGGACAGTATTGGTCAAGGAGTTCAACAGTCATTCCTGAGATGATGGAAGATGTACAATTATTGGAATTTCAAGCTTTAGGATAGATCTTTGAAGTACAGAAGACAAAGAACCGAGAGCCTGGACGTTTCAAAACAGTTTACATTGATATTGAAATCACTAAGAATGAAGACAATCATATAGGACGGAGTGACAGTGAACTGTTAAAATAAACTTTTAACAAATAGCAGGCTGAATAATATTCCATTGTGTACATATATACCACAGTTTCTTTATCCATCTATTGAAGGGCATGTAGATTGATTCTATAATCTAGCTATTGTGAATTGAGCTGCTATAAATATTGATGTGGCTGCGTTAAGGTAGTATGCTGATTTTAAGTCCTTTGGGTATAAACTGAGGAGTGGGATAACTGCATCAAATAGTGGGTCCATTCCAATTTTCTGAGGAATCTCCATACTGCTTTCCAGAGTGGCTGCACCAATTTGTAACTCCATCAGCAATGTATACGTGTACCTTTTCCCCACATCCATGCCAACACCTATTATTGCTTATATTTTTGATGATAGCCATTCTAATTGGAGTGAGATGAAATCTTAGGGTAGTTTTGATTTGCATTTATCTAATTACTAGAGATGTTGAACACTTTTTCACATATTTGTTGATCACTTGTATATCTTCTGTGAAGTGTCTTCCCAGTTCCTTAGCCCATTTATTGATTGGGTTCTTTGTATTTTTGGTGTAACGATTTTAAGTTCTTTATAAATTTTGGAGATTAGTGCTCTATCTGAAGCACTTCTGGAAAAGATCTTCTCCCACTCCGTAGGTTTCTCTTTTCACATTATTGATTGTTTCCTTTGGTGAGAAAAAGTTTTTTAGTTTGAATCCATCCCATTTATCAATTCTTGTTTTCATTTCTTATACTCTAGAAGCAGGTAAATGGATGGAGTTGGAAATATCATGCTAAGTGAAATAAGCCAATCCCAAAAAACCAAAGGACAAATGTTTTCTCTGATAAGTGGATGCTGATACATAATTTGGCGGGAGTTGGGGCAGGGGGTAAGGAAAGAATAGAGACGCATTGGAATGTGTGGATGAAAAGGACAGGGAGGAGGGGTGGGGAAAGAAAAGATGGTGGAATGAGACAAATATCATTACCCTATGTACGTGTATGATTACATGAATGGTGTGAATCTACAGCATGTACAACCATAGAAATGAAAAATTGTACCCCCCCAAAAAATAAAATAAAATAAAAAAGAAAAAGAAAAAACCCAACAAATATCAGGAAGATTCCAGGGGCTTATAGATATATGGGTAACAAACCTTGTTATATCAAGAGTTTAAAAATGAAGGTTTTTAAGGAGGAAGGAAGGGCAAGCTTTTGGAAATGGCAGTGACCAAGAAGAGGTACTCCTCACCACTGGCTCCAAAGGTAAGAGGATGATAGGAAGAAACAAAGCCCCACTTGACTTTGTTGCCACGGAGGAGGATCCTAGGGGACAATCAAGTTTCCCCCAGAGAAAGGAACATTCAGAAGAGAGGTTGACCATGTAGAGAATTTCAGTGGTGTCAGACTCTGAGTTCCAAGAAATGTTGATGAAACCGTTTAGGAAGAAATCTTGTTTATCTATGAACTATGAATAGATTTTGTTTGGTAAACTGTGTACTGAAGCAGATGTTTATGTGTAGATGGTGTTTGTATTTGACTTCCTATCCAATAAAGATTTCTTTATGGTAATATCGTTGACAACATCATGGATCTTATTTTTGTTCTCCTAGTATAATGTCTATATATATAAATATAAATGAATAGCTAGTATCTTTAATGTGGCTAAGCCATAGATTGTAAATAAACCACTGGTTCGAGAAGTATCACAACACAATTAGCACACATCAATGGGGAACAGGCCTTCACCATAACTGGCAGGAACACTCATTTCCACTGTTTCCTGCTTGCCTGGTTAAATAAGGACCTCTATGTTGATATTTCTCAATCCTTGGAATAGAACATGTTCATTATGATTGGCTACAAGGTGTAATTCCCTTTTCGGCAAATCCTAGTTCCCCATTGCCTCATTTGACACCATGCAATGTGCAGCGCAGGTGCAGAGGAAGTTAAGGGGTGGGGCTGGGACTGAGTCCACTCTGCCAGGTCACTGCTTCCTCCTCTTTTCCTGAGATTTAAGGAAGACAAAGGAACTGCCAGTGCCAGGAGCCAGCTCCCACATCAATAGCCCACCACTCAAACAGGTGGCCTAAAGAGGGGAAAGCTAATTGTGCTCCAACTGCAGCCCTGGCTGGGTAAACGCATTCTCAGGCAGGCCATGGAGACAAACATCTTCTGCTGTGTTTCCATGAACTGTATTCATATGGGATGGTTTCCTAGTTATGAAGATAAGGATCACACTATCTTGTCTTGGTGTGATGAGAAAACTCCTAAAATCCCTGCAATAAATAACTTAAACATTAGAGCTTATGCCAATAAGCTCAATATTGAACTCAATATTATTTAGCTTTTGTCCAAATAAAGGATTTAAAAATTCCTTTTATTATACATCCCAGATTTTGATGTGATTAGATTAAGCCAGTATATGAAAAATTTTTAAGAATTCTTATTTCAGCTATACATCCTTATGAAACTTTAAATTTTTAAGCAAGACAGTTAAACTTTCACAGTGCTTCTCTTTTGTTTTATTTTGATGATGGCTGTGAATTTCACTGTTCTTCAGAGAGGAAAGAAAATCAAACTCATAATATTTCCTCTAAATTTTACATTTCAGAATATCTTTAGCGACTAAGACTAGTCATGCTTACTGCAAAGTGATATGTCAAGCTTGTTTTTTAAAGTCTAAATAACTAAGACTCAAAACTAGTATGGCAGATGACTCTGTCATTGGATCAAATTGTGCTTTATGGTTTTCCTCAAAGCCATAGTAATGTTCAGCAATTTTTTTTCACCAACTTTTGCTTAAGAAATAGTTGGTGTTTTAAGCATGTCTGTTATTATGCAAATTATTTTCCAAGGTTCTTAAAACATATATGTGTGTTATTTTATCATTTTATTCACCATAGTATCACAGTGGGTAGTGAATCTCATGGCATTTTAAAAATCATTCTGAGTTCTGATTTAAGCCTTGTTGTAAAATCAGTGCCTATCAATATGATCATCTTTGTTATTCAAATTGATAGAACATGCAAAAATTTCTATTCATAACTACAATATTCATTTATTATTGTTTGTTAGCTTTTTTAAAAATTATTATTGTATACAAATGAGATACATGTTGTTTCTCTATTTGTACATGGAGTCAAGGCATACCATTTGTGTAATCATACATTTACATAGGGCAATGAAGTTTGATTCATTATTTTTTTTCCCTTCCCCCCCCACCCCTCCCACCCCTCCCACTCCTCTTTTCCCTCTATACAGTCCTTCTTTCCTTCATTCTTACCACACTCCTTATCCCTAACCCTAAACCTAACCCTAACCCTAATGCTAACCCCTCCCACCCCCCATTATATGTCCTCATCCGCTTATCATCGAGATCATTTGTCCTTTAGTTTTTTGAGATTGGCTTATCTCACTTAGCATGATATTCTCCAATTTCATCCATTTGCCTGCAAATGCCATAATTTTATCATTCTTCATTGCGGAGTAATATTCCATTGTATATATATGCCACAGTTTCTTTATCCATTCATCAACTGAAGGGCATCTAGGTTGGTTCCACAATCTGGCTATTGTGAATTGAGCAGCAATGAACATTGATGTGGCTTTATCTCTGTAGTATGCTGATTTTAAGTCCTTTGGGTATAGGTCAAGGAGTGGGATAGCTGGGTCAAATGGTGTTTCCATTCCAAGCTTTCTGAGGAATCTCCATACTGCTTTCCAGAGTGGCTGCACTAATTTGCAACCCCACCAGCAATGTATGCGTGTTCCTTTTTCACCACATCCTCGCCAACACCTATTGTTGCTTGTGTTCTTGATAATTGCCATTCTAATTGGGGTGAGATGAAATCTTAGGGTAGTTTTGATTTGCATTTCCCTTATTACTAGGGATGTTGAACATTTTTTCATATATCTGTTGATTGCTTGTACATCTTCTTCTGTGAAGTGTCTGTTCATTTCCTTAGCCCATTTGTTGATTGGATTATTTGTATTCTTGGTGTAGAGTTTTTTGAGTTCTTTATAGATTCTGGAAATTAGCGCTCTATCTGAAGTATGGTTGGCAAAGATATTCTCCCACTCTGTAGGCTCTCTCTTCACATTGCTGATAGTTTCCTTTGCTGAGAGAAAGCTTTTTAGTTTGAATCTATCCCAGTTGTTGATTCTTGCTTTTATTTCTTGTGCTATGGGAGTCCTGTTAAGGAAGTCTGATCCTAAGCCAACAAGTTGAAGATTTGAACGTACTTTTTCTTCTATAAGATGCATGGTCTCTGGTCTGATTCCGAGGTCCTTGATCCATTTTGAGTTGAGTTTTGTGTAGGGTGAGAGATAGGGGTTTAATTTCATTCTGTTGCATATGGTTTTCCAGTTTTCCTGTTAGCTTTTACCTTATGTCTCTATGTGCTTATTTGGGAGGGAAAAAATTGGTGAATTTTAAGAAGTTATTTTCCCTAAATCAAAGTTTTGTTCAACAAGTGGATAGTTAAGAAAGTTACATTTGTGTTGCAGAAAAATTTTTTCTAGTTTTTATTGTCAATGACTATAGTTGTTTACATCCAAAGTACTAAATATTTTACCCGAGAGTGCTCAAATATCTAATGCTCTGGTTTCTTGCTCATAATACACATAGCATTTCCTAAATAATTGTGTCTGGATCACCAGTAGGTTCCCACCTACTGAGTGAAAAAGGCACTGTTCTTCAAAGTGCTGTATCAGACCTTCCAGAAGGGACCAGGCCCTGCCACCCACTTGCTACCCAATCTCATCTTCTGGCCCCTTACCAGCTCATCCTGGTCACATCCACTGCCTTGTTTTCCCAAACGTGCTGCACACTCAGTGCCTTTGTCAATACTGTCCTTGTGATCTGGGGTGCTCTTTCTCAGGTATATGGGACTGGCACCTCACTTTCTAAAACTTTTGTTTAAAATCTCTCTTGAACAGGAAGGTCCCCTAACCCACTCTCTATTTAATATTTCTCTCAATACTCTCTTCCCTTCCTTCTTACTCTACCTCACTTTCCTTCATTGACTTACCCCCACCAGATACCCTGCACATGCATTTGTATATTTGTCTCATAGCACTAAGATGCAATATCCATTATGTCAACACCATATAATATTCACTGACTTCAAATGGAAAAGAACATCTATTAATACATGAACAGCAGGGAATCTTTTTCTAAGTACTCTGCTCATCCAAATTTGTTTAAAGTGGTTCAATATTCTTTTTCAATTGCTGTATCCTGGCAACATGGAAAGGATATTTAGTGTTATGAATAATCTATGAAGGGATAATTGCAAATATTCAAGGTTAAGTCAGTAAGGCATGGACTTAGTTTTATTTAGTTTTTAATATACCATTCGATTTTTTTGAAAGCAAAATGATGCCTTTTTGAAAAATAAAAACCATATTAAATCTATAATATCTAAATAAAACATAAAGACATTTTAGGCTATCATCAAGAAACTTCTCAGATTGTTGTTATGCATTTTGCCAATAAAATTTAAATATTGAGTTTGTTTTTATGAAAGTAAATGCAAGAATCCAAAAAACCAAATTGCCAATTGGTGGAGAGGAGGAGTGAGAAAAGGAATTAATTAAGTTTCATCTAACAGTATACAGCAGGTGGCCATTTCACTAACTGAAGTCTAGATTGAAAATTCAAGAAAAGATTGCTGGAAAGAAAGGTACAAGTGGGACGGTGGGTTGCTTTAAGAGTCTTTTGTACATCTAATTGTAGTTGGATGTACAATCAGAGACAATCAGAGTTAGAGATGTGAATCTTAGAACAAACCCCCAAAACCAAAGGCCGGATGTTTTCTCTGATATGTGGATGCTAATTCACAATAAGGAGTGAGGGATAGGGAAGAATAGAGTTACTTTATATTAGGTAGAGGGGAGTAAAGGAAGGAATAGGTGTATGGGGGTAAGAATGATGGTAGAATGAAAGAGACATTATTACCTCATGTATATATATGACTGAATGACCCATGTGATCCTACAATATATATGACCAGAAAAATGAGGGATTATACTCCATTTATGTCTGATCTATCAAAATGTATAAATGCATTCTACTGTCATGTATGACAGATTAGAACAAATAAAAAAGTTTTAAAGTATATTCTGGAAAAAAATTAGAACAAGCAAAATATAATATAGTCATTGAAAATGCATGTATAAGAGATTAGCGAGGGTGTGTATGTCAGGATGGATAAAGAACATTTTCATAAATATTTAATATACTGAATTATTTTAATTTCCTTATGGCAATAATTTATTATTATTATTGTTATTTACAACAAATACCTGAGACAAACATTTATTTCGATGCATAGTTTTGGAGTTTACAGTCCATGACTGGTTGGTCCTATTGCTTTTGGTCCTGCAGCATGGCAGTATATAATAGCAGAAGGTCCATGGTGGAGCAAAACCATTCACTCACTCATGACCAGGATGCAAAGGAGAGAAAGAGGGGCCCTACAGTCTCCTTCCAGGGTCCCAAAATCTCCTTCCAGGTCACACTTGCAATAACCTGAAGATCCCTCATGAGGTCCCACCTCTTGAAGTTTTCACCCCTCCCCACTGCACCAAGATGGGGAGCAAGTCTTTAACATATGGGCCTTTGAGATATATTCTGGATCCAAACTATAGCAGGAAGTTCCATTTTTGTTAACATAGATATTATAAATTTTATGTTCCTTGATTCAGTTTTTGATCTTGCTAAATTCTATTTGGTTAGTAAATCATGGTTGAAGTCAAAGAATGAGTCTCTAATTAGCAATTGCCAGTGAAAAGCATTGACCAAAACAAAGAAAAATTGTTAAAAATAGTGCAGTGTGTGTCCGTTAGCTATTGCTACTGAAGCCGGGGAACAAAAGGCAGTCAGTGTAGATGATAAATAATTGGGTCCTATCAGGAAGATTAGAGCTGGTTGGAAAGGAAAGAAAATCAAATGCAGACATCTCCAAAGCCCCTTCCCCTCCTTCTCCAACCTGTTGCTAAGGGTACCTGCCCAGCAATTGTTTTCCCTGCAGGGAGTTGCGGGAGTTGTTAATTAATGCCTCCTGGGCTGCTACCTTGCTGCCTGGACCACTCTACCTTTTGGGTAAATTGTCACATATGCAGGATGGGGAGAGGAGAGAGGCAAGATAAGGGGAGAAGACAATGGGAGAACAAAGGAGTTCTAAAATGTATAAAAGGGCAAGACATCCCCACTTTCTCAGCTCTGGAGCCCCTTCTCTGTGGAGAAGTCTATCTCTGTTCTATCTTTTAATTAAAACTTGCTCTATGCTTGCCTCCATTTCTTGGGAAATGGAACTTGGCCCTGATTGATTTCCATCACTGCCGGTATCACTACCATGATGCTGCATAAGCAACTATGCCCAATTCTCAGAGATCTGAAACAACCATCATTTATTCTCAGATTTGTGGTTCATTGATCCATGGGCTCAGTTACACAGATCTGTTGATCTTAACTGGGCTTGGTGTTGTGTCTAGGCTTAAGCTGGAGGTTTGCTGATTAAGGCTGTATGTGGCTGTAGGTATGCTCTTCTCATGTTTATAGCAAAGGTAGAAGAGAGGTAGGTCAAGGACATAAGCACTTTTTATCTTTGGTCATGTGACACCTAGAAACACTTCATTGTAAGTCATAAAACTGAGCCTAAAGTCTCTGTGTGTGGGAGCACTTTCTTCTTTTAAGTCAGTACAAGATCTCTTGTCACAGGGCATGGGTATAGGGAGGGAAGGAGAACCAGACTGATTATACTGCAGTCAATCCAATACCACAATACAACAATATTTTGCTTGATTGGGTAAAATAAAAGCTTGATGATCCCAAGAAAATAAATCTAATAAATGCTTAAATGAGGGGCATTTTGTATCCAGTTTAAAAATCATTGGACTTTTCAATATTGCTGTCATCCTAAGTATCCTTCCTCCTTCCTGTTTTAGAAGTACCCTTGAAACATACATCAAAAATTTAATTTTACCTTTTGTAAAATTAGCTGTTCATCTCAAAGCCACATATGTGAAACTGGTGGTTAAAGAAACACCATTAAATCACTATCTGTAATTGGATGTAGGGAACTGGTATCCCATTGTTAGAAATATCTTACATCCTGTCTGATATTAATATTGATTATTTGGCTTTTGTTTCTTGGTGCTTACCAGGTGGTACTGCTTTCTTTCTCTTTTTTCTTTTCTTTTCTTTTTTTTTTTTTTTGATAACTGGGGATTGAGCTCAGGGGCACTGAACCACATCTGCAGCCTTATTTTGTATTTTATTTAGAGACAGGGTCTCACTGAGTTGTTTAGTGTCTCATTTTTGCTGAGGCTGGCTTTAAATTCTGGATCCTCCTGCCTCCGCCTCCACAGTTGCTGGAATTACAGGTGTGCACCACTGTGTCTGGCTACTTTTTTTCTAAGTTTTTAAGGCATTTCATTTTAGAAGTGTATTCATTTTTATAGTCCCATCTGATAATCTGCTTCTTAATCAAAAAATTTAATCCACCAATTTTTATTGTACCTTCTCTTTTGCTTAGAATTCTATCTACATAATCATTTTTCCATTTTCTCTTTTCCTTCTTTGCTTGTTTTGGTTTATTTTGTTTTTCCTTTCTGGCTTTCTATTAGATTAGTAATATTTTTCTTCTTCATTCCCTTTGCAAGTTTGGAATTTATATGTTGTATTTCTATTTTATTTTCACATGCATGTATTTCAGTATAACTTTCTCTCAGAATTTCTCCTATGTTTCATCCTCTTCCTTGAATAAAATAAACCATTACACTGAACTGCTCTCCTGTTCCATATCCTCATTGCCATCTGTTTTGTGTGCCTTCAGATAAAATCTGCCTTTCTACTTTGGGAGAGTTTTCTCTTTGTCCTTGATAGCCTGCATCTCCACTGTGGTGTATCTAAATATGACTTTACTTTTAACCTACTCAGAGTCTAAGCACTCATATCTTCAAACCTAAAACCTTTAGTTACTCACTCTTTTGATATTATTTTCCAGTTATTCCTCATATTTTCTTTTTTTGGAGTGCCGATTATTATGTGGCGAGTCCTCTCAGTCTATTAACTGTTTAATTCTTTTCCATCTTTATCTCTCTGCAGTGTTCTGGCAGAATGTCTCAGTATTTTCTCCTTGTTCACTAATTGTCTCTATTCCTGGAGCCAATCTAGAGATTTTCTGCTTTTGTTTTTATTTCAATTACTGTATCATTTGTCATATTTTTGCTTCACCACTCTGTTTTTACTATTCACTATATTGTTATTTTCTATTTTCTTCTTTTTTCCCATGGTCTTGTTCCTTCTTATGTGTTCTTGAGGATCTTTAACGTGTACTTGAAGTTGATTTTCATATTGCTCTATTCTATTCTCAATTTATCTACCCTAAATTCTTCTCAGGGCAATTAAATTGGAATTCTCTATGAATTTTGGAACACTGGTTTCCAGATTCATCTTGGCTAGAAGTCTTTCATGTTCTGCAGTGTATCCGAAGACCTTTCTCCCATAGTGATAGTATTAAATACTGCAAATCCAGGTGCCAATAATGTCATTGCCCTCACTTTTAGGCCTTATCTACTCCCTATTGTCTTAGTGATGCAATTTTATAAAAGTTCTACCTATTGGTTCACATAAAAGTGTGTGCCACTCTTCTGACATTCCATTCATGTCAGGGAGTGTACCACTGTAACTACTCCTCGGGCTCTGAGTTCTAGCTTAGTCCCATCTCCTTTGGGGCTCTTTCAGTTTTTAATTCCCTGGGAGACTAAACCGCCAGACGTTTCAACCTGTTTTTACTTTCGGAACCAGCGAATCTCATCTACTTCTGTGTATTTCTTTTCCATTTTTTGATCAAGGACATGCATATCTTATCACTGAGAGAGTGATTGAAGTTAATTGCTTTAATTTTGTTTCATTTAAAATTCCAATATGAGATAGTTTATGAGACACAGTGGACATTGTTCATTTTGGGTGAAATGGAAATGGCAGATATTAAGCTAATTTAATTAAGCTAGGTTGTCCTCTGCATATTACAGTATTACAATTGTGGGTTGTTTTTGTTGTTGTTGCAGTTGTTTTATTTTGTTTTTTTCACACTGCTCTTATTTAGGTAAGTAACTCAGGGACCCTTTGATAAAGAATGAAATAGAGTTTGATGCAGTTCCTTTATTTGATAAAAACAGGATAGCCAAGTTTTTTTTTAAATAAAGAATTTGTAGTATATGCCCTTTTGAATGCTAATATTCGTTTGATGAATTTAATGACATTTTATTTAATTTTTTTAAAAATTGGCAAACTGGACCTAAAGTCTTATTGTCTCCTAAAGAGCAGATGTTCTTAATATAATGTTCAGGGAGCAGGACAAAAATAAGGTTTGAATGCTTTAAACCCTGGTTCTAAAAGATTAACAATCTTTCATTCAATGGGTACTTTTCTTTCTTCAAATGTTCATGTGACAGATAGCTTATCAATGTGTATTGTATGTTACAAATGAACTTGTCAGAAAAGGAATTATAGATGTCCGGGCACCAGAGATAACTTAACCTTGGGGCCCATTTCCCATGCCCCACCCCTGTATAATGTGCAGTTTTCTTTTCTTAGGAAGAAAAATTCTTTTCATTATTATCAGAAAATGATTATTTTAGTAAATTAATTCCAGAATTATCCAGATTTTACATATCCAAATGTTGCTTATGCTTTTCACTGGAGAGATACAAATGTAAAATGTACAGTATGAGGGATTACCATTGTGCTTCTGAGGTGAGAATAACATGTTTGAGGATAGGCTTGTCATTAAAATCTAAGGACCATGACTTGGAAAGACCTCTGAAGAAACTTGAAGGTAAAAAGTTTGATAAATTCTCAACTGCATTAGGCAGAAACAAACATTAATCCAGAGGAACTTCATATATACTATTTTAAAACATGCTTATTTTTCTGAAGTTGACAGTTAACATTTTACACAGCATGCGAACCAACTTTTTTTTAAAACAAGATTTCAAACTGTTAAACAGCAGTTATTATTGTACAGAAAAAATTTCCAACAAAACCCTGGGAAAAAGTAATGCATGAAGATAAAATAGAAGGAACTAATTTACCAAGACTGAAATTAAATCAAATTAGGAAAGTTTTATTTCATTCAATGAGCCCTTGAGAAGAAGAAAAGAGGACAGTCTCAAAATGTCCAAAGTTCTATACATGCCATGCTCATCAGGGGCAAACTGTGGGAAGAAAAGATAAGAGAACCAGAGAAAGGGAACTTAGGATTTTAGATCTCCTAAACATAATGACTACTCCATAATTTCTGAGACAAAGAAAGAAAATAAAACTCAAAGCTATTTTTGTATCACATTTTTCATACAATATAGAAAAGCATCAATTACCCATATCCAAGACTGGAGAGGGAGGCAGAGATTACATGCAGACCAATTCCCCATCTTCTTCCCCTATCTAATGCCACCAGGTATTCTGAGGTCTACATACAACTAACTTGGGGCATCCAAAATATCTTCTTGAGAAGGTTAAAACAGAATAGGTCAAGCCACAGACTGTGTGGGCCACTACCAGTAACAACTGAGGAGTGGGTCTTCGAGGAGGGGGTTGTTCCAGTCCTAAGTGGCAGGGGGAGGCATCCTAATGACTATCTAATCCTAATCACCTTTCAAAGACCCCTTCTCCACCTGCTCCAAACACCATCAACTTGTGAATTTAGAGATTAAGTTTCCAACACTTGAAATATGGGGGACACAGTCAAACCATTATAATATAAAATAACTATTACAATTTAGGCTCTGTTAATTAGAAAGTCAGTGGGCTTATTTTAATAGCTAAAGATATGGGGTATGTCAGTTTATAATGTTACAATTTTTTCCAGAGTTGGGAATCAGTAGGGGCCTCACAAATGCTAGCTGGTGCCCTACCTCTAAGCCACATCTCCAGCTCAAAAATCTTTTCAATAAGTATTTTTTATTATATATAACTTACTTTGTATAATTATTACCTCCTTCTCCTTTTTGAGGGCCTATTCTTACCACAGCATGAGAGATCAGGGAACACAGTATCATGGCCAAAACCACAGGCTCTACAGACTGGTCACTGCTGGTGGGACCTTCAGCAAGGCACTTAGCTGATCTGTGCTACTCTGTAAAATGAGGATAATCATTCCTAATTCAATTTGTAAATATTCAAAAATTTTAATACAGTTTAAAATATACTTAAGGTGAGTAGTACATATAAGCTTTAAAAAAATAAGAGGTACAAATATAATTAAATGTTACATGATTTTTTAATTTTTATAAAAATTTTCAGGTATACCATTAATTACAATATTGCTATGAAGTATACATTGTGGCCTCTAGTTTTCAAATATGGGATCTGAGCAAAAGAGTTGCTCAGGCCCCAGAGAGTCCAGGATACAACCCACTGTGCTTCATTCACCCTTTTCAATTGACTTGAGCAGCGCACAGGAAGAAGACAATTCATCAGAAGAGCCCACCAGCTTGTTTGATGTTATTTCTCATCATAGATGCTCCCCAACTTACCCTGGGTTACATCCTGATAAACCCATCATGAGTTGAAAACATCATGAGTTGAAAATGCACTTAGTCTATCGAGCATCATCATAGCTTAGTTACATGGCAGGGAAGCGCTGTTCCCCTTGTGATGACATGGTAGCTGGGAGCTGAAGCTCACTGCCTCCGCACAGCATGGTAGCACATACCATTAGCCTGGGAAAAGATCAAACTTCAAAATTCAATGTGTGGTTTCTACTGGATGCATGTGGGTTTTGCACCATCATAAAGTGAGGGGAAAAAAAAATATCAGACCATACTAAGTCAGGGACCATCTAAACACTGAGCACAGTATCAGTCCATGGGCAAGGAAGAGACTCAATCTCTGAGCCTGTGCTCAGAGGATCCAGGGTAGCCTGGTCATTGCTGTGGGCAAGTGGAGCCACAGACTCTGACACCCCCAGGGGCAAGTAAGGAAGTGACTGTTGATAATTAAATTCTCTGTAACACTTTCACTTCTTTTGGTTCTTAGAAACAAATCAAAGACACTATGAACAGAATGTAAACCAGCCTTTGTAGATTTGCCCTCTACTATAATTAGATGCTCACTCTTAATGCAGAATTCTGTTTATATAATGAAACATGCCAACCTCTATACTCTGGAAACTGCTTCTTCAATTCTCTGTGCTCCTGTTCTTATAAAGACTTGAAAAAGGGGTACTTTACAATGCTGATAACTACCGGTGTTGAATCCCTAAACCTTGGAGTCCTCAAATTACAACAGGGATAAAAGCACATTGTAAGAACATTAACTAATGAAACACAAATTCAGAGTGGTTTTTCTGTTGTTTTTTTACTTGGGATTGAACCCAGGGTGCTGTAATACTACACTACACCCCTAATCCTTTAATTTTTTTTTTTAAATTTTAAGACAGAGTCTCTTTAAGTTGCTGAGGTTCTCACTAAATTGCTGAGACTGACCTCAAACTTATGATCCTCCTGCCTCAGCCTCCCATGTTGCTGGTATTACAGGTGTGTGCCTGCCTAGTAAGTGTAAAATTTCCTAAAGGATAAGAATCCTAAGGAGAATTCGCTTTGATTTACAGACATGAAACATCAACAGCACAAATGAAAAAAAAATGAAACCTTATTATTTAATAAATACAGCATCTTTTGAGGAAATAAATATTTCAAAATTTGAGGTATATAGAAGAGGGAGATAAAAAGAGATACACACGAAATGTTGGGAATCTTTCCCTAGCAGATAGACAAAGGAGGTCATAGGGGTCACTTTCAGAGGGAAGTGATAAAGAGATGAAGGTTCAGGGAACCATAAAGAAGGAAATCCTGGGAGAATAAACTGATAGCATTGTTGCAGAGACTTATCAAGGTCTGGAAAGCAATGTTTTCAATGTGACTTGGAATTAGAAGAGAGAGATGCTAAACTTTGCTTGGCTGCCCAAATCTTCTCTGGTTTCATAAGACAGAGTGTACTTTCTTGAAAAAGATGGGATGCATTTCCAGCAGGTATTCTGTAGGGTTTCTTTGCAATACAAAGGTGCAGGAGTAGGATACATTTCTATCTGTAAGCAATCTGCCGATTGGTAGGAATTTATGTATGTATTTACGCCCAGATAGTAAAAATTAGAGAGCAATGATTTAAAATGATAGCTTTAAAGACATTATCACAGCCCTCATGGTACTGCTAAAATATTCAGAATATTATTGACACCTGCGTTTCATTGTTTTATGTTGCTCGAAGTATGATTTGTATAAAAAAAAAAAGAAAGAAAAGAGAAAAGGAAAGAAAAGAAAAAAATCCAAACTTCAGGAAGATGGATTTTTAAATGTAGATAAAATGGACAATTTATAGAAAAAGAGAAAGCCTAAAAGGAACATTTGCCATGGGGGGAAAAAAAAGGGAAAGTAGTTAAAAAGCTTTTCTGTGGACCAGTGTCAGACCTCAGTGGCTTCAGACTTTTTGCTTCATCCTCCAAAGAGCATTCTACAAATTATTTAATCTTGAAGTTCCTCAACTATTCCAGTCCAGGGAAAAGGAGGCAGACTCCCCCCCCCCCCACATTTTGACAGATTCTTTTAAAAAAGGAAGAAATGAAAACTGTCTTCAATTATAATATACTAATAACTATGTAAAAATATTACTAGCAAACAGAATTCAGCAATACATTAAAACAAAACTACACATCACGACCCAGTAAAATTTATTCTGGGAATTCAAGAGTGGCTAAATATCAGAAAAGCCATTAATAAAATGTAACATATCAATAAAGTTAGAATAAAATATTCTTAGGGTCATATCTTCTCTTCATAGACACAGAGAAAACATTTGGTGAACTACAACACCCCTCATGTTTTAGGAAAACACAGGACTCAACAAAATTGCAATGATAAATAAATACTTAATTTAGCAATATACCTTACATATAACCTATACCATATAGCCATCATCTTATTTCATGGGGGAACACTTTTGCAAAATCCAGAAAAAGAGCAGATGCACACTTTGATCACAGATAAATGTTAATATTGGAATATATAAAAAGCTGCTAAAATAGCAAGGCAAAAGCCAATAACTATACAAATTGAGCTAGAATTATGTATAATTCTATGATAATTTGAGGTCACAATGATACTAAATTGAAAGAACTTTCTCTAATTTTAAAATGAGCTATAGAAGATGAGAAGAGAGAGCTGACAGAGTAATAAGTTATGTTTTAAAAATTTTGAATCATGTGAAAAGATGCTGTACCCACTCACGAAGAGAAAAATAGAGATTAGGAGCAAGACTGCTATTTCATTTCTCCTGTGTTAGTTTGAAATTTTTTTTCCAAATTTGATAAGTCCTCTGTTCAAGAAATTGTAAGTAAACATGCAATCTCCTTTATAACTGATGAGATTGCAAATCTATAAAAACCAAAGGAGGCAGCTTTAGCAATATCTAGAATCATTGCACATGAATTTGCAATGATTCTGACCAAGTAAGACCAATTCTAGGAATCAATCACAAATATAACATGGTTTGTGTTAAAGCTATTTTACTTAGTGCTATTTCAAAAGCAATGTGCTAGAGAGAAGGAAGTATATACAAGAAGACTGTTGGAATAAAATGTGGTGGACCCAAGCAGTGAAGTACTATGCAACCATGAAAAGGAAAGAGGAGTATCTTTATGTACTGGAATGAAGTGTTCCCAGTATTCATTAAGTAACACACACAAATACACACTCACACACACACACTAACTAGGTTTAGAGACTGGCCAGTTTGGATTGGAGGAATGTGGAAAGATATGTGAGGAAGGTCCACAGAAGAAAAAGCACTTGCTATGGCATATGGATAATTCAGAATTAACAATATTTGATTAGTTTATGGGGCAAGAACAACAACAACAAATTGAGCTACAAAAGCAAATAGAATCATAGCGGTTTGCTGGCAGTTTAATCCATGATATTTTTATTTACATAAACATTAATGTAAGATTTAATTATGCAATGAAATGTGATATAACTAAAATGGGGAGACACAATGTAATGTAAGGAGGGCGAGTTCTTAATATGCATGTTGAAAACCAACGAATCAAGAAATAACTCTGGAAAGCTTAACCATGGGAATGGGGAAGCAGTTACTGAAGCCTTTTGCCTCCACTGAATTGGGCTGAGTTATGTAAGCTTCTCAGCACTAGGAGAATTTATCAAAAAGTCAAATAAATGCATTGCATGGATTTAACAAATTTTAAAAAAATTTAAAAGTTGTTGAGAAGCAAACCCTTGAGTTCTTTTAAAACTGAACTGTACTGGTGTCCACATGGCCCCTGAACAGGTAGAACCTGGAGAATGAGACAGATGCCAAGAGGACCTTAAGTGACCTCAATGAAGCCAGGAGACTTATCAGAGCTCATACTAAAAGTTGAGTTTGTAATAAGAGAAAGGGAGGAAGGGCTCTTTGCCACTTTAGGAAGATTCTGTTAGTTGATATCTTATCCTCCAGTTTTAGATAGTTCAGTGTCTCTACGGTGTCTTGTTATTTTTTTGCAAGAACCAGCTTAAGAAATGCAATGTAATGGTAAGTATGTACATTACTAATTTTATTACTCTGTCAATAAGATCCCATTTTTTCCCTCTACCCTACTTTAAAAAAAATTATTTTCCTGATTCCTCTGTGTGACTTACACATTCTTTACTCTGAAACCCTTTTCTTTTGGGAATTCTTTGAAAAATTATAGCCTTTTGCCATTCTAAATTTCACAACTTTTATTTGTAACAAGGAACTGTACCAGTATTTTTGAGAATTTAAAAACAATATATAAGGAAAATTCTTTTGTAACTATATTTCAACTTCATGAGTAATTTAGAGTAAGAGGCACCAAGGATGTTGGTAGTTTTGCACCCAAGTGTATTCTTGTTGCCAGGATTATGTAAAGACCAATAATCTATCACTTCATTTCTCTGGTCTCTTTTGGAGAAATGAGGATGAGCTATCCTCCGAATATAAGTAGACTTGGATAGTCTTCTCCTTTCTCTGAGAGAAAGAAAAGAAAACTGCATAGGCACCCAGACAAAACTTTGCACCAGAGATGTCTCATTGGATTGGCAGTGAATTGACCTGAAGGCAATACCACAGGCTGGGGCATTCTGCCCATCTAGATGTGGCATGTCCATCTAGGGGTGGCACCTTCAGCACTTCCATGGCCTTGCTGGGCTCAGAACATGATACACCGAATATTGTGAACTGAAGGAAATAAGGGCCTCAGAAGCAAGAAGTTCTTTCTAACCATCTCCTGCTCTCCTTTCTACTTCCCTCAGTTCTCCCTGGAAGCGGATCATAGAAACTGGACTTCTCTCTCTCTCTTTAAAACATTTTTTAGATGTTGGCAGACCTTCATTTTATTCATTTATTCATATGTAGTGCTGAGAGTCCAACCCAGTGTCTCACATGTGCTAGGCAAGTGCTCTACCACTGAGCCACAACCCCAGCACAGAACTTCTCTTCGTGAAAGCCTAGAAGTGTTTATCTCTGGTGCTCCCCTTTGTCTTCTGAAGCCCCTCTGTGTCCCCAGGGGAAGGAGTGTACACCGACAGGCTGAGGAGAATCTGAACAAACAGGTCTTGTTGAGTTTCACCTGTTCATTAGGGTTAGATCACATCCTATTGTCCAATCACGTTTCTACACAGCTGCCATTATTCATGGAATTTAAGCATAAAAATACATTTTCTTGCTCTACATTTCTAAAAGTGCCCATGTTAGTCAGCTTTTCATTGCTGTGACCCAAATACCTTCCAAGAGCAACTTAGAGGAGGAAAGATTTATTTTTATTTATTTTTTATTGTATATATTTTTTATTCTTTTTCATTATACATGACAGCAGAGTCTATTATGACATATTCATAAGAACATGGAATATATCTTATTCTAATTAGGATCCCAGGCTGGTAGTTGTTCATGATGTGGAGATTCACTGTGGTGTATTCATATATGTACATAGGAAAGTTATGTCAGATTAATTCCACTGTCTTTCCTATTCCTATCCCCCCTCCCTTCCTTTCATTCCCCTTTGTCTAATCCACTGAACTTCTATTCTTCTCCTCCCTCCCCCTTGTTTTGTGTTAGCATTCACACACCAGAGATACTATTTGGCCTTTGTTTTGGTGGGATTTGGCTTATTTCACTTAGCATGATAGTCTTTAGATCCTTCCATTTACTGGCAAATATCCTAAAGTCATTCTTCTTTTTGGCTGAGTAATATTCCATTGTGTACATATACCACATTTTCTTTATATTTTCACCTGTTTAGAGACACCTAGGTTGGCTACACAGCTTGGCAATAGTAAATTGTGCTACTATAAACATTGATGTGACTGTGTCACTGTAGTATGCTGATTTTAATTCCTTCAAATATACATAGAGGAGTGGTATAACTAAGTCAAATGGTGGTTTCATTCCTAGTTTTTTGAGGTATCTCCAAATTGCTTTCTAGAGTGGTTGCACCAATTTGCAGTTCCTACAGAAATGTATGAGTGAACCTTTATCTCCACATCCTCACCAACATGTATTGTTACTTGTATTCTTGATAGTTGCCATTCTGACTGGAGTGAGGTGAAATCTAAGTAGTTTTAGTTTGCATTTCTCTAATTGCTAGAGATGTTGAACACTTTTTCATATATGTGTTGACTCTTCATATTACAGTTACCTCATACTAGACAAAAGAGCCAAAAACATACACTGGAAAAAGAGAAAAGATAGCCTCTTCAACAAATGGTACTGTGAAAACGAGAAATCCATATGTAGTAAAATAAAATTTAACCATTATTTCTCAAGGTGGATCAAAGACATAGGTATTAGGCCAGAAACCCAGCACCTACTAGAATAAAATGTAGGCCCAACACTCAAACATATCTACTTAGGAACCCATTTCCTCAACAAGACTCCTAAAGTGCAAGAAGTAAAATAAAAAGTCAATAATTGGAAAGATATCAAACTAAAAAGCATCTTCACTGCAAAGGAAACAATCAAGACAGTGAAGAGAGAGCCCACAGAATGGGAGAAAATCTTTACCACCAGCACCTCAGATAAGGTGTTAATTACCAGAATATACAAAGAACACAAAAAGCTTAACACCAAAAAACCAAATAACCCAGTCAATAAATGGGCAAAGGAACTAAACAGACGCTTCTCAAAAGAAAGGTTCATTTTGACTCATGGTTTCAGAGGCCTTGGTCCACGGCTGGCTGGCTCCAAGACACAAACATCATGGCAGAAGGGTGTAGTAGTAGAGGAGGTCTACTCAGCTCTTGGAGGTAGAGAGAAAGAGAGGCAGGGGGTGCTTGGGAGAAGATAGAACCTCCTTGGGTATGCCCCCATTGACCTACTTTGTTCAATTAGTTTCCATTCCCCAATAGTCCATTCATCTATCAGTGGATTGATCTGTCAGAGCCCCAAAGATGCTGTCAGTACCTAAAAACCCCTCCTCTGAACCATTTGCATAGGCCCCCATGCTTTCAACTAATGAGGACAGGACATTCTTGATCCAAACCATAACAGCTCCCATGTCATGTAACATTATGTTAAATGTCTTACATTTTTCTCTTGCTAAGCTGTCTTTTGTTATAGAAGTTTCATCCATGACTCTTGGGGTATATTTTCTTCTAAATATACCACAAATAGCACACTGAAAGTCACAGAATATCACCTTTGTAGAGAAACACCTTTCTTCTGTCAGGGTTAAATAAATAACAGGGACTGACTACAAATCCCTCCCACTCCAGTAAGAATGAACTTCACCAAGTTCAATGAACTTTAACCTCACCAAAGTTAAAGCTAGACAAGAGGTTCCCATTTCAAAGAAGTCAATGGAAGGAACATTTCAGTTAATGCACTCAAGGAATGCAGTTGAAAGCTGAGCATCACCTGCAAATTTGCAAACCTTTTGAACAAGTAGAGGGACATGGAGATAAAATGATGTTTCTAGTTAGATTTACTTACCTAAAATCTTTCACTTTCCTTACTAGTCTGGAGCTCACAGGCATGAAGTCACTGTGAGATTTGTGATAAGATGCACATGACTGCTGAGTTCGTAACAGCACAGACTTGGGAAGATCTTATGTGCCCAGTGCGTGGCCCAGAGGCCAGGGTGTTTACTTCAGCCAGTGACAAACTTGACAAATGATGTGCCAATCCTGATATCATCACTACTGGTCACTGGAAATGCTGGCTGAGCATCAACTCCAAACTTAATTCCCATAGGCCCCTTGCCAAAGTTTATAACTTTAACTGGCTGAAAATGCTCCTTCTATTGGCACTCTAAATACATTTCAGAGCATTTGAGGGTGAACTGTCCACTCCTATGCTTAAAAGTACTTTTGAGTCTTTTTGAAAACATTTTTATTGAAATATAATTCACATATCATACAATTCACCCAAGTTTTTTAGCACATGCATAGTTGTGAAACCATCATCACAATAATTTTTAAAATATTTCCATCATCCCCGAAAGAAGCCCTGTACCCGATTGTCATCACCCCCAATCATCCCATCTCCCCAAACCTTTAGCAAACTAATTATTCTCTTCCACCTTCTCCGGGACCTGTTTTTGTTGCTATTTGCTAGTTTATTTCTGCTTAATGAAATCCTAGATCATTGTGGTGACATCTATTTCTCCTGCAGTGTGAAAATTTTGGTTGCTTTGCTCTCCAGAAAAGGCACAGCATGGACACAGTTACCTGGAGTGACATGGTTTCAGCAGGGCTTTTTTTCCCTTGCATACTGTTGGGGATGGAGCCCAGGGTCCTGTGCATGCCAGGCAAGCATTTTACCATTGAGTTCCCCCGTCATCCTTGGGACATCTCTCTTCTAGTGCCTCCTATTCCTGATCTGTGTTATTTGGTACCATATTCATCTGTGAGGTTCCACTAATTACCAGTTGATTTCTCTACCATTTTTGACACTGCCCTGGGGCATCAATAGCTCTTTACAACCCTCCCTCACTATCTATGGAGGATTGGTTCTAGGATCTCTGGCAGACTTTCAAGTCCTTATGTAAAATGGCATAGTATTTGCATATAACTTACACATATTTCTCTGTATACTGTAAGTTAATCTCTTGGTGTTTTAATACCTAAAGCAATGTAAATATTATGTATAGAATTGTTATACTGTATTGTTTTGAAATATTGACAAGAAAAACATCTGCATATGTTCAGTATAGACACAGTATATTTTTATGAAATTTTTTGGTCCACAGTTGGTTATATCCATGGATGTGTAGTTCCTTTAGAGGGATCTTCATAGGCCCTTTTTCTTATGGACCTCATTTCTACTTGAACGAAGTGCTAGGATGAGTTAGCCTCTGGCTCTCTGGTGTTTGGACCTGACTCTCTTGGTGTAGAACTTCTGCCCTATGATTGAGTTGATGTGAGGGCAATCAGAATCCCAGTATTCTTGCCTGCCATGTATGGAGTAGACTGTCCAGCCCCAGTGAGAGCTAAGTGGACAACATTCACCCAGAATTTAGCCTTTTCTACCGGGAGGGGAAATGAAGCATGGTGCCCTACCCACCACGAAGTATCTTAATTTTTAATTGAGACCTGAGGGAAAAGGGAATCTGTCTTCTTGGCCATAGCTCCCTGAATTGATGCTTCTGTCAGGCTGAACAGGGGAAGGGAAGGAAGGATGAAGGAAGAGAGAGATGGTGGGGGGTGGGGTGTCTATGGCCCAAAAGTCAGATACTGTTCTTATTGAGTTTATTAGATTTTATTAAAGAAACATTTTTCTCCTTTGCCATTTGGATAATTTCAGATACTCCCAGGTTTAGTTGTTTGTTTGTTTGTTTATTTGTCTTAACTACTATTTTCTGTGTTGCTTGTTTTGCTGGAGAGGGTCAGCAAGACTTCTCAGGATGCATCCCTGAAGTGAAACTCTGATCCCAGTCAAGTCTTTCCTTCAAGGACTCCTCCTTATTGTTGATTAGACTCCAACTGATGCTAGAACCAGGGGCAAGAAAATTTACTGTCTCTCTAAAGTCATTCAAGTGGTACAAATTAGTCCCTCTTCCTTATTATTTTATAGAAGAGGAACTACTACTAAAGGAATTTTATGGATAGTAAATAAGAAAATTGAGAAGAAAATAAATATAAATAACAATTTTTAGTGTACTAACTCTAGAACCACTCGGAACATTTAAAATTATTTTAAAGATTCTAAGACATTTCACTCTTTCTGTATAAAAATTATCTCCTTTGATTTCCATAGCTTCAGCCTCAAAGTTGGAAGGAAAATATCACAGCTGTCTATTGTTCCAATAGACGGTCCAAAGTATAAAATCCTAGAAGGGTTAGGATATAATTAACATCTTGAAGAGTCATTAAAATATAAATTTCACAAGCTTTGCATGTAAAATAATATTAGTTAATTATTATATTAAGCTTATATTTCAGGTATTGTGAAAAATAAGTTTAATGAATTTCACACATTAAATTTCAGCGATCTGGTACCTTGCTCATAACAGATATTCAGTAACCAATGACTTACTTTCTTAACAGTGCTTTCTATAGAAACTCTCTGAAACATGACATGAGACATAGTTCTGTGTTACTCTGAGATTATTCTAAAGCCAGGTAGCTGAGGTAGTTGAAGGCAACCTCCATGTCATTTTATAATGAAACTGTGCTGATGTTCATGTTGCCCAGATCAAGACAGAACAGAATTTATAACTCTGTCTCTTTCTCTTAGATCTGAATAAAAAATTTTAGAGCAATCTTGCTTTAAATTTCAAGATGCCTCATTGTCCCCCTCATCATAGATATACAGTATGAATTTACAGTGGCAGTTAAATAATATAAAAAAAATTCTTAAATGCACTTCTTGTTGCAATACTTACATATTAATTGATCCATTTAGTTATTTATTCAACCAGTCAAGTAACAGGATATGTTAGGTGATGAATCTAATGTGAATAAGATACAGAGCTTACTCTAAGGATCTCCTAGTTCATGGGGGGAGCTAGGTACTGTGGCCTGTGCTGTGTGCTATGGAAAAGACAGTGACTAAGCAACAGGGAAGAAGGGTGCTTGAGCAATATAAGGGACAGAGAAGTAAATTAATAATTTTTTAAAAATCATTCTTTTCTTATTTTAAGAACCAATTCCTGATTTACTGCATATTTAAAGAGAATGTAAATTATATTTGCAAGATCTGGAAGATCTTACTGTTAAAAATGGAGAAAAAAACTACAATGTACATATTCATCCAATCACCAAGGCTTCTAATCTAATAATTAATCTAATAATTTCTAAAAGTGGCCTATTTCTGTTTATCTCCATGGTCATTATGCTAGTTCAAGTGACTTATCTCTCACCTTGGCTACTTTAGTAGTTTCATACTGGTCCTTTACCTCTGCTCTTGGAGTCCTTCAATACACTCACTTCATTGTGGAGAAAGTCATTGTAAAAATGAAATCTTGTTCATGTAATTACTCTGCTAAAAATACTTTGATGGCATCCTTTTATATCAAGATAAAATTCTAACTTCTGAATATGTACCTCAAGTTCTCATATGATAGGCTATCTGTCTATCTCACCAATCAATCATGTGTAGAGTCACTCAGCACTCCCATTTCCTCTACTTGGGTCACATCGATTTCCTTTTAGTTCTCTGACATACTTCTCCATGTCCTAGTGCTTTTGTCAACACTCTGCCAGGAAAAACCTCTCCCCCAGTGACCAGCTAATTCCCATTAGTTCACATTGCTTGTGTATGTATCACTTCTGCATTTCCAAATCCTCCAAAATAGCTGAATTCCCCTGGAAGATGCTCTGTTAGTTCTACCATCGTACTTATCACAACTGCAGTTAGTTGTGCTTTATTATTTGAATTCCCCATTCAAAACTATTCAAACAATATTTGTTGAGTGAATGAGTCCAGCATCTGTATCTCTAGTTTTCTCTCTTCCTTAGGGCTTCAGAGCTTTCTCCCTTCCCTTTCCTAAATATATTCTCAAAATGTCCCTCTTTATAGGCCCATTTTCAACGACCAGTCTCATCATGTGCATTGTCATCCAAACTAGAATCATGGGAGTCATCCTAGAATCCTCTTTCCTCTTCATTTCCATAGCATAACAGTCGGCCCATCCTGGTATTTCAGTTCACAAGGCATCTATCTATTCCATCTACATTTTTCACTATCCTCACAACCATGTTTAAGTTCTGCTTGACTCATCCTATCTCTCTTCTGCATATCAGTTTTAGAGAACTTGTTTGTTTTTCAGTGACTATTTGGTTGAAAAATGACCTATCAAACCACGTATCCTTTTATAATTCCATTTTGAAATTGGATCAACAAAAACAGATACTATTTGGACAGCTTTTGTTTCCAGCTCATAATCAAAGAATTTTCCTCAATGGAAAATTTTGATGCTATTTTGATGAAACTCATTTCAAAATAATGACTTCTTTGGGACCAGAAAACCAAGGTTTTCTTTTCAAAGATAAATGGTTCTAGAGTTAATTTCCAGACACAAGTGTCCATTTAGTTTCTACTTCTAATTTTCCTGGATATTATTTCATTTCAGGATGGTTTATAATGAATAACCAAAACCTCACGAGAGACTGAACATACAAACAGTGTGGCTGAACTATATAATGAACTCTGATCCACAGCTCTATAATAAACAAAAACAGCCTCTGTGGCAATCAGCCTGAGTCAGGACTTGCTCAATAATTATCAGCTTCCCTAATTTTTGCCCCTGCTTCCAGCTCAATATCAACCACAGAATGTATTCCCCAATATACTTACATAGGATGCTCTGTTTTTAGTTCACCTACCTCCAAAACTTGTAATCAGAGCACATACATACCTGAGGCCCTCATTTTTTAGCTTTCCCACTACCATTCTTGTCCTGAGTCTCTGCAAAATGCAGGTGATGGTGGCTGATTTATTACCAGAGCAAGTTCCCAATAAATAGTCTCTATTTTTTCTAATTTGGGGAGTCTTCATTTATTTTCACACCTGAAGGATACAGTAATCTTAGATCTACCTGACCTACCTACATGTATCTTATTTCAGTTGTAAAAATCTTATTTTCAACAAGAAGAGGGAGGGTT
Organism: Sciurus carolinensis; assembly: GCF_902686445.1. Classification (NCBI taxonomy): domain Eukaryota; kingdom Metazoa; phylum Chordata; class Mammalia; order Rodentia; family Sciuridae; genus Sciurus; species Sciurus carolinensis. The sequence goes on from NC_062217.1 coordinate 72,000,901, forward strand.
TTACCTGAAACAATTTGCAATGTTTAGAGTCTGGCTGGACTGGCTGAGGTCAGAGGGGCTGGTATCCTGAAGGTCTGGCCACTTCCTAGGAGATTTGTGAGGCCCAGAGTCCCTTGTGTAAATTTCCTCTGCCCTAGCCTTCTCTAATGAACTGAAGGGAACACCCATCCTCAGATAAGGCAAGTAAATAGTCCATTGTTTGCTCTAAATTTAAAGTATCTTAAGAGCTTTTATAGGTACTCTTATCTCCTTAATATTTCTGAGATGGATCCTAGGCTTTAAGGGTGGGAAATATAAACATGGGCATTGTGCTTCCTAAAGGTCTCAAGGAGGAGGAGTTAGAGGCAAGCTTTATTGGGAGGTAAAATGTCCAAGGCTTAAGCATAGGCCAGAATGCTTTTAATGACAGTTGGAATTTTCCCAGACTTCTGGTCATAGTACTGCTTTGGGTGTAAGTGAACTGAAAGAAAGGATTCAATTTCCAAATGGAAACTATAGTATAATTTTTAAAGGAATTCAAAACATAAAGATTCTAACAGATGGCAAGTGTCAGTCTAATTGCAACATGGAAATCAATTATATGAGGAGCATTTGAAATCTTTGCAAGGCCTCCCACATTCTGATAGGGCCTGATAGCATTAGGACAGTTGAGATTGGCTGTGTTTCCTCAGGAAACCAGGGCGGAGTATGTGGTAAAAGTCAGCCTCAGAGGCTGCAGGCAACTAAAGGGTCCTGGCAAAAATGCTTTGTTTTCCCTCTACTCATTACTTGGGTGGAAAACTTGCAATGCTTTTTGAACTTGCAGGAAGTGGTTCTCATTAACCTCTGCAATTCTCTGAGTTTTGGTTGTTTTATTGGGTTCCTTTGTCTTCTGATCTGATCTTAATATTAACCTTTCTTTCCACTACAGATAGTATTTTAATGCTTGCTTAATCATTTGAGTTGGATATTTGTCTTTCTTAGACTATCAGCCTTTAAACATGCCTATTTGCATACTAAAAACAGACACTGAGAAATTTCAGGTCTACTTAAGGAGAAATAATATTTGAACATTAGCCCAAAATCTTTTGGAATGTTAAAATAGCCTCAGAGCTTTAGTTCTAAATTGTAATAAATTAAATTCAAGACAAAACCAATTAGAGCTTACTATGGGCCACATACTCAATGAGGTGAGTGGTTGTAGAGATTGCCACCTATTGTGTATGCAAATAACCACAAAGCTATGCAGAGTTATCAGGGATGTCAGAGATATAATGACCAACTGCTATGGAAGCCAAAGATGAACACTTTACTTTTAGTGAGACAGTCTCAGGGATGGAGGGTTTTGGAAAAAGGGTTAAATTGGGCCTTAACACATCATCAAATTTTGAAAGGCAGTAATGGCAGGTCAGGACATTCATGATGAGAATTAGAGAAATAGTGGGGAGAGGAAATATAAATCAAGAGGAAACATTTGAGTTGAAGCAGAGGGATGGAAAGGATCTGGACAAGTTTGGAAAAGAAACAGTTGTCCAAGTTCTCTAGGATACATGGACCATGGGAAGGGGGACTATTAGGCCAGGGAGGTAGGTTGGGATCAGATTATCTCTGGAAATTCATGTTAGGATATAATGTGACATTCTAGACATGAAAAAATGTCAAGAAGATTATTGTGCAGAGAAGCACAATGGGATGTATCCATCATAGAAATACCATTTTATGTTTTAAGAAGACTGTGCTATATTCAGGCTAACTTTGTAATAGATACACATGAGAGATTTTGGTAGATATGCAGTGATTTATGAGTAGTTACCAGGAGGCAGTCAGGAAAAAATGAGGTAAATCAACATACATGCAAAGAACTCTTAGACTTGTGAATATACTGATTTTATTTATTTGCTAGTTCACATCACAAGCTAATGTATAATGCCTTATACCTGTGCTTTTCAAAAACAGAGGGATTTTGAATTAATCTTCACTAGATTCCTCCATGGATGGTTTTAAGAGAGAAAATTTAAAGCATAACATTTTGCTTTTAGCAATTGTTTGTATTTCTGAAGAATTTGTGAATATGACTATATGAAATCATAAAATATATATATATAAATTTGAGGATTTCAGCACTCAAATTTCCCATTGCTCATGTTGTTTCACATGTCCCAGAAATTGAGTTAGAAAGAGGGAGAAGTTTTCTCTCACTTAGGTAAAATGAAGAGAAAAATTGGACTTGTAATGAGCCCCAGTTAAGTAATTTTTAAATCGAGTGTAAGGAAATATTTTGAGTTAAAATAATGGAAATATTAAAGAAAAAAGTGTAGTTAATATAAACAACTGTAATGTCAAAATACTGAGTTTCTGAAGCATCAGATAAGATGGTGGTGCTGTGGGCAGTCCTTCCTCACTTCCTTTGACCTTCCTCACTGGTCAAACTGGATTCTGTTGAAGTGAAAAGGGAGCTTTGGATCATTCGAGTCTTTGAGCATTATTGAATAATCTGCTCTCCTGTTGAATAATTAAAGGTATAAGGCTTTTCACAGATACACTTCATTCAGACCACTGGGAAGTCCTCTACTAGAAAGGAGGTTGGAGTATCAAAACCTCAGAACAGTTTATAAAACATGCATTAAAAACGTCCCTAGCTAGAGTGATCTGGAGATGTTCTGATTCTGATGTTGGGTTCTCACAGTTGGTAAGGACCTCCTTATGCTTCTCTCCACTGAACTTGGCTGTGTTTTCTCTCATTTTATCTCAGCTCCCAGTTCCACCAATCATATGGCAAGGTGTAGGTTAGCTACCTGGTGTATTTGAATTTCTAGACAGGGTAACTTCTCTCGTTGCTGCCTCCATTATATTTGCCTTTACTCTTTTCTTCACCCTTGAATAAATTTACTAAATGTAATGCAATTAGAAAAGCCACCTTCCATTTACATTTTTTATAGTCCCCGCCTCAACTGGTGTTAAAAAATGATTGATGGGAGATCTCTGTACCATCCATGGTACAATTTTACTGTGAACCTAAAACTGCTCTAAAAAAGTCTATTACAATTGTTAACAAACATTGTAGCATTTTATTTATCTATGATATATAGTTTTCATTTTATGACTTCAATGGAAGTCATCCAGTAAACTAATATTCATGACTGTATATAGAACCATATCACCATCTGTCAGGAGATGGTCTGGGAACCAAATTTCATGATGAGCATTTGTCTTATGTGGTATTTAAAAGGCAAATGGATCCTTTCAACGATCTGCCAACATCATTTAACAATGATGGCAATTTAGTATTTTTCTTTCTAGTAATGTATAGAACAATAGGCTAGGAAATTAAATGTAAGTTAAAAAAATGAGTTAAGGATTTCTTAAACCACTTGAAAAATGTTAATGAAATTCAACTATTTGCAAGAAAGGTCCACCTGAATTGGTCGAATTCTGTTATGTTTCTAATTATGTCACTGTAGTTAAAATTACAAATATCTTTGAAGAGATAAAAGACTAAGTATAATTAAATCCTGATAATTATAAGGCACTATTCATTTATCTAGCAGAGCAAGTACCACTGAAGAACTGAAAAGAAATATCAGATGATTCACTAGTTTAGAACTGATTTAAATTGCATGAAAAGTGATGGTGAAAATAAACAGGATTTAGAGAAGGAGCATTATTTTTGTTCTGTGTTTTTACTGTCTACATGAGAAAAACTCAGATAATTACAAAATGTGTAGATCTCACCAATTTCAAATTCTACCTTGTGATGAAAAGATGACAGAAGATATTGAAAGATGTTCATCCACTTTCTATTTTCAATGTGAAGTTTAATCAGAGGCTATATTGTGTTTCAAATGCAAAGGGAATAAAGGATTATATGATATATTCATTCTTCATATAAAAGACTATTATGCTCTAAAAAGATTCCATCCTGTAAGATAGCATAGAAGTTAGGAACTGAAAAGACACATGAGGTCATCTGGTGGTCTCTGCACTGAGGATGGCATTGTTTGGCACAATATACTCTTTAGTGTTTTGTAATTTCAAAATATTCTGAAAGACATAAATTCAAGCAAAAATATCTTGTAACCCTGGAGTTGTGAAGTAAATCAAAGTTTGGGAGATTAGATGACTTCTCAAAGTACCATCTGTGCTCTAGAACTGTACTAGTGCATGAAGAAGTCACTGAGAAAAGCAATTGTTAAAAAAAAGCACCATAAAACTCTGTTGCAGTAGAAAAATGAACTGGAGAAGACAATGTCTAAATAAGGGGAAACTCAGACATATATTCAAAATGTAGGAAACATGTCTTAGGGATAAACTTTAAAGTTCCTTAAGGCAATTAAAATAAAAAAGAACAGTGAAATGTGAAAGGGCTGATATAGGTATTATTGGAAAGGGGCAGGAGAGCAAAAGACACCATCAAAATGTTGAGAAGATAGGCTTAAATATCCCTTTTAATTCCTTCAATCACTCATTGGTTATTGTTTAATTTTCATGTTAGTCAGCTTTGTATTACATAACCAAATACCCAAAAAGAACAATTGAGCAGAGGAAAAGTTTATTTTGGTTCACAGTTTCAGAGGTTTAGTCCATGGTCAACTGAGTCCATTTCTCTGGGCTCAAGGTGAGGCAGAACATCATAGTGGAAGGGCATGGCAGAGGGAAGCTACTAATCTACTCATGGTGGCCAACAGGTGGGGGGGCAGTTAGTGGGCAGGGAAGTTGAACCCTTCCAGGGCACCACCCTCTGGGAATGTCCCACCTGCCTACAGTTACCATTCAGGTAGTCCATTTAAACTAAGATGGACTGATTGGGTTACAGTTCTCACAAGCCAGTCATCTCACCTCTAAACATCCATGTATCAACACAGGGGCTTTTGGGAGATACCTCATATTTAAATTATTACATATGCATTAGTGAATTTTCCTAAATTCTTCCTGCTATTGTTTTCCAGGCTTATACCATTGTGATTGGAAAGGATAGTTGATATGATTTCAGTCATGGTAAATATGTTAAGACTTGTTTTGTAGATTTATATATGATCTCTCTTATATAATGTTCTATGTGTGCTTGAGAAGAATGTATATTCTGCTGCTTTTGGAGGGACTGTTCTATAAGTGTCTGTTAGGTCCATTTGGGCTAAAGTGCAGTTTAAGTCTAATATTACATTGCTATATTTTTATTCCTGGCATTTACAACAAACAGACATTATATTTCTTAAATGTCTTTCTTGTCTTTGTGTTTGTTAAGCTCCAAAGGAGCAGGAAATTTGTCTCTCTATTTCTCTTCTGTATAGCATGGAAAAGTAATTTAGAACATATTAAGCATTCGGTGACAAATGAATTAATAAACAAATAGCTAGAACTAAAAAACCAACCCAAGTTTGCAAATTAAATCTCTAATAGTCTTAATTTAAACTCAGTGCTTTTTCTACTATTCCAAAGATGTCATAGTATTTATTTGTGTATTATTTAAACCTTTCTTAAGGGAAGAAATGAATTGGTTGGTTGGGACATGGGAAAACCCATAACCAGTGATATTGAGGATTGAAACTCAAAGATGATATAGCCTGAAGTGACCACGTTCCATTTGCAGTGCCTAGATCCTAAACATCTACTAGTGATGAGGTTCAAGGAGTCTCTGGAATGCATTGTTTGCATCCAAGTAATTTTAGCACATACCACTTTGGAACTGAAGCTGTGGGAACATATCTATGGATGGCAATGTAACCTAAAAAAATTGTAAGATAGTAACACTATTAGCAGATGTCACTTGTCATCTGACTACAGACTTACTGCATAGGAAGGAATCTTACCTTCAAACTCCAATCCTAAATATAATAGATTTTTACTGATATTCTAGAATAAGTTATCTGGATTTGTAATTCATCTATGAAATAATTCAAGCAATTCCCTTATATCTGGTTTTTCCCCATAAAAACATGCTGTTAGGGTTGAAACAGTTGATGCTTTGCCACATGAAAAATGAAACCAGGAGAATCAAAAACCAGAAATACTCAGCTAAATAACCCACTTCCTGAAAACGGTTGATTAACACTTTTGGGTGCAGAGCTGTGACCTAAGTACATTTTCTGACTCTCACAAGGCACTAAAATACATTGTCAACTAATGTACTGTGCATAAATCCAGCTTTGCTCACTCTAAGAGTTACTTCCTCCATCCCTGGATTATTTTACTATGGTGGATTTGTTCTGTTTTTGGAAAAAAATCTCCTTTCCACGTATTTAAGTCAGTGAGCTCATTTCTGGAATCCACAAGTCTAGAGACTAAGAGCAGGAAAAAGATGATCCTCTTTGAGACTGTGGGTTAAATACAAGGAATTTTTCGTACATTCTAATGGAATCAAGATATAAGCTTACACATCCCGATTTATTTTAGTGTTTCATTTTACCATTTAAAGAGAGAAGTTTTTGTCATATGTAAGAGGCAGAGACCTTATATTACACTGGTTTATGACTAAGTCAAATTCATATCCTTCCTCTAAATAAAATATATTACACCATTATTTGACAAGAAGTGAAGTTAGAAGGATATGTATCAAGTGAGTTTGTTAGCATATTATAATAAAGTACACAGGCACATTAATAATTTATAAGGGAAAATTTACAGAACTCAAACTGAGAAAACTCAACTGTTCTTCTTTGGATACTATCAGGAAAACAGAGTCAAAAGACAAAATGTGAACTGCAAAAGCTCTTGAGTTTCTATGTAATTCTACTACAGTTTATAGTTCTCTGCACACAAGGAGAAATCAAGTCATTCGAAATAGGCAAATGAAAATAAATACATATATATATATACACATACATATACATGTATATATACATATAATATGCATACACACCTATGTACATATATGTGTATATATATAATTTGGCTTATATGCTTTTAATATTCTATAATAAAATACATATGATAATCACAAATAACTGCATTTTAATGAGAAACTGTTAGCATATACACAAAAAATTGAAACTTAGAGGCTTAATTCACATAAGTAGTAAATGGATCCCATAGGACATCGAGCTTACTCCAAAGTGCAGATTAGCTATTATTACCATTTATTGTTGACTAAGTATATGACAACAAGCTCTTAATCTTGAAGACAAGTCCATGAGGTAGGCACTATCAATATTAGCAGCCTTGCTTTACAGATGAACAGATCAAGGTTTAGTATGGGCGCTGAATGTGCCAAACTTTGCACAACTGACCCGTTTCAGTTCAAATTTGAGCCCAATTCTGTCAGAATTCCAGCACTTTTAGAACTTTTTTGTGTAGAGATCCTTCTATTTCCTCCCAATGATCAAGTTGGCTGCAAAGATTAAGAGATGGGGGTGGTGAGGGCAGGGATGGGGCATTGCAGCCCCAGGGAGACTTCCATGCAGGCCTCACTGTTTCAAGTGCTCCCCCTGCAGCTCTTTCCTGGAATTACCTCTGATGCTGCCCAGGGAAGCGACTTAGAAACTTGGAATGATAATTTCTGTGAAGTATCATTTCTTTTCCCAAACGTCTCAGTCAAACAGGATTAAACAATTAATCAGAGAAGACAGAATGCATGAATCCCTTTAATTCCACATGAATTAACCACTGAAAGCTTACCGACTCACCCTCATTGTGCTCTCTTTTTATACTCGCCTAGAGATTGTATTACAAAAATTATTCCTACCCCATTCACTTGGCCAAGTTTGTGGGGTTCCACCCATCATATTCCATGAGGAAATTCTTATCTCCAATGCCATCTTTGGAAGTGTTTATATGAAAGATTGTGTCAGGCTCTGCAACTTTCCTTTTCTCCATGCTTATAAGAAAATACTGCTTTGCATGAAGGTGTATTAGCATGTTTTTGCATAAGGAAGAAAAGATTTGCTCTAGTGTTTTCTTTCCTTACTCTTTGACATTATTTTTAATGTGTTCTCGTCAAAGTCATTACAGAGTGTCAACTGCAAATCTACTTCCTCTTCACTTGAACTAACCAAATGCTGGCTTTTAACTGATTGTGGGACTACTTGGAATACAGATGACAACTCAGGCAACTTGGGGCTGCTGTACCCATCCACTTTAGGCTGCCAAGGATAGATGTGTTGAGAAAGACTTCCAAGAAGACTCCTTAAAGAAACTGTATTAGTCAGCTTTGCATTACTATAATGAATTACCTGACATGCATTACTTATGAAGAAGAGATTTATTTAGCTCACAGTTTGGAGGATTCAAGGGCATGGTACCTGCAGTTCTCAGCTATGTCACATCATGGTGGGATCACAACCAGGAGCAAGCAAGTAATTACATCCTGAACTAGGAGCAGAAAGAGAAGAGAAACTGGTGTTCCACAATCTCTGCTGAGGTCAAGCCTTGGATGACCTAAGGACCTTTCTCTAGGCTCCACCTCTTAAGGGTCCACACCACATCCCAATACCACCACGCTGGAGACCAAGTCTTTAATCACAGTGAACCCATTGAGGGCACTAACCATTGTCAAACTGTATCAGGGACTTAGAAACAATCTCATTTTGCCTTCTTTTATTTTTTCTTTGGGCTCTTTGAGTATGGGTGAATGGATGGAGTTTCATTATCCATCCTAGATCATATGGCTAACTTAAGTGTGGAAGAAATACACCAAAAATGGCAGAGCAGAAGAACAGAGGAGCCTGGGCATGCCATGAGTTCATGGAGCTGTCATACCAATCTAGAACTTCCTAGCCATGCTTTTCTTGTACATGAAAAAATGAACCCTTGAGTATTTGAGTCACTGTTATTCCTAACTGATATAAGATCTTAAAAATAAAAATAACTAACTTTTGGAGGAAGGAGCTTAGTATACTATGCTAGGTTTGTTATAAATAACCAACTGTATAAGCCCCATAATAGCCTTATGCAATAGCTAATATACTCTCCTTTCCATAATTATAGAACAAAACCTCGGAAAAGCATGATGAGTATTTATTTAGTTTAAGTTCACACCGCACATAAACAAAAGCCATGATTTAAACTCAAATCTGTACAATTAGATTCTACTTTCTATTTTTTCCTTTTACTCGACTTACTCTCTGTGGCAATTTGTTCATATGTCCATGCTTCCTGTCTTTATTCAAATCTGCCCTGATTTTTCTGACTTTGGGTCATTTAACCCTAAGCATCAGTGTCCCCATCTGTAAAACAGGACTATTAATAGTGCTTATTGTTAGGAGATGGAATACATTGATTTGTGAGAAATACTTATCAAAGTGACTTATACATACAGTGTTTTCAATGAATATTTTTATTGTGTAAGTTTATCACAGTAACATTGTTTTAATTTATGTGCCTGTCTTACTTTAGAGATGTAGGGGTCTTTTTTTCTGTTTATTTGGAAACTTCATTTTTAAAAAATTTTACAGACTGCATTTTGATTCATAGTACACAAATTAGGTACTTTTCATTTCTGTGGTTGTGCACGATGCAGATTCACACCATTTGTGTAATCATACATGTACATAGGGTAATGAAGTCTGTCTCATTCCATCATCTTTCATAGCCCCTCCCCCGCCTCCTCTCATTTCCCTCTATGTAATCTAAAGTTCCTCCATTCTTCTCTTACTTCCAACCCCCCCACCTCCATTATGTATCATCATCCACTAATCAGGGAAAACATTCAGCCTTTGGTGTTTTGGAATTGGCTTATTTCACGTAGCATGATATTCTCCAATCCCATCCATTTATCTGCAAATGCCATACTATTATTCTTCTTTATGACTGAATAATATTCCATTGTATATATATACCACCATTTCTTTATCCAATCATCTGTTGAAGGGCATCGATGTAGGGGTCTTGGTGGCAGGAAATATACTTGTGTGATCTGTGTCCTCCATAGATTTGAATGGTGCTTTGCAACTTTGTGAATGCTCTATAAATATCAAAGTTAATTTACTTAAGATCTGTTTTTTTGTGGGGAGATATACTTTGCTTGGTGGTTATTTAAACTTTATGATTATTTAGGTACATTTATGATCATTTTCAAGATCTAGATGAATAACTAATTCCGAAGAATGTAGTTTGCCTGAGTGAAACAGAGGTCAATTATCAGTCATTCTCTAATTTTAAATCATTTATTAATGGGATTTAGCCTTAAAAGCAGTAACTTACAATCCTTTTGAAATGTAAAAACTGTTATGGCTAATATTAGCCATGATTGAAATATTTAGATCAAATTCTATTTTAATTTTATCATTTACTTTTAGGAAATAAAGAAAAACTCTGTTATTTATATTTAACAAAAAACACAAAAAAATCTTTGTTTTGTCCATGTGAAGCCATTTTAAAACTGACAAACTAAACCATTATAATCAAAGCTCGATTGTTGATGCCAAAGTGCGTCAAACTAGTTCTTTCTTCAAAAGCATGTTTCATAAGCGTCTTTATCACAAAACATAAATAACTCAACAAAATTTGCAGAAATATTTATTTTTCTTTTAGACATATTTCAATAGGACAATCTTGGATCCAAATGTGAAACTTTTTTTTTAAGAACTTAAAAGTAAAATGCAGTTCAATGTTCCTTGGGATCTCACATTTTAGCAAAGAATCCTCCAGAGTTATCTCTTGTTATTTGTAAAAGTAACGTGAACTTTGAAAGAGGTGACATCTTTTAGCCACAGAAATTTCAACACTGAGAGCACAAACTTGAATTCAAACCAATTAAAACATAATTAAATTTATTTGGCAAGAAAAATGTACTTGGGGGATGTAAACAAACAAAATATTATTTTATATCATTTTTTACAAATATCAGAGACTGATTCTGACAATTTGATCATCAACAACAGAATTTTTCCCAAAGATGCATTTCATATATAGCCAGAGGAAAAGAGATGATTCTCCATAGTGCTCCATAGGAATTGGTGCTTTTATGTGCGATATTTACAAAATATTATCTTGGTATGCCCCTAAATTAGACTTGGTTATGGAGGTTTTTTGGACTTAAATTATTCTATGATTGGCATAACATTTTGAAAATAATAATTTGATGCTTTGCATTCTTCTCTCCCGCAAATCATCTTCCTTGGAGTCTATTATATTACATGCTTAGGGAAGCAAGGAAAAACTGCTTTCAACAGAAGGAGATGCCAGGATAATAAACACTAACCAAGAAAACCAGAAACACCATCACTGCAGAGGCCAGAGAATCTGTCCCAGCAATGCAGGTCCTCATTACTTATCCACAAAGACCTCACACATTCCCTCTGTCAGATAGGGTTTTAAGGGGTTTTCAAGATAATTTCTTCTGGGAGGAGAGAGGGAGATAGAAGAATGGTATGGAACAAAAAGAATAAAATCTGTCCTTGCAAATACTTTGGCTCAACTATTTTAAGGACATCTCCTTTTAAACCAATAAATCCTCCATACATAAGGCCAAGAAATGCCTAAGATAATTTCCGTATGTTTTGTTTTCTCCTTTGACTTAGTTTTGATTCTGGAATTTCAATTCAGGTCTTTTTATATTTTCCCTATCTTCAATAATGTGCTTTCTTCTACTTTCTTGAACATGTGAAATAAACTTGTAATAACTTACAGTAACTCTCATAATGCCTTTATCTGTAAAATCTGTCTTCTGTTTCTGTCAATAATTTTTCTACTCATACTAGGATATGCTTTCTTGTGTTTGCATACCCGGCGATCTTCTATTAGGTTATAGACATTGTGGATTTCACCTGAAGTGGCACTGGACATCTGAGTGTGTGTGAACCCCCATGTAAGTATTAGCTGATTTTAGTTGACCATCAGTCTGGGGCACAGTTAAGTTACTTGGAAAGAGTGATTTTTTGGAGGATGGCTTTGAAGCTTGTCTGGCAGGGTTGGAGTGGTCTTTAATTGGGGGCTAACCTCTCACCCCCAGTACTAAGGCACTACACCTGTCTTCCTTAAATAGTGAGGGTTTCAACTCCACAGCTGCTGAAAACACAATCTATTCCTGGACTGCAGGAGCTCCAAGTGTTGTACCCCTTTCTCTTCTCATAGCTTTTTGCCTCAAATATGATCAGTCTTTGGGTGACGTCTGGCGGAAACCTCTGTGGGTATCTGGAGCTTTCCGTGGCTCTCTTCTCTTTGATACTTGGTTCTGTGAGCTCTAGTCACCTTTGCTTCCTTGGACTCCCATTGTCTCCTACACTTGTGAGGACCACACCCACTTCTCTGCCCCAAGTTCTGGAAAGTTTCTAGGAAGGAGTTTGCTGCTGTCACCTTTGTCTCCCCTTTTATGGTGACCACTGTCCCATGCTGCATGGTGTTGACCATTTGAAAATTCTTGCTTCATATTATTTTTCCTTCATTTTTCTAGTTACCTTGTTATGGGGCACAACTTAAGAACAGACTGATCACCACTGAGAAGTCCAAATTTGAGAGTCTTTATTACCCGTTGGCTGGCTATCTCACACCATGCCCCAAAAATAGGTATTGGAAGAACAGCCCAGATCATAGGTGTGGGAAACTTTGATTATCTATTAGAATCAGACTCGGTTGAGCCACAGGATGCAGAGCCCTGGCTTCTAGGAACTACTGGGAAGCATGTGGTACTGTGTGGGAGTGAGTCCCTGTCTCTTTCTGAAAATTTCCCCTAAGAGAATGGCTGCCCTAATTCCACCCTATCCTGTCAATTACAGAAGAAGCTCCTCTGGGTCTTGCTCCGTCTACATGTATATTATAAATAATGGAGAGTTGGGCAACTCCATGTTTGTTGTAAGAGGCCAGAGCTGGTATGGCCAGACCTGTCAAGCCCCCTCTCATAAAAAGAGTATTGACTCTTGTGTGTTTATTGAGTAGATAAGTTTTTTGAGTAATAGACAGAAAAATGTCCAACATCCTCCAGTTAACCCTTTCTTCCTCCATGTGGGACATGGTAGAGAGGACCACCATACATAGGGTTGTAGGGGTTTTTATACCATAAGTCAGTATGTCAATCATAAATGTCTGTTGCTAGATTTAAAATTAAAAACTAACATCATGAGATCTAAAATCATAAGCAGAAGGGGGAAGTGGGTCAAAATGACCTTACTTCAGTACAAATTAAAGAATGGGTTACTAACATCTAGATAATCACTGTTGACATCACTGTTGACATGGTACATTGTTTAGAAAAATAGGAATAAAAAAGAGAAGAGTTTTTCACTATACAAGAATTGTCATTCTGTGTTACCAAACATGTCATGCTAAGCAAATGTCGCTGGGTACAGAGGTGGGTTGTTTCCTTGGGAGAAGTATTTCCTACATAACATGGAGTCTCAAGGTAAAATGGAGTCTGTTTAGTCATTACCTATATAGTCTTGCCTATAACACTTCCATGGAGTCAAATATGTCAGCCCATCACAACCAAAGAAGGCAGAAAGGTAAATCTAGTTCCTTTGACTCCATCGTGGTCAGAAATGGAGATCTCTCTTTTCTCAATATTAAAAAAAAATAATAAACATTTTATCTGGGTAATTTTTTAAATCACCCTATAAAGCTACATATAATGAAATTACTCATGATCTTCAATTATTTGTTAATACCCACTGATATTCATTTAGTCAACATTTATTAAATGTTTACTTAATGTCTGGTATTGTGCCAGGAACTGAATGTTATTGAAATAAAAAGGCAATTCTAACCATGTTTACTATCTTACAAGATTCTAGGATTTTAACTATTATTCCTCAAAAACAAATTTCTACTTTATTTTTATATTCATAGACATTTCACCATTAGTATGAATTAATCTACATAACATCATGTGTCAGAATTCTTTTTGCTCATTTCTAAAGTTATTTTATTTCTCTTCAGTTATAGTTGATTCTGTCTATGCTAGTGAAATGTTTGATTTCTACAAATTCTCATCATATAATGACTCATTTTTGTTGAAAACTCAGGGATAAGAAAATATGTTTAAGTATTTGCAGAAAAAATGGCAAAAATAAGGGAGAAGCTAATAAGAATAAAACATATTTAAGTTACTTTTCGAAACTTGTTTAAAACAAGGATCAGTTGGGAAGAGTGGAAGAACTGTACCTATTAAATTAAGTTTGGGCAGTAATAGAGGGTTCTCCAGGATGGAAAGAGCCTTCCTGTAACACCAGGACCTCTATGTACTCAGTGTCTCTCAATTATTTTACCTCCTAAAATATATTTTCTTTCTAAAGTTCTCCTTTTTCCTTTGGTTATGTAAACAGTACATCTTTATTTTTAGAAACCAAATAAATTTAAAAGGCTCTATAGATCCTTTTAAAAAAATCACCTGTAATCTCATATGCTGAAATAATCACCGTCACTTTTTTTTAAATAATAGGATTTATTTGGAACAGTTGTAAGTTAACATACAAATCAAAAAAAGGAGTATATAAAGTTCTCATCCCCTGTTTCCTTTTTAAAATGTTTTTATTTGTGCATTATAGTTATGCATAATAGTAGGATCCAGTCCCAAACAACTGCTTGCAATGGTGTTGTATATTTATTGCAAGGACTGAACCAGGCTCCTCCTGTCATGTGTCTCCTTATACAGTCAAAATTGATTCTGATATTTTTGCCTCTGATGGCATGGGAGGTTTTGTCATTTACCAGAGTAGTTTGGAGGTGTGTGGGAGGGTCATAGAGAGCATGAATTTCAACTTAGGTGTGCTGGATTTAAGTGCCTTTGGATAATCCAAAAAGGTGTGAAGGTAACAGGGGAGGTATAAGTCTGGACCTCAGAAGTGAGACCTGGGATATAAATGTAAGGAAGCAAGACCCCTGTAATAATGCCACCTGTGGCTGAGGAAGAGATCATGTCAGGAGAACAGGAACAATGGTCCCTTCTTAGGATATATGTGCATTAAAAAATAGCATACACGGCTATTCATGACGTCACAAGACAGAGCCGGAAGCCGTGGTCAGCGGTCGCTTCGCCATAGAAACGCCGCTGACCGCAGGCCCCGGTCGTTTTGAGGGGGAACCGAAGCGCAGGAAGTTCAGGAAATCCACAGGTCCTGGCAAGGGCAGGAAGTGAATGAAGAGTTAGTTCCAGGACCTAAATATCATTTCTGGAGACACCCTTCACTGATGACTGGGATTTCTTACTAGAATATTAGGGCAGATACAGAAGAGACAGAGTATCCCAGTTAGCCAGTTAACTAGACAGAAGAAAATGATCAATGTTCAGGAGTTGCTGACACTGGAGGATGTGACTGTGCCTTTCACCCCGGAGGAGTGGCAGCTCCTGGACCCTGCTCAGAAGGATCTCTACCGACATGTGATGTTGGAGAACTATAGCAACCTGGTGTCAGTGGGTGAGGACGGCTGCCCTGTGCAGCTCAGGGGGTGCCAGCTTGTGGCCTTCCCTTTAATAGCTGCTTAATGAACCAGAGCCTTTGTCATGCTTTCTTGTAGTAGATTCTTGGTTCTAGACAAGAGGGTATAATGTGTTGTCTCCTAAGAGAAAAGCCTCTGCTTTGCAGATGGAAAAGCTGTCTTAAGCATAACCTCTCCCATATTGACACATCTCAGCCCAATAGCTATGTCAAGTCTTTTCTCATTTCACACAAACAGGGTGTCCAGTCAGCAAGTCAGCCCTCTCCAAGTTGGAACGAGGGGAAGAACCTTGGACAGATGAAGAAATGCACAGTTGGATCTCTCCAGAAGATGACAGAGTTGATCAACTTCAGAGTCACTCAGAAAATCAAAGAATGCTGAAGAGTGTGGAAAACTATCATGAACTTCAAACCAAAAGTAATTTTCCTTTCAAAGAGAATCATAATAGGGTTGAGTTATATATAAGGACTTTGAAGTCAAATTTAAGTTTAGTCAACCAAAACAAAAACTATGACATGAAGAACTCTACTAAATTAAAAGAAAATGTGAAATCATTTGTGAAAGAGAAGTATGAGGAATTCCATTCTGCAGTTAAGTTTCCTGTAAGTGGAAAACCTATTAGTGGTAAGTCCCAAGTCATTAAGCATCAGAGAGTTCATGAAATAGATAAAACCCATGTGTGCAGTGAATGCGGGAAAGCCTTTTTCAAGAAGTTTCAGCTCACTGATCATGAGAGAGTGCATACAGGAGAGAAACTTTATGGGTGCAATATGTGTGCCAAAGTATTCTCTAGAAAGTCCAGGCTGAATGAGCATCAGAGAATTCATAAAAGAGAGAAATCCTTTATATGCAGTGAGTGTGGAAAAGTCTTTACTATGAAGAGCCAATTGATTGAACATCAGCGAACTCATACTGGAGAGAAACCCTATGTGTGCAATGAATGTGGAAAAGGCTTCCCAGGCAAGCGTAATCTCATTGTACATCAGTGTAACCATACAGGAGAGAAGTCCTATGTGTGTAGTGAGTGTGGAAAAGGCTTCACTGTGAAGAGCATGCTCATTATACATCAGCAAACTCATACAGGAGAAAAGCCCTATATATGTAGTGAATGTGGGAAAGGTTTTACCACAAAGCACTATGTCATCATACATCAACGAAATCATACAGGAGAGAAACCGTATATATGCAATGAATGTGGGAAAGGCTTCACTATGAAGAGTCGTCTGATTGAACATCAGCGAACTCATATGGAGAAAAGCCCTATGTATGTAATGAATGTGGAAAAGGATTTCCCAGGAAGAGTAATCTCATTGTACATCAGAGAAATCATACAGTAGAGAAGTCCTATCTATGTAATGATTGTGGAAAAGGCTTCACTGTGAAGAGTATGCTCATCATACATCAGCGAACTCATACTGGAGAGAAGTCCTATATCTGTAGTGAATGTGGGAAAGGCTTCCCCTTGAAAAGTCGACTGATTGTACATCAGCGAACTCATACTGGAGAGAAACCTTACAAATGCAGTGAATGTGGGAAGGGGTTCATTGTGAATAGTGGACTGATGTTACATCAGCGAACTCGTACTGGGGAGAAACCCTACATATGCAATGAATGTGGAAAAGGTTTTGCCTTTAAGAGCAACCTTGTGGTATATCAGCGAACTCATACTGGTGAGAAACCTTTTATGTGCAGTGAATGTGGAAAAGGCTTCACCATGAAACGCTATCTTGTTGTACATCAGCAAATTCATATAGCAGAGAAATCCTACATATGTAATGAATGTGGAAAAGGCTTTTCCATGGAAACTGAGCTCAGTTTACACAAGCAGGTTCATACTGGAGAAAAACCATATGCATGTAATGAATATGGTAAAGGCTTCACTGTAAAAAGTCGCCTAGTAGTTCATCAGCAACTCATACTGGAGAGAAACCCTTTGTATGCCGTGAATGTGGGAAAGGCTTCTCCTCAAAGAGAAATCTCATTGTACATCAGCGAATACATAATGGAAATAAACCCTAACGATGTAATGCACATGGTAATGCCTTCAGGTAGAAAATGCCTTGTGCAATATCCAAGATTTCACATAGAAAATACTTCTTTATGTATAGTGAGTGGAAAAATTTTACACACCTTCCATCTCATCTACCAAGGAACTTACATGGGAGATGAACCATATTAACTGTGGGAAAACCTTCAACATGAATTCAGTGCTTAAGTTCCATGTTGTACCCAGTGTTCATCAAAGAATTCATACAAGGGAGAAGAGACTGATTCACTGATTGGGGGACCATGCTCTCCTGTCAGGCTTCATCAAAAATATGACAGTAGTAATTCTTTGCACAGACTCTCAACTCATTACATTCAAATTCATGCAGGGGCAAACCGTGTTAGTACTTTGAACTCATCAAATATCACTGCTTCTACCACATATGAATATTTAGCATAGAGCAGTCTGTTCATAGATTTTCACCCTTGAGACATTGTGGAATTTCCATAGGTGTGAAAATTTAATGAATACAGAGAAAGTATTAGTGCCTTCAGTAATTACCTCACTTTACATGTGAAAAAAAATAGAAAAACACTGATACATTTAGGGCAGAAGTCTTGAAAAGTCTATGAGATAAATGGGGAGACTAGAAAGACCTTCTAGGATAAAATAAAAACTCTAACTCATTAATTATCAAAATAGATACATCAGTGAGCTCATACATAGTAGCAACATAATGATCATAAGAAAGCCATTACCTAGCAGTAAAACCTTAGTTGTGAGGTATTTTACTCTGGACAAAAAAAATTTTCAAATGGCAGGATCTCAGTGATATGTTCTGCTGCTTTATCTGTTATTAATGCGCACAGAAATAAAACTTAAGGACACAGTAAAAAAAAAAATAGCATACACAATGTCATGAGATCAAAGCTAGTTACCATACTAAGTAGTATAAATATTTATAAGTACTATATATATCAGGATATATAAGTATTGCTGATTCATTAAAGTACTTAATGTTTGTTTATAGAAATGTAATCACTATATGTAAGTACAGTATGTGTCTACGTCATACCATACTGTATATAAGTACAGTAATTACTACAAACACTATTTAATACAGTTTCCTTACCCCATATTCCACAGTCCCTGATTACTCTATTAAAGATTACTTCATAGTCCATTTTTTTCATTACTTTCAACATATTGATTCCATTCTAGTTTTGTAAAACAATGCAGCAATATTACATTCCTTTTATATTCTAAATCTCCTTTAGATAATCCTTTCATAAAATATTTTTGTAGTATGCTGATTTTAGCCAAGGAGTGGGATAGCTGGGTCAAATGGTAGTTGCATTCCAAGTTTTCTAAGGAATCTCCATACTGCCTTCCAGAGTGGCTGCACTAATTTGCAACCCCACCAGCAATGTATGAGTGTACCTTTCTCCCCACATCCTCGCCAACACCTGTTGTTGCTTGTATTCTTGATAATCGCCATTCTAATTGGAGTGAGATGGAATCTTAGGGTGGTTTTGATTTGTATTTCTCTTATTACTAGAGATGTTGAACATTTTTCCATATGTTTGTTGATTGTTTGTAGGTCTTCTTCTGTGAAGTGTCTGTTCATTTCCTTAGACCATTTGTCGATTGGGTTATTTGTAGTCTTGGTGTTGAGTTTTTTGAGTTCTTTATAGATTCTGGAGATTAGTGCTCTATCTGAAGTATGATTGGCAAAGACTTTCTCCTGCTCTGTAGGCTCTTTCTTCGCATTGCTGATAGTTTCCTTTGCTGAGAGAAAGCTTTTTAGTTTGAATCTATCCCAGTTGTTGATTCTTGCTTTTATTTCTTGTGCTATGGGAGTCCTGTTGAGAAAGTCTGGACCTAAGCCGACATGTTGAAGCTCTGGACCTACTTTTTCTTCTATAAGATGCAGGGTCTCTGGTCTGATTCCGAGGTCCTTAATCCATTTTGAGTTGAGTTTTGTGCACGGTGAGAGATATGGGTTTAGTTTCATTTTGTTGCATATGGATTGATACAGCCACATCAATGTTCATTGCTGCTCAATTCACCATAGCCAGATTGTGGAACCAACCTAGATGCCCTTCAGTTGATGAATGGATAAAGAAACTGTGGCATATATATACAATGGACTATTACTCAGCCATAAAGAATGATAAAATTATGGCATTTGCAGGCAAATGGATGAAATTGGAGAATATCATGCTAAGTGAGATAAGCCAATCTCACAAAACCAAAGGAAGAATGATCTCGCTGATAAGTGGATGATGATACATATTGGGGCGTGGGAGGGGTTAGTTTTAGGGTTAGAGTGAGGGTTAGGGAGGGGGGCAAGAATGGGGGAAGGAAGGACTGTATAGAGGGAAAAGAGGAATGGGAGGGGTGGGGGGAAGGGGAAAAATAACAGAATGAATCAACCAACATCACCCTATGTAAATTTATGATTACACAAATGGTATGCCTTTACTCTATGTACAAATAGAGAAACAACATGTATCCCATTTGTTTACAATAAAAAAAAATTTTTGAAAATTAGTAACTTGAGAGATGTCATATACTTCAAAGGTTTATACACTGAACACAGGCACTGATATATTTTAAGAAATGATTCCTTAATGTCCTTAACTTGCATTCTTTTGTATTGGTGTCTATAGTACATAGTGTTTGTTATGTTTTTGTTTTCCCTTTTTGACCAGTCTAGGGTGATTTGTAATTTACTGTTTCTTTTCCTTTTATCATCTTGTATACTTCAGTTCATATATGAACATATCTTTAAACATACAAATTTGTGGAGCTGGTTGCATTGACTTTAATTCTTAAAGTATTGTTGTTTACATTTTTTTTTTTTGCAAAGAAATGGACTTTGATGGCTATGGAAAACATCCATTAATGTAGTCTAGAACCTTTTGGTTAAATTAGAAGGATATGAGTAAAACAGGTCCTACAAAGGAGGATCACACATATCTAAATTATTTAATTTAATTTATCATGATTTGCTAGAATTTCTGATAAAACTATAGAGCAGGCTTGATAATGTATAGGTTAATGAATTGACTGACTAGATCAACCCCTGCAGTGCTCACAGGCACACTGGTCATTTTAAAAGCTGTTATCTGGTAACTTAGCCTTGAGACACAGTGCCTAGCAAATAAAAGATCAATAAATAAATGTTAAATGAATGATGAGTGAGTGAGTTACTTGTTTGCAGAGCATTCTTACTGTAGTGATTTCTGACTTGCTTTTGAATTGGCTACTAATACATGGACTTCTTTTGAAGAGTCTCAAAGGTAAGAATAATGTTTGACTGACCGTATTTCTTCTGTGAGGTGTCTATTCAGTTCCTTTGCCTATTTGTTGATTGGGTTGTTTGGGGGGGGGGTTTGGTGTTAAGTTTTTTGAGTTCTTTATTTGTTCTGGAGATTAATGCTCTACCTGAGGTATAGGTGGCAAAGATTTTCTCCCATTCTGTAAGCTCTCTCTTTATATTCTTGATTGTTTCTTTTGCTATGAAGAAGTTTTTTAGTTTGATATCATCCCATTTGTTGATTCTTGATTTTACTTCTTGTGCTTTAGGAGTCTAGTTGAGGAAGTTAGTTCCTAAGCCCACATGATATAGATTAGGGCCTACTTTTTCTTCTATTAGGGCAGGATCTCTGTTCTAATGCCTAGGTCCTTGATCCATTTTGAGTTGAGTTTTGTGCAGGATGAGAGATAGGGATGTAATTGCATTTTGCCAACATTTGGATTTCTAAACAGAGAAATGCAAACTAAAACTACACTGAGATTTTATCTCATTCCAATCAGAATGGCAATTATTAAGAATACAAGTAACAATAAATGTTGGTGAGGATGTGGGGAAAACAGTGTACTCATACATTGCTGGTGGGATTGCAAATTGGTGCGACCACTCTGGAAAGTAGTATGGAGATCCCTCAGAAAACTTGGAATGGAACCACCATTTGACTCAGTTATCCCACTCCTTGGTACATACCCAAAGGACTTAAGACAGTATACTACAGTGACACAGTCACATCAATGTTTATAGCAGCTCAATTCACAACAACTAAACTATGGAACTAGCCCAGGTGCCCTTCAACAGATGAGTGGATAAAGAAAATGTGGTACATATACACAAAGGAATTTTACTCAACCATAAAGAAGAAATTACAGCATTCACCAGTAAATAGATAGAACTAGAGAATATCATGCTAAGTGAAATAAGCCAATCCCCCAAAACCAAAGGCCAAATGTTCTCTCTGATATGTGGATGCTAACTCACAATAAGGGTGCGTGGTAGGGAAGAATAGAAGTACTTTGGATTAGACAAAGGGGAATGAAAGGAAAGGAGGGGGCATGGTAATAAGAAAGACAGTAGAATGAATCAGACATTACTTTCCCATATGTATATATGATTACATGACCAATGTAATTCTACATCACATACAACCAGAAGAATGGGAAGTTATACTCCATATATATATATATATATATATATATATATATAATATGTGAAAATAGTCTATTGTCAAGTATAACTAATAATAAGAAATAAAAAAGAAAATATATAAAGCAATTAAAAAAGAATAATGCCTGAAATTTTAAATATATTTCATAAATCCTCAGAGCTTACTAATACAGTAGCATAGAATATAATTACTGGGTGGTAGGGGAAAAATGGTATTTAGATGTGAAGAATATTCAGTCAAATTTCTAAGTTAATTTTACTTTTATTTTTGAGAAGGTTGAGATACAACTTTTCAGATAGGAACATGGTTTCCAAGTAAATAAAATTAATTCCCACACATATGCTTCCTATTTTTAATGCAGGCATTATTTTGGAGGCTGTCTTCTATGACTTTTTTTTTTTCTATCCTTCATTGTGTATTATCTTTAAAAGTTAATGCAGTTCTTAAGTGGTTACAAATTTTCAATGACAGGACTCTAAACATTTTATCTCTTTAATGTGCTTGTATAAAAGGAGGTACCTCCTAACTTTAAATACAGTTTTAAATTAAGGCAGAGGAAGCAAAGTTTGAACTAAATATCTTTTATTAAGTTAATTTTGGTTTGACAGCCTGCAGCAATTATCTAATTATAGAATGTTGCCTAAAAGAGAAACTCATTAGTATGTGACATAATAAGGTATCTTCTTCATGTTCAGTGTTCCTATGAAAGGAATCTTGCAAGTAAATATATACACAGTTTTTCCAACTTTTAATTCACTCAATTTGTGTATTTGATTACAGAAATGTTTTCTTCAAAGTAAACTGGCTAATCCATCTTTTTTTTTTTTTTTTAAACTGGGGATTGAACACAGGGGCATTTTGCCACTGGTCTACATTCCAGGGCCTTTTTATTTTTTACTTTGATACAGGGTCTTGCTAAGTTGCAGAGACTCTGGCTAACTTGCTGTTATGGTTTAGATATGAAGTATCTCCCAAAAACTCATGGGTGAGACAATGCAAGAAGTTTAGAGATCAAATGATTGGGTTAGGGGGGACTTGAACTAATCAGTGCATGAATCCACTTAAATGGATTAACTGGGTGGTAACTGTAGGCAGGTAGGGTGTGGTTGGAGGTGGTATGTCCATGGGTGTGTGCCTTTGGGGTTATATTTTGTCCATGGTAAGCAAGTCTCTGTGCTTTCTGATTGTCATGTTCTGAGCTGCTTTCCTCCTTCACACCCGTCTGGCAGAGGTTCTTCTGCCTCACCTTGTGCCCAGAACTCAATGGGCTCAATGAAGTCAGCCATCTGTGGACTCAGACTTCTGAAACCATGAGACCCACATAATCTTTTCCTCCTCTAAAATTGTTCTTGTCAGATGACATAAACATACATTGGAGAAAAGATAGCCTCTTCAACAAATGGTGTGGGGAAAACTGAAAATCCATATGTAACAAAACAAAATTAGACCCCTAACTCTCATCCTGCATAAAACTCAACTCAAAGTGGATCAAGGACCTAGGCATTAGAACAGAGACCCTGTGCCTAGTACAAAAAGTAGGCCCAAATCTACATCAGGTGGGATTAGGAACTAACTTTCTCAACAAGACTCCTAAAGCACAAGAAGTAAAATCAAGAATCAACAAATGGAATGGTATCAAACTAAAAAGCTTCTTCATAGCAAAGGAAACAATCAAGAACACAAAGAGAGAGCCTACGGAATGGGAGAAAATCTTTGCCACCTGCACCTCAAATAGAGCATTAATTTTCAGGATATATAAGGAACTCAAAAAACTTAACACCAAAAAACCCCCCAAACAACCCAATCAATAAATGGGCAAAGGAACTGAATAGAAACTTCACAGAAGAAGAAATATGATTGGCCAACAAATATATGAAAAAATGTTCAGCATCTCAAGCAATTAGAGAAATGGAAATTAAAATCACTTTTTATTTTCTTACCTTGTCTTAATTTTATATGACTTTTGAATTTTATAAATATCAAAATCAATTTATATTATCTTAAAATTCCTTTAAAAGGGAGTCAAACAGAAAAATCAAAACAACCTAAAATAAATTCTACATGAATACCATGATCTCCAAAAATAAAAATAATAAATAAATAAATAAATTAATTAAATTGTTGTTGTCAGTTCTTTGGTCACAGCAATGAAAAAGTCAACTAAAACAATTGCTGAGGTTGACCTCGAATTCCTGCCTCAGCTTCCCAAGTCACTGGGATTAAAAAGATGCACCTCAGAACCCAGTCCCAAAGTTCCATTTGAATACAAATTTTAAACTTCAAACAGACAGAGCACTAATAGATTAGTGATGTAGTTGGGGCTTCCTGGGGCTTTAGAAATATACGAAATATCTTAACATTAAAAAGGATACAATTATATTCACATATGTCTTGATAGGATATGAAGCAGATTAAAATGATAATGTATTAAACCTCTATGATTTTATAGAAGATATTAATCTATGTTTAAAAGTCTGCCAATACACTTCTACTTTTAGGAAAATGAAGAAGACTCATTTTCTTATTCCTTCCATTAAGTACAATTTAAATTTTTGGACATTATATTTAAAACAAACACAAAAGGACTTTGAAAGGCAGAGAGACTGATTTGGACTCCAGGACCTGAGGCCTGACACAGTCTTGTTTGCAGGATATTCTTTCTGCCTCATGTTTTCCAGACTTGGAACTGAAGCAGACAATTCCAAACGCTTATGTACTGTGTGATTCCACCTAAAACTTTCTTGAAACTAAACAGGTGTAAACATGGAGAGCACACTAGTGGTTGCCAGGATCTAAGGAGGATTTGGAAAGGGGCAGAGGAACCAGCATGGCTATTAAAGGGCAATACAAGAGAGCATTATAGTTATCCTTAATGAGTCTGTTTGACTGGGTTAAAGGATGTTCATGTGGTGAAGCCTAAATTCTTGGTGAGTCTGTGAGAATGCTTCTGAAATAGATTGGCATTTGAATCAGTAGACAGTAAAGACAATCCATCCTCCTCACTTTGGATAGATACCATCCAATTCATTGATAGCTCTGATAGCACCCACAGAACAAAAAAGTAGATGAAGCATGAATTTTTTCTCTCTTGGAGCTGCAACATTCATCTTCTTTTGTTCTTGATCATCTGAACTCTTGATTCTCTGACCTTTTCCTTCACAATGAATTACTTACTGATCTCTTGGTTTCCAGCTTCCAGATAGTATATTGTGGGTTTCTGGAGCTCTGTAATCTCACGATCCAATTCCTATCATTTGTCCCCCTTCCTCTTTCTCTCTCTTTCTCTCTCCCTCTCTCTCTCCACACACACACACACACACACACACACACACACACACACACGTATATACATAGATACTATTGGTTCTATTTCTCTGGAAATAATGGAAATGTTCTACAATTTGTTAATACTTGGAGAAACTGAGTAATAAGTACAGGGGATCTCACTGTATTATTTTTTACAATTGCATGTGAATATGTATTTATATTAAAACAGTGTAATTAAAAAATTGTTAGGTCAAAAGTTGACATATTTCTTGAATGGGATTAGATACCAAAATTTCTAGCACCAAGAAAAATTTCCCACTTTTACTGATTCCTTTATATGTTTCTTTCATAAACTTTTAAAAAAAAATGCCTCCAAGGCTTTCCCTATATTTGAAATGCACAGAAGACAGGCAGGGACTTGGGGGTCTTCGAAACCTAGAGAGACTTTATTATCAAGATCACGTAATCAATTTATTTAAGATTTATGACACACAAACTGACCAAATTCTTTAGGATATTTTCAAATCCCAAGTCACAGTTATTCATTCTACATCATCTTAACCAGTTTTCTTCCAAAATTAGTTTTGGGCAGTCTATGAAAGGCACACACAGAGTCAGCCCACTACAATAAGGATTGGGGGAGAAGATATTACAGTATAAATCCAAGCTGTTCTATCTTTGTTTGTTTGTTTTGAGTCAGGGCAATGGGTAAAATTGAAAAATAATTTACTTCAGTTTTCTTGTGTCTTGGGGCCCTGTGAAGAATTACATAACTTTTATTATGAAATATAATTGAGTATCAGTGAGTATGTTAGCTCATAGAGAGACAGAAACTTTATACTAGGAATGAATTCTGGGAGTAATTTATTGGGTAACTCTAATTTAGTGAATTTTAACCATAAAATTAATTTTTTTGCATATATTTTTACAAAAAAATGCATTTTGTAACCCATGTGGTTGGTTAAAAACAAACAAGAAACAAACAAACAAAAAACCATAAGTAAAATAAAATGTTGAAAATGTGCTTACAGAGTAGATTTGTTCTTCTCATAGACACATGAAAGGTAACTGTGAGGTCATGGAAATGTTAGTGCTCTTGACTACAACAGTATCAAGTTTTACATCATAAACATATACAATAAAAATATATTAATGAATGAACTAGGAAAACATTGAAAAAACATAAATAAGTAACAAGGCTAAAACATTAATTCTGGAGGTTTTCAAGATGGCGGACTAGAGGGCAGCTGCATTCCATGTTGCTCCAGGACTCAGGATTCAAAAGAGGAGATATTGAGAGACTTGGGACCAACTCAAAGCCGCCAGGTGAGTCTCTCCCATTGGGGAGGCGTCCCCGGATGGGGTGGTAGTCCCAGAACGCAGGGAACTTTGTGAAGTAGAGTTGCCCGGCGAGACACCCCTCCCCCCGCTGGAGCAGTGAACACAGACAACTGGGAACATCAGAGAGGAGGCCGCTCAGCACAGTGCTTGGACTCGGAGCAACCACTGGGCTTCGGTGGCTGCCCAAAGGAGGGGCCGCATAGCCAGGGGATTAGGTGCAGAGCAGGTTCCCAGGACCTAGGTGGCTTCTCGGTGGAAGAGCTGCAGAGACAAGCTGAGGGGCGGAGCGAATGTCCCAGGACTGCGGGCAGCTTCTCCGAGGAGAGGCAGCCTAAGGAGACTCGTCTGCGAAGGGCAAGGCTCCCAGGCCCAGGAGGTAGGTTCAGGCCCCTGGGAACATTGCAGAGGAAGACTGCCCAGCCCAGGCGGCAAGATACCCCTCCCCCCGCTGGAGCAGTGAACACAGACAGCTGGGAACTTTGCAGAGGAGGCCGCTCAGCACAACGCTTGGTTTCGGAGCAACCCACTGGGGCTCCGTCGGCTGCCCAGAGGAAGAGCTGGGCAGTGAGCTGTTTGGACTCAGAGCAACCTCCTGAACAATGGGGGGAGGGGCTGCCCTTAGGAGGAGGAGGTGCACAGTGAGTTGCTTGGTCTCCAAGCGACCACACAGAACATCGGGTGGCTGCCTAGAGGAAGAGGCGTGCGGCGGGTCGCTGGGGCTCGGGGCATCTGTACGAGGCTCCAGTTGGCTGCTCAGAGGAGGGGCTGCGTAGCCAGGGGATTAGGTGCAAAGCATGGTCCGGGGACCTAGGTGGCTTCTCGGTGGAAGGGCTGCACAGAGACAAGCTGAGGGGTGGAGTGAAGGTTCAAGGACTGTGGGCAGCTTCTCTGAGGAGAGGCAGCCTAAGGAGACTCGTCTGCGAAGGGCAAGGCTCCCAGGCCCGGGAGGTAGGTCCGGGCCCCTGGGAACGTTGCCTGGGAAGGCTGGCCTGCCCAGGCGGTAGTTGTGGATTGAAGGGAAACTCCAGGAGGGGAACTGACCAGTGAGACCTCCCCATGGGGTGAGTCTTCCCCGCCGGGTGAGGTTTTCCCACAAGGAAGGTAAAACCAGAGACACAGGCACAAACAGGCCTTGCCTCAGCCCGCAGCCTAGTTCCCCTTTGGTTGACCTTTGGTCAACAAGTGGAGGCACCTCTGCCCACAGGCAGGGAATATACCCCACCTGAAGACCACCACCCCTAGAGAGGCAGCTTCCTTGGGGAGCACCACATTATCAACTTCCTTTAAGACTTCAGGCTACTGAAGGCTAAGAGGGGATATACTAGAAATCTTCAGGGACATTATAAGTCAATAGAGGAAATCTGCAACATCTCATCAGTCCACTGATACCTGAACAATATGAGAAAACAAGGGAAGAAAATGCCTCAAACAAACCTAGATGTTACATCAATAAAATCCAATGGCAGCATGGCAGAAGAAATGACAGAAAGGGAGTTCAAAATGTACATAATTAACATGATAAGGGAAGCAAACAATGAAATGAATGAGCAAATGCAGGCATTGAATGATCGCACCAATCAACAGTTAAAAGAGTAATACAGGAAGGAAAAGATCATTTCAATAAAGAGTTAGAGATATTGAAAAAAAACCAAACAGAAATCCTTGAAATGAAGGAAACAATAAACCAAATTAAGAACTCCATAGAAAGCACAACCAATAGGATAGAACACCCGGAAGGCAGAACCTCAGATATTGAAGACAAAATATTTAACCTCGAAAACAAAGTTGAACAAACAGAGAAGATGGTAAGAAATCATGAACAGAATCTCCAAGAACTATGGGATATCATGAAAAGGCCAAATTTAAGAATTATTGGGATTGAGGAAGGCTTAGAGAAACAAACCAAAGGAATGAACAATCTATTCAATGAAATAATTTCAGAAAATTTCCCAAATCTGAAGAATGAAATGGAAAATCAAGTTCAAGAGGCTTATAGGACTCCAAATACACAAAATTACAACGGACCCACACCAAGGCACATTATAATGAAAATACCTAACATACAAAATAAAGACAGAACTTTAAAGGCTGTGAGAGAAAAGAACCAAATTACATTCGGGGGGAAACCAATACAGATATCAGCAGATTTTTCAATCCACACCTTTAAAGCAAGAAGGGCCTAGAACAACATTTTTCAAGCCCTGAAAGAAAATAGATGCCAACCAAGAATCTTATACTCAGCAAAACTTACCTTCAGATTTGATGATGAAATAAAATCATTCCATGATAAACAAAAGCTAAAAGAATTTACAAAAAGAAAGCCAGCATTACAGAACATTCTCAGCAAAATATTCCACAAGGAAGAGATGAAAAACAAAGAAGCAAATCAGCAAAGGGAAGAGCTATCCTAAAGGCACTGTCAAATAAAGGAGGAACCAAGTCGTGTCAAAAATAAATAAATAAATAAATAAATAACATGAATCAAATGACCAGGAATACAAATCATAACTCAATAATAACCCTGAATATTAATGGCCTGAATTCATCAATCAAAATACATAGACTGGCAGATTGGACTAAAAAGAAAGATCCAACAATATGTTGCCTGCAAGAGACCCCTCTCATAGAAAGAGATACCCATAGACTAAAGGTGAAAGGATGGGAAAAAACGTACCATGCACATGGACTCAGCAAAAAAGCTGGGGTATCCATCCTCATTTCAGATAATGTGGACTTCAAGCCAAAGTTAGGCAAAAGGGATAAAGTAGGACATTTCATACTGCTTAAGGGAACCATAAATCAGCAAGATATAACAATCATAAATATATATGCCCCAAACAGTGGCTCATCCATGTATGTCAAACAAATCCTTCTCAATCTCAGAAACCAACTAGGCCGTAATACAATAATACTAGGTGATTTTAGCACACCTCTATCACTACTGGACTGATATTCCAAACAAAAATTGAACAAAGAAACCATAGAACTCAATAACACAATCAATAATTTAGACTTAACAGACATTTATAGAATATACCATCCAACGAAGAGTGAATACACTTTCTTCTCAGCAGCACATGGATCCTTCTCTAAAATAGACCATATATTATGCCACAAAGCTAATGTTAGCAAATGCAAGAAGATAGAGACACTACCTTGTATTCTATCAGATCATAATGGATTGAAGTTAGAAATAAATGAAAGAGTAAAAAACAGAAACTACTCCAACACCTGGAGATTAAACAATATGCTATTATATGATGAATGGATAACAGAAGATATTAGGAAGGAAATTAAAAAATTCTTAGACGTAAATGAGAACAAAGAAACATCATATCAAAATCTCTGGGACACTATGAAAGCAGTACTTAGAGGAAAATTTATTTCATGGAGCGCATTCAATAAAAGAAGTAAAACTCAACAAATAAATGACCTAACACTACAGCTCAAAGCCCTAGAAAAAGAAGAACAGACCACCACCAAAAGCAGGAGAAGACAGGAAATAGTTAAACTCAGAGCTGAAATCAACGAAATTGAAACAAAAGAAACAATACAAAAAATTGACAAGATAAATAGTTGGTTCTTCAAAAAAATATACAAAATTGATAAACCCTGGGCCACACTAACAAAGAGAAGATGAGAGAAAACCAAATCACTAAAATTCAGAATGAACAAGGAAATATCACAACAGACACGATTGAAATACAAAACATAATTAGAAACTATTTTGAAAATCTATACTCCAACAAAATAGAAAATTTCGAAGACATCAACAAGTTTCTAGAGACATATGAATTACCTAAACTAAACAAGGAGGACATACACAATTTAAATAGACCTATTTCAAGTAATAAAATAGAAGAAGTCATCAAAAGCCTACCAACAAAGAAAAGTCCAGGACCTGATGGGTTCTCAACCGAGTTCTACAAAACCTTTAAAGAAGAGCTCATTCCAATACTTTTCAAAGTATTACATGAAATAGAAGAGGAGGGAACCCTCCCAAACTCATTCTATGAAGCCAATATCACCCTGATACCTAAACCAGACAGAGACACATCGAGGAAAGAATATTTTAGACCAATATCCTTAATGAACATCGACGCAAAAATTCTCAACAAAATTTTAGCAAATCGCATACAAAAACATATTAAAAAGATAGTGTACCATGATCAAGTGGGTTTCATCCCAGGGATGCAAGGTTGGTTCAACATCAGGAAATCAATAAATGTCATTCACCATATCAATAGACTTAAAGTCAAGAATCACATGACTATTTCAATAGATGCAGAAAAAGCATTTGATAAAATACAGCACCCCTTCATGCTCAAAACACTAGAAAAAATAAGGATAGTGGGAACATTCCTTAACATTGTAAAGGCCATCTATGCTAAGCCCATGGCCAATATCATTCTAAATGGTGAAAAACTGAAAGCGTTCCCCCTAAAATCTGGAAGAAGGCAGGGATGCCCTCTTTCACCACTTCTATTCAATATCGTCCTTGAAACTCTAGCCAGAGCAATTAGACAGACCAAAGAAATTAAAGGGATACGAATAGGAAAAGAAGAACTCAAACTATCCCTATTTGCTGATGATATGATGGTATACTTAGAGGAACCAGGAAATTCCACCAGAAAACTTTTAGAACTCATAAGAGAATTCAGTAAAGTAGCGGGATATAAGATCAATGCTCATAAATCTAATGCATTTTTATACATAAGTGATGAATCTTCAGAAAGAGAAGTTAGGAAAACTACCCCATTCTCAAGCTTTGAAAAAAATAAAATACTTGGGAGTCAATCTAACAAAAGAGGTGAAAGACCTCTACAATGAGAACTACAGAACACTAAAGAAAGAAATTCAAGAAAACCTTAGAAGATGGAAAGATCTCCCATGTTCCTGGATAGGCAGAATTAATATTGTCAAAATGGCCATACTACCAAAAGTTCTATACAGATTCCAATTAAAATCCCAATGATGTACCTTACAGAAGTAGAACAAGCAATCATGAAATTCATCTGGAAGAATAAGAAATCCAAAATAGCTAAAGCAATCCTTCGCAGGAAAAATGAAGCTGGGGGTATTGCAATACCAGAACTACAACTATACTACAAAGCAATAGTAACAAAAACGGCATAGTATTGGTACCAAAATAGACAGGTAGATCAATGGTACAGAATAGAGGACACGGACACCAACCCAAATAAATACAATTTTGTCATACTAGACAAAGGTGCCAAAAATATGCAATGGAGAAAAGATAGCCTCTTCAACAAATGGTGCTGGGAAAATTGGAAATCCATATGCAACAGAATGAAACTAAACCCATATCTCTTACCATGCAAGAAACTAATCTCAAAATGGATTAAGGATCTCAGAATCAGACCAGAGACCTTGCATCTTATAGAAGAAAAAGTAGGTCCAGAGCTTCAACATGTCAGCTTAGAACCAGACTTCCTCAACAGGACTCCCATAGCAGAAGAAATAAAAGCAAGAATCAATAACTGGGATAGATTCAAACTAAAAAGCTTTCTCTCAGCAAAGGAAACTATCAGCAATGCGAAGAAAGAGCCTACAGAGTGGGAGAAAATCTTTGCCACTCATACTTCAGATAGAGCACTAATCTCCAGAATCTATAAAGAACTCAAAAAACTCTACACCAAGAATACAAATAATCCAATCGACAAATGGTCTAAGGAAATGAACAGACACTTCACAGAAGAAGACCTACAAGCAATCATCAAACATATGGAAAAATGTTCAACATCTCTAGTAATAAGAAAAATGCAAATCAAAACCACCCTAAATTCCATCTAACCCAATTAGAATGGTGATTATCAAGAATACAAGCAACAACAGGTGTTGGCGAGGATGTGGGGAGAAAGGTACACTCATACATTGCTGGTGGGACTGCAAATTAGTGCAGCCACTCTGGAAAGCAGTATGGAGATTCCTTAGAAAACTTGGAATGGAACCACCATTTGACCCAGCTATCCCACTCCTTGGCCTATACCCAAAGGATTAAAATCAGCATACTACAGAGATACAGCCACATCAATGTTCATAACTGCTCAATTCACAATAGCCAGATTGTGGAACCAACCTAAATGTCCTTCAATTGATGAATGGATGAAGAAACTGTGGCATATATATATATATATATACAATGGAATATTACTCAGCCATAAAGAATGATAAAATTATGACATTTGCAGGCAAATGGATGAAATTGGAGAATATCATGCTAAGTGAGATAAGCCAATCACAAAAAAACAAAGGACTAATGATATCACTGATAAGTGGATGATGACACATAATGGGGCATGGGAGGGGTTAGTGTTAGGGTTAGAGTTAGGGTTAGGGAGGGGGGCAAGAATGGAGGAAGGAAGGACTGTATAGAGGGAAAAGAGGGGTGGGAGGGGTGGGGGGAAAGGGAAAAAATAACAGAATGAATCAACCAACATTACCCTATGTAAATTTATGATTACACAAATGGTATGTCTTTACTCCATGTACAGAGAAACAACATGTATCCCATTTGTTTATAATAAAAAAACAAAAACAAAACATTAATTCTGGCTCAGGGGACTCTTCTCATTGTGGATAGAGTAGAGAAGGTCTAGACTGAATCAAAATTCACGGTATTGTTTTTCTGGTTTTAACCTTGACTCACATCAAGATTGTATGCTGGCCTCTGTAGTTAGGCCTCTGTCCCTACCACTGCCTCCCATAGCACAGTGCTTCCCCTAAATATGGGGTCCTCTTAGATCTCCTGCTTTCATACATCCATCATACCCTTTCAATACTGGGTCCTTCTGGAGTGATCAGTGTCTGTACAAATTTCCAGATACCCAGGTTAAATCCACCTCCATAATTTCAACTAGTAGAGTTTCCATAGCATAGTGCACAAGACCTAAATATATATTATATTATTTTTCCATGTATATTAATTTTATATTCCCAATTAAGTTGTATATGTCTTGGGAGATGGATATATCCATCAGTATTAGTCCACTTTCTGTTACTATAACGAAATACCTGAGGTTGAATACTTTATAAGGAAAAGTAGCTCACAGTTTTGGAAAACTCATACGGCATGGTGCTAGCTCTTTCCAAGGCTCCGCCTGATTGTGCACATGCAAGAGGGAGAAATTCCATGGTGAACAGGAGACCAGAGATAAAAGAGAGGTTAACTCTTTTCTAACAAGTCTTGAGAGAGAACTAATCAGGGTCCCATAAGAACTATCTAATTCCTTCTGAGGGCAATGCCCAATGATCCAATCACCTTGCACTAGGACCTGTGTCATAAAGATTGAACACCATCTTCTAACTTTGCCACCTTGTGGACCAAGCTTCCAACACAGGAAACCCTGGGGACAAACTCAACTCATATCAACTTATAGTACCACCTGTCTGCTGGTCTCTGCTTATAGATACAGACTCTGGAATAAGTCTAAATGGATTCCTTGCTCTGCCATTTGTAAATTATGCAAATGGAAATTTTTTTCTTGGAAAAATTGCTTAGTTTTTCTGTCTTTGTGCCTCATCAGTGTGGATGTAGGAATAATTGTGTCATATACCTCAGTATTGATTTAACCTAAACATGTACAGCTCATAACAGCACCTGGTACATTGTGAACTCTCACTGAGTATTACCTATTATCATCTCTTCTCTGCGTTGGTTGGTAATGTGTGCAAGAATTTTTATTAAACTTTATGTAACTAAAGGAATATCATAGAGATAGAGACTGGTCACCAAAACATGTGTTCTTTTTTTCTTTCTGGTTCCTCAGCTGAACCCTATTTTCTAATTGTTTTCTGGGACTGAGCATCGACCACTACAACATAGAAGGTGTGACTAGTGCCATTTCAGGTCTGACTCATTCAAAATTTCTCAAATGTCCTTTATGCTTCACAATGACTGGAACAGAGATGACATGAGACATGCATAGAAGCTTCACATTAAAAGTGGCAGGAACATTGTCATCCTAGCTATCACACCGAAGTGATTGTTTTAGTCAGCTTCTTTTGTTACTGTGACTTAAAAGACCTGACAAGAACAATTTCAGGAGGAAAGGTTTATTCTGGGGCTCACGGTTTCAGAGGTCTCAGTCCATAGACAGCCAGCTCCATTCCTTGGGGCTTGAGGTGAGGCTGAACATCATGGTGGAAGGGTGTTGTGAAGGTAAGAGGCTCACATGATGGTCAGGACAGAGAGACTGAGCTCAGCTCACAAAATATATACCCCAATGGCATGCCCTTAATGACTCACTTTCTCCAACCACACCCTACTTACCTTCAGTTAGCACCCTGTTAATCTCTATTGGGTTATCGATTCTCTGATTGTGTTAAGACTCTCACAACTCAATCATTACACCTCTAAACCTTCTTGCATTGTCTCACACATGAGCTTTTGAGGGACACCTAATATCTAAACCATAACAGTGACTGTCCACTTGGTTAGCCATTTCATGTTGAAAAAAAGAAACTGCTTTTGCAGTAGGTCCATAATGCACTTCCTGGGTCTGTTTATTATAGCAGTTCATACAATCCTGAAAAAAGGAGCTTGGCATAAGTAAATGCCTCCCTCTTGGGGTATCCATCTATTTGTCCTCTAATTCAGGCCTTGTTTGTAGACAACTTCTTGTACCCTCTGTCCATGACATCTCTCAATGCAAAGCAGATCTCTCCTACTTAGTGATTTCATGGTAGTATTCTAGTGGTATTTGAGTTTAAACTCTATTAAATATGATCACCTATTTTGTATTGTTTGTTGAACAACCACTGTTTTAAGTCAGAGCAACCCAAATCCCAAACACTACCTCAAAAATTTGTTTAGCATTTTTCAAAGGATTTGATGGTAAGAGAGACATGTGTGTATGTACGTGTGTGTATGTTCATGTGTACTTGTGTGTTTGTGACTTTCCTAAGACTCCTAGCATAGAGCTGGATGAATTCAAACAAATGTGAATTTGCAGATTAATTGAAGAAAACCTATGCTATCTTCCCACATCTGCCCTATATGAAGTAAAATGTTCTCTGAGATAACAGAAGATCACAGGTTGAAAGAGACAGGTGCTCCTGAATGATCACTGTTCTCTGTTCTTGAAAGCAAACTTACTTGCTTATTCTTTTCTCTTGATACCCTACTTTGTTCTTTTGACAGGCTTGGGTTTATTTGAGGTGGTGGGAATATAAAGAAGCATCGGTGCATGTGACATCCTCAGGAAAGTTGTGAGTACATTCACCCATTTTGGGATTTCACTGAAGCAGCTCTTTAAAAGTCAATTTATGGGACATTTCTATATGGGATTGAGATTTTGAAATAAGAAAAAATTGTAGGAAAAGCCTTCAGAATCAATGAGCAAAAGCAAGTTCTATTCAGAAAAACAGAAACAAAAATCTTGGGTTAGTATCAGAAATGGACCTTTCCTTAAGAGATGGAGGTTTGGAATACCATCCAGCCCAGCTGTCATTTGGGAAATGAACTCCCTGTGCCTAAGAAGTGGAGTTACATGAGTTACATGAGTTGTTTCTTTCTGTGAGCACCTGGAGTATAATGAAGTGGCCCTAGGACTCGGTCCCACCAGGTTGGGGTAAACCATGCGCTCTGTGGCTGCAGGTTCTGAGGTGGCTGCAATGGTGTGAGCAGGACAGTATCTTGGTCCAAAGGAGTGTTCTGTTGCTCATGCTTTTTGGAAGATGAACCAGCAACAGCAACCAAAGCAAAGGTTGAGCAACAGCCTCCTTCCTTTTCCCAGCTTCCCTTCTGAACAGCCCCACCCAAGTTCCACAGATGGTAGGATTTGTGGGATGACCTTGCAGATGGCCACATCAGGGCAAATTTGTGCATTCATGAGTTCCTCTCTTTCCTGTCTTCCGCCTCCCTGGCAGCTGACAGTGCTGAGGAGAAAGAGAAACAAGGCATGAGTTTGCTAACTTTTTGAGGGGTGACTGCAGTGTCATACTTTGTCCTTCTTTGGCTAGTAGTCCCCAAATGACACAGCAATTTTCAGTCATCTAAACATAGTCTTAGGATTTCTAATAACACTTTAAATTGGTAATCATAAGACTAAAGCTTGATGTCTCCTGATCTGGCATAACACACAAGTACTAGCTACAGAGGAACTTTTTAAAAAACTCAGCAACTTGGTCATGAGGTTTTATAGTACAAAGTAGTGGAGCAGTGTGTGTGTGTGTGTGTGTGTGTGTGTGTGTGTGTGTGGAGAGAGAGAGAGGAGGAGGCAATCTTGTTTACAACCTAAGTTTGGACGTGGATTTCTTATTTAATAATCCTTTCAATTTTCTCCTTAGACTTTGTCTGAAGGAAATAAAAACAATCCCACAAAACATGATGTATAAATATGCGCATCCTAGCACATTTTTTTGTTGTTGTTGTTGTTCATCTAAGGTCTTTATTATTTTACCTTCATTTAAAATTTTTTTTTTTATTTTTACAGACTGCATTTTGATTCATTGAACATAAATGGGGTACATCTTTTCATTTCTATAGTTGTACACGATGTGGATTCATACCATTTGTGTAATCATACATGTACAGAGGGTAATGATGTCTGTCTCATTCCTTATAATATTCCTCAATGGGGAAAAAAATCTAAGATGGCTACAACATAATACTGGTTAAAATAATCATATTAGATTTAAGAAATAGAAGGTTTAAGATCAGTGTAGCCTAATAGTTATTGGCAAAAATCAATTTTTAAAAGGATTTTAAATGGAGAAAATGTTAGCAAACCAAAACTATATATGAAATTCGTAAAATGATATACACAAGTAATAGAATGCTTATAAAAATATAATTGTATAAAGGTTCTCTACGTTATCATAGAAAATGTATCCCAGTGGTAGCAATGATTATCACTTCTTGGTAGAATTATAGATTTTTTCCTTGTATTTAGTGTGTACATGTTGTGCTTCTGCCATAATGATAACATTATATTAAAATATTATAGATTTCAGGTAAAGGGGCAGCATAAAGCAGGAGAACAGAAACTCTTCCACTCAGTAAGTAACAAAGTGAATCAAATATTAATAACTAAAAACATAAAGTTTACCCAACAACCAACAAGAAGAGGGCAACAACCACATACCATCAAGTTCAGAATATGGTAGTAGATTCAGAATCCTGGTCTGGCCTGGAGCTGAGTGCAGTGACTCCTCTTCACCCCATTCCAGTCGCATAATTGGAGAGGACAGTTGAATCAACAGAATGCTCAGCATTCTCATTAACTCTGTCCCCACGACCACCAGACTAGATAAAATCAAGCAAACTGAAGATTGTTGAATGAAGAAGTTATTCATTCTGGAGGCGTCAGCGACAAATCCAGTAGAGAAAAGGCCATATCAGAGCCTACAGAAATGGACCAAAAAACCTCTGGAGAGGCTTGAAATTTTCCAGGACTTCTTGATGAGTTTTGGAAAAAAATTAAAGCCCCAGTGGACTCCTATTCAGTACTCAAATCTTTTTCCAATGCGGTGAAATGATGCACAACATTTAAGAAAACCCCAAAGGGGAGAGCATGGCTGGTGACCTCCAGTGAAGGATGCACCTCTCCTTTTCCACTTTGCTCCTTCAGTGTTTGCCAATGTCTTCAGGCTACAGAAAAGTGATGGAACCATTCAGCTCAGACTTCAAGGTGGCCAGGGTGTTAGAAGTACAAATAGGTTCTAAATTCAGGAGGGAAGGTATCAAGAAAAACTAACATAAAACCTAGATATGGATAGAGTTACTCATATCAAGCAGAAAGCAGATGCAAAGACTATACTATGTGAAAAAAAAAAAAAAAAAGAAAAGAAAAGAAAGGAAGGAAGGAAGGAAGGAAATTCCATAGGACAAGTTCTGGAAGAATACATTCTTTGAGGAACAAATAAAATTCCCTTTCAAGCTCAGACCACAATAGAAGAATTTAGTAATAGTTTAACTTGAAAAATAAAAGAAGTTTTTGGGTGAATTGAGGTTGTAACAACCATATTAAAAAAATAGTATATGAAAAACACCATGAAACAATAGTTGTTGAATATCCAATTGCTGCTCTAGAAAGACTTGCAATAAACAGAGGGATTGATAAAGAAAAAGAAAAAAGTTAGGAAGAAGATGATGAATTTAAAGACAATGATAATCCAAAATGTTGAGTAAATGAAATATAAACAGTATTCAAAGGAACAATAGCATAAGAGTTTTCTCCCTGAAATCAACAGAGAACTGAATCTATAAGATTTGAATAAAGGTAGTGTGTTTTAGGAAACAAATATCATCATTGTCATTACTAACACTAAACAATATCTCATTTACTTTGTGAACTTCGAGGATAGAGAAATTTTTAGGAATTAGACAATCAAATAAAGTCATTTAAGAATAAATATTAAAAAATAGTCAGTGGTTTGGTTTCTTAATGATAACAATCAATGCTAGAAGACAATGGAAATTTCCACTCCACCATCTCTGGCCAGGAACTTCTCACAGTTAAATGAAGATATCTGACAGAGCTTGTACTTTTGTGTAGCATTTAGAGAATGTGGAAACTAGTGGTACCAACATGGATATGTCTCATATTCAAAGAAGTCATTGTAGGGTAGAGATAGGTTTAAAAGAAACAATTTTCTTGTAAAGCTATTATATATATATATTTCATGTTCTTATATTAATTTGATTATTCTTTTCCCTCCATAACCTACTGCTACATTAATAATAAGTTTATGCAGAACTATTTAACACAGAAATCAGTTGATGGTTGACAAGATCCAATTCTTCCTCAGGTCAACTATTTTCCATTAAATGTGAATGATAATACATAGGTTTTATGTCCTGAGGAGACTCTCACTCAATTTCCCAGTATATTTGATCATCATTATCAGTACTGTAATAAGACATATGTACTTGGAGTAGTTGAATCTTGCCAACAATATCAGTTTTAAACTATATCATAATATGATCATGGCACAATTCATTTTCATTGCAGGATAAAATCATTAAGAAAAAGAGGTATTTGCTTTGCCTTCTGAACAGAATCTACATAATAGAGGACAACATATCATATAATAGGTGAGCAATAGAGGACATTTCATCTCATAAGCTTACACTGAGAATGATTTCCATCATATGCTATTATAAAGATGGACCCATCTCTCCCCTATGGCAAAGACACAAGCAGTATTTAACAAACTATTCTAGAGATTCAGGCAGTGATCATATATTGATATAAAATATAAGAGCCCTCAGAAAATTTCCACAAGTTTAGGGGGTCATAAATTCCTGTAGTTTCATATTCATATTGGCCATTTTTACATACTCTTTTGAAAATGTCTATTCAAGTTTTTGCTATTTTAAAATACGATTTTTTTGCTCTTGATTTGTTTTGAGGTCCTTATATATTCTGAATGCTAACCCCTTATCAAATGCATGGTTTGTAACTATTTTCTCCCTTCTGTGGGTGGTCTCTTCAACTCTGTTGATTATTTCCTTTACTGTGCAGAAGCAGTTTAGCTGGATATAATCCCATTTGTCTTTTTTCTTTTTTTGCTGGTATAGATGAAACAATATTCATAATCACTAATCACCAGGAAAATGTAAATCAAAACCACAGAAAATATCACCTCACTTCAGTTAGAATAGTTACAATAAAAAAGACAAAAGATAACAATGCTCGACAAGCTTGTAAAGAAAAGGGAACCCTTGCATATTAATGTAAATTGCTATAACCATTGTGGAACACAGTATGGAGTTTCCTCCAAAATTAAAAATGGAACTACAGTGTGACACAACAATCCCTCTACTGAGTATATAGCCAGAGGAAATAAAGTCAGCATGTTGAAGAGATATCTACACTCCCATGCTTATTGCAGCAATATTCACAAGAACCAAGATATGGAATCAGCCTAGTAGTCATCAACAGATGAATGGATAAATAAAATGTGATATATAGGCACAATGGAGTACTATTCAGGAACTTAAAAGAATAAAATCTTGTCATTTGCGACATCATGAATAACCTGGAGGACATTGTGTAAGTGAAATAAACCAGATACAAAAAGACAAATGCTTCATAATCTTGCTCACAATGGAATCTGAAAGAGTTGATTCCATAAAAGTAGAGAGCTGAACAGTGACTATCAGAGGCTGGAGAGTTGGCAGAGGAGATGGGGAGGGGTTGGTCAACAGGTACAGTGTTACAGTTAAATAGGAAGAATACTGCTTTTCTATCACACAGAAGGATGACTATACTTAACAACAATGTATTATGTATTTCAAAATAGCTAGAAGAGAAGATTTTGAATGTTATTTCCACAAAGAAATGATAAATATTTAAGGTGATAGATATTACCCTGATTCGATCATTACACAATGTTTACAAGTATGGAAATATGACATTGGCACACTTATATTTTTTTGTTTGTTTGTTTGTTTTTGCGGTGCTGGTGATTGAACCCAGGGCCTTGTGCTTACAAGGCAAGCACTCTACCAAATGAGCTATATCCCCAGCCCTGGCACACTTATTATGTGCCAATTAAAAACAAAATAAAACTGAAGAAAATTAAATATAGGGCTGGGGGTGTAGTTCAGTGCTAGAATGCATACTTAGCATGGGGGAAGCCTAAATTCAGTCTTCAAAACTCCCACTCCCACACAAAAAGGAAACTATAAATATAAACATAAACAAAGGTTCCCATAGGTGTTGCCCATTAGCCTCATAGGCAGGTAGAGGGCCTTTGCCCCATTGCCTCTTCAGTCTCTAAGTATTCAAGATTCAATTGGGTGAGGGCACAGGCCCTTTCCTAATTTTGAGTTTTAACATTATCCAGCATTATTTGCTGGATGTATCTCACTCACTTTCCTAAAGCCTCCTTATTTTCCAGGTTGACTCCCATCATCCTTCACCTTCCTCCTGGGAGAGAACTCTCTCTGCTTATTCTGGTTAAAATTTTTTCCCTCTGAATTTTACTATTCAATAAAAACAAACCCAGCTTGTCCCAGGATACCTAGAGGTACTTACTCCTTTCAGGGTCATTTTCTGCCTTATAGGCCAGTTTTCTTTGTTCACCGACCACGTTGTTACCGTGGCATCTGAGTACAGTTAGGATACATGCTTTACATGAATTCTAGAGTTAGATGTGTGGTCATTACACCTTGATATTATTGAGTTTGAGTTTGCCAGAAAGTCACTTACAACCTTCCTTATCTCAGAGTGTCATGTGCCTTTGTGGTTCCACCAGGTGAAGCTCACTGTTTTAATCCCAACAGGAACCTTTGCCCCATGTATTAACCAGCCTCAATTTGTCACGTGAATCATTTTTGTGCTTAAGTTAGTCATTGTTTGCTCTTTAGTTTCTGATAGTTATCTGATATTATTGTTGTAGACATAGTGTATGGTAACACTGGAGACCTGCATTGTCCAAATCCCTTCAGACAAATTATGGCAATAAACCAGTGAGTTTAGATAAACTTATTAGCAGTACAGTAAATGTCAATTGGGATCTTTCTCATGGGCAGGTCAATGGTATTGGGCTCTTTTTTGAGATTATGATAAAGAAAAAAGCATTTGCAAGATCAGTCACTGAGCACCAGTCTTCTTTACCCTGTTGCATTTCTTTTATGGTTGAAATCATGTCTAGAACTGCTGAGGCTACAAGAGGGACAACTTTATCAAAGCCTTGATAAGCTACTGTTAGGCTCCCTGAGTCATCTGCCTCTTTCACAGGCCATACAGGACTATTGTTCAGAGACTTCCTTGGTTTCAGGGCTTTAGCTTCTAGCATGTCATTAATTAAAGTGGTTATCTCTTTTTGCCTACCAGGTATCCTATATTGTTTTAAATTAATCACCTGTGTGGGCTCAGGGAGTTCAAGTGGTTCCCATTTAGCATGTCCAATTAAGACTAGCCTGAGGGCAGCCTTACATGCCTTCTGCTTCACCATATTAGGTAGGGGAAGCAATTCCGAGTTGGGCATAATATCCATCTTGATAATACATTCAGGTAAAGGAGACCACCTCACATAAAGTTTATTAAAAACTCCCAGTTTTCATCCAAACTTACCCCTTAATCCTGTCAACTGCTGTGTGATAAAGGACACAGGTGAA
Organism: Sciurus carolinensis; assembly: GCF_902686445.1. Classification (NCBI taxonomy): domain Eukaryota; kingdom Metazoa; phylum Chordata; class Mammalia; order Rodentia; family Sciuridae; genus Sciurus; species Sciurus carolinensis. The sequence goes on from NC_062217.1 coordinate 72,043,355, forward strand.
TAGAAATGGAGAGATCCAGAAGGGTTTCCAGTGCAGGAGCGTCTTTCCTGCAGAATTGGGGCATGGTACCCTTCTAGTCTCCTGCCAACCTGGAATCTCTCTGAACCTCATACTTAGGGATTTTTCATGGAGAAAAATCTCCTACAGATGATCAGTTATTAACCCAATCTCTAGATCCTCTTTCTCTCTGAAGGATTGGGGGATGGAGGGTTCAAAGTTCCATGTTTCTAATCAGAGTATAGCCTTTTCGGTGACCAGCCCTGATCCGTGGGACACCAAGAGTCCCTCCTTAGACTAAAATAATATTCTATCACTCTGGAAATTCCAAGGGATTTAGGAGCTCTATGTTAGGAACTGGGTCAAAGAACAAATATTAGGACCAAAGATGCTCCTAGCAACCCTATCACTTAGGAAATTATAAGGGTATGTTTTAGTCAGCTTTTTTGCTGTTGTGACTAAATGATCAACCACAACAATTCTAGAGGAGGAAAAGTTTATAGGAGGGCTCACATTTTCAGAGTTCTCAGTCCATAAACAGCTGTCTCTGTTCCTCAGCGTTCTAGGTGAGGCAAAACATCACTGTAGAAGAGTGTGGTGGAGGGAATTGGCCCACATGATGATCAGAAAGCAGAGAAAGAGAGATTCCACTCACCAGATACAAAACATATACCTAATGCCACGCCCCCTATGGCCTGCCTCCTTCAGCCATACCCTACCTGCCTTCATTTACCACTTAGTTAATCCCTTCAAGGGATTAATTCACTGATTGGGTTAAGCCTCTCATAACCCAATCATTTCTGCTCTAAACCTTCTTGCATGGCCTCAAGTGTGAGCTTTTGGGGGGACACCTCACATCCAAACTATAACAAAGTATTAGAAGCTCAGGAATGGGGAGCAGAGACCAATGTTCAAAATGTACCTCTTAATATTTCACAAATTTGGTTTCTTAATGCTAACCATTAATTCTGGAAAACAATGGAAAATGTTCCACCAAATTTTGAGGAAGAAAATGTGACTTCAAAATAGATGTTTGACATGAGGAAATTTATGCACCTTATTGATCCTTTACTTTCTAAAGTAATTGATTTAGATTTCAAACCTTAAAGAATTTTCAAAATAACTAAAAGATTGAATGAGATTTTTCTGTTGCCATAGAATTAAGACAGGAATCCAAACTGTAAAATTAGAATTGTTAAGGACCCCACTGTAAAGAGTGAAAGCAATTCCTTGCTGCAGCCAGCAGTGACCCAGTGGTCACAAAACCAACACTGTCTCCAACATACAATCATCCTCTGCTTCCCAGCATAGCGGAGAAGAATCTGAAAAGAGAATTACACTGGGACTATGGGCCTTGAGGGGAGTTTAGTGTTAGAAATAAAGATTTTACTCACCACCCTGTGAAGTGGGAGAGGTGTTCTCCTACCATGAGATAGAAAGTCCCCTTTCTGAATTGTAGATATCAGTATGTCTACAATGAGGTTGAAGCTGGTTTCTACTCTCGAGCTGGATGCTTTCTGAGTCATGAAATCTTCCAGGCCATCATATCACCCTGGTTGGGTGAAATAGAAAAGGTGAAGGTTAGCCTTATTTCGAGTTGCAGATGTTTACACCCAAGTCCTGGTGACTGTTGTTTGGGCAGAGGTTTTAGGAGATTCAATGCTCATTGACCATACCAGCATTGGCAGTACCCTTTCCTGGGCAGGAAAGGGTGCCCACCCCTGTCCTCCATAACACTTATAAACACCAGCAGTTCTTGTGCCAAATAAAAGACAACAGACTTCAGAGGAGAAAACAGAAGATTCAAAGTTAACCAAGAGGTCATTGCACAACAAAGACAATGCTTACTAGGAGAAAAGAACAAAAGGAAGATGAGTGGTGTTACTGACAGGAAGCAGTGAACTTTATGCCATCTCTGAAAAATCACCCATTGGTTAAGCCCCCCTCTGTTCAATCTCTAGTACCAAAAAGGAAAAAAAAAAAAAATGATAAACCACATCCACGATCTTTTTGAGACAGCACATCAGCAGAGGACATCTGGCATCTACAGAATGAGAGCACATTAGAGAATACCAGAGATGCTGCTGCAGCACTGATATTAGTGGTTACAAAGATTTTTGCCTCCTTCTTTCTTCTTCCCCCACCAGCCTCAGCTTCTCTGCTCACCCTCCTCCTCCTCTGCCACTACCACTAGCATTCATTTTCTTCCTCTCCCTCCCTCTTTTACTCCTCCTCTTTCTCTTCCCTTCCTTCTTTTCCTTCTTCTCTTTGATATGGGTATATACTAGAAAGAACGAACGTCAAAACTGCTGTGTGAAATGTTGAACAGAGGTTTGTGAGTCCAGGGCAGAGGGAAGACATTAAAAAGATAGGATTCATCTGCTAATAGGAAGTTTCGTTCCTCTTTTCTCTAGTGTCCTGTCAATAGTTACTGGAATCGCTGGTTTTATTGCTCCTCTCACTTTTGCTTGGGGTACGTGTCGAGAGTCTTATGGTGGAAGGCTGCCCAGCTAGGCCAAGTGTTTAGACTCCAGCTGAAAGAGCAGGTGTTCCTGCCTTGGAGATGCTGTTTACATCTAATGGAGGACCGCTTAACTTTTAAAGAGATTCTGGTCTAAGATTCTCTTTTAAAAGTTAATGTACCCATCATTAGTCTCCATTCTTAGGAAAAGAATTTAAAGCAACCCTTTTTAAATAAAAGTGGAAAACTGGGAAATTCCAATGAAAAATGATAATTTCTGAACAAACATGTTAGTACACAAATATTTTCACCAAAATTATATCTGACAGGGTATATAGCACTGTTTAACTAATTTTTTTAAAATTGGTTTTTGAAAATTTCTGAATATTCTAGCATTTTTTGTAACTAGCAATAAAGATATTTCTCTATGTATTTATATAATAAATTAGATGATCCCAGAATTCACTTTGGGCAAAAGATGGACAATATGGCACATTCTAGGTCAGGCATATAGACCATGGCTAGATAGAAATAATAAAATGGGAGGCTCAAGGAAGTATTTGGATCAAAATGCCAAAGAATTGAACTAAGTGCTATATTACTTGAGAATTGAAGAAAAAGAAATTTTCTGATCTGAATTATTTGAGTTTACTATACAAAATGACAAACAGAAAAAAAAAAGGAAAACAATAAAACCTTTCTCAGTTCATGTGCAGATTTTATTCGCATCTCCATGTTAAGCATGGAACCATGTGTTTCTCTCTTAGTCACAGAGAACTGTACTACTGGGTTATCAGCTGGACAGCGGATGCGCCACAAGGTATAGGACTAGGACATCAGAAATGGCTGGGAAAGTGAGAAAGTTTGAAGAACAGAACAAATGGAAAGGGCTTGAGCTCCCTGGTGCAAACAAGGTTCTTACAGGTTCAGATAAAGGTGATATGTGCGTCTGCATTCTTAACTCAGAAACATAGAGAAGAGATAGATGGTCTGCCAATCATGTCTGTCTACAGTCACAGATTTTATTTAGGAGAAACAAAGCAAAACCAGAAAAACCAAACAAAAATAATAACTGAGAGGCATCTTGACACAACAAATATTTTCTAAAAAGTTCTCTTTGTTACTCTAATTACATAATAAAGACAGCTTTCTAAGATAATTGAGAGCCCTCTGCAGGAAATGCTGCAGAGTTTAGGGACGTGATTAATTTAAATCTGTAACTTACTTCATTTCCTTTTAAATGGCCTTTTAAACACTTTAGTGAGGAAGCTTAAGAGTTCTTACAACTCCCCTTGCTGGCAGCAAATAAGAAGTGCAGCTTTCATATGTAAACTTAAGCCTGTTTATCATGAAAATAACAGCTGAACATAGCATCAACTTCTTATTTTCAAAACAAGATTCCTCCCATTTCTGATATTTAAAAGAGTTTGAACCGCAGATTTTAAAACATAAAAAAAAAATACAATCTCCTGAAAATACTATTTTTCAGAAGTTAGACCAATAATGAGTCTTATATTAATGTATTAAATGCATAGCTTTGCACATTTACATTTCTGAAATCTGACCCCAGAAATGACTTATGCTCCTTTAGACTTTTGTTTAGACCATAGCTCTGCTTGCTGCTGTTCTCTCTGCAGATCCCATCTTTGTGCTGGAGACAGGAGTTTCACCATCAGTTCGTCTGCTCCCATACACTTCCCAACCTCCTGGCTGGTCCTGCACTTGGGCAGCTGTGATGTGTCACTTATGAGTCCACACACAGAGGAGCCTGTCCATGACCCCCAGCTGTCTCCTCTTGCCACTGGGGGTGTGCAGATGGTCCAGATGGTAGTGTTCCTCAGCATCACATGAGTGCCTATGCTGAACAGAGTCTCTCAATGTTTGTTTTAGTATTTACTTTCATACTCTAAATGACAGTTCTTCTATCACCGGTTCTTGACTAAAAAAAAATTTCTAAAATCTCTCTTGCCTTTCTCAATCAAAATCTGAATGAAAGAAAATTCTATTTTCTTTTATTCAATTTGATATTTTATACTTACCTTAGTTCTTTTTTAAAAACAAATAATTTTTCAACTTTACATAGTATTCTTAAAGTCCCTTTACTTTTCTATCAACTTCTGGCAATATTTCTTATCTATCTTTCACTTTAAAGATGAGGAAATGAGTACCTTGGCCTTTCTCTGCAAGGGATCTCTTCCTTCTAAAAATCCAACTTGCAGTACACTTTTACAGATGATTAGCACTGACAATCTCTCCAACAATCCTAGCCAAGTTTTCTACGCTTTGTCAATACACAGATGATAAGATTTCAAAATCAACAGCTAAAATTTACACCAGCCTGCTCATACTCACATTATTCAATGATAGAGCCAGTTGTTCATTCAAATCAGTTTGTTCTTCCTAAGCCTGTTGCCTTCACTTCTTGGTCACTCGAAGAGAATGCTTTTAAAGTCAGCTTGATTCTTTTTTAAAATACTGCATCAATTATTAAGCTCATGTCACATTTAATTTGCTTTTTATCTAGACAATGAATTTCCTGACCAAGATTTTCTATTTGTTTTCTTTGAGGTTTTTAATTGCCTTTCTTTTTAACTTGTGCTGACCATATTCATTATATCCTGTTTCCCCCCCCTTGTTTTTCTTACTCATGTTCTGATCTTACTATGAAAATATTAGAGTCCTTCTGAATATCTTTATTTTCTTCAGGGTCTGTGTTCTGGTTGTTCTTTCTTTTCTGCCACTGGCTTGCTTGGCATGCTTTGTGATACTTGGCTATCTACTGCAGGTATTCACAGAAGAAAAGGAACCTGAAGTGAATTTCGCCTGTTCTTGGGTTTCAACTGAAGTTCCAGATTTGGCAGTGCTGTGGGGGGCTGAGCCAAGTCAAGTGGATGATTGTGATCCTTGTTCAACTCTGTGCACATAGGTACAGTGCCACCCTTTCTGTGGGAGGAGGGACAGTGGCCACAATTTATGTTTCCTACTTGAACAAGCCTGATTTTGAAACTCTAGGGCTAAGATGCTTCACTTTATGGAAAGAGAGTAGAGAACTAGCTCTCCAAATTTCAGAAGAAGTACACAGTGGTTGGGGAAGTAAAAAGTCATCATTGGAGGGAGTGCTAATTGCCTGGTCTCATCTGGGAGTGGGCACATAAACTGTCCACAAAAAAATCTATTGCCTCCCCTCTTTCAACTTCACTTCCCTTTCCTAACCTTAGTCATCTGCTAATTCTGAACTCAGGGTCTCTTGTGGGCTCTACTAGACAGATATTCATCCTGGTATCATATTCATTGTTTCATTTAAAGATTCACTTCCATCCTCTCCTTTTGAAATGTTGTAAATTGATAACCACTTTTCCAGCCATCATCTTGCTCTCTGAGCTCTTTGGGGGTATATCCTTTTCCAAGTCTATCTCTACCCCATCTCACTCCCACCCCCACTGGTGTTTCACAGAAGTGAAAGAGGTGCCAATCATGTTGTCTTTTATTTCTCAGAGATATTACATAGCTTAAAATACCCAAGAGTCTCTAGGCTCCAATAGGAGTATCCACATAAGGGCAAGAAGTAGAGGTTGCTACTGGAGGAGTCCAGTGATAGCAGCCATGAACTCTTAGTGGCAATAGGTACTGATGATATTTTCAGCCTCATGAAGAGAAGTGAACCAAGCTTATTTGGGACCAAACCACAACTCTTCTTGTGGTATTTTTAAAATTTATTCCTGTTCTTTTCACTGCATCTGTTTTGGTGTTTCTTTGTTTCTTTTATTTCAAACTTTCTTCTACACACTACGTTTTCTGACTTAGTGTCTCAAGAACATTGTTTTTCTCACTTCTCCCTTTGTGGTGCTTCCACGACAGAATTTAACTACAATTTTTGTTTCATCACCACTATTATTATTTCTTAAAGGATTGGATTTCACCCATCCCTATTTCTAACCTCTGAAAATCCCTTTGGATTTTAAATCTGCGATTCCCAGTGTTTGCCAATTTAGGACCATCTGCAAATTAGTTAATGTGCAGTTTAGCCTTTCTTTGAAATCAGTAATTAAGATGTAAAGTAAAACTGAGCCCAAGACTAATTCCCTGGGCTTCCCACTGGGACCTCTCCTGGGCGCCATCACTCTTCATTGCCACCTCTGGTTTATCATCTTCCAGCCAAATCTCAAGCTATTTCACTGGGTATATAATTAAGTTGATTTATGACAGTCACTAGATTAATGTCTATTTTGTAAAATATTGTCTGAGATATATGTTTATTTGACTTAGCTTTGTATTTACATATATTGAAACATAACGGTCAAAGAAGAGAATGTTTTCAGGCAGGTTAACCCTGGCGTTTTCTGTTACATGATTGCTTAATCTAGAGACAAATTCAGAGAACCTTTTAATATTAATTCTGCATTTAACTGCAGCCAAAGTTTAGCATTTAGGATATAATTGCGATTCAGTGATCCTTTTCTTCTTTATTATTTTAAAATGTTTTTCTGGAACATTTCTCTCTCTTTAAAATAAGAACAACAAGACCTTCTATTTTAGTAAATTTATTCACTTATTCCCTGTCGAGCCAAAGAAGAATCTTTCATTTTCAGGTCTTAGACACTTTCTATTAGCTGCCAATTATCTATGTTTCAGACTGACATTCGGATAATTAAATATTCAGGTGCACCGATCTTGCCACCAAGGGTTTTATGAGCATTTGAGAAATTTGTTTAAGTTTAATTGGGAAATTAAGCCATGGGGCAATGTTACTGCAAAGCTATACTGCTGTGCTCTGAGTAACTAGACTAATCTAGGTCAGGAAAGCACAATAGGACATACAAACACCCAAAAGATCGCAAATTTGTGCTTTTAATGGCTACCAAATTCTGAGATTCCTCAATCTTCCCATTCTGGGACTTTTTCTTCCTTTGGTGTGTAGACCAGGATCTTGTTCATAACCTAAATCTTATTAATGATTTCTACCTCTGCCTTCTTCCCTCTGGTTCTTTTCTCTCTTCAGAACTTACTGAAGTATTTTATTACTTTTGTGTTTGCAAAGCACACTGCTCTTTTCTCGGTAGTATCAGATAACATTCCTAGCACTCTGAATTAGACTCTGATTTCTCTGTTTCTGGGAAATGCATCCAGACTGTAGTAAACATTTTTATTTCACTATAAATACACAAAGTTTATGATGTATACAGGACTGTGGAATGATTGATTATTTCTTCCCAGCTGATCCTAAGCTACCTCCTAGCAGAAAAGATGAAATGAATGGTCCTTTCTCACCTTATATTTTCTTTGCTAACTTTTCCTTGTTTGTTCCTTAATGTAGATGAAAATTAGCAAAAGGTAAAGGAAAAGCCAGTATGGGTGGGTGGGTAGAAGAGAGAGGACAGAGGAAGGGAAGAAGGGAGGGAGGAAGAAAGAAAAAGTAAGAGAGTATCTGAATACATTCCTAATCTTGAACTCAAATTTAAAAATTTTTCTTTTTCAAAAACAGAACCTCCTGGATTCTTCTTGGGGAAAAATTTCAAAGCTACACAGTCACATTTCCTCTGGTTTACTTTTTTGATAAGTAGAGAGATTAACTGAAGACATGTAAAATGCCCTAATAGACAATTTTATGTGTCTAAGACTCTTGCAATGTGACCTTATAAGAGGATACAGAAGTATTGGCTTCACTTTTTAAGTACAAGCCTTTCAACCAGGAGTTTGACTAAAAAAGAATTCTGTCAATGATGTCCCAAGTTGAGTTGTTTGTTGTAAATTGGGTGGCTACTTGTCTCTCACAGATTTCATGAGCTTCTGTTATCTTGATTTTTGTTTATCATTGTATTCTTGTCTCTGTATGCTAGTCTTTTCTTCTGCCATTTTGCATTGATAGTGACTTAGCATAAAGCTCTAGTAGACCTAAAATACATTGTGTAAGAACACTTTGACTGCTTTTTTGTTTCTCTATGTATATTATATACACCCATATATATATATATATATACATACATATATATATATAAAATCCATACAGATATGAAATATACAGTCAATATTATTTGGATTATATCAGGTTCATTTTTGTTCTGTGTATATCCTCTTACTTTTTGGTTGAAGTTGTTTATAACTTCTAATTTTTTTAGATAATGTGATAGACTAGGTTAACGACGTTAGCAGTAAAGATAGCAGTGGGGCCACAGTGCTAATAGCTAGGTAGAATTAATTTACCTACTAAAGAGTCACTATTTCCAACCACTAGTTGTATTAGGTGGTTTTGGGCACAGAGCTACGACTGTAAGGACTTTGGGCCTATGACATCAAAACAAACTATGACCTCACATGCAACTTAGTTTGATACCCTATTAAAATGATGTACTCTTCAAACTATATGGAAACTTGAAACTCAACTATTCCCTTTCAATCAAGAATAAGATTACTGAAGTTTGGAGAATTAAATTTCTTAGCTAAAACAGTACAGAGTGTTGGAAGGGGCTACAGGGCTGGAACTGGAGTTAGACAATGCTCTTCTGTTTCCCTACATGGGACTGAGACTTTATATCTGGGTGACTGAAGTGCTGAAGAAGATACAGCTTTGCCCTTTGAGAGGAAATATCTATGGGTCACCGCCAGCCCCAATATGAACCTCAGGAAACATACACATGCATAAATGAAAAAAAGTGCATTTGTTTTCTACTTATGAATTACAAAAGTGATAAGTAGATTGACAATTATTAGAAGTTTCTAGCTTAGAGATAAATGATCAGAGTATAAGCATAAAAGTTTACAATTAATGTTCGATATTAAAATCAGCTACACAAAATCCACTATTTAAAAAGAGAAACAACTTAAAACATTAAAACTATTTCCAAATATGCTCATCCTTTGCTCTGTATACAGTTCTTTTAATGTTCTTAAAATCTGAAAATTATGTTTTAAGAAATATCTTGTTTTTCCACTGAGAGGATATTTAAGTATAGAAGAGGTCAAGGATCATGGACGCCATTAGATGGCAGCATTGCACAAAACTATTGTTTCCATTTAAAGAAGAAAAAGGTTATTTTTAAATCGTCTAAAAAAAGGTAGTTTTCAATACAGGTGGTATATATACAATAAAGATTTATTGGTAGTAAGTTTTTTATTATGGTATTTTTATTTTTTAATTTTTATTTTATTTTTACAGGTGCATTTTGACTCATTGTACACAAATGGGGTACAACTTTTCGTTTCTATGGTTGTGCAAGATGTAGATTCATACCATTCGTGTAATCATACATGTAATACATACAAGGTAATGATGTCTGTCTTCTTCCACCATTTTTCTTTTTTTTTTTTTTGTTTTTTGAGGTGCTGGGGATTTGAACCCAAGGCCTTGTGCTTGCGAGGTAAGCACTCTACCAACTGAGCTATATCCCCAGCTCCCTTCTTCCCCCATTTTTCATACCCCCACTTCCCTCTCATTTCCCTCTACATAATCTAAAGTTCCTCCATTCTTCTAAGTTTTTAAAGTTAAAAAATGAAATGCAAATTGGAGATTCTGATACATGCAAAGAGACAGAACTCAATTAAAAGATTGAGAAAGAGCAATAAGAACGTGACACGTATGATAGGTAAGGACCCATCTCAGGAGAATGATCAGGACTTCCGTCTGCTATGCAGGCCCCTTCACTACGTGTTGGCACAGATAACACTGCAAAGTTTGATAAAATTTTTTTTTTTTTGGCCAAAATTGTTCTACTGAAACAAACAAACAAACCTGAAAGTCATTTAATATCATTCTATAATGTTCTGTCTGAATTAAAAAAAAAAACAACACATATACCAGCTATCATCAGATAAATAGAGGTTGATAATTTTGAAGTCCTAAGAACTGTGCATTTACCTAAGTATTATTTTGTATGATAATGACTTATCAATACCTCTTTAAAGAAAGATTTAAGTTTAATAAATCTGTTTTAATAATAATCCAGTTTCTTTTATTTCTTTTTTATTGTAAACAAATGGGATACATGTTGTTTCTCTGTACATGGAGTAAAGGCATACCATTTGTGTAATCATAAATTTACATAGGGTAATGTTGGTTGATTCATTCTGTTATTTTTTCCCTTCCCCCCCCCCCCTCCCCCCCCTCTTTTCCCTCTATACAGTCCTTCCTTCCTCCATTCTTGCCCCCCTCCCTAACCCTAACTCTAACCCTAACACTAACCCCTCCCACCCCCTATTATGTGTCATCATCCACTTATCAGTGATATCATTAGTCCTTTGGTTTTTTTGTGATTGGCTTATCTCACTTAGCATGATATTCTCCAATTTCATCCATTTGCCTGCAAATGCCATAATTTTATCATTCTTTATGGCTGAGTAATATTCCATTGTATATATATACCATTGTTTCTTTATCCATTCATCAATTGAAGGACATCTAGGTTGGTTCCACAATCTGGCTATTGTGAACCGAGCAGCTGTGAACATTGATGTGGCTGTATCTCTGTAGTATGCTGATTTTAAGTTCTTTGGGTATAGGCCAAGGAGTGGGATAGCTGGGTCAAATGGTGGTTCCATTCCAAGTTTTCTAAGGTGTCGCCACACTGCTTTCCAGAGTGACTGCACTAATTTGCAGCCCCACCAGCAATGTATGAGTGTACCTTTCTCCCCACATCCTCGCCAACACCTGTTGTTGCTTGTATTCTTGATAATCGCCATTCTAATTGGGGTGAGATGGAATCTTAGGGTGGTTTTGATTTGCATTTCTCTTATTACTAGAGATGTTGAACATTTTTCCATATGTTTGTTGATTGCTTGTAGATCTTCTTCTGTGAAGTATCTATGCATTTCCTTAGCCCATTTGTCGATTGGGTTATTTGCATTCTTGGTGTAGAGTTTTTTGAGTTCTTTATAGATTCTGGAGATTAGTGCTCTATCTGAAGTATGATTGGCAAAGATTTTCTCCCACTCTGTAGGCTCTTTCTTCGCATTGCTGATAGTTTCCTTTGCTGAGAGAAAGCGTTTTAGTTTGAATCTATCCCAGTTATTGATCCTTGCTTTTATTTCTTGTGCTATGAGAGTCCTGTTGAGGAACTCTGGTCCTAAGCCAACATGTTGAAGCTCTGGACCTACTTTTTCTTCTATAAGATGCAAGGTCTCTGGTCTGATTCCGAGGTCCTTAATCCATTTTGAGATTAGTTTCGTGCATGGTGAGAGATATGGGTTTAGTTTCATTCTGTTGCATATAGATTTCCAATTCTCCCAGCACCATTTGTTGAAGAGGCTATCTTTTCTCCCTTGCATATTTTTGGCCCCTTTGTCTAGTATGAGAAAATTGTATTTATTTGGGTTTGTGTCCGTGTCCTCTATTCTGCACCATTGATCCACCTTTCTATTTTGGTAGCAATACCATGCTGTTTTTGTTACTATTGCTTTGTAGTAGAGTTGAATCTCTGGTATTGTGATACCTCCTGCTTCACTCTTTCTGCCAAGGATTGCTTTAGCTATTCTGGGTTTTTTATTCTTCCAGATGAATTTCATAATTGCTTGCTCTATTTCTGTAAGGTACATCATTGGGATTTTAATTGGAATTGCATTGAATCTGTATAGCACTTTTGGTAGTATAACCATCTTAACAATATTAATTTTTCCTATCCAAGAAGATGGGAGATCTTTCCATCTTCTAAGGTTTTCTTGAATTTCTTTCTTTAGTGTTCTGTAGTTCTCATTGTAGAGGTCTTTCACCTCTTTTGTGAGATTGATTCCCAAGTATTTTATTTTTTTCGATGCTATTGTGAATTGGGTAGTTTTCCTAATTTCTCTTTCTGAAGATTCATCACTTATGTATAAAAATGCCTTAGATTTATGTGCATTGATCTTATATCCCGCTACTTTACTGAATTCACTTATGAGTTCTAAAATTTTTCTGGTGGAATTTCCTGGTTCCTCTAAGTATATAATCATATCATCAGCAAATAGGGATAGTTTGAGTTCTTCTTTTCCTATTCGTTATCCTCTACAAAATTTGAATATATGGAATGTAATTTGCATTAAAGTTTTTGACTTCCTAAATGATATTAGTAAGAAGACAACAATGAGACTACCTTCAGACTTTTTACATTACAAAACTTTTTGTATAATAATGACAGCCTGCACACCTACGTAGTATTCTATTCTGATGGAAAATACCAGATTTCTGGTATTTCTGGCAGGAACGTAGAAGCTAGTAAGACTGCAAGACTCTACTTTTATTTTAAATTGATTGATGGCATATATAAGTTTTGAAGAACACAAAGTAACTCTCCATCTTAACACTTTTCACTCCCCATTCCTTCCTTTGTATGACTAGCTTCTCTTATAAGAAGAGAAAAGTAGCCTGTGGAGACCAGCTCATTTCCATGACATGTTTTAACAAGGTGAGATCCTTATTAACGCCAAGGACTTTTTGGAGCCTCAGTCATATCCTTTTAGAAACGTGATTTGTCCAATATCCTGATCTGCCCCAGTGCAGACTTTGCTGCAAGATTCTAGCTATTGTAGTTGTCTAGATGAATTCATCTGGTACTTTAGTCCACATCTAAAGACTTCGTCACATTGAAACTATTTGGAATCATTTGTGTATGTGGAGATTTTTGAAGCTAAAAGCCTTCCCTGCTCTTCCAGAGAAACACACCAAGAAGCTCTCCTGTACCCGGGTGCCTGATTCTTCATGCTCCAGGGCATATTCTTATCACCAGCTGCAGTCAGGGGGAAAAAAGCATTCTCACCCCTGTGATGTAATACTGTACGATTAGGCACATAATGTGGATTTTATGCTTTTCTCTGAAACATCTGGCATGTACTACTTTCTAAAAGCAAAGCTTGGAGAGCCAGACCTCCTGTAGCATTTTAATATCGATGTGCCTTTTCACATATTAGTTATCTAATGTTTGTGCCAGTTTTCGAAAACACCACATCCTAAATATCACCTCTTGAATGAGTGTCAATTCAAAATGCCTGCCAGGGGGTGATGTGTTTGTGGGGGGGAACTAATATCTTCCCTAATCTAAATACCAAATGAATTTTAGATTGTCATTCTAGTCCAGCATTAGCATTGGCCCTTGGGAGAATCATTGTTTATGTATTCGTTTCAGATTCTCAGAATTAAGAATCGATCTATTTAAACCTTGTTGCTAACATTGCATCTGCATTTCTGACATATTAGGAAAATGTGTATAGTTATTACATTTGTCCACAGAGAAAAAAAAAGTTAGCAATGAAAAGTTTTAAATAAATGATCTTTAAGCTCTCAGAAAACAAAAAAACAAAAACAAAAAAAAAAAGAAGTTACTTGGGGAAAAGCCAAAATATTGTTTAGAAATCCTTGTGAACAAAAAACCCATCTCACTGAAATCCACGATCTCCTCCAGGCAGGGAAATAGGGGTTAAAGTAACTGCTCTTGCAAATCAGGCTGGTCTTAGTTGTCAAGCCATCTTCATAGGATTTCTGTTTTCTCATACAATCCATCTGGGAACAAAAAACTGATCAAAAGAAAAAAGAAAAAGAAACACAAATGACATAAAATTAAAACTAAGGAGAAAAGGAGAAAAGGATTCACATTCAGAGATTTTAATAAAATCGTAAAGTGTTCATAAAACACAAGTGTAGATGCAAAATGACTTGTATTCATATAACTGTTAGTTGCATTGTTTTTGTTAGTTATGCTGAAATTTAAAAAAAAGCAATTATGAAATTATTTTAACTAACTGCAACACTAGTGGACCCTAACATATTAACAATTAAAACAAAATATTACATAGGCAAAATGTTACATAGGCAATTGTCCACACCCTTAATCTCCTTAATTAATACATTTAATGAAGATTATCAGGATACTTATTTCATCGGGTAAATTTTAGTCTTACCTGACCATTAGTCTTAGTGCCTTTGAGCCATTTTAGTAGTTATGTCAAAACGCCATCATTGCTTTTGAACTAACAGGGCCTCAGTTTCCTCATTTTTGAGAACTGGTTACAAAGAGATGGTTTCTAAGGGGATATCCAGATCTGAAATACTGAGTCCATGGATTTTAATGTCATATTCTATAATTGCATGGTAAATGCCTTACTGTATAAGAATGTTAAGTTTGTTATTTGTACATTTTTGTAATTGTACACACCATAATGGCTCTTGATAAATATCAAAGAGCAATGGCCACAACATCATAATATGAAACAAGTTAGAAACAGATGGCACTGTGGATATCTTTAAGTAGAAAGACAGATGGAGCAGGACTTAGACTCTAACCCTGGAAGCTTTGAAGGGGTTGAATGACAGGACTTATTCTTTCCTCTAATTTAAAGAACAATTTGGTGCAAGAAAGGGGAGTACTATTTCAACTATGTGAAGCAGTATATGGACAGAAAATTACCTGAGTTCCAGCAAGATGGTAGACTAGCCTACAGTGAAGCCGTTCTACTAAAATTTATAAAATGCTGTATAAAATATAACAATATTGTTTCCTAAAATATAAAGATGAATTATAAAAACAGGAAAATCCCTAGACTCAGAGTCAAGAAGGGTAACTATAGACAAAGCATAAGCATAGGAACTAGGATTTTGGTCCCACGGATATGGGTTCAAGAGGAAAAGAAGAGTGAACCTCTGGCTTCCATCAAGCATGAGTGTAGAGGCAGGAGCTTGGAAGGAAAGAGCTATCAGGTCAAGGGCAACAGAAATGGTTCCCACTGAATTCTAGGTTTTGGAATCCTATGAAGACTACCTCTGTCTTAAAGAACAACCCTGGGAAGAATTAAGAAAACTTACGTCTAGATGAATAAATAAACTTCCCAGGAAAAATCAAAACCTCAAGACCAAATCGTATGTCCATGTTGTGTGTGATTCCCAGGCAGAGAAATTAATGGAAAACATCAGCAAAATCTCTAGGGCATTTTGCAAAAACAAATATAGGAATTCTTCTATAATGTACAGTATATAAGAACATCATGGGTGGGGACTATAAACAACAACAGCAACAATAAATACCAACTTAAGATGAGTTCAGTTCACAAGAGGCTGGCAGAGAACTGAGGCGATGTTGGCCAAAGGACATAAAACTTAGGTAGGAGGAATCAATTCAAGATATGTATTGTAAAACACGGTGAGTACAGTTAACAATAAAGTATTATATACTTGAAAATCACAGAGAGTAGATTTTAAGTGTTCTCACCAAAAAAAAAAAAAAAAAAAAAAACCCAAAAAACAAAAACTTGATAAAGATGTAAGGTGATGCATATGCTAATTAGCACATTTAGTCATTCCACAATGTAGACATTTTTTCAAATAACATGTTGTATACCATAAGTACATGCATTTTTTATTTGTCAATTAAATAATAATAAAGGATTAGTTCACAATAAAATTATTAGCCATATAAAGAAATGGCAATCATAAGGGAAAGTCAGCAGAAAAACAACTGCTTCAGAAATTAAAAATCAAAATGTTAGAATAAAATAAGTATGTGTGAACAATATGTAAATCAGGAGGGTGGGAATATAAATTATTATTGTCTATTTTATACTTTCCTCTGGTCCATAAAATGTTTGAAAAATAATTGTTTTATTTTTAACAAGAAAAAGTCATGAAGGATTCCATTTTGCTGCATTCACTATACTGATACTTGGAAAAAATTCAGGCTGCTCTCAGGTCAAAGGTAACACAAAATGTATAAATTTTCCATTGAAGTGTAGGTTTTGGAATGCTGTGGGAAATCCTCTATGTTGGGTTGTAATAAAATTTATTTTTCATCTTTGAATAAGCCTTCTATTACTTTTTCCCCTCCTTGATCAATACTCTGGAAATACTTCAGTAATCATAGAAATAATTATTTTCCTAACTCAATATCACACTCCTGAAATTTCTCTTTCCTCTGACCACAATATAAGGAATGTGGCAGTCTCAATTATAAGATATTTTTATTACTGTAATATATTATCTTAATTTGATGATTAAAGTAAATGGTACTTCATTAATATTAGAGTTTGCAGACATAAGACAGGTAAATTACATTAGAAAGCGAAATTTTGAGCTCAAAGTAATATATACCTTCCTTGTATGTCTGCAGGAGTACAAATAACCTTTCTTATTCTTTAAAAAAGTCAGCTTGGAGCCCAGAGGTGGGGGGGGCACACTCAGCTCTCAGAAAGGGGAGGGGGCAGGCTAACAAGGAGCTGCCTTCAAAGATGGTTGAAACCCAGAGGGAGTTTCATCACAGGTTTTTGGCATTGGAAGATCTTTGAAGATTTTTGGATTTTCGCTTAACAGGTGGTCTCCACGCCTGCTGTTCTCTCTGCTGATCTGAAGCCACACAGCCCAGCAGGACTCCTACCTGCTTGGATTTCTGGAGGTAAAGCCCCAGGAACCTTTCTTTCTTTCTTTTTTCTTTTCTTTCTTTTCTTTTTTTTTTTTTTTACATCCAATGATTACTTTTCTTATAGGAGGGTTACAATTTTCCTTCCCTTCCCCACCCACTACCAACTAGCACCCCAGGCTTTGAGCATAAATACCTGCCCCTCAATTATATCAGACAGGGAAAGCCCGAAACTAAAAAGGAGGACGGAAAGTGTCCACTAGATGGCAGAATTGATTAAGCAGACTAGAGCTTCGCGGCGGTGAGCTCCTGGTACCAAATCCTATGGGAGTAGAAAGGGTGCCATAAGAATTGGCGCCTCTTCATTTTTCCCAGTACCGCTTCTGACTGCCCTCACCCCGTCCCCGCCCCCACGTGTTCTGCGCCCACTATGGCAGCGCTGTTTTTACATTCCGCAAGAAAGTGGCACTTTAGGAGTGACATCTGCCACTTAGCTTGTTAGGCACTTTGTGATGCTGTCACTGGAGGCCAGAGATGCCTCTGAAGGTTTTAGTTTAGGAAGTGGCAACCTCCAAAATGGAGGATGTCCACCCACACAGAAAGTCATACATCTGATATTTAATGTCCCAAACTAAATACTGGTGCCATTCCTTATTTTGAGAGAACTTACTGTCTACAAAATCTAAATCCTCTGGCATGACAAACTAGCCCAATCTAAGCAACAGAAATTGAACAGATTATTCTGTTTTCTGTTTGTATCGGCAGGTTATTTATTGTGTCATCAGCATCTATTAGCTTTACAGAATACCTCAAGATTGAAACAACCAACGTGAAAACTTTATGCAAAATGAACCTTATCTTTTGTTCAGCCCTAATATTTTCTCTAACATGCATCCTTTAAATTGGCTTGCTTCATGAAGCCAATGCAATCTATTAGCAGTTTGGGGTTATTTAGAAAACACTCATGGTACTTGAAGGTATGCAGTTTAGACCATTGCCTATGTATGTACTTTTTCCTTTTGTAGATAGTCTTTGTGTGACCAGCACTGGGATTCCAAGTGACCACTGAAGAAATTACAGAATGTTCACCATCAGAAATGAACCTACAGTACTTAGGTTCATCTTTTCACAACCCCTAGGATTCAGCTGCTGTTCGCAGTTCCATTTTTCAGCAAAGAAACTGAGGCATGGAGGAGGTAAGAATCTTGTGAAGACCACATAGGTGGTAACTGTGAAGTAGAACTGGAACAGAATGACTCGAGACAATTTCAGTTTTCCACTGGAAGTTTCTTTTTTTTTTTGCAGTACTGGGGATTAAACCTGGGGCCTTGGGCTTGCAAGGCAAGCACTCTACTGACTGAGCTATCTCCCCAGTCCCTGGAAGTTTCTTTATTGAACAATAAGTTTCATTCTTTTCTTAGTTGAATTTGAACATTAAAAACACTACAATTTTGAGATTGGCTTATCTCACTTAGCATGATATTCTCCAATTTCATCCATTTGCCTGCAAATGCCATAAATTTATCATTCTTTATGGCTGAGTAATATTCCATTGTGTATATATATATATATATATATATATATATATATATATATATATACATACCACAGTTTCTTATCCATTCATCAATTGAAGGACATCTAGGTTGGTTCCACAATCTGGCTATTGTGAACTGAGCAGCTAAAGGACGAATGATATCACTAATAAGTGGATGATGACACATAATGGGGGGTGGGAGGGGTTAGTGTTAGGGTTAGAGTTAGGGTTAGGGAGGGGGGCAAGAATGGAGGAAGGAAGGACTATATAGAGGGAAAAGAGAGTTGGGAGTGGTGGGGGGGAAGGGGAAAAATAACAGAATGAATCAAACAACATTACCGTATGTAAATTTATGATTACACAAATGGTATGCCTTTACACCATGTACAAACAGAGAAACAACATGTATCCCATTTGTTTACAATAAAAAAAACTACAATTTTATTCTATTTAATGCTTGTATATAGGATTTTATATCTTACATTTTACAAGAAATGTCATATCTTATATCTTGTTATCCCTAATTTATAAGTAAGTAGTCACCAAAGTTATGCATATTCTCATAGAAGCTAATCTTTCACTAGGAACTATCAATTGATCTAATCAATCATGATCTAGAATATAGACTTGTCTTTTCCAGACAAATGTGGAATGATGGGCTAGACTATTTTATATGCACAACTTAAGGATGAAAATGAAATTGACAAAAGTGGTTATGTGACCAAAGCCTAATAATAGTCAATTGTCTTTTACTTTTGCAGTTATATAAATCATTGATATTCTAATTTCTGTATGTGCTAGTAGGATATGCTGAGTGATAACCCTATTTTAGATTTTATATTTCTCTTATACCAACAACTGAAGAGGAATCAAGAGCTGCTATTCTTGCCCTCCTTTTGTTATCTTTTTATTTTGCAGTAATTTCTGATTTGGAGAAAAGTTGCAGAGCTTGAGTACCTATGAACCTTTCAGCCAACTTCCTCTCATGTCCACCGGCTACTTAACATGGTACGTTTATCAAAACTGAGACATTTATTGGTAAATACTATTTAGTGTAGACTTTATGCAAATTTTGCTAATTTTTTCACCAGTGTCTCTTCTTGTTCCAGAATCCACTCCAGGTTACCTTGATACATATCTGGCCCTTCTCTTTTTACATAATTAATACTGAAATGTGATGATGTGGAATCATTCCTCCAGTTCTGCTTCTTGTTTCCTTTGATATAAACCACTCTACAGTCCAGAATCTCATGCAAATGTCATTATTGTTGAGCCAAATGGAAAACCTGTTTGTGCAAACCTAGGCCAGAACATTTCAAACGGGTTAGTGCTGTGAAAGAAAATGAAGTAATTAAGCCTACAATTTTCTAAAGTGGAGCTGGGAGATGGAGGGTAATATTGCACTCATGAAGTTAAGTCACAGAATGTTCCAAGAGACCTGGATAAGCAACTGAAGTCAGTATCTACACTGGCCTTCAGCATCACTCAACTGGTTGGTAGTTAACTAACCAATCAGAATGGACTTGCAGTTGAGTTTTTCTGCTCAACCATTGAACTGCCTCTGAAAACAATTACTGTAGAAATTCCCCATAAAAATGCTCTCTTGCCTGGGCATGGTGGCACATGTCTGTAATCCCAGGGACTCAGGCTACTGAGGCAGGAGGATCTCAAGTCCAGGACACTGGACTCAACAATTTAGTGAGATTCTGTCTCGAAATAAAAAATAAAATGTCATGAGGGTATAGCTTAGTGATAGTGCTCTCCTGGGTCAATCCCCAGTTATTCCTCTACTTCCCTGGCCAAAATGCAAATAAACAAACAAACAAACAAACAAAAACCTCTCCTGTAAATATTCACCTTAAAGGACATGATTCAGGGCTGTTCTGATTCAGTGTACCTGTCCCCCACCCCCACCCCATTTTTTTCCAAATAAATGCTATTTCCTTCAACTTCCATATCAATCTTTTTGTTTTAAGTTAATAGTACTTTATGCTCATTCCTAGCATCTCTGGTCCCTACCTCACTGAGATACTCGAAAAGAGGCTTTTTCATTCCTCCTGTTAAAAAAAAAATCTCCAAAGAGCACTTTGTCATTGCAGAGATACAAACGGATTTTTAAAGAATCATTTTTGATTCCTTTTCATTTCTTAGTTTATCCAATGAGGAAGTCGTTGCTTCTTTGGGAAGAGGGGTCTCCACATCATCAAGAGTCTGTGATACATGAAATCCAGGTATCCCTGATCAGGCCAATACATTTTCTTCCCTCACTAGTTTCCCAGCTTCATGACTCATTCAGCATCAACACAAAACATTTTGCAATTCTCTATTGCTCATACAAAATAATTGTTAGCTTTCCTAGAAAAAGAATTTTAATGTAAATTTTTAAACAGGCATTTTAATGTAAGTTTCTAAAAAGGATCAAAAGACAATCACTTTTAACTCCATATTTAACAGGAGAGATTTTTACACACTGACAACCACTTATAAACAATACACTTAAGACCGTCACTTGGGTGATATGAAGAGGTTACATTTTTTATTATTATAATTTTTGGTGTAACTAATGAGGCTGCCTATACATGATTGAAAAATAACTTTCTGGTTTCTCAGCTGCCAGCTCTGTGCTTGGGTTATGCCCATGACAGTCACACAGATAGGAAGCGTATATTAAAACTAGAATCAAAGGCAGTAGGAGTGGGAATCAGCCTACATTAATGAACCGTTGAAGCCTCTCTCTGGCTCGGATGAACACTAAATCACCGGTTAGATCTCTGGTGATTTCCCACTTGAGAGATGTGAAGGAAAAGGCACATTCAGAGTAACACCAAAGCCACAGTGACTTGTCAAAATACTTTCTGACATATAGGCTTAAAAATTACTTTAAAAATGGTCTTGATAGAGCTATTGGAAATATTCCCATGAAGCGTTTGATTTGGTAGTGGCCCTTAAAGGGGCAAGCCACTGCATATGAGACTTCGGGATTCAACTGACACATCCTCCCCTGCAGTATCAACCACTTTGGTTACAGTTGGCAAGAGTTCTTTCATGGCTCAAGATGGAGAGGAGAGCTAAGTGACATGAAATTATTGGTCTTTTCTCAAATTGACAAGATAATTACGTTGGCTATTCTCTCTCTCATGTGTGAATACCTGCACTGCAGTTAACCCACTATTATATCATTATTAAATAAACTAGACAGTGCCAAGTGTTGGGCTAATTTCTGGCACAAATGAAGAGACTTGTAGCAGACCTTGATGCTGATGGTTTCTTCTTATAATTGGAGTTTGCATTCTGGAAATAAAATTTACCCTCTCTCTTTTGACCTTTGTGAAGAAGTTGTAACTGATTTTAAATTAAGTTGTTAATGCATAGTAAATGTCTGTTCTCTTTTGTTTAGGAGATGCATGGTTGTTGCAATGTAATTAAGTGTTTTCTTGGACACACGTTTCTGTGCATTAGGCAATATAGGAGTTGAAGATTAGTGAAACTGAAAATCCTTACATTTCTTAGGAGCTACTTGAGGCAAGAAGCAAATGGATGAGAGGGAGAAAAATTAATAAAATAAGGCAGAATGAAAAAATATTATATTAGTTTTTATTTTGCTAAAATAAATTTTGGTTTACTTAGTGCATTTTCCATATTTAGTAGCTATGCTTTGGGATCATGTTCATGTTTATAAGATATGTTAACACTTGGAGTAGAAGACAACTAGCTTCCCTAGAAGCTGTACAATTCCAGTGTAGGGTCCATAAGGGCTTAGTAAGTTAGTTAAGACTTCATGACAAATGTGAAATCTGGACAGGATTTGAAGAGTAGGTTTGTTTTAGAAAGTGTGGAAGAAGCAGCATAGTAATTCTAAGAGGATAAATGATAAAAATAAAATTCTGGAGTTAGAGAGCTGAATATATGTGTTGGAAATAATGGTGGACCTATTTTATGTGGGAATGTAGGAAGACTTGGTCTTGGATGCAGTGGGAAGATCCAGAGGCCTGGAGTGCAGAAGAGGCAGATTAAAGTACTAGTTTGAGATTGATAGAATAAATATGATGAAGTAAATATGGGGAGTAATTACAGGCAGGATGACAAGTTGCATGGTGTGTCTGTGTAACCAAAGGGCCTGAGATAGAGTGAGGAAGGTGGAGATTGTAAGCAAGAGAAGAATATGAGAGGAGATGCAAAGCTGGGATTGTCACAATAGGACTTTATGCCTAATTAGATTTGCGTAATCAGGAAGAGAGGTGAGTTGAATATAGTATGAACGCTGAGTCTCCAGGATGGAGATTATGATGATCAAATAGCTCAAGCTGAAACCAGGAATATGAGCTTTACAGGGTTGTTGTGAGAAATGAATAAAAATACACGGAAGCTTCTTCAAAACTGCAGAGTCATATGAAGATATAACCTCATTAGAGAAGAGGAAGTCTGACAAGCACTCAACAGAGTGAGCAGGTGATGCATTCTGTATAACAATTCGTGAGCTTACAGTTATTCAAGTGGAGGGGGTCAAGAGTGCTGTTCTCATGGTGGTGCACACCTCTCTAATCCCAGCAGCTTGGGAGGCAGGAGGATTGTGAGTTCAAAACCAGCCTCAGTAACTTAGCAAGTCCCTCAGCAACTTAGCTAGACACTGTCTCTAAATAAAAATACAAAAAAAAAAAAAAGGGGGTGTGCTGCTGAGGACATCCCAACTGAGTGGTTAAGTGCCCCTGGGTTCAATCCTTAGTAGAAAAAAATATCTAAATAATTTTTAAAAAGGCCATTCCCAAGTACCTCCATGGTATACATATGAAAAACTGCTATTCGAACTAAAATAAAGAGGCCAGCAAAGAAGCAACTGGGTGCGTGTACAACACACACGTGCTTGTACTCACACATTTCATTTAACACAACCATTATGCTGGGTGGTAGTTTAGAGATGAGGAACATGTCAATCAGAGATTTTTAGTGAAATAAGATCTCAAAAAATTACTGAACAGTGAAGTTGGCTTTCTAATTCCAAGGCTGATAATCTTTTAAATAAGGCATCTGTACCTTACTCTTAGCACAGTCACATACTTGAAAAACTTAACTTTGGGCATCTCAGCCTTTCTGAACCTTGGTTCCTATACTCTAGGTGGAAATGATAATAATTAACTTGAATGGTTGTTATGAGGGTAAAATAATGTGAAAGAATTGTGAAACTCAATAGGTATTGAACAATATTAATTTTAAGTGTGTAATGATCAACACACTAATTTAAACATGAGGTTAAACTTTTCATGGAAGAGACCACTATGAAATGATTGAAGTATGGCAGGAATTCTCCAATCATCTGATTTGAAATTTCCAACACTAATTTTTATTGGACAGATACATCTCTAATATTTCCACCATTTGGTTTATTTATGCCAAACAGTACACCACAGTTGTTATCTTTTCTGGTTAGATGAAAACTTCAGAATCATTAAAAATTTACTACAAAACTCCTTTATTTCTAATCTTCAAATTTCTTGAATATATTACACCAACAATAGTTCTTTCATAAGGACCATATGCCCATACTGAACCAACAGTTATACTTATTTTAAAACCTATAAAATGCTTTAAAACATGTCAGCAGTTTCAAAATTATGGTTACATTTTTGTTTCATAATATCATATTTGTCTTCTGTGAGAACCAGCCACATCCAATAGCTCTCTGTATGTTAATGCAAGAATGATAATGACAACTGATAGAACATAAGAGCTGAGTCCATGTGCACCTATAAGAGCAAAATCAAAACAAACTGCGTAGTGACTTGAATCCAGAACTGAAGCTTCCTGGTTCTTAAACTAGGTTTGTGTTAATGAAACAATTATTAGAACACATGAAACTCTTCTTTTTTGATTTGATAAATTCAGTGATGATGTGAGTTAATTGAATCATTGCTGTGATAATAAGATGCAGTTGGTTTGATTTATCAGAGGATGACATGGTTATAGGCAATGCTTCCATGGAAAATAATAGCTATTACTGCTTCCTAAAGTGAGTAGGTAAACATAAACCTAGGCTGTTGCTGCCCAGGTCAGGAAGATGAGGGGTCCATTGTGTTTTTTATCCAAGTGTGTCTTTCAGGACAGTCACGTTAGAGGTATACTTACTAATTTAGCTCTTATTTTTCCATATTTCACAAACAATATCAGAATTGAGCTTTATAGGCTATTCCACAATCTCAGCCTATTTAGCTAAGTATTGAAGTGAAAAGCCCATATGTCTCCAAGAGCTTTGAGTTCTAATGTTGGTAATTAAAGGGTCATCTTGGTTTCTCCTTTTCATGTTGCATTATCTTGCAGAGATATTTTCACAAGTTGTTATTCTAGCAGAATAATCCTCTAGGGTTCTGCAGCTTGAGAAGCAAAGCATATGCTTTTTCTAATGCGATTCAGAGAGAATATTACATGCTACCCACCTTCTGGTGGGGGAGAAAGAAATACATGATCACAAAGCTCCTTGATTTGAAAGAAAAAGAAGAATGGTATTTTCATTGTTTTATTTCTTTATATCTTCCATGGCTCTAAGATCAGTCAATCAATGTCATGGATTCCTGAGACATAGCTATTTGGACTTAGGATTTATTTCTGGTGCATAGGGACACTAGGATATATTCACACTACAAAAATTATATCCAGGCTCCAGAATGAGCTTATGCCCATGCTGAGAAGGTTATATCTTAAAATACCAAAGAAATAACTATTTTTCATTAATCTTATATTTATTTATTGGATTTACTGTTTTTAAAATTAAATTTCTATACATTTTGGCATGTTTTTAAATGTATATACATATATATATACATATATAAGTGTATTTGCCTATATCAATGTATATACATATATATAATTAATTTAACCACATTTAATTATAAAATATATCATCAATAAATTAGGAGCTTCTAAGAACAGTGACCTAATAAGAGGATATGGGAAATATTAAGGAAAAGAAATCAGACATAATAATCATGATACTCTGAAAAAAAACCCAAAGTCTACCATTAAATATCATTGTGACCTTAGTCAAGTAATTTTATTTTCTGGGCTTCAGATTGCTCACCTATAAAATAGTTCATTTAGGATAGATGATATAATATTTTAAAATAGTTGAAAAATATGTTGTTTTGTAAACTATATGCACTTGGTTTTTAAATTAATTTTCTAATTTGTTCTAGTTAGTTGTACATTACAGTAGAATGCATTTATACATTTTGATAAATCATACATAAATGGAGCACAATTTCTCATTTTTCTGATTGTACTTGTTGATAAAATATAATTCTCACTGACAAGACAAAAGGAAATTTCCATTGCTTCCATCCTTTTGTTCTTCCACCTTTAGAATATCACTTGTATCCTGAATGTTGTTCCCTTTCTAAAAGAAAGAAGACTCTTAAACTTTAAATTTCCATGTTGCTATCATATTAATAAGAGCTATAAATAAAGGTGAAAATGAGAAAGAATTATAGCTTGGAAAAGTCTTTACTTTCATTCCTATTTAAATATTAGGAAGTATTTCTGGAGATTTTGCTGCATCATCAGGTTATCAAGATGACAGATGTCCATTTAATGTTTAATTCTATCATTTCTCCATTGGTCCCTCATCCACTATCCTGTTCCCTAATGATTTGCTTTAAATTCAAACTTGGCACATTATGCTGCTGTGGGACACTAGGTATATTTCTTACCCTATCAATGCTTGTTTATGCATCTGCAAAATGGGGATAACACCTCCATCTGATCTCAGAAGAAAGGGGTAAGATTTCAACTTAAGCATTGCATGTAAAAAAGCATTCTGACAATCTTTAAATAAAATTAGGCAGTGATTCTTTTTAGCACATAATTTATGAATCAGATCTCTGCTTCTTATTTCCAAGTTAACTCTTGCAGGGAGTGTTGCTCTTGTATACTACCAGGAAAAACAGCATTACAAAGAACTTGAGGTATGCACTCCTGAAATGTTGAAGCATTTTCTACCATGTTTCTCAGAAGGCATATTTACATTTAAAATAATTATCTGTTGTTAACCGTGTTATACTTTGTTCACAAGGTCAGAGGTTGCAGAAACACTGGATGAGACTCTAATTCCTTTATCATAATTAGCTTAAGTTATGTTTGTTGTTCTAAAAATGGTTTTTTAATAAGTTAATTCTTAAAATTTTCATTAAATAAATATAAAAGTCATTTTCGAGAACTAATTAACTGTTTTGAGCACTATTGGCAATCAGAGAAGTACACCTTTTAGATTTTGGTACAAACAGGTTTTTTTTTTTTTTTTTTTTTTTTTTTTTTTTGCTTTGCTTTGCTTCTGTGGTGAATTTTCAGGTAGCTTAAGAAGTAAGAAGCAAGAAAAACAAGATAATAAAGGTGTAATGGATAAGATACTAGGTGTCCCCCAAAAGCTCATGTGTGAGCCAATGCAAGAAAGTTTAGAAATGAAATGATTGGGTTATGAGAGCTTTAACTAATCAATGCATTAATCCTGGTAGGGAGTAACTGGGAGGTAATTGTAGTCAAGAAGAATGTGACTGGAGTGGGTGGGTCACTGAGGGCATGCTCTCAGTGTTTATATTTTTGTCTCTCCTCTCTCTCTCTCTCTCTACTTCCTGGTTCCATGTCCTGAGCTGCTTCCCTTCTTCACATTCTTCTGATGTGCTACCTCAGTTCTAGCCCAGAGCAATGGGGTTGGTAATCTATGGACAGAGTCCTTTGAAACTGTAAGCCCCCAAATAACTTTTTCCTCTTCTAATTGTGCTTGTCAGGTCTTTTGGTCAAAGCAACAAAAAAGCTGACTAAAAAAGAAGGCATTGGATTTTAAACTTTCAAAGGGAAAGGAAATTCTCTCTTGCTCATTTTCTGTCTCTCACAAATATTTAAGTCACTGTCTTACAGAGATTAGGTGCTCAGATCATGCAATATTTGATATTTCAAATAAGAAATTTTACAGATCATAAAATTAATTTTAGTTTTGTGGCGAATTATTATACTTTGACAAATAATTTATACTTTGATTAGAAAAATCCTTCTAATTCTCAAAAGATTTGAAAACAGACAACTTTTAAAATATACAATTGTTCAAACTACAAATGATTCAGTAAAGTCTCAACATAAAACACCCAAAGGCATGCTTAATACAAAGTTGATAATATGTGATTCTAACTGCAAGTCAAAGTAGTTTAAACAAAGAGGAAGAAGTAAGACATTCATAATTTTAAAGTTTCTACACAACGCAGAACTATTTTGTCAGTATTCAATCAATATTCATGAGTAAGAAATGGTCCTGGCATACGACATGAGATAAATCAATGGTCATGACCATTATTATTAGGCATCTTTTCAAAGGTGTATTTTAAGATATTCACAAGGGGGATGGGGATGTAGCTCACTGGTAGAGTGCTTGCATAGCATGTGTAAGGTACTTCGATTCCCAGCACTGAAAATAAAAAGTAACCATAATTGTGATTAATAGAAAAAAATTAGTGACAAAGCATGCTCTTTTTTATTTTGTGCATCTATTACTTTCCCACTGCCTGCAAATGCTATTTGAAAGTTCAAATGCTTTCTACTGAAATAAGACTGACAATGTGGGACTAAGTACCAGTGTAGTAAAACTGATGTGGTTTGAGCAGTATGTCAGACAAATGAACAGTGCCAGGAACAGCCTCCAAGCAGATGCATTAAATCACTAAATTGACTAAAGCATTTTTCTGTCATCATGAGCCTACATTCAGCTGTTTGATAGGCTGGTTTCCATCTATGTGATTTTATTCATCATCCAGGCTGGCCTTGCTGGGAATGTGAGAGGTTCAGCTAGTTGTGTTATGTTGTATGGATAGTATTTTCATGATTTGTTCATATCTCTAGTGGTCTGAGGAAAGATTATGTTTCCAACCTTTTAGTACACATGAGAGGACATGAAATATATTGTATACTCCACTGCACTGTCAGCATGGGGCTCAGACCTGTGATCTGGCTTCTGAAGGTTGAGGTTATGTAGCAGCTTACACTAGAGAAATCTTACACCTGCCAGAAGATTCCAAAGGTGATATAGAGCTATAGCACTCAACATTCCAAAAGAATGTTTCCATATTGCAATGTGATCTAGAATTATACACACACACACACACACAATGAACTAGAAAATGAGATCCAGGTGGTATCTCTTTTAGTAAGGTCTCTTTAGGAAAAGCTAGAGACAAGTGAAAAAAATGATAATACCTGTAAATTTGAAATGTGAATTATATTCCCTGCATGAATTCCTTGTAACAGTCAGTATTTTTTCTTTAACAGAAACAGGAGATAAAAATGCATTTAAAAGTACAAAATGGACAGACAAATGAAGAGATAGAATACAAATTACATAAAAGACCTAAAATATACACAAGAACTTAGAACTTATAATAAATATATATATATATATAAATTTACAATTTATATAAAAGACTTAAAATATACATGGGAATTTGTGTGCAATTCAGATCAGTGGAGTAAAGATGGACTATTTTAACAAATGTCACTGGAGAAAATAGTAACTGTTGAGAAAAAAGACTAAGTCAGGTCTTTAACTAAACAGGAGACTGCATCAAGATAAAAAATGGAAGATTTAATATGAAAGGGGAAACCATAGAAATACTAGAAAGAAGATTTGGTTTATTTTTTTATAATCATGGATGGGAAGGAAAGCTTTCCAACTATGATCAATAATCCAAAAGCCATAAAGGAAAGAATTAATATCCTCCTTTTATTAGAGCTTTATAATTATACATAGTAGTTGGATTTATCACAACAAACTCATACACGCATGGAAATTGATTTCAGTTCATGATAACTTGCTACATAAGAATGAAATTATGTTTTAAGGCAAAAACAAAACCAAACAAAAACCACCATATGTGAAGTTAAAAGGTAAATGTCAAATTAAGGAAGCATCTGCAACTCATAAGAGATAAAAGACTTTTATATATTATAAAAATCTTTATAATATATCAAGAGCTACTAGAAATTGAGCTTTAATAGGCCAAAACCCCAATAGCACAAATGGACAAGGGATACATATAGTTCACAGAAAAAAAAAATATAACTAGTATTAAAAATGTGAAAAGAAACCTCACTGGGGGCTGGGGAGATAGCTCAGCTGGTAGAGTGCTTGCCTCGTAAGCACAAGGCCCTGAGTTCAATCCCCAGTACAGCAAAAAAAAAAAAAGAAAAAAAAAAAAAAAAAAACAGAGAAACCTCACTCATAACAAGAAATATGAAAATCAAAACTAAATAACTTTTCTCACTTACCAGATTGACAAAAGTATTTAAAAGTATTGTTAACAACTTTCTATTGATGAAACCATAGAGAAACAGACGCTGGTAGACATTCTTGAAAAGAGCATATGACGGCCAGTCCTATGGAGGGAAATGAGGTCATAGCTATCAAAATTACAGATGCATTTCCTCTTTAATCCAGATACCCAGTTTTTGAGAATACAGCCTACCGATACATGCACAACCTAAATGACATGATTACAAGGTTAATCACTGTGAAATTGCTTATAATAACAAACTGTTGGAAACAAGCCAGGAAATTATACAGGCTTTGTTACATCCACAAATTGGAATACAGATATTTCATGAGTTATGATGGGTTTACATCTTGATAAATCTATTGTAAATTGAAAATATCATAAGTCAAAAATGCATTTAATGCACCTAACCTGTCAATCATCATAACTTTGCAGTCCAGTATACTGTAGAGTATCAGATGTTTCCCTTCATGATTCTGTAACTGATTGTGAGCTCTGGTTTACTGCCAATGCCTAGCATCAGGGGTGAATATTGAAACGACCATCACTAACTCAGTAAAGATCAGAATTTGAAATGTGAAGTACACTTTTTATTGGATATGTTTGACTTTTGTACTATCATAAAGTTTAAAAGTCTAAGTTGAACCATTCCAAGTTGGGGACTATTCACTCTGTAGCTGTAAAGAAGAACCAGTGGTGTCATACAAAATGAGAGAAGTAAAAAAGATACATCATTAGGTGGAGAAGCAAGATTAGACAAGTGGCATCCTGCCTTTGGTATGTGAAAAGGAGGAGGGATTTGAAAACATCATATTAACATATGCATGAAAACATTCTGGGACTAATAAAAATAATTTCCTAGCAAGCTGAGAAAGAACTTTCCTAGGAAGGAGAGGTAGGAACATGAAAAATAGTACCTATTAAAAATAAAATAATCTCCATGTACAAACAGAAACAACATGTATCCCATTTGTTAAAAAAAAATCTGAAAAAAAGAAAAAAACTAAAGAAATCCTAGGGTTTAAAAATTTTGGAGATGCACATTAACATGGCTATATTTAAGGTGAAATATCTTGAAGATAATCTACTAAAATATGCTAATGTTTTGAGTATTTTGAGTAATGCATTAAAGCAAGTATTAAATGTTTGGTAGCGTGTAACATTAAAGTATTTTACACAAGTTCGTTGCAATTTTATTCTATATGATTCTATCTTAGGCACAAGTATAAAAAATATTATGTAGGGAATTTTTAATCAATTGACCATTTTATTTTAACCATTGGAGGAGGATGATTTGACCTTCCAAAGTTCAAGAAGATCTTGAGAACTGCTGAAGATTGAGGAACCCTTTGGATTAAAGCCATGCTCTAATTTATTTATTTCTGAACACATACTGAGGACTTTCTATAAGACAGTCAATGCCACAAGTACCAAGAAAATGTAATGCCAAACCTTAAAAGATTCCATGATATAATAGATATTCAAATGCATAAAAGCTAACTAAAAATAATGTCCCACAAACTGATAGCATTTTTTAAAAATTGAGAGTGGCAAGATAACTTTCCCATATCCAGAAGTAATTTGTTTTTAAAAACAACACATCAGAGAAGTCCTTCATGTCTAGTTTTGTCCACTCTGGGTCCAGAAATCTTGATGCTAAGAGTAGTCAGGGACACCAGTGCAGGTATCAATTCCTGGAGGCTACATGAATAGTGATTGCTGGTGCAAGCAAACCACATGAGAATAAATAGAGACTCTACCACTCAATAGCTTGATGAGAAAGATGACAGCAACTTCAGGCACGATCCATGTGCCAGAGCAGATCTGTATACATGAAAATAATCCTCAAGACCCAGGGGTATTTGACTGAAGAAAACTTCATTGGAGACACAGGAAAAAGGCTGACCTGCCTACTTCCTAAATGTATTGCCTTCTTTTTCATCTATCTCTAATGAAACCATCCTCAACAATTGTTCTAGGAATCCATGTGAACTTGAATACATGAGGAAATTTAAAGAAAGAGAAAAATGAACATGACGATTACTGGGAAAATTAAAAAGACAAGATGAGTTTTGGCTAAGAGTGCTAAAAAACAAGTCCTAAGTTTCATATATTGACTGATATGAATATTGAAGATGTAAAATTAGACATACTAAATAGGTGGAGGTACAGGAGGTACATAATATAATTAATGAACTTTGAGTTTATCATTGATTTTCATGGAATTTACAATAAGAGCTTTTCTAAAATTTGAATCCAATTTAAATTCAAGTCAAGGAACATTTATCCAGTACCTATGACCTGCACTGCAAAAACTCAGGTGATGTGGAAGAAGGTGATAAAATGGCAGGCTGTAGTCCCTACTGTCAGTGAAATGTAATCAAGACAGACAGACAGAGATTGGACAATTAATAAGTCAACCAAACATGAGTGTCAGAGTTATGGGTGTGAAGAAAGCAAGATGGAAACACTCTGGAAGATGCAATCATGCTCTATATAGCATCTAACAAGACTTCACAAAATGGGCAAATAAGCTTGGCTTTGAGGGATAATTGACATTACAGAGGGAACAAAATGGCTCAGAAAGGACCTGCTAGGATAAAGAAAAAAGTGTGTAAATGGGGAAAATGTTGCATGTCTGGTATCTGGAAATAGCCTGGAGTAGCAGAAACATGGGTTGTAGGAAATTAGAGTAAAAAATCAGTATGGAAGTAGGTTGCAAATAGGTAGTTCAGATATACTAAAAGGATTTGGAAACAATTCTAAGACCATCACAGCTTTATTCTTGATATTGACTGAGGAGGGGCATGATTAAATTTAGATCTTTGGCACTGGCATTAAGGTAAACCACTTGATCAGCATGGAGACCAGGTCTGGAGTCCACTCAAGACTCAAAAGAACAACTGAAATGGAAATGAGAGGGCAGAATAAAATGTGAAATGAAGTAAAATCCCTTCCTTTAAAAATTATTTGAGCATAGAACTTTCACTTTTTAAGAAACAATTCTGATTTCATGAATTGAATTTTAAGTTCTGTGATTGAAAAACAAATGGTTATTTTGCATTTATGTGTTGGCACATAGATGCCTAATAAATATTTATTTTAAAGTTTGATTGATTTTAAACCATAGTATTTACTTTATTTTAATTTACATAAGTTATAGGTATCTTTAAGAAAACATTAATTTTATAGGGATCCAGGGTTTTAATGAGCATAATGTTTAGCTTTAGGCCAGAAGTCGGCATCTTCTACTAATGATTTGGAATGTATTGTTATATGCTTATATGCAATCTCTATATCTTTTTTGGTGAAGTGTGTGTTGAAATATTTTTCTTACTAATGTCCAGTTTTCAGTTATTTGCATATTTTAGATATAAGTTCTTTATCAGATACATGTTTTACAAATACATTCCATTCTCCAAGTCTTTGGCTTGTATTTTCTCTATCTTTGTTTCTTTGTTTCTTTTTCTTTTCTTTCTTTCTTTCTTTTTTTTTGGTACCTGGGATTGAACTCAGGAGCACTCGACCACTGAGCCACAACCCCAGCCCCATTTTGTATTTTATTTAGATGCAGGGTCTTACTGAGTTGCTTAGCACCTTGCTTTTGCTAAATCTGACTTTGAATTCTCCATCCTCCTGCCTCAGCCTTCGGAGTCACTGGGATTACATGCATGCACCACCGCACACACTGCACCAAGCTGTCTTTTCATTTTTCTTAGCAATATATCAAACTATTGTGGTTTAAAATGTTATCAGAACTAGTATTATGATTGTTTTCCTATGTTATATAGTTTTAGAAAGGGAAAATCAGGTAATGAGAATAATAAAGCCTTTTATTTATGGATATTTAGAATGAATGTTATGGGAAATAGCAAATTATTTTTATCAAGTTTTACCTTCAGTCGGAACCTTAATCATTACAATAAGTCTGGACTCACAGATATTCTCTATCATATATTTAATTTTGAAGAACTTTAAATCTTTAAGAAGTGACAAAGGAAACCGACACATCTATGAAATAGGACATCAATCTGCCTGCCTTGGCTTTCGAAGCACAGTAAAAGGAACATTTTCAAATAGTGAGCTGTCTCTTTTATTTATTGATGTTCAGCTAGAAATAAGACTATAGTAAAATGCTGTCTCCATATCTTTCTTGCTGTATGAAAACAGGGTTACAGATCAATTGATTTACCATCACAATTGATTAGGTTCCTTCCCTACTATCTCTATTGTGACACAGACATGCAGTCATATAGATCTTTCATTAGGAAAGTCATTGAAAAGCTAAGGTTCACTGCGTGCTTAAATGGCTTGTAGCCTACTCATTAAACCATTAACCAACCATTAATATTGCTTAACCTCAAACCTTACAGATAAAATAAGTTACGGCCATTTTATCTTCCAAGTACACGTTTGCAAAGTAAAAAATACATGATTTCGTTACAATCTGCCTTGAATATTCAGAGACATGACAGGAATTTCAGGTAGCTAAGCTATTGAGCCAAAGATTTTTATGTGGATTCCTTTAGAAACATATCCCAAAGCAGAAAAAGTGGAAGATTAACTCAGATTAACCCAAAGAATTTGTTACTGATGTTACTTAAAATTGCTTTTTTGTCCCCTATTTTGATGTTTTTAATATTTTTTCATGTTATTACTACTATCAATAACATTCATTTCCATAAGAAATTTTCTTTGTAATGTGCTTCTGCCAATAGAAGTACAAACAAATGAGAACTCTTCAAAGAAGTTTAACAATTTTAGATGATTTTGATATCTTTGAACTCAAGCTTTGAGTGAGTGAATAGTCTTATATAACATATAACAATCTTCTTGAAACAAAACCAGAGAAATTTTAATGATTCTCAGTATCAATAATATAAACAACATTTTACACTTTATACAGAATATGACATAAACAATGAAATTTGCCCAAATATTTGTGTTTGCTGCATTCCTAATATCCCATCAAGTCAACCATAGCGACATACAGTTTCTTGAACATAACTTTTTTTTTAAAAAATGCATTTTTAGGCAGCTCTTTCCAAAGGAAGCTCAACTGCGGTGAAAAAAATCAAGCACTTCTTTTAAGTCTAGAAGAAAAAAATGTGAGCACTTGAACATGAACCCCATAAATTTAATAGTGCACATGCAAGAAAGAATGTGAAGAATATAGAATGTGTAATTAGGGAAAGCTATAAATAGAGCCTACAGTTCATATAAAAGAGTATCACAAAACCCAGGGGACACTGCACAGTAGGTAAGTAAATGTAAATGACCTTTACCAATGAATCTAGGAAAGGAAAGAAATTGATATATATCTATCAACTATGTGAAATATTGCCACCCAGTGTCAGTTTGGTCAAATCAGGGCTGAATATCATTTAATTTTTCAGTGTTTCACTACTTAAACCTTTAGCGTTTCTTGGGTCATAACAATTAAGTACTGGGTCATGTGACATCTCACTGATGAATGGAGGTTTGTTACATATAATATCATTACTTCCAGAAAATTCATGCATGTGGTTTACAAAATAACCTACAAACTCATAATCAACCTAAAGGGCCAGCTCTGTGAGACCTAAAACATCTGATTATGGTTTGCATTTATTAAAATCATTTATAACGATGCAGCCTTTCTCCATGGGCAGCCAGGGAAGCCTGAGCTGGTCTCTTTTAGGCAGGTGAATGCGATAAGCAGGGAGTTAGTGCCTTGGGCCATACCTTTTCGAGGCATTTTAATTATTTTTAATACACAGTGAGGACAATGACACACGTCCAAAGAATCATGCAAATATTCCTTTGCTGAAAATATGTCCTATACCCAGAGGCACTGAAGAGGGTGAAATGAACTTTGGAAGAGTTAAGAGTCGGGGCACGATAGTATGAAAGAGCTGGATGCAAGAACACAAGGTTTCTAAGTGCAGCTAGCCTTCTTGCTTTCTGTCCCCACATCAACTGAAACCTCCTGCCCCTTATCCAGAAAGGTGTGTATACTGGGATTCTGTTTGTGCAACAGGAGGAGGGAAGGCAAGAGAAGTGACAATGGTCTTTTTCTTTGTTCAATAAAGCTGACACCTAAGATTAGATCACCCAGAAAGCAAGAAGATGCATCCGAAGACAGGGCTGCCTTTTCTTTATTTTAAATTAAGAATAATTCAAAAGAACTATGCCTCATAGTCAACTCAGTGAGTTCTTTTCCAGGTCAGTGTTAGAGAAAAAGCAACCCATTGGAGAGGCGTTAGTCTTAGTGTTGGTTCCTGGATCCTTTCAGAGAATTCATATTGCTCACGATATGTGATAAGCTGCTAAGTCCTGTTCCAAGGTTCTCCCAAGATATCCTGGTCCAGAAGCAGAAACTCCATGCTAGAAGTTCCCAGCAACCTAGGAGAGCAGGAGGGACTTGGACCGTGGTGAGTGTCCTATGAAGGAAATTCAAGAGCATGGTATCTTTTTACAGTAGCTTTTCCCTAGAAGATAAGACATTGATTGGGTTAAAGTGGGATTCGAGGGCAATGTTGTATTTGGGGGCCACAGGCAGTGAGGGACCAGACCTGACCTCTTTTCCCACAGAATTAGTCTCATTATATTCTATATCCAGTTGAGGGGCTCCGAACTGTGCAGGTTTTGGGGGGCTAACTTTAGTCATCTGGTTGTTCTTAGGTGTGTCTAGTTAAGGAATCTTTAGAAAAATGATTTGACCTTGCAACTAAGAGGCATGAATAAATATTTTCAGTATTTGGTGTGACTGTTCATGGGATCCTTGATCAACTTTATTACTCCTCACAGCTGCCTCTGAAGGTTAATGGGGTATTGATGCGAAGCTTGCTGGGTTTCTTTAGTTGCTGAGCATTAGAATGTCCCATTTGTCATCTTGCAACCCAGTGTTATTGGGGGTAGGCCTGGCATTTTGAAAATAGGCACAGAAATTGTATTATGGAACTTCCCATACCCAAATAAGTCCTTTGGCACAATGGATTTCTTTACTTACTGACAGTAAACTAAATTTGAAATTAAAAAAATTATTTATCTGTCTATCTGCCATCTATTTATCACTTATTTTCTAGGTATCTATCTGTCATCTATCAATCATCCTTTATTGATCTATCATCTATGGATCTATGTATGTACCAATCATGTATATGTCCATTGATCCTCTCCCACGTCTCCCTGTCCCTTTGATGCCCTCTTAGTGATATCTTAAAGCAGCAATTTAAGTAGTTCTCATAAACACAAATAATAGTAGAACTACTTCCTCCTTTTTATTTATATAAGGAAGAATTTTAAGTTGAATTCTCAACTAAGGGAACTTTAAGAGAGAAGGAATTTTTTTTCCTATTCCAGAAAATTATTGTCACCTATTTAAAATTTTTAACATAATATTTTCTAAACAGTGTCTGCAATTAGAAAGACTGCATAATTTACTATGTGCTGTAATGTTTTCAGTTTTCTGAGAAGAATATTTTCATGAAATGCAGTTATTATAAAATCATGTGGTATAAAACAGAATCTCTTCATGCTAAAATTGTATTAATAATTAATTGGGAGAAAAGTATTTCATCATGATAAATGAGAGACTATAAGGAAGGAATGATGCCATTTTGTAGCAGAAATAATATAGTAACATGCTGTTAAATACAGGATTCTGTATTAAATTTTACAGTTCAAGTACAAAGACATTGAAATATGTTAAAATTTGAATTATTTTGCCTAAAATACTGGTACTACAGATAATTAGAATTTTGCCAATATAATTATTAAAATGAATGGAAAGCAAGAAAAATGTTTAGTGGAAATACGACAACAATTTTTCTAAGGACAAAGCTGGAAAAATAAAGCAATGTGAAATGAGAGGAAATTAAAGGACATGCTGTTGGCTTATTGTGACAAGGATATGATTCTAATCCAAATTAGGTCTGTGTTCAACCAGGACACTATTTCAATAGTAAGGTAATGTGGTTGCTAACTTCTATAATTGCACTAAATTAAGGTTTGATTGCCAAATTAACAGTAGTTATTGACCTTCAGAACAGAGATGCTTGTGAAGGTATAAAATACTGAAGATAGTTCAAAAGGACCAATTCCATAGCTATACAAATGCAGATATTTCATTTCAGTGCTCCTCTAAGAAAGGAGTTTTTAAGACCCATAGCTCATATTAAAAGCTGTTTTACAAATTATAGAATAGCTGCAAAAGAACACTTTAAAAATATTTGTAAAATATAGAAATTTACAAGAAAAATGGTGTAACATACATCCACATATAAGCACCCTATTTAAAGAAAATAGCACTATTGTTACCCATCGTGAAAGATGCTCTGATTTCCTCCTGACTCTCTTCCATTCCTTCCTTCCTCAGAATTAAACAGTGTTCTGAACCTGTGTTTTTCTGCATAGTTTATTCATATTTATTTGTATCTCTAAAACATGTTTCATTTTTAATATTGATCACTTTATAAAGTGGGATTTTGATTTTGCTTGAGTTTTTTCTGCATGTGTCTTCTTGAGATTCTTTCAATTACACTAATTTTCAGTACTATACAATGTTAAATTATAAGGTTATACTATAATTTATCCATTTAAAGTTGGTGGATATGTAGTTTAGTTTCTATTATAGCACAAATGATATTATATGATGTAATATGATTTTATGAATATGTCATCCTTGACCATGTCTGTTGGTACTCCTATATGCAAGAGAGTGATAAGCTATGTATGTACACAACCAGTCTTACTAGATTACATCAAATTATTTTGTAAAAGTAGTCCCAATGATTTGCACAATGTGATGGAGTTCAACTGCTTCCTCTGGTTTCTATGCACACAGATAAGCACCATTTAGCAGTCTCCTTTTCAGTTACAGGAAGCCATGTGCCTAAGTGTTTTGCAAGGGGATTTAAGCAGCAGAAATCGTGCCTCCCAAGCTTGGCCTAGAAAATCCTTCCACATGTCATCTCCCTGAACTCTTTCCCTTTTTTTGCTGACTGACAAGAGACCACCCCAGGATTGTCTTAGATGCCACATATTTAAGATGACAGAGCTCTGTACAAGATTAAAAGAAACTGGGTCCCTGCCACTTGACAATTGGGACATCTATTTTGGTTTATGTAAACAAGAAAAACATTTCTGGTTTCTGGATCAGATCGTTATATAGTTGTTGCATTTGCTTGTTATGCAATTAGTCTACTGTAATAGATGTACATCCCCTAGCAAGGGAGGGTCTCTGCAAGCCCTTGAACTGTGAAACTGCATAACTCTCAGCAATGTGGGGAGTGTGGTTAGAGTTTGCACTTTCCTTAACCCTAGTGTGACATTGTTTTTATATTCTAGAAGCACATTTGGATTCCCTGTCTGTGAAGTGTTTAAGATTTTATCCATTTGTATGTGGAGCTATTTGCTATTTTCTTATTGATTTGTGGGAGTTTTTATGCAGTTTAACAGAATACTTTCTTACTTATGTGTGCTATAAATATCTTTCCTCTGTCTGCAGCTTGTCTTTTTCCTCTCTGTGGTGACATGGATTATTTTTTTTTTTTTTTACTCTTTAAAGTAATAATATTTATCCAGTTTGTTCCTTTATTATTTGTACTTTTTTCCTATTTAAAAATTAGTTTCCTATATAACAGACATAAAGGTATAAATATATATTGTCTCCTAATAGTGTTACAATTCTGATAAAATCATCTATTAGTCCAGTTGGAATTAATGTGTTTTTTTTTTTTTAATTCCTTTATGGTGGTCAACTCAGTGTTACAGTTCAGTTTTGAAAATTTCTGCTTTTCCCTGGTCTTTAAGGCCTCTTCTGTCACATGTGATCTAGTTAACTTATGTGACTTTTTTGTCCCTGTGTTCTTTTTTAGGTGCTTTATTCTAATCTATTGGTCAAATACTCCCTCTGAACTAATACTACTTTGATTTAATTATGATGACTTTAGAATAAGTCTTGATATCTGGCAAGTCTCTATTTATTTTTCTATTTTGTGAAAATCTTGTAGAGTCTTTGTATGTTTCTTTTTCAAAAATAATTTAGAATAGATTTAGCTAGTGGCACCAAAATATACCTGTTGGAACTGTTATTGAAACATTATTGATAACAATTGCATTGACTATAGATGAATTGGGGAATAATGAAAATCTTTTTATTTTGAGTGTTCTAATCGATGAGTGTGTTAAATGTCTTTGTTTAGATGTTTTGCTTTTTTGCTTACTCAGTCAAGATCTTACAGATATTTTGGTAGACTTATCATGATACATTTTATATTATCTTTTTACCCAGCTTTATTAAGATATAATTGACAAATTATGTCTTTTCAGATGTATGATGTTTTGATATATGTATACATTATGAAATTATTAAATTGTCAATTTACACATACATCCATCACCTTACAGATTTATTATTTTTAATGGTTAGAACATTTAATTTCTACTCTTTTGGCAATTTTTCAAGTATACAATACATTAGTATCAACTGTAGTCATCATGCTGAACAAATGGATCTCTAGAACTTATTCTTCCTAAGTGAAATTTTATGCCCTTTGACCAACATCTCAATATATATTTTAACACCAGTGTAAATTATAGCCTTTATTAAGTCATATTCTTAAATATTTATTACTGTTGTATAGGAAAGCTACTGATTTTTGTATTTTTTAAGAAAAAAATTCATTAAGTTGTCTTTTTTCTAGACTAATAATTGATCTGCAGGTTCTTTTGGTTTTCTATGTATTTAGTATCATGTTCAAATAATAACGACTTTGAGTTTTTCCTTTCCAAATGTTACAAATTTCAACTCCTTTGTCTTTCTGTTCTGGCTGGAATATCTAGTATAAAGCTGAATAAAAATGATGAAATTGGGCACATTGATTTCTCCTTGGAACTGGTTTCACTGTTTCACAATTAAATATGAAATTTACCACAGAGCTTTGCTTCGGCAGATATTAATTAAGTCATTCCTGGTTTGCAACAGCTGAATGCTAAATTTTAATGAAAAATTTAGCATTTTGTTTCTGACCATTTTTGCCCCAAAGAGGATGCCTCTGATAAGCAGTTTTGGGTTGACAGAAACTGTCAGATTTGCACAGTAGTCTGAAGTTTTCTTTGCGAAATCTTGCCTTCTCTCCATATTTTTTCCCCAGGTTTCAGATCTTCACCAGGATCTGAGGCTTTTCCTACTCACTCTTGCTTCCTCTCCTTATTCTGCAGGTGTTAACACCCCCACAGTGCTCCTCCACTAGCTCCACATAAACCCCTCACACTCCCAGCTCTGTCTTAGCATGAGCTTTTTAGAAGACTAAAGCTGATGCACAGTTGTAAAACATTTTATTCTACATTCTTTCATTATTTATATGCATGTATTTTTTTACCTTGAAATCGTATACATATAATTTTGTATCCTGGTTTTCATTTTCTAGGCTATTATAAAAGGTTAATAAAGATTCTTTCTGCATAATTGTCTACTACGAAGATGTGTAATAATTTGCTGAAAATTTCCTTTTATGTCGGATATTAGATTGTCTCTGACTTTTTCACCTGGCAAACAATGCTATATTTAGATGGTTTTCTTTGCTATGACTTGATGTTAATCAGTTTATATATTAAAGAACATATCTTTTCATTTCACTTCAATAGGTAATCCAGGCACTGTTTTTTGCACTAGGATTCAATAATGAAAGTTCAGTTGTAGAAAGAGACAATTAACTGCAGATGGCCCTTACTTTTCATGATAATGTGGAATCCAAAAAATGGCTCACACACTGGAAATATGCAAAGTGATCTTCATAATCTATGAGAAAAATTATAACTGTACTGTGATCTTTAAATTCTGTCCTAATTTTAAAAACCCTCTTATTGTTTGTTATACATGCATAGTAAACAACAAAATAGTAAAATGAATATTTCTTTAGTACACTATAATTTAAAACATTGGAAACATTAAGAATTAAAGTGGTTTTTTAAAATATTTTTTTCTTTGTTCTTTTTTTGTACTGGGGATTGACCCATGAGTACTTAACCTCTGAGACACAGGCCCAGCCCTTTAAAAAAAATATTTTAGATACAGGGTTTCACTAAGTTGCTCAGTAACTAGCTAAGTTGCTGAAGCTGACTTTGAATTTGTGACTCTTCTGCCTCAGCCTCCTTTGCCACTGGGATTATAGGTGTGCAACACTGTGCCTGGCCAATTTTATATCTTTGCAAAAACTTTATAAGAGTAGTTTGAACAGTGCTGGCCACCTTTTCCTCCTACAAATTAGGATGTTGAGAAATCGTTTTCTGGATGACTTGGTAAATTGTCATTCTTCCTAAGTCTGGATCAGCTCCCAACACTTTTTTTTTTTAAATTGTTTTACACTTTCCCAATTTCTGAAGTTATCTCTAAGAGTTTCTTTAATGTGATTTTTTTTCCCTTTTTCTTTTCTTTTCTTTCTTTCTTTCTCTCTCTTTTTTTTTTTCTGGACATTGCTTATCCTTTTCATCATCTCCTGTTTCCTCATGTACGTGGAAAAATTGGTCCTCTTTAGGGTTTTCAGGTGCATACTTGAATTTCTCCAATACTGGTGGTATCAAGGTCTTCAAGGTCAGGGTTTTCTAGAACTATTTGAGCATAATTCAAATTTCATTGCCCTCATTATCACTTTTTGTTTCTTTGCTGCATTTTCATTTTTGTTGTCTAAGTCTCTTTTTCCATTGTCCATTTTTATAAAATGTTACGTGGGTTAATTACAGGGAGAAAAAGAGGCAACATCACTAAATGCTTTCTTGTCTTTATGTGAGTTGAATATCAGATGCGTGGTGACCAGCTGCCAAGGATTTTGGAAGAAGTAGCATGATTGGTCACTGACTGTAATGTGCCTCTGTTATTTATGTAGCAAGATGTGAGCTGAAGAATTAGGAACTAAGTTTTTGCTTTTTACAATTACACACAATTAATATATCCTGATAACTTAAATGTGGACCCTATGGTTGGGTGACTGATACTACTAAACTAAATTAGAGAAACTGGATTTTGTCTATATAGGAACAATGCAATGTGAATACTGTTTTTATAAAATTAAAGCATGATAATTACCTTGCTATCAATAATTGTGTATTATTTGGGGCACAAGAGGTAACATGCAAGGGAAATAAATTCTAGTGATATTTTGTACAACTCAACACCTATACTTAACAATATAGTATAGTGTACTTAAAATTTTGTTAGGAGGGCAGATCTCCTGTGTTTTTACCACAACGCATACACACACACACACACACACACACACACACACACTCACTCACAAACTTCGGAGGAACAAGGAAACTGGAAGTGCTTTCATCCCTTTCATGGCTGAGTAGTATTCCATTGTTTGTGTGTACCACATTTTCTTTATAATTTAATTACTAATGAACACTTAGATTTCATTCTCAATACTTCCATTACTTTAATTCCTCATCCTGTGGATGATGTGCTAGAAATAGCAGGTGTGTGTGTCTGCCTTCTTGTTGTTACTTAAGGCTTTGCTTCACTGAGAAGGCATATGGTAGCTTCAGGGTCTTTTCCTAAAATTTTACTTTTCAGAAAATGTGCTTTTAGTAATATTTGATCAATTTTTTTCCAATTTGGTTTTACAAATTGCTGTTTTTATTTATTTGTTTTTATTTTTTATTAGAGTATTATGGTTATATATAGTAGTTGGGTTTGACAAAATCAAACATGCACGGAATTTGATTTACTCCTTTTCAGTACCTCCATCCTCCCTCACTTTCCCACTCCTCACTCCCCCATTCTTCTTCCTTTACTCTAGTGATCTTTATTTTTTTAATTGATTCTTTTTAGTTGTACATAATATTAGAATTGAATTTGGCATAATTATAAAAACATGAAATATAATTTACTCTAATTCAGTCTGTAGTATTTCCCCTTTCCCTCTACCTCCCCCACTCCCTTCCCTCTACTCTACTGATCTTTCTGCTCAAATGGCTATGTTTAAATGTCACCACTTACATAAAATTTTCTATGATAATAGATTAGAATATATTCTCAAATTTGATTCCATGTTGCACTTAATGAACTTTTTTAAGTATTAATATAATAGTACATTTATGTAAGTGTTTAATAAAATTTATATGATGCAAATGACAAGAAATATATTAAATATAATTTAGAATAATTATAGTAGGAGAAAAACTAGTCACCCATGATAAGGAAAA
Source organism: Sciurus carolinensis (assembly GCF_902686445.1). Classification (NCBI taxonomy): domain Eukaryota; kingdom Metazoa; phylum Chordata; class Mammalia; order Rodentia; family Sciuridae; genus Sciurus; species Sciurus carolinensis. The sequence continues at coordinate 72,087,143 of NC_062217.1, forward strand.
TGTATTAATAGCGGGTAACAAAGTGCATATGAATTTTAAAGGTTTGAATTATTTTACGATATCTAACTTTATAATCAATAAGGAGGTATCTCCCTTTAGCATTTAATTTTCCTGGGAAATGTGCTCTTGGTTTTTGTTGTTTATTGACATAGTTTACTGGAAAAATCTCTACCATGCATGTTAGCTGCATTAGAGGGTATAGAGTGGAATATCTGGTGATAGCTCTGAGAAATGACAATATGGCATTTGTTGAAGTTATTTCAAGGACATATGTGAACTCTCTTGTTAGGCTTGTGTAACTGGTATTTTTAGAAAAGAAAAAACTTCAGGAAGATCTCAATACTTCAAGTAAAAACGAACGAATATCTTATTCAGAATTCTGGCTGTAGCTAACTGTCTGACTTCAAGCTAAATCTTAAGACGTGAGATGCCAAATTACAGCAATGTACTCAGGGTATGCGGTACACAGAGGACTCAGTGGCAGCCACAGCTGCTTACTGTCAGTTTGAGCAATCAAACTGTATTCAGCTCTGTTCTTCTCCACTGTACTATTTGGAAATGTCATATTGTGCTGTGACACTTTGATAGCATCCTTCTCTGCTTCCTTTATCTTTATTAGTTGCCTTTTGTCCCCCCTTTAAATTCCTACATATTGTTTTTATAACCTAATTCCATACCTTATTGTTACTTAAATAGCATCCAATTCTTCTAGAGCTGCCACCAGGAAACCTTCCATTCCTTTCTTTCCAATGACTTCAGCAGGCATCTAAATTCCCTTTGTAAAAATTTTGTTATCAAATGCATGTGTTTTGTAGCTTCTTCTTCAACTTCCATCCTCTAGGACTTAGCCTTATATCTTAGAAAAATGTAAACACAAACAAAATCCCCAATGTCAAAACACGTTGGGAAGGAAATCAAGGGGTCAACCAGTTCTAGTTCTACCTTTGTTTGAGCTGATGGGCAAGTCTCCTTCACAGTCCCTCACTGTTAGTTGGCACCATGTGACTAGTCCTGTCCAATAAGGCAAGAGCAAACAAGTCAAAGAACTTAATTACCTGTAAGGGAAGCTCTATAAATTTTCTTCCTGCTAAAGGCTTCTCATGGGCCTTCCCAGGCTATCTGTTCCATTAAGATAATTGGGTTTCCAAAAACAGGGTCTTAGAGTGACTATTTGAAGCAAAATCTTGAAGCACATATAGTAGGAGTAATAAATAAACCTTAGTTTTGATAAGACATTGAGAATCCAGGGTTACTTTGTTATGGCAGCATGGTCATATCTATTCTGACTAATAATAAACAGATTAAAAATCACACACATATAATGTGATAGTTCAATGTGTCTATAATGCTGGTACAGGTAGAAACCATGTTCACAAGATGTCAATATCTAAGGGTTTCAAAGGTAAAGGGGTTTTAACTATGCCATGAACTCTTGGAGTACAGATTTCTGTGTTATCTATTTACATAGTTGAGAGAGTTAATTAAAAAGAATATGATAAATGTGCATCTGGACAACTTGGGTAACCCAGAAAGTCCATATTCAAAAGTTCAGACCTCTTTTATAAGCTTACTACATGTAATCTATGGTTATTTTTTTCTATTTGATTAGTTCTTTGTAAAATAGAGTCTAAGGTAGAAAGAATAGGAATTTGCATTTGATTCCTTATGATTCAATTGAATTTGAATTAAACAATCCAGATACTTTCAACAGCAAAAAAAATGTAACACTTGAAATCCTTAACATTAGTGGATAAACACATTCCTTTTCCTACTCTCCAATAATAGTTGTAGTCACTGTTTTAAAATTTCTATAAATGTGAGTATAAGCTCATTTTTTTATTTTGGATTTTTATTGTTTCCTTCTTTGGTTTTTCACTTCATAATGAGCAAAAATTCCTTTGAGTCAATTGACATAGCTCTAACTCATGTTTAAAGACTTTATAATAATCTTTGAAATATGGACCAAAGGTTTTCACGTAATTCCCTTATCGATGGATGTTCGTGTTATTTCTAATTTGTTTTATTATGAATACTAATCATTTTGTCTGTCATCTGAACTTAAAATACTTTATTCAGATTTTTAAAAAATTTAGTTCCTCCGTTCACCTGGAATTTTGAATATTGTGTAATATAATTGTACAATTTTATGTTCTTTCAAATTGTGACCAGGTATGTTATCACTATTTTTTTAAGAAGTTAAACTTCTACCTTTATCATAGATTGCTTTTTATTTTTTTTTTTAATTACTAGACTCTTCTACAGATGTTATGCTGATATCATATTTAATTAAAATGGTTTATAAAAATTTTGGTGTGATAGCTTGCAGTAACTTCCCCCAGTCTAAAGGTGTCATTTCACTGTCTTCTGCCCTCAGGTATTGTTCATGAATGCTCAATGCCTATCAGTTTCTTTTTCTCATTTGAGTTACTTGTTTTGCTTGAGAGTTTTAAGAATGTATCATTGTCCTTAGAGTTCAGAAATATTGATTAAAATTTGTATACTACATGTGTAGAATTTTTTTTTCTCAATTTGCCCTGATGACTACAGGAGTTTGTTCTTCAACTTATAGAAAGTTACATCTATCATTTCTTTAATTACTTCTCTCCTTATTTTTTCAATTTTTCCATTTTCTCATGAAAATTCTACTTCCACTTTTGGTTTCCTGGACCTCTTCAAGTATCATCTCTGTCCTCATTTTTATTTCTTTGTGTTCTCACATTATATCTTTGGAAGCAGTTGTTGCCCTTGATTTTCCATGCTCCACCCCCAAATCTCTGACTCATGTATTGTCACTTGTCTTCAGTTTCCTAGTGCTATACTTGGATTCCTTGAGTTGTTCTTATTACTTATTTACTCAAATTGTCAATTTTTTTTTGCTCAAGCTGCTCTATTAACCAGGCATGCTTTCTGTTGGTTCTGCTGATCTTCTTTGAATGGATTGTTGTTTTTCTTTCTCAACTTACTGGGGCTCAGGTCTCTCTAGTGGAGTTATTAAGAGATGGTAATCATCATACTGGGGAAATCATCACATGCCCACAGACCTTCCCTCTTCCCCTTCTGGGAGCATAGAAAGAGACAGGCTGTGCGCTTCTTGTCAAAATACCCACAGGAAATATCCCTGATCCACTTGGTTCTGGATCCTCCACCCTCAGGGCCTCTAAGGCAGCTCCTCTGGGCCTTCCAAGGACAGGAACAATAAGCAAATCCATGAGAACATCTGTGATTGAATTCTCATTGTGTTTGCAGCAGTCCTTGACTCAGGTCATCTATAGAGATTGGACTATAAGTTATGGAGCTGGGAAACTTAATGGGTGTGATATTTTAATGAGAATAAAACTAGTATATCCTGACTCTATTCTGGGTTCTCTTTTGCTGCCCCATTCTTTAAATTTCCCTGCTTATTGATTCTGTAAACCTTAGTATATTTCCTATGAGTTCTGAATGTGTTTCTGTATTAATGGAGACTTATTAGAAAGAAAAGTCTTGAAAGGCAAGAGCTAGATATTCTATTTTGACTGAACTCAAAAAACATATGTAGTATGTTCTGCATTGGTCATTACTCAGTCAATGCTGCTGGCTGACTAAAGTAACTTTAATGTGACTAGGTTAAGAGGGGAATGTTCTTTCATTTTCTTTTAAGTACTAAAATTTTAGTTTTGGTTTATGAACATATTTTCCAGTGATTTGCATTTCTCAATAAAATTCATTGTATGTGCATTTTCAAAAAGTTTTATAACTAGTGTCAATGTAATAAAGATTAAATTAGATATTCCCCTTGATATATATTTAACAAAAAGGGCTTTATATTGTCCTAATAACATAGAGGATGTCATTTTTTTTTCTTTAAAGAGGTATGGCTTTCATTCAGCACAAATGAATTTTAAAGTTCTGGAAGCTAATTATTCTTCTTAAGGTTTTCTTTTAAAAAATAAATTCTGTACCCACAGAGCTAAAGAGTAAGGAGGTCTTTAAACTCCTAAACTAATTTATTTGTGCAATTTTCCCTTACCTACTGATTCCTTCATGACAATCAGAATCTTCCTATGGATAATCAAACAAGATTACTTTGAAGAGGCTGGTCTACATATGGCCAGGATTAGATTCTATGACTCCTCATGTATCAAGTTACTCTTCTATTGGAGATACATACAGAGGACTATTCTGCATCACTTACTCTCCCTGTACACAGGGAGCTCTGTTACTGTGGAAGTGAGCCCAATGCCTCTTTTTGACTGTTTGCCTTGTAGCTGAGACTTAAGAAATGCAGCCAGATGTCCAATAAGTCTCTTTGCTCTCTATATTTTCAGGCAAGGAAAAATACAAGCTGGTATTTTCATACCAGCCTTCTGACAAGGTAAAGTCATTACAAGAGGAAAAAATGTTACTCCTCGGGGAAAATAGACCTTTTAATTTTTCTTTCTTTTCAAAGTCTTCCACTTTGTTGACATCTTTGCTCCTCTTCAGAGAAGAAGTATTTGGTAACACAAGGTCCCTCTTATGAGTGACTCTTTGAACATGACACATGGACTACCAGAGTATCTACAGAGTGTTCTGCTTGTGGTTTTAGAGGAACAGGAAATTAAGCCATTTTCCCCCCAATGATATCACTAAAACTTTCACAGAATTCCCAAATTATTACTTATTGTCCTAAAGGTGTTAATTGTTGTAATGAGACCCAGTCCTGGGTCTTATGTGTGCTAAGCACACATTCTAATGCTGAGCTCCACTCCCAGGTCCAGATGTTCTTAAGTGCATAGTTCAGTGCTATTAATTACATCTGCATAGTTGTGCATCCATTACAGAACTCTTTTCATCTTGCAAAGCTAAAACTCTAGACCCATTAAACCCTTCCTCCTTGCCCTCAGTCCCTGGCAACCATCTTTTTATGTCTTGTTTCTATGAATTTGACTCTTCTAGGTAACTTTATAAGTGGAATCATACAGTATTTGTTTTTTTGTAACTGGCTTATTTCATTTATCATAATGTCCTCAAAGTTATGCACATTGTGTCAATAACATTGATCATTTTGCACAAGCTCATTTGATAGCATAAGTTCATTTCCACTAGCATTTTCATCCCATTTTATATTATTGTTGCCATTTATTAATTTTGCATGTTTTGTCACTGTTATTTCTCTAGTTCACAAATAGTCAATAGCTTGAAAACCATTAAATGTAAATGTAATTTACAAAAAATTATAATGTCAAAGCTTCAACTCAGTGTAACATTGCAAGTGCAAAACTGGAGAAGAAAACTCTAGCAAAATATACAGAATATAAATCTATTTAAACTGGGATTGTCGCACTTGAAGTACAATTAATCTGCACAAGAAGCTAAAAAAGAAGGAAAAGTTCACAAAGGTGGATAAAAATTTATTTAATCAGACTAGCAATTTGTCCAAAGATGACTGTGTGTTGTTGCCTCTAACACTTTATCCAAGAGTAACATACAGCATTGCAGTTTTTAAAATTAATTTTAAATGCAGTAACTTTTGTGACAAGAGTTTTCTAATGCTTTCCAACTTTTTCTTAGATTTTTCCAATGAATTTTTGTTGAGTCATGTTCAGAGTCCTGGGGTAGGGACTACCATATACCCAGGATCCCCTTTATTACCCTGGGAGAAGAACAGAGGACAAAGAAGAAGTGGGGTGGAGCTGGTTCAGGTCTTCCCAGGAAGTGTGTCTTCTGCCTGCCAGTCATCCTGGGTTGAGACTCAGGACATGGGGCTGAAGTGCTTGTACACATGTGGTACCACTTACACACAGACATCACCCGCTTTTGTGGTCATTGCCTTCTTCCCTTTTGGGAAGTCAGGAAGTTCTGCCAGCACTTCCTGGTCTAGTTCTGGTTGGGAAAGCAGCTGTCAAAAGAGAGTTTCATCCTTCTCAATCTTGGTCTTGATGTTCTATGTCATGATGATGCTGATTCCTAAGATGCCTCTGCAGCAACTTGAAGCTGCTTTCCAATTTGATGAATGTTAACATCAAAATCTATATGTTTAAAAAGATTGTCCTCCCATACAAATGCAATGGTCATTCTGGGAGCTTTATTACTAATTTGCACTCATTTATAATGCTCCTTCAGTGTTCTAAATGCTACTTCTGTGTAGAATCTTTCATTGTACCAAAGCATGGCACAAACTTTTTATTTGTAAACTCTGCAGTTCTTTTTTCATCAAAGGCCTTACAACCAACCTTTCAATCACCATAGCAGTAGACTGCTTAATTTCTTTCCTTTGGTTCTTTTCTCTCCTGTGTTGGACACTCATTTCTGGTTAATATTTTCTATAAGACACAGTCATGTGCCAATTCTTAAACATTGTCATTTTAAAATTGTACTGTTCGTTTATATTTCAGATGTAAACTATTGGAATGGACTTCATATTTGTTTTCCATTTGTACAATGGCATACATGTATTATCAACCTCCTGCTGTGAATCAAGTCATATTTTTTATTACTTTTAAAAAGTAATTCAGATAGTAAGAATAGTTAAATACCTTTGATCACAAATTTCTTATCAGGTAAAAGAGAACATTCAACAAAATGGTAACATCTAAATATTGTCTTATTGTTCAGAGAGTTGTGTTCTGGAACTCTCCTGAATTATTTTAAACCAGAAAAAATAGAACTATTATTGTAATGGGAATTCAATATGTACAAAGAAATTGAAAGGATACTTCTCATTTGTGAGTTTCAAGTCATTTTTCTTTCTTAGCATTATTATCCTCCATTTGGAGAATATAAAGAGAAATACCACAAGGTTAAGAGACTTCCTTACCGCAAACAATTAATCCGTTGCAGAGGTCACAAGGAAACTTCCCAAGCAACAGTCTGGCCTTGCTAATCAGTAGACATGATTTCTTCATGTAGGGCAGCTGGGTCTGAAAACACTACAGGGGGGAACTAAATAAATAAAATGTGAGCTATATGTAGCCAAGTGGCTTCTTTGTTTGTTGGAAGACAACTGGAGACAAAAGAGGCTCTATGTTCAGCAGGAAGTAAGGAGGCAAATTTGCTCTTCTGTCTTCAGAGCACATGTGCTCATTGCTATCTGCATTTGGTTGACAGATACTCCTTCTGTTCAAATGTACTCTGAGCTAAGACTACAGCCACATACAGTTCTCCCACTCTATGAGCCGTTCAATTTTAGATGTGTGAACCTCCAGAACTGTGAAGTAAACAACCCCATTCAATATCAAACAGAATTCAAAGGAGTCTAAAGTCTTAATAATGTTGCTCACTCCTGGGAGAAAAGGATGAACACAGGCAAGAATCCAGATGGACAGTGATCTCTCCCTCCTGCCTACCACACAGGACAGCAGAGGAGATTCCATGCACAGGACTTTAAACAAACAGAATGAGTAATGAGAGAGGAGGGAGATGTTTTCTGCAGGTGGGTCTTGGGAGGAGTTTTAAAGAAAGTAGTCTCAGAATCCCAAATGCTGAACCTTAAGGGAAACATAAGTTTACTTATGAAATACCATGGAAGAGGCTGCCTTTTTAAGATAACAGAGCTGTTAACTATTATTTTTTTAAATGCTAGAAAAATATTGACCAAATAAATGGAAAGTGAAGGTGAACAGGGGATAGAAACAACTCCATCATACTCAGAAGTCTTTGCTAAGTTGGAAAAGGGCAGAAAAAGGAACCTATATTATCAGAGAGAAAGATCACTGAAAATGATCATAACCAGGCCCATCTTTCCTTTAAATCTGGGGGCCTCTGAGATCACATTCATCCCTGGTATACATTGTTGCTGATCCTATTGCTACACAGTCTTTATCATCATCCATAATGCTCTTGACCTGCTGTACTTTAGAGAGCAAGGGTCACAGTGGGACCTCCTCTGTGCACTCATATTGGACCAGGCTTGGTGCTCAGTGTCCCCCAGCAGCCTGGGCATACCTTTGTCATAGCATTTATATTATCCAGTTGTTACCCATAGGACTGGTCTCTATCTCACTTAGACTGTAGGCTCCCTGACAGCAAAGATGTTGTGATTCATCTCTGTCATCTAAGTTCCTTACACAGCAAGTAGTGATAAAGCACTCAAAAATACTTGAACTAAAGGAGGCATCAATATATTCCACCCACCCCAAGTGTAAAGTGAAATTTACTGCAAATGTGATAACTCTTCAGACCGAATATGAGTAACTTGAGTTGTAATTGGTAGTGTTCATTTGGTTTGTAAAATGTAACTTTGGGTTCTTTGCTGGGTAGTTTTCCAAGTTCTCAAAGTCTGGGCCAGAAATCTGTACTGGCAGATTTCCTTCTTCCTCCCAAAGTAGAGCATATGTTCTTGAATCTTACCTAGTCCTGATGAGTCTTTTGCCTTGTCCACAGTCACGGGGACAGTCTGGATTTCCCTTTCTTCAGTCAACAGTCCAAATTCCAGGGTCCAGGTAACTAACAATTCAAAATATCCTTTCCATTTTCTCAAAGGGAATTTATTCTCCCTCATATCATCTCCTAATGACTATGTGGTTTATTATAGAGGTGCCAGCATGACACATGTATATATCAGAACATGGCAGGAAAATGTCATGAAGTTTCAGGATCATGACACAGTGGTGAAGTTACTACTGCATCGGAGGTGTAGGGAACACCAGACAATCCCCTGTAAAGTAAATGATGTATTTCTGGAGACCTCATGCCTCTTCCCCTAAGGAGGAAATCACAGAAGGCAGTAACCCTGATGGATTAGTACTGGATAGTTACATGGGAATGAATATGGCATTCTAGACTGGGTAAAGAGCTTGTAAATGATGAAAGGTATAAGACAGTGTGTTTTTTGTAGGAACACTGAGGAAATTCCTTATTAGATGATTCATAATACTTGCAAGACAAGGAGTGTTGGGAGGGGATTGGAAGGTGGTCAGAGTTGGATCAATGGGTTTTACCACTGAAAAGTTTGAACCGGGACAGTTGTCTTAACTTTGGTTGCCCCAAGAAGCAGGTGTGAGGGAGAGGGGAAATGATAGAGGACAGAAGGTAGACCGAACTGAGAATGTTCCTAAGCTGTCTTGTGCAACTGATCACTCATCTCATAGGACCATCCTCCAAGGGACCATGTGAACTAGGGAATCCTACGTAGAAAGAGAATGGAACAAGAATTTATCTGCTAGCTTTCAATTCCCATTTCTTAAAAGTTCAGCCCATTATATATCAAGTCTTCTTCTTTTCTTGATGTCTCAGAATTGGGTACTGAGTATTATGCCAGGAACTGTTTTCTGAACAGTGAGAATTTCTCTAACTTGGTAGACATAATGCCCTGGCAGGGGTCGGGGGTACCTCAGTTGTTTGCATTGTAAACTCCTACTGGGACCTGCAAGACTCCACAAGCATGTTACCACCATGAACATCCCTACCACAATCAGATCTGGAGGGTCATGCTATCTGAGTACTATGGAAGCCCAGAAGCCTTGCTTGTTGGTTACCTTCTGAGTAAATAGATTGGTTTAACATTAGCAAATATGCTATGTACTACTTCCAAAGCCCAGAGAATTCAACTATTCAAAAACAGTCCTTTTTCTTAGCAGATGGAGAATTATTTTTAAAATTACTAGGAAAAAACAGTGTTTTCCTACTCCCATGAGTCACTCAACACAATATCTCTGATATTAGATGTAGTGGTTGTTTCTTATACTTCAAGGAACTCTCCAGCAGACACTGAGTGTTGCTAATTCAACTCTGACACTATCTACCTGAAGACAGTGTCAGAACCCACAATGATGGTTTGGTTCCATGAGACTTGCCTCACATGACCTCAGATGCCAATCACAAGTCCCAAATTGTGGTCTATACTTCTAACCCGCAGGCTATAAAATTGGGCCTTTTAGAACTCCTTTCTTGGGTTTGCTTAGTTTGCTAGAGTGGCTTACACAGCTCAGGGAAAAACTGAACTTACGTTTGCCCATTTGTAATAAAGGATACTGCAAAGGATACAGACGAACAACAGCCACTGAAGGAGGTGTGCAGGGCAAGACGTGGGAGGGTGCAGAGCTGCCAAGCCCCTCTGCTGCACCACTTTCCATGTACCCTGATGTCCAGCTCTATGGAAGCTCTCCTGCTCTTTTGTGCTTTTATAGATACTTCATTATATAGGTGTGACAGATTTTATCAATCAGACCATTGGCAATCAGATCAACCTCTGCCCCTTTTCCCTGCCTGGAGATTGGGAGGCAGGGCTGAAAATCTCAACCCTCTAATCATGTTTAGTCTTTCTGGTGACCAGCCCCCATCCTGAACAAGTCTAGGAACTAGGGGCCATGAGACATCTCGTTGGCATACAGAAGACACTATTGTCACTGGAGATTCTAAGGGTTTTAGGCGCTGAGACATGTTCAAGAAAGAGGAGCAAAACCCAAATATATATTTCACAATATCACAGAGACGATGCCCTGATTTGTCTCAGACCACTGAACTACTAAAAATTTCACTGTTGTGATAGCACCCAGAATCTTTGTAAAATTTATCTCCAATTTTTGACATACATGTGACCTAAAAATACTCAACACTTTCTGTTCACTAGGTTCAAATAGCTTTATCCCATTAGTATAGTGTGTCTAGATGATGTTCTGAGAAAGTCAAGATATTCACAGTCCCTGAAGACCTTATTTTGACAGAAAGTTGGAGGGCTAACATAGGTCTGGATAAAGAGAGCAAATGTGTACTGCCAGGAGCCAGCCCCAGCAACTTGCAGGCTCCCCGAAGGATGGGTGTAGTCGGTGCAGAGGAATGGCATGAACCCCTGGAGCAACTTGAAGCAAGTGCTGCCCAGATTTATTTTAGTTCTTCTTTTATAGTATTAAGTAAAACAGGATTAAACAAGATACAAGTTATAGAGAAATTACCACAGGATTTGTCATTAACCACACTTTCCAGCAGGTGTTTAACACATAGCGGGTACATTAAGGTCAACTTTCTATATTTACTTAAAAATACTCACATAAGCATATTACAGTGAAAGACATTTTCCTCTTTCATTCTACTGGCCTTTGTTTACCCTTTGGTGTCAGATCTACTGTCAGCATAATGACTCTATTTTGTTTTAAGCTAATTTTACCAAACTGCTAAGCAAAACAGGCACTTAATCTTTAGTTCAGATTATTATGTTTTTGATTTAACCTTAAAGGTCTACTCCATTACCTAAACAAGCTCAGTTAAAACTAGCTTAGGTTATTACTGCCAAACAATCAGTGTGAGTGCTTAATTTTTATCCTAATATTCTTTATGTTATTGATTTATCCTCTACCTATTGTAACATATATGTGAGACCTAAACCAGCATAAACTACTCATAACCAATTAACATGCAATGAGGCCACTTGATCTTTTTTAAAAATATTTATTTTTTTATTTTTTATTTTTTACAGACTGCATTTTGATTCATTATACGCAAATGGGGTACATCACTTCATTTCTATGGTTGTACACAATGTAGATTCATACCTTAAGATAATATTTTTCTAGTTGTTTGCATATGCTGTTTCTTTGTTCTTATGTCCTACATTTCCAGAGTGGCCCTTGATGTCCAAGTCTTTGAAGGAAAGCCAAATATTGGACATTTGTCCTTTTACCATTAATATTAATTATTCATTCGCCATTTTCATTGTACACTCCTGTATAGGGAAGAGGTGGATCTATGGGAGGTGGGTCCTTATACTTATTTGCTTGTTTCCCTCTAGGTGGGTACCACAAACGTCCCCCAATCTTGTAAGCTAAGTAGGGTGGTCCTTGTACTGTGGGGACAACAAGTCTCCTGTTCTGTTGTCAGGTTGTTTTACTGGTAAAGCATTAACTGGGGCAGGTGTGGACAGCATAGGAGCAAGTAATTCCTGTAACTGTACTTTTTTGAAGAATTTCTCAAACACTGTACTTTCAGACTTATTATATGTGATATTGGTACATTTTTTAAAGCATTCCTTATCCTCCCCCAACCTCCACAGACTCATTGAGGTTAAATTCTTATCACAACAATCATTAGTAACAAGTTCTCCAGGGAACATGATTTGCAGTTGCATAGTTATAAGTATGATAATTACAAGAAAACACCCAATTGCTTGGATGACAGTGGCAATTTCCTGGAATGGTGGCCTTGCCAAGCCCTTCTCCATGTCTGACCTTGTCAAGCAGCATGGCAGAAACGGTCTCCACCAGTGTCCTACTACCCTTGCCATGTGAAAATGAACTGCTTGTGGAGTCTCCCTGTTGGGGTTTAAGAAGAATTCACTTGCCGGATCAACATTTGCAAAACAAATGACATTGGTTGTTTTAATTTAGCACATTGGCTGCTATACTTTTAAATTTATGATAGTCCATCAGCATCTGACACCATTCATCTGTTTGGAGCTTTTTGTTTTGTTCTGTTTTGCAATGACTAGTTGATGAACTGAATGGTGATGTCGTAAGAGACCACTACTCTGTTATCTTTTACTTCTTTTAAGGAAGTGTTATTGTGAATTTCCCCTCAGATTTAGTATTTCTTCTAATTATCTAGTTTGACTAGGAAGTGGGGGTTTTCATGCCTTTAACTTCCTTTTCTTACCACAGTGGCTTTTATACCTCTGATCAAGATGATTCTGTCAAGTTTTCCATCTGTATTATATATTTAGTCCTTAAATATATAATTCTGATATACAGGATTAAATATATAATTAATTAATCAAAGGGTGGGTTCAAGAATCCATTTTAACCATTGTTAATTTAAATCAAAACTTTATAATTTGTTCTTCATAAGTTTCTTATCTGACAAGGCTGTCATAATGATATTTTAAGTCTCCTTAAACACTTAACTGTTTAGGAAAAATTGAGATGTTCCCCTTTCTTAGTACATAGGTATCATAATAAGTCATCTTAGGTTTCTTTGGGGAAAGGTCAGAAGAATATTATATACCTGCAGTGGTGTTGCAAGGTGCTCATATAAAGGAACCAGGTTTTCCCTTTAATCATGGGGTGGTACATTTGGAAACTTAGATTTGGGAAATGACTATGATTTTCCATGCCAGTAGTTGGTATCAGTATTATGTTATCCCAATCTCAGGTTTTAGTAATTATGTATTTGAAGCAAACCTTTGGTAAGCTGTTTATTGTTTTGCCCCTGATTCTTCAGAAGCCTTGAGCTATGCCACAGATTCCTGTGAATGGAAGAAGCATCTAGCATTCAACCTGAAGTACCTCTAATTTTTTTCTAACTTTTAAGTGCTGCCCTAAGGCTTCTGCAATTCCAGGACCCCATTATCTACACAGATATTAGACTTTATTTCCTATAGTTAACCTGAGCTTACAGGAAAGAGCAAAAATAGTGTTTCTCAAAGAATCTTATCTCTTCCCTCTCTCACCAGTACATTTCTTATGGTCTTAATGATAGATTTTCAGTTCTTATATCGCAGTCAAGTGACATGAATATTTCCACCTCCTTGAGCTGTCTTCCTTTTGAGATTTTTATATCATATTTGGTGCTTTCTATCTTAATCTCATTTACCATAAGCCATATGATGTACAAATTTCAAGGAGTCATCCTAATGGACTACCAGTAGGAGGTGGTGGTGTTCTTTCTTGAATTTCAAATGCTGAGTCACAGGTCAATGCCTACAGCAATAAATTACCTCCTATCCATCCTTATAGATCCCTATTGCCATCTAAGTTCTTCATATAAACTATTATATGTGTTTCTTGGTTCTTTCCAGAACATATTTTCAGTCAAGTGCAAGAATTGCTTGGATTGCTTGAGAAAGAGAGAGAGAGAGAGAGAGAGAGAGAGAGAGAGAGAGAGAGAGAGAGAGAGAGAGACCTTTAGAGGAACTACCTTATGTCTTTGAGAGTTTGGCAGAAACTATAAACCCTGAGTTTCAAGAAACACCAAAAACACCAAGAAGAAGAAACAAAGAATATAAAGAATATCACACCAAGGTATATTACAGTCAAGTTACTGAAAATTAGTGATAAAATAAAACATTAAAAGCAACAAGAGAAAAAGACATATTACACATCCATATATCCATACATACTATATATTAGGTAACCAGTCTATTCCTACATTCTTGTGCCCCTGTTTCATTCTTTGTAGTTTAAATGATGTTGATCAGATTTTCTGCTTGTATCTTCTACACATTACTGCATAAAACAACTCAGCTGTATGAAATGATTCTTTAAAAATTTTTTTGTAATTGTAGATAATCAGCATGCCTTTATTTTATTTGCTTATATTTTTTGTGGTGCTAGGATCAAAACCAGTGCCTCACATGTGCTAGGAAAGCACTTTTCCATGGAGCTACAGGCCCAGCCCCAAATGATTCTTAATAAAGCAAAAATATGTCCTGTGAATCAACCTTTTTAAATTAATGCCTAGGTGAACAATCCAACTAACTGGATCTTAACTTGAATGTGAAAGTAATTTTTACTTGGTAACATCTGTGTCACAGGCTATTAAAATATCAGTGCCACAATTTGCAGTCTTCCAAATGTTGGTCCTAACATAGGAGGAAAGTTTAGCAAAACAGCATAAAAGCTAGAACTCTGGAGTTGGACTATCTGGGTTGAACTCATGACCATTATGTATCAAATTTATGACCTTAGGAAAATTACTTAACTCTCATTTCTTTGTATGTAAAAGAAAAATGCTTCATAAGGTGTTTTAAAAGACTAGTTGAGGCCTGGGGATATAGCTCAGTTGGTAGAGTGCTTGCCTCACAAGCACAAGACCCTGGGTTCAATCCCAGCACCACAAAAGAAAACAAGAAAAGTAAAAAAAATAAAAAAGACCAATTGGAGAGACATACCTTTTCTTTAGTTTTGTGTCTGCACGTACTAAACCCCTACTAAAAGTTAGGCACAAGGAGAGATAGGTAGAGTTGATGAATATTTTGACTAGCCATCTTTTGATAAAGCCAGAATTTAAACTGTTTAATGATAATCTTCACTTTCATAAATTTTTTGTGGTTTTTGAATATATTTCCTAAGTTAAGAAACCAACATATCTCCTCTGGGGTAGCATTTTATCAAATAAAAACATTATTTAAAATAGAACTACCATTGTCGGCCTAGAGTTGGGTGAGGCAACTGTCTCAGGGAGAATCTTGCTCTGTAATTAAGAGATAGAAGTATGCATATGGGGCTTACCCTAGCATTTAATCTTCAGTGTTAAATCACTCTTGTCTTTCACCAACTCAGACCCCTGCTGGGGCATAATTTGTGTTAAATTAAACAAGGCTTCCTGGTTGAATCCTGTGTCTATAATGTGGGTAATGGAGATAGTTAATAAGAGAAGCATGCCCAACTGAGATCAGGTTTTAGGGTCTTTGTGCAATGATGATAAAGGATGAGTATGTCTCCAGCACATATGCATTAACCTATTTATAATTGGAAGAATGACAGGGAGAAAATAAGGAGAGAAAATTGCATTGCCTTTTTAATACAATGGTACTACATTTGTTTCATGCAACTTGAAGGATGTCAAGTTGTTGACCAACTCACAAGACAGGAATGTCACTTCTTAATTCTCCTCCTGTGGGTGAGTAAAGAGAAAAGCTGGGAGTTCACAGCCAAAGTTGTGGGGGAGACTCCATCTGTGAGAGAAGTGTGGGGTAGGAAGAGAGCTTTTCCTCAGCTTCACCCTTACAGTGATCTTGGAAATGTGAAATGAAGGAAGCACATGTATGTAAATAATGAAAAGTTATAATTTTAATTTTCTACATAAGATTATTATATCATTTGGCATGTTAAGCTTTTCCTACTTTTCTGCATTCTATCTTTGACATGTATTTTTTTTTATTAGAGCTTTATAGCTATACATAGTAGTTGGGTTCATCTTGATAAACTCATATATGCATATAAATCCATTTGAGTTCAGAATCTCCCCCTTTTTGACATGTGATTTTTAATAATGAGAAGATAAAACTTTTATACTGTTGAAATACAGTGTAAGAAAAACAGAGATTTCCTGATCTTGACTACCTTTTTATCACATAAATTGAAGTTTTTCAACTTTTGAGTATATATTTAATATGAATGTATGAGGTTCATTGACTATATATAAATTTTGCAGCAAGTAATCATATTGTTGAGAGGAAGAAAAGAGATTCTTCCTAGTTCTTGAGTATTTTAAACTAAATAAATTAAAATAAAAAATTTAAATATGTAAGTTGAATATAGCCTATAAAATATATTTTGAACTATCTGTATAAAATGTGGTATAATAAGAATAATTTTTGCTTCTCTTTTATGTTGTACACCATTTGACATGCTATGTTGAATTTGTCTGTTAGATACTTCTAAGTATTTCAGTTACTAACCACTTATTATCTAACTTTCTTCAGCAACTAAGTTGTAGTTCTAGTAAATAGTGGAAATAAATAGAAGATGTTTTAGGCTTCTTTTTACAACACTGTATTTACTATATTGTGTTCTCTTTATGCAACTGTGTTCTCTGGAAGGAAATTTTCTCTTTGAGGTAATTCTGCAAATTAATGTGAGAAAACTTTGAAAAGAGAGAGTTAGAAATTGATACAAACTGATACGTAAAAAAACCCAAATTCTCTTAATACCCTTTATTGTTGCTATTGGCTCCATTTAATGAGTGCTTCTGTGTCTAATCCTTTTGGATTTGCTTTAATGCATTGTTCTGTTTAATCCTCACAATAATCTCAGGGGGGTATGTATTCATATTTCCATCTTAAAAGTGAATAATCTGAATCTGGAAAAGTTTAAGTAACATAAGGATTATTCTTTGGGTTTTAAAGAAAATACCTTCCTGAATTCCTCTGTGGTTCTTTGTTTGTTTGTTTGTTTTGTTTTAATTTTATGGTCTTAGCTTTGTGATATTGTAAGCTGAGTGACTATGTCTAAGTAATAGGCACTAAGTACTTAGTAGTACTTAGTACTCAGTAGTACTTAGTAAAGGCACTAAGGAGTAGCTTTAAGAGCAATATTCTCCACCAGAGGAAAGATGTCATATGTTCCAAAGACTCATTAAAGATGCTCAAGGGACCAAGAAGAGGGTCTACCTTAGTAAAGTCACTCTAGGGCTTCACTCCCACTATTTCTGAACTTGACTGCCTCCTCTGGTTGCTGTGTTTAGGCTTAGGAAAAATCCTTGAAAATTAATTATTATGTATCAAGGAATTTTCATAACCATGTTCCATACTATTACCTGAAATAAGTTGTTTTATTTAATTTTCACAATGGGTAAAATGATCACCATCTTACATGTAAAAACATTGAATCTAAGACAAACTAAATGATCTGTTTAAGGTCACACAGCTAGTAGTAAGAGTCAGAATTTGAACTTAGATTGCCAAATTTAGATACTAGACTCTTGACCACAAAGCATCTAACAGTTTCCACCCTAGTTTCTACTTAAACCATATGACATATCTTGGTGCCAACTTGTGTATCTCTGTCCCTGCCTTCTCCCCTATATTTGTGTGGTCTTATGTTCTACTTCCCCCAAATGTATGAACTGGTTAACAGAAAATATTTTAGTGTCCTGATTGCATTCTTATATTAATGTGATATAACAGTATTTCTGAAGATACAGTGCTCAGTTCTGTCAAAAAAAAAAAAAAAAAAAAACACTTGCCTTCTTCAAGAATTCAAGAATTCTTTATTAATAGCTTTAAGTTTCAATAATCTGTTAAGGCTATTATTTATCAATGGCTCATAGTTGTATCATGATGTCCAGGCCATGAATGGGAGCTATTTGCTCCACCCTAAAATTGCCTCTGATACTAGAAATTAAGCAAGCCAGGTGACTGCATCTTCTAAAGTAAGATTTCAGGTGCTAAAATGCATTGCAAAATTTACTGAGTAACAAAAAATCTATAGTAAAGGTCAAGAAGAGTACTTAGATTTGATACATATTGCGAACAGGATTTCAAGACTGTCTGATTGAGAAATATTTTAACAACAATTTTCATGGTATGTAGAGCTGGAAAGCTCTGGATGTTTAAAAATATGATGAAATTGAATACTGTCATTTTGACTATGTGCCACAAAATTGAATCCAACTTCTAGAACCTTCTCTCTGCCTGCTTTGTTGTGCATTGTGCCTGGATATACAAGTAAAAGGTCCTGGTATTTTCTTTTTAATTGCTATACTTCCATAGTCCTAGGAATTTGGGAATCAGTTTGGGACTAAGAATCATGCCAGGAAGATAAATTACATTCATATGTCAGATATTGCCTCACAATGCTATCTAGCTCAGCAGGCTATAATGAGCCCCCACTCACCAGGCCAAGATCCAGCCAAAAAAATAAATAAATATATAAATAAAAGAACACCTACTGTTTCTCCATCAAGGGCAACTCTCTCAGAGGGCAAACAAAAGCAACAGAGGGAGGCCAACCATATCCATGCAGTACTACGGGTTGCTATGCAACCCTTCGTGCAAGTTGGGCAGCAACAGATGGACACTTTGAATAGAATTAATGCCCCTCTGACCCATGTTTTAAATAGTGCCCAAACCTACTGCCTGATGAATTCTATTAACTATAGGCATACTTACACATATAAAATATAGCATCATAAGTGACATTGTTATTACCCTCTTTACTAAAATAAAGTCATAAATCTATTGTAAAATTTGAGACTGATAATATTCAATGAACAATTTCTGTTTTTTTTTCTCTTTTTCTTGACAAATGAATCACTGATGTCTCATAACCTTGGGCTACATATTTCCTTATAGTGTTTCCTTGATTTCATATGCAAACCTGAAATGCCTGCTCCTAGTTTCAGCTTCATTTTTACACAGAGTTCAGCTTCTTCCTCAGCCATTGTCACCTGTGGGCTCTGGGCATTGTGTAAGAGAACTCTTTTTATTGTAACTTTAAAAAGAACATATCATGGAATAAATATTTTATATACTTTCATGGGGACTATGTTGTAACCATGTTCCTGATTGAACAATCAATCTAAAGTCTATACCCAAAGCCCCAAAAGTTCTTTGTCCATCTGCCTTCTGTCCAGGGCAAGTTTAAGCTACTTTCATCCTGTGTGGACTTCAAAGGAATCAGTATGCCCTCAAAGTGTATCAGGATAAGATCGCCTTTTCAGTCTCTTAAATCTTATATACTCTGTGGTTTAAATTGTTGGACTCTAAAAGGATGGAGCATGAGTACCTCTAAAAAAAAAAAATGGTAGTATAGTGTATCACGTTGGTGACAGTTTGTGTATGATAAGATATCTCAATAAAGTTGCATAGAAAACAGCACTGGCTTAGAGAGAGGAAATTGGAGAAGGGGCATTGGACCTGACTCTCTATCTTTTAGCCTTATAATCTTAAAAAACATACAAAAATTTTTTTTTCTTTCTCCATGCCTTTACCTGTAAATGGGAAAGGTGTTAGCTACATAGTTCCTTTAAGAATCCTTTTAACTTTCCTATTTTCTGAAGAACAAAGATGTAAAGATGAGTAACAGTTACATTTTTTGCTGCACATGGAGATGGGAATAACTTACAAAGCCCATTATCAACATATCATCATAACATTCTTGTGTTCTAATAATAGAAAATACAGAACAAAACAAAACAAAACCTTGATATGCCCTTGGATTCTAGGACCTAGAATATTCTGGGGGCTCCTTTCTCTGACTCTGCTTCCATTCCTTACAAATGCTCATACCCAGGGCAAACAAGATGCTTGCCCACTGATTCTGTGACTATTGCAAAGGTTTATATTCTGTACTGTAGTCTCTTGCCAGAATCATCCTTCTGCAGAGAGGGGCAATTGCACATGTGCTTCCAGTTTCCAAAGCGGTGCTGCTTCTCTGTCAGGCCTCCTGCTGCCACCCAGTGTGTCTCTGTTCTGGAAATATGAGCTTGGTTTTCCACCACTGCGTGCACAGGCTTGTGGTCTCCTTGCTGAGAGCCATCACTTATATACGTTTGCATATACATACATGTTTGCATATGTACCCACAGAGAAATATTTGCTTCAGTTTGTTTGCTCATTTTCCCACCTACCTTGAAGGCTCTGGGGGTGGGAAATGCTGCATCTTGAATTATTTGTCATCTTTGGCAAGATTTAGTGTTAACAACTTTATGGTCTCTTACTACTTCACTGCCACCTGAAGTAATCACATGGAAGCTTTCAGTCTAGTTAACAAACTGGTCCTGATTTTTGTAGTCTTATGTATTGTCTGATGAAACGAGGGATTTGATTTGTTTTAATATTTCATCATACCATGTTTCATTGAAGTTTTAGGTTCTATATATTTTTAAAACTACTCCTTATTTATTGTTTCACTATTTTTAAATAATGGCTTTACTTCTGTTATATTAGGCATATAAAATCTTATTTTAGAGGCAACTATGCTTCCTATGTTGAGACCAAATGAGAAGTAAAGAACAAAATGTATTGGAGTTCTGTACTCCATAAGTGTTTTGTTTAAATCCATAGTATGAAGGACTCCATAACTCAACTTTCTGTGACCTAAGAGTTGAAATTCTAAGAACAATGTTTAAGAATGGTCAGATGGGTTGGTGAAAAATGAATTTTTATATACCAATGTTAGCTATGTTTTTTAAATGATCATTGTCTCCAAATCTTGAAATGACTCACCTTTTTTGAGGTAAAAGTTTCTCTTAAATTTTGTTTTGGTGAAAAAATTAGTTATTACTGAATAAATTATCAGAGATGTAAGAATCTTTAAGATTGTTCCAAGTCAATTACTTCCCTGAGAAAATGGAATCTGTAAAATGGACTTAGGTTTAGCATTTATGTGTACTAAGTATTTTAATTCAGTATCCTCCCCTCCAAATCTGATAGTGTCCTAGAATTTTCTAAAGGTAACCAATCCCTAATCCTCCACTCTCCACCCACCACTTTATTTCATTCTGTGAAAATATCATTTAAAAACATATATAAAAAACTAACTTAGTTGTAAAATGATTGCAATTATGTTTAAATTTCTATGTTAATTTTATGTAAATTTCCCTCAGTTTTTGTTCCAAAATGTATAGATTTGCAAATATAACACTATTTCAGTAAAAAGGATTTATAAGTAAAAATGATCACTGAAGAATTAAATTTTTCTTTGGAACAACTTATTTTTATTGTATTGAAATTTTTATGATAAAAAAACTAGTTCCAAGTGTTTATCAAATCTACTAAACTGCTTATTTCACATCTTGCAATTCATTAACTCATTGGATTTATGGACCATAATATTTGATGGAGCTTCTGGGTAAAATCAGTGAATTTTGTGGATAGTCATAGTAGTTAGAGTTTTACCAACAGGACATCATGTAAAGGTGAATCAACTTGAATAAACCTCCATGACTTGTAATAGAACCCTGGTCATTTGGTAGCATTATAACGTGTCTGAAAGACCAGCAATTTTACTTTTGGTCAAAGAAGAAGTAGGAGATCTGAATGCTACTAGAGCTCTCCGAATTCCCTCTGGAACTTTCTCCACTGTCTAGGGCTGTACCCTCTTTAAGGTTCTCAGCTCTCTAAGTCACACTTCAATATTCAGATTGTTCCTCAATATTTACGATACTATTTTTTTCCTACCTCATTGTTACTGATGTGATTTAGTTTCTTATTCAGAAAGCTTAGTATTCCTTAGGAACTTTCTTTATCTCACTTTCCTCATGAGCAGTGTTTACACACACACACACACACACACACACACACACACACACAAGCACACATACACACACTCACACACACACTGAAATAAATAAATATTCCATGTGAAGGGTTTATTAATGGTTTTTAAACTAATATAAAATAAGGAAACTTCCAAGTAAATTATTCACATCTAAATTTCCAAAATGTTTACTGTATTTTGTATGTTGAAATATTAAAACCTTAAGATGTTTTAATTTAAAATAATTTCTCCTAAAGATTTTTAAAACTACTTATCCATTTTAGTTATTTCATCTTTAATCTGGTATATAGAGAGAAATTTGATTTATTGGAAATTTAATCCCCTGCCCAACCTGTTGCATGCTTCTTGTTCCATCTTGGGCCCTACTTATTGAGGAGAGCTGTTTTTTTGAAGAATACAGCACCTGCTCCTACACCAGACATTGTGTCCCTGTTCCTGTGCTACATACCAATTAAGGAGTGTTGCTCACAACCAAGTTCTCAATTCAATTCAAATGCTTCCTGTTTTTAACCAGCAGAGGATATAATCAAAACTGGAAATGATCAGATATTGTCTTTTGCATTTGCCTGCCTTAAAATCTTCACATTACAGATTATGTTGTATGCGACTCTCTTGAGGAATGCTAGTTCTAGGACATGCTCTGTAATAACAGAGGGGATTTCGTGAATCAGATAATTTGGAAAATGCTGCATGCTATATTCTACCTCTTGAAGATGTACGTATTAGTGTATTAAAGGCTTAAATTAAAGACAAAAACTGCTTATAACAATTTAATCAATATCTTCAGTATGCTTTCTTTCTTTATGATAGCACCTGTTAATTATTGGTGAAGAGTGTTCCTTGAATCATATTTTCACAACACATCATGGATGTATGTAGTATGTGAGTTTGAAGTTGTATTGACCTTAATACAATTCAGTAGTTCTTAAAATGTGAGACCTGGGTCACCAATATCTAGGACATTATGAACAATGCAAATTTTCAGCTCCCTCCACCTCAACACACACAATGAATGAGAAACCCATTGGTAGGACCTTGGCAATCTATGTTTAATATTATACTCCAAGTGTTTTTGATGCTTTCCAATTACACTGGTCTAGTTTCATTAACTGCACTTCATTAATCCAATTTTCTGATTCAATGGAATATACAGGAGACATAGAAAAGTAAAATTTAAAGCAGTAGTTGTTCTGGTTAGTGCATAAGAATGCCTTGTCAAGTGTTATTACTAAAATTGAATTAGGCAAAACACGGAAAGATTGGCTCTGATCAAACTTCCAAAGTGATAAGCATGAAAACGCAAGACTGGAAAGAAACCTGGAATGTTCTCCATCTCTTCCCCACTTCTTCCTCCTTTAACCTGCATAACAGTTTCAAGCCCCACCAACACCAATCAACTTTCTTCATGCTTTGGGAGGAAGGAGAGTTTATGATGAGTTCAGCTTGTCAGGTGCTCACCCAGACCTATCCCTGTGCTGGGGTTGTGGTGGTGAGAAGGTAGAGAGGAGGAGGGGCTGCTCTCAAACAGAAGGTGGAGGAACACAGACATGAACACTGAGGACACAGTTTGCATTTTCTAATATGTTTTCCTTGGGGAAATTACCTCTTCTAGGAAGACTCAGAGGAACAGTCCACTAATACTGGACTAAAATTTTGTTTCACAAACTTCGTCATTCACTGAAGGAGAAAAGTCGTGCTAAAGGAGCAAGGCCAGAGCAGACTTAATGCTGCCAGTATTTTTTTGTGTCAGTTGCCATTAGGATTATTTTATTCTTGAAGCAAATCTGTAGCTAAATACCCACATTTTCCAGTATAATTTAAAATGAAATTTATTGCTTGACAAAAAGCTACAAGAAGAGCTTCATTAATTTCTTTATTAAAGAAACATTTATTTAGCACCTGCTGTGTGCCATAATTGTGGTCAGAAACTCAGTCCTTCTCACAAAGTTTTCATTTTAACATGAAATAGGCATATCAACAACTAATCATGAGGCAAACACATTGAGAAGATTACAGAATGCTCTCAAGAAATCACTAATTTGACTTTAGATGAAATTCTATTACCTGTTGGTTTTTGTACATTGACGGGATGTAGGAGGAGCAGATAAATATCAAGCAGGCTCTAATCTTGCTACTTCATATGCCCACTCAGTAGTGCACATTTATTTTTCCTTCCCCATTTCAGATAGGAAAGCAAAAGATAATGAAATTTTACATTATGTACATGATGACATTATGAAATGTTGACAGTCATAATGATTTCCAGAATTTTACAGAATTTCATCTGTAAAAGAATGTTCAAACTACAGAAATGGCAGCCTTAAATTAATGTGTACCAGTCCTTCTTGTATTATCTTCTACCTCCTTTACAGTCTGTGATGTTCCATTTGACGTGGGCTGGGATACTCAAGTC
Source organism: Sciurus carolinensis (assembly GCF_902686445.1). Lineage (NCBI taxonomy): Eukaryota > Metazoa > Chordata > Mammalia > Rodentia > Sciuridae > Sciurus > Sciurus carolinensis. The sequence goes on from NC_062217.1 coordinate 72,111,170, forward strand.
TGCTAAATTTGAATTTTCTCTGAACTTGAACTTCAGTCACATCTCAAATGTGCTTTCTTGTCCTCATCCATCACCACTATTTCCCAACTTTGTCTGGTACTACCAGCTTGGAAGTTATTTGAAAGTATGTGGGGCACTCCAGGTTCTTAACCATAAATTGGACATCTCTATTAACACATAAGGAGGGTTCCAGGGACATTAAAAGTCTTGAAATACATGGGATCACCCTGCATAATGAAGAATTGTGTTCTTATACCCAAATGGCAGTAACCTAAAGACCAATGGCAGTGACACTGAGATGCAGTATATATCTAACTTAATACAGATTCACCACTAGAGCCACCCAATTTTTAATGCCAGCCATGTTTCTTACTAGTTGTATTACTTTGAATCTTTTAGCCTTTTGTAACTTCAATTTTCTTACCTGTAAAATGTGTTTACTAATGCCTTTCAGCAATGAGGAGAGGAATGGAGGTAAGAACTTCAAAACTTGAGCATATAACTGGTTTTTATGGGCAGGGGCTATTCCTAACATACCCTGGGAAGCCAATATCAAATGCCACCCTTCTTGGAATCATGCTATTCCAGGTGAGAAGGGTCTCTCCTGTTTCTAAACCACTCAAATATCTTTTAGTTACAAGAGAAAGGTACTTGTTCAAACTATATCAGGGAGAAAATTTATTGAAAAATACTACAAGAGTTAGGACTCTTTGTGTTATAAAAATTCAAGTAAAATGGATTAAGTAAAAAGGAATATTGGATCACATAATATAGTATACTATAAAATCTATATAGACAATTAGTATATACAGCAGACTATAAGCTCTTTGAAGGCAGAAGTTCTATTTTTTTTTTTTTATTTCTAGTTGGTTCAATCACATGCTACATAGCCTGTGGATCCTTTCCCTTTTAAAAGATCACTGCAGTTCCTGATCTCATGTTCTTCCTGGGGTAGAGAGAGAGTGCTCCTAGCAGATTCCAAGGATGAAATCACTTCTGTCTCCCAGAAACCCCTCACATTGCATGGATTTTGGGACACGTTATAGATCCATTTCTAAACCAACCACAGGGTATGGGATAGGGATTGGAATTCCTTGAAAAAAAATTGCTAAGCTAATTAGAGCACAGACATGAATTTGAGAGATAAATCAACTTTCCACCTCTTACCTACAAACAACTGAGAATGGAAGAGGGCTGACTTTTAAAAGACAGAACTGTTAACAAGAGTGGGAGGGAAATGGGATAATGCGGTACAAAACATGACTTTTAGAGTAATAGGGGCCATGGCTTAGATTTTTCCTAGAATGAAGAATAAATAGGTAGGTAGCTATAAAATTTAAGAGAAATAAGAATGCCTTATTGTATGTCAAGCCCTGTTCTCATCTCTGGCACTGTGCTTATGAATTAAATGACCACAATCCTCACCACATGGAAGATAGTTTTCCAATGGAGGAGTCAGTAAAACACAAAAGCAATTAAGAATGGAAGCCTCTGCCTATACTCAGATTACTTGTTTGCAAGTCTATTTAGAATTTCAGAGAGAATACAACCAAGTTCTCTCAATATTATCAAGGGTGGGCAGAATTGCTATCCATGCCTGTGTTACTACATGGAACTTTTTTTCTTGAAATAATTATTAGATGTTTTTACTTTTTATTGTTGTTGTGAACATGGAATGTTTCAAATTGTGGGCAAAGAGTGATGTTTGTAGTCAATGAAGCTTTACCCATGCTGAAAAATAAAGACCCAGGAGAGCATCATGGATCTACATCTTGATCCTAGCTTCTGGAAGCCAGGTAATAAATGGACTCTACTAGAGAAAAGGAGAATGGTGTCATATTGGGCAGATTTGTGAAGGAAGGGAGGGTGAAGATACCAGGAAATTTCCCTGCCATATTTCAAATACCCTGTTAGCCATTTTATTCAATAGAGTTTTCATTACTTAGACAAACAAAGGGTTTCATATTAAGCTTTATCTCTTTAAGTAGATTATATTATTCTTAGCTATTTTTACTTCAACCTGTACACCCAGTTAGCATACTGGTGATACTTAGTATACTTAGTACTCATTAGTCATTGAGTTAAATGAACATAAATAAGAGGATAATGGTAGAATAAATTTTTGTAACAAATAATATTTGTCATCAATTCCCAAACTCTACCATATCCCCCTAGATTCCTGGAAAAGAAATGAAATCATAAGAGTGCTGCAGATTCAATTCCTTTTGGGGAAATGTAGCAGGAAATCATTAATCAAGTAATAAGGAGTAGTAATGGAAATTCATTCTGAAATAAATTATGCTGATAAATAGTAGTATTTCTGTTATTATTAAAGAAACTGTTTGGGGAAAGCTGAAAAATCCATACCATGGTCAGGGATGTAAGCAACTCTTCAATATTAACCAAAGGATCTCATGAAGGTTCCCATGGTGACAAATGAGATCTAGATCAAACTGTGGACAATCTTTGCTGGTGCTTCTTAAATAAGGACCCATGAATTTCTTTACAGATTCTGTGAAATGTCCCAACCCCACCTCAGGGAGTAAAAGGAAAATTTCTGTATGTGTGGGCAAAAGTTTATAATTTTGGGGAAAGGGCCCTAACTTTCCCCTAATGTTTAAAGGTATCTTTAACCACCCCCACCCTGAAACAAAAAAATCACACCTACCATTTTACAGTTATTATCAGGGAAAATATATGATAATAGAAACAAAGCCTGTGCCCTACAGGGATAAGATTGGTCCATAGTACTTTGCATTATCCATTAGGTAATGTGTTTCTAGTGAAGAAATTTGAATACAGGTGTCTTACAATGCAACTCTGAAGTACTAGTTTGCCTGTTTTAGTCAATAATAATATCTTTCTACTCAATCAGGTATGACTTCATATTTGTCTTATTATTTGAACCTCCTCTTTTGTTTTTTTCTCACATTTGGTCCATCAGCAACTTCTGTTGATGGACCACCAGAGAAGTCCACCACTGTACTTAATTTCAGTTGCTACCACTATGGTCTAAGGCACCATGTATCTTGCCTGTATTATTGCAATAGTGTCCTAATTGGTCTCCCTGCTTCTGCCTCTGTAGCCCTTCCATCTACTCCCAACATAGCCTCACAGAGCTCCTGTCAATCTGATGTCAAATATGACTTCTATAATCAGTACATTCCAATGCCTTCTTCCTGTTTTATTCAAAGTAAAAGCCAAAGAATGTTTTCTGACCTACAAGATCCTGAAAGACATGGCTACCCATTATCTGTCTGAACTCATCTCTTGCTCTTCTCTGTTGTTCATTAACTTCTTGCTTTATTAGTTTCCTGTTGTCCCATGAATGAATTATGGTTGCTCCTACCTCAGGGACCCTATGTTTTCTCTCCTTTCTTCCTGGAATGATCTTTTGCTAGCTATCCTCATAAGTTGCTCAATCACTTAAGGGTTTTATTTAAAATTAACCTTCTCTGGCCTGGCCAACCTCATGAAATCTCAATTTCAGCAGCCTTACCTGTTCATTTCACTCATCTGAAATACAATGTATACATGTACTTACTTGTTACTCTCTTCCCCACTAGAATATAAAATCCACAAAAGTCAACATTTTTGTCTTTTGTATGAACTGCCATATCCCCAGTGCCTTGAACAATGACTAGTCCATAGAGGGCATTCACTGGACCCTTATGGGACATGCCAGATGTCATGGCAGGGTTCCCCTATATTTGTCACCCAAATTTCAAGTAGTATGACCTCTAAGAAAGAAGGGCACTCTCATTTGTTCTAGAGCCTGATTACACAATGTTTCACATTCTATTTCAAATAAAATATTTATATTTTAAGCAGAAAGTAGTTAAAAATATCTATATAGGTTTTGCATTAAACAAATTTATATCATACCTCTGGCTTTGATGTTTATAAATTTGTATATTATCAATGATAACATTTTTCATGATTATTGTAAGGATGTAAAAATATTTGCATATTTTAAGTAGTTAATAAATCTTATGACTTCTCATTGAAGCAATAAAATACAAGCAAGATACAAGAAGAAGATTGATAGAAGTTGGGGCACCACTATTTTTTATGACTGACTAAAAATGTATATGTCATTTCACCAAGCATAGGGTAGTACATTATTTCCCCCTGTCAAAGAGTAACACTGCCATTGTTTAGTGACCTCAGTAATCATTTAATACTTTGATTAATTCAATTTTTTTTTCTTTTTGTCTTGCAACACACTAATTTTTTTCAAATGATTTAGGACTAGGTTCTATAGCAAGATTTATTTGTCATTTTATAATTTAGGCAGAATAACCTTTGACTCAGGCAATTTTGTTTATGATGTCAAATAATGAGCTACAGTAACAGAAGTCTATTGTGATCAAATTATTCCATTCTCATTAAATTATATAAATATATATTTCCCTAAGAACTGTAATCAGGGGTACTATTTTTATTTGCATTGATTTGATCTGCATATTGATGTCTTTTGTCTGATAAATCTCCTTTGGGATTATTTAATGACTACTTATTGGAATTGTCTTCAATAGGTGGTAGAAGAACCAGATTCAGCAAATTTCATTCCTCCATTTGAGGTTAACAAAGACAAAGAACATTCCATTATTTGGACCTTTAATTTCTTTTTTCTCCTACAGATAAAAGATGATGGCCATCTGGATTGTTTAAGTAACTTTGTTAGGTTAGTAAATAAATGATAGGCATCAAACATATATTAATCTTATTTTCATTTGCAATAGGACTTCGATGAACCAGGGCAAGGATATTCCAACCCTGGAAAACTACAGACTTGTCTGAGAGTGCTTTTTGCTCCAAATGATGTGATTTTGCTCCTCTACTCTTATCAAGGGTCAAACATATGAAAATTAAGCTACTCATGGCAAACCCCAATCTCCTCTGTTTTTTTTGTTTGTTTGCTTGTTTTTTTTTTTTTTTTTGGTGCTGGGGATCGAACCCAAGGCCTTGTGCTTGCAAGGCAAGCACTCTACCGACTGAGCTACCTCCCCAGCCCCTCCTCGGTTAACTATATATTTTCTCTTAGTAGTGTGTGCATTTTTCTTCCCTATGTCCTGAGTTCAAAATCTTCTGTGTTGGATAATATTATTCTAACACCCCAGTATTGGAAATTTGCTGTGTTGCTTCTCTTCAAAGTACAATCAGCTTAAAATAGGCCCATGGAAGAGAATGATATTCAAATAAAATAATAAATTAGCAAGAATATAAATTTGGAATGTTCAGGTTCACCTTTGTAACTCAAGTCATTCCAGGTAGACAAGTACCTTCCTAAAAAACCTAGTTATACCTGTCCTCACTTTGTAGTTCTCCTGGTGGCATATTTAGGAGTAGCTGCTTGTATAGTTTTAAGTATATCTTTTGTTGTCCACTAGTCTCTTTATTACCCACAACTTCTCATGTCTGTGTATCTTCCCATAGGATCACCTAGAGAAGTCTGTATAGAGTGCACACATGTTCAATACCTGCTCAATAAATGTTTGGGAAATTAAATTGAATAAACATTGACTGCCCTAAAATTGCCCTTGCTCCCTAGGCAGCAGGTTTTCACCAATTAGCTACAGTTCTTCAATCCAATTGTGTAATGAATACAGCTAATATTTGGGGTGCTCAGTTGATCACACAATTATTTACTCAGTGGTATTTCCACTTATTTAATTTTTACTGTGTATCTACCAGATGTAAGGAACAGAAAATATATAAATAAATTTGATTGATTTCTTGGTCACAGGGAGCATATAATAGCACATTATATGTGATTTCACATGTAAGGGTGAGTGGTAGGTTTGGGCAAATGGTTACTTTCAGGTCATCAGAGAATAATATATTATCTAAATATGTAGAAACAGTGTGTTGAGTCACAGTTGTGTGAAGGAAATATTGTCACTATTGGTACGGAATGGGAACTATGAAATTCCCTATACCCAACCTTTTCCCTAAAATTTCTTTATATAAAAATACTTGGACTGCGGATATGGCTCAGTTGGTAGAGTGCTTGCTTTGTGAGTACAAGGCCCTGGGTTCAATCCCCAGCACCACAAAAAAAAGAAAAAATACTTGATTTTATTTATTCGTACAACAAGAAAGTAATCATCAAGCAACTTATGTTTTAGTTGTGATTCTTGTTTTTTACTTAATGGATTCATCCTTCCAGTAAATCTTTTTGTGAAAAAATCGATTTATTTGTTTGTCACTTCTTTTTAGTTATACATGACAGTGTAATCCATTTTGACATAATTATAAAAGCGTGGGATATATCTTGTTCCAATTCAGTACACAGTATCCCTCTTTCCTTTCCCCTCCTCCCACCCCCGTTCCCTTTCCTCTACTGATTTTTTTCTGCCATTTACCCATAGTTATTTTTCTGAATCAATTTCTTGTGGATGTACATAATGGTGAGATTCTATGTCAAATTCTTTCTATTATTTTTCCTTTGCCCATTCCTCCTCCCTTCCCTTCATCCCCCTCATGTACTCCACTAAACTTCTATTCTTTTTTTTAACCCCCACTTCTTATTGTGGGTCAGCATCCACATATCAGAGAAAACATTTGAACTTTGTTTTTTGGGTATTGGCTTATTCCACTTAGCATGTTAGTCTCCAGATCTATCCATTTACCAGAAAATGTCATAAAGTCATTCTTCTTATGGCTAAGTAACACTCCATTGTGTATATATACCACATTTTCTTTATCCATTTATCTATTGAAGGGTACCCAGGTTGGCTCCATAGCTTGACTATTGTGAATTGTACTGCTATAAACATTAATGTGACTGTGTCACTGTAGTATTCTGATTTTAAGATTTTAAGTCCTTTGGATATATATATATATATATATATATATATATATATATATATATATATATATTTGGGGATAACTGGATCAAATCATGGTTCCATTCCAAGTTTTCTGAAGAATTTCCATGCTGCTTTCCAAAGTAGTTGACCAGTTTGCAGTCCCACCAGCAATGTATGAGTATACCTTTCCCCACATCCTCACCAATATTTATTGTTACTTATATTCTTGATAATTGCCATTATAACTGGAGTAAGATGGAATCTGAGTGTAGTTTTAAATCTGCAATTTTGTAAGTGCTAGAAATGTTCAACATTTTTTCATATATTTTTGAGCATTCATGTTTCTTCTTCTGTGAAGTGCCTGTTCAGTTTGTCTGCCCATTTATTGATTAGGTTATTTGTTTTTTTGGTGTTATGCTTTTTGAGTTCTTTATAGATTCTGGATGTTAAAGCCCTGAGGAGCAGGTTGTTAAGATTTTTTTACATTTGTAGGCTCTCCACACTTCTGATTGTTTCCTTGCTGTGAAGGTTTTTAGTTTGATAACAATCCATTTGTTGTTTTCTATTTTATTTTTTGTCCTTTAGGAGTCTTGTTGAAGAAGTCATTTCCTATGCCAACATGATGGAGAGTTGGGTCTACACTTTAATCTAGTCACTCAGGGTCTTTGGTCTAATGCCTACATCTTTAATTCATTTTGAGTTGAGTTTGGTGCAGCATGAGAGATAGGGGTTCAATTTTATTCTACTACATATGGATTTCCAGTTTTCCCAGCACCATTTGTTAAAGAGGCTATCTTTTCTCCAATGTATGTTTATGGAGCCTTTGTCTAGTACGAGATAACTGTATTTATGTGGGTTTGTCTTCTATTCTGTACCAGTGGTCTTTATGTCTGTTTTTGTGCCAATACCATGCTGTTTTTGTTACTATTGCTTTGTAGTATAATTTAAGGTCTGGTATTGTGTTGCTTTCTGCTTCATTTTTCATTAAGGATTGCTTTGGCTATTCTTGGCCTCTTGTTTTTCCAAATGAATTTCATGAGTGCCTTTTCTATTTCTATGAAGAACATCATTGGAATTTTGATGGGAATTGCATTGAATCTATATAGTGTTTTTGGCAGTATGGCCATTTTGACAATATCAATTTGCTTATCCAAGAACATGGCAGGTCTTTCCATCTTCTGAGATCTTCAATTTCTTCCTTTAGTGTTCTATCATTGTAGAGGTACTTCACCTCTTTTGTTAGATTGATTCCTTGGTTTTTATTTTTTGAGGAAATTGTGAATGGGATAGTTTTCCTGATTTGTTTTTCAGCAGATTCATCTTTGGAATATAGGAAAGCAGTTAATTTGTAGGTGTTGATTTTGTATTCTGTTACTTTGCTCATTCATTTATAAGGTCTGTAAGTCTTCGGGTGGACTGTGTTGGATCTTCTAAATATAGGATCATGTCATTGGCAAACAGAGAGATCTTGAGCTCTTCTTGTTCTATTTGTATTGTTTTAATATCCTTCTCTTGCCTAATTGATCTGACTTAATTTCAATGACTATGTTGCATAGAAGTGGTTGTGATTCTAGCACTGGGTCTCCAAAAAAAAAAAAAAAGAAAGAAAAAAGAAAAAAGAAAAGAAAGAAAGAAAGAAAAAGAAAACCAAGAAACAAAGGAAAATCTGATGATCCAATAAGATTTTTTTTTTTTTTGTCTTTTGTGATACGGGTATCTTTCTCTCTCTCTCTCTCTCTCTCTCTCTCTCTCTCTCTTTCTTTCTTTCTCTTTTTAAGATAAACAAGCAAATAAAATATTAACCAGGATTCAACTTTAGGTGTTTTTTTCTTCCTACATATATGAAGGACATCCTAAACTACTTTTGAACAAATTGTGAGTTAATGTAAAAATTATTTCACAATACATCTGATAGCATAAAGGATACAACATGGTTTCCATTAAAAGTCTATTGAAACAGGAATGTCAACTTTTTTTTTTCACTGAATACAATAGGAAATTTAGTAAATTGAATAGGATTATCAATTAAGTTGCTCATCTGTGTTTATTTGTTTATTTGAATGGCTTATTTATTTGAAACAGCATTAACATTTCCATTACTCACATTTATAGGTGCAAAGACTATTCAGTTTCATATGCTTCATTTATCAATGGAAGCAAATTAAATATCATTAGGTCAAAGGTGTATAATATGCAAAGTTAGTATTGCTTTAAACTTTACTTTTATTTTTCATGTCAGAGAAGAATGTATAAAAATTGTCAGTTTGCAATACCTAATTTTTGACTTTTGGAGTCCTGGTGCGTTTTTTTCCTCTTAAACTGACTTTCATTTTTATTGTCCTTTCTTTTTTATGACGTTTACCAAGTAAAGGGAATTGCTGTCTTATTAATATGTGAAATAATTTATTTACAATGATCTGATTTCCTTTTCATTCCTTGTTGCAATATAGCATATAATAATCGCCAAGGCTAGATTTTTTTCATCATATGGTTGAACTCTCCTAATTTGTCAAATCTGTTATTTGAACAAGTTGAATTGCCAGCTTTTATCTCAATTTCTTGACTGCTGCTTAAGAGGATTAGAGGCCTTGGTCAGCTTCACCAGGGTGGCTAACAGTAACAGGCGCCATTGCAGCTCAGATCCGAAAATCAATGATGTGCAGCCCACTGAATCTGATTAAATGAGCCTCAATTGCCCTGTGGAAAAAGCCTAATGCTGGTCTTCTCTAGATGCACAAACCAAGTTAGACAGGAGCCAGCAGCTACTTCTTCCTTCTAAATTCCTTCTAAATCCAAATATTAGGGAGGAAATAGAAAAGGAGAGGATTGCAGTTATGAAGAAAGTAGGAAAAGATGCTCTTTGTGGGCATAGGGCTGTGATTCATCATTTTACTGAGGGTTTGAAGTCTCTGGTGCAATCATTTTTTAATTTTAAAGAGCACTCAAAAATTTCCAGTTGTCATCACTTTGGATTATTCCCTCTAATTTTAGAATTTTACAAGTGCAAACCACTGACAATAAGCTTTGTATTGGATATATATATATATATATATATCCAATGTATATATATCCCTTTAGCAAGAGAGATTCCTTCAACTCTCAATATATATATATATATATATATATATATCTCCTTATAGGGAAGTCATAAGGGAAAAATAAGTATATGGCATTTCTCAGTTTTCATTCTTCTATGAAATTGATACAACTATTCTGAACAACAAGATGTTTCCTGTTTACCTTGTAATGGGGTGAAGAATAAAAATAATCACCATTCTCATTTATTTTAGAGGTAAGAAGAAAGAATTATTTTGATCCATTTTGAAGTGTTTGTATTTAGGAAAGAGATATTTATGCATTCAATCTAAAGGTAAAGTTTTTTCCCCTCAAAAATTTTTATTATTTAAAAAAGTAGATTGAAGTAACTGAATCTGATGTCAGATAGTTCTGTCAAAAGTAATGCAACAGCTGGTGTGTTGTAATCTTTGTAATTTGCCCTAAGGAAAATACAGGGCATCCTGTGATTCCAGCAACTCAGGATGCTGAGGCAAGAGGACTGCAGGTTCAAAGCCAGTCTTGGTAACTTAGTAAGGCCTTAAGCAACTTAGCAAGACCCTATTGCAAAAAAAAAAAAAAAAAAAAGGACTCTGGTTCAGTGATTAAGTGCCCCTGGATTCAATCTCTGGTACCAAAATAATAATAATAATTATAATAATGATTATGCAGCAGAAGATTCCATAATCACTCAGGAAGCTGATGAGCCCTTTAGCAAGAGAGATTCCTTCAATTCTCAATAGTTGGGCAACATTTTCTGGGAAGAAGAGGGTCCCCAGAGAACCATAGCACTTTTTATTATAGAATCAGAGTGTTCAAGAGATTTTCTAATCATCATTTGCAATGGTTTTAGTCAACTTTTTCTTCGCAGTACTCCAAAGACCTGACGAGAACTACTTAAAGGAGGAGAAGTTCATTTTGGCTCACAATTTCAGAGAGTTCAGTCCAACCTTTCAGTGGTTGATTTGGCCAACCTCATAGTCCTGCGCCTCAACAGAAGAACATCATATGGCGGGAGGGTGTGATGGAGGAAAGCTGCTCAGTTTAGGACATCCAGGAAGCAGAGAGAGCTCCACTCACCATGGAAAATTTAAACCCCAAAAGCATACCACTAGTGACCTAACTCTCCAGCCATACCCTACCTGCCTAAATTATCACCCAATTAATCTGTAATAGTGGATTAATCCACAGGTTAGTTCAGCTCTCATAACCTCATCATTTCATCTCTGAACACTCTTGAATTGTCTAACACATGAACTTTCAGGGGACATCTCATATCTATACCATGACAAGAACCCTCTAATTACAAACAGAAAACCCTAGCACTAAGGAACTTGACCCAGGTTACAAACCAATTGAAATTCTTAAAATTAAGAGTGAGGAGCTTGACGTAGAGAATTTTAAGAGGCTTTAAACAATATAAAATTTAAGTCTGAGACATTTTAATGTGATTGAGATATTGTGATCATCTTTTCAATCATTCTAATTTAGAGATTGTAATTCATTTTTAAAATATAAACACTTGGGGGGTGTTGAAGCACCCTAATTAAAGTTTTAAGCAAATAATAACTAAGACAGGCACATGAATTGAACAAACCGGACTTAATTTCTAGTGATGCTAGTTAGTTTTATCTTTCTCTCTAGAATTTACATTTTAATATTTGAGATCTTTCATGTAGTGTTTAAGTAGATAACCCCAAGCTGTCCTGTCACCAAAAAGCAAAGATAAAACTAAAGCTGTATCAAATAGGATGGTCCTTATGTCATAACAGGTAATAACACTATAGTTGAATAGCTTTTCATAGAAATGAAATATTTTGAAACTTTAATTATTTGCCTTTTGTTACCATGAAGGCATTTTTGTAGAATAACTTAGTAATAGGTGAAATTTGGAATAAGTCAACATTCTCATTAAAACAAAAATCATCTGGTATTACTGAGAACCATAAAATAGCTATAGAAACCTGAAGCTTCAAGGAAAGAAATCTTTATTGTAATAAAGGAATCAGCAACATCGTTTATAAACATCATTTCCATGGCAAAAGATTAGTTCGTTCAATAAGAATCTTGTAACATGGTGCTGGCATGGGTGCAATAAACTTTATGGAATGGCTCATAGGATTAGGCTAATTAAAGATAATCTAATTTGGACAATTTTATCTTCTGGAAAAGAAATGTGATGTCATCCTCTGGGAAGAGACAATGTTTTGTCTCTGGGGATGTGCAAAAAAAATAATAAAAAACCTCACAAGATATGTGCAATAATAAGAATTAGGGTTGATCCAAAGACAGTCTTAGATCTACCCATTGCCTCTCAAAAGATCCACCACATAGACTGTTAAGCCCCATAATTATCTCCCCTATTTGTGACAAGCGTGAGCTAATCAGTCTCTGAGGGAGTTTTCCAGCAGATACTGAGAAGAGTGTGTGAGCTTCACAGTGCTCATCAAGCTATTTTGTACTCAGAATCGCAAAGAGCTGACCAAAGTTCATTATCCTCATCTAGACCAGAATTAATTCAAATTAAGAAAAATAGACGTTTTTAAAACGCCAAGTGCTTATGATTTAGAACAAAGAGTCTTCGCTATTTTTATAACAGCTACATAGGTTCTAGCTGCCTATAATCCCATATTAAAAGATTAGAAAAAACATCTGAAGAAATCAGAGAGTGTCTAATTGAGGTTCTTGCCTTTAATCCTGCGAGCAGACTCCCTCTTGGACATCAAGATCTGTCAGGGCTGAGTCAGGGGAATTCTGTAAGGAGAAAGCAACCACGAGCAACATAACATATTCTTTCCTACTTAAGAAATAAAAAGGGAAAAACACAGTTGGCAATATCAAAACATAAGCCACCATAAAATTAGAAGAAACCCCAAAAGTGGATTTGTAAATAAAAGCTAGTAAAAAGTGAAGAAAAAGCTTGTTGTTGCTGTTTTATAATGCTTAAACCATTCTGCAATATAGAATATAGAAACAAAAGAAATTCATGTGAATGAGTAAATAATAGTCACAATAAAAATACAATCCAGACTTGCAAGGAATTAAGTGTTTATTTAATGAACATATGTTACTCATGTATTGGTTCTTAAAGTATTTATTATCTGTCTTTATGTAATTACATTTATTCACCTTGCCAAAGAATTTTATGTTAATGAGTAGTTTCTTATCAACACCAAGGAATGCTACTCTGAAAGTTTTTCTGTGGATCTAATATATTATTGTGCTCAGTACAACTTACAGGCTTCACTTGTTGAAATTAGTATTTCATACTTATTTACGAAAGGACAGAAAAATCAGGCTACAGTTCATGAGAAGTAAGTTAAATTAGTGCAAGTGAGGTTGGAGAGTTTGTTTTATCTTGAGGAATACAAAATACTTTAAAACATAATAAAAAAAAGAAAAGTGTAATCAAGAAGAAAAAAGGGAAAGAAAACTGTATATTAAAAACCAAGACATACTTTAAAATAATAAGTTTTAATCACAAAATAGGATCTTTGTTTCCTTCACTAATTGCTTAGAAATTGATATAAAAATGTAAATTATGCATAAATTTTATCTAATAAAATATATATATTTATAAGTGTATTTGCACTGTAAACATTTCTCTTTAGTCTATTATGCATTAATACTTTAAAAGGGTTAATTTGCTGCATATTAGGGAAGTTTTCTTTTACTTCCCTCATAAACAAACTCACATGTAGAAAAATCATTTAAAAACATTTTAATAAGCAATTTAATATTTTATTACCAATTTTTTTAGTAAAATGTACTCTTTTCATAGTAAACTGGATTTTGAAGAATGACAAAAGTTATCAGGAATCATTCCATAATGCAGGAAAATTTGAACTGAGCATAAATATGGGAAAATTAAATCAATCTAATGCATTTTTTTTATAATTGCAAATAGAAAACAGCTTATGGAATAATCTTTTGATCTGCACATAGTATCTCACAAGAGATCCCTCACCTTCTCAGGAAATACTATACCATTATGTGCATACATTATTGACATTTAAGCTGTACCTACACAGATTTGTGTGAATGGCCCAAATAATAAACTTCAAAACATGAAATTTTTCAAAAGTAATTTTGATAGATACATTAATGAATCAGTTACTATTTTGATGAAATATATAATCAATTTTAAAATCTAATTTTATTCTGATTTTTTAAAATATGACCTGTTTTGTCTTTGCTTATTCACTGAAGATTATGAAATTATATACATTAATGAGAATATATGTACTATATCTAAGTATAATCAATGGAAGGAGAAGATTAAGAAACTCACGGTTACCAACATTACCATTATCTATAGCCACTCAACTGTGAAGTAGCATCTGAAGACCTTGCTTTTAAGTGTGACTTAGAGACTATGTTCAATGAGAGGTTTGTATGAAAAGAACAGAAAGCAAAATAACTTGTGAGGGGTCAGATATAGCCCAAACTTAAATTCGCTAATCTGCACATAAAATATGAAGTTGTCATCCCAAGGGTTTATGGAATTGACCAACGCCAGAGGGATGAGTATAACTAAAGTGTTTAATCACCAAATATCAGATGAAATATTAGATGAAACTAACCCAGTTTATTTGATTTATAGTTAAAATAACTTACTCTTTCAGGAATCTAATTCCATTTTGACTTCTAAGATTTGATCTAACAAAGGAAAATTATGAGTCATTTACATTTTTTACAAGATATTAAGTTATTCCTTACGCTTTTGTGTTGAAAGATGGGGAGCTAAATATTCTCATTAAACTAGTATAATGATTATTATAATTTAAGTTCTGCACTACAAATTATGAAGAAAATACGGACAATCAAAAACTACTTGAAATTCACAAGCAATTTTTAAAAATTAAAAGAACACATGCTATGTCAGGACATCATGGTCATTGCTTTGGGATGACGACATAGGCCATGACGGAGGCTCACCTGGGGTATGCTCCATTTGGAATGGAATAACCAAACCCTGTGGTAGTAGTCCAAAACCTCCAAACCTCCATCTGGCCTGCATAGAGGCAAGAAATATACACTCAACCCTGTCTGCACAATTCAGTCCCATAGGAAGGTTTTAAAAATCCAAATGCCTAAATAGAAACCAATCCAAAATAAATAAATAAAATTCCAAAAAGCATCCAGGCATTAATGATCATTTTAAAGCTCTCTAGGTGACTCCAGTGTGCAGCCAAGGTTGAGCTCTATTGATTTATACAAACTTTCCTCTCTTCCTGGCAACCAAGAAGCCAACCTTAAATGATTTCTTGGAATTAGAACTTCCTAATGAACTAGAGGCCATCAGGGTAATTCAACAGTTCTCACACTTTTTATTCTCATGTTCTCTTTTTAGCCTTAAAGAGGATGCTGAAGAGCTTTTGTTGATGTAGGTTTGGTATATGACATTTCATCTATTAGATATTAAAATTGAAAAATGTAAATATATTCACTGGTTTAAAAATAAAAGAAGTGAACCCATGGTATATTAACACAAATAACTTTAACTAAAAATTATATTTTAGAAGATAAAAGGTTTATCAGTGGTAACGTTTTAAAGTTTTGTGAATACTCTTGATGTCTGGTTCAACGGAAGTCCTCTCAGTTTTCACATTTGCTTCTGTACTCAATCTTTCGTAAGAACACGTTGGGAAAACTTCCCCATGTGCTTATGAGAGAATGAAGGTGAAAAATGCAAATACCATCTTAGCATTATTATTAAAACAACAAATAAAATAATGTTGACTTCATGTACCACTCTTGATGTACCCCAAGGGGTCAACAGACTACTCCTTGAGAACTGCTGTCTTAATCAAAGAGGCTTCCACAGTGTGGATGTGCACAAAATAGCAAATCTGTTGTCCCCAAAAGACGTGGATGAAGGAACACTTGGATATACAAAAGGAACACTGTCTATTACCATTTGCTGGGATACTTGTCAGGTTATGACAGTGCAGGTGCTATTTCAAAGTGGCTTAATTAAAAAAGAAAATTCCACTGTTTCAGTCTCTAATCAACCAACAAGTACCTGAAAATATGATTTTTTTCATCAACTGATTTTGCATACCTAAAAGATCCAATTCTTGCTCCCCAAAATTGTGCAATTTAGTTGATGATACTAAACAGACTTAAACAAAAATTTACAGAGAAGTGTTTTGTGAGGTCAACAGTTACATACAAAGACACACGTAGGAAGATAAGTACATGTATAGATAAGCTTTACATTTGTGTAAATGCTCTCTCTTTGCCATCATTTTCACTTAAATTGCCATCATCTTAGGGAGATAATTTGCTTTTTGGGGAGGTGGGGTCTGATGCTTGTTTCTTGGAGGCACTGCCCTTAAGAACATATTAATGCCATTATTGAAGGAGTGGGTTCCATATAAAAATAAGGAGTTTGGCTCCTTTTCCTCTCTTTTGCCCTCTTTGCCGTCTGCTTGTATAAGAAGTTCCTCTCCAGATACCAACTCCTACATCTTGTACCTCACAGCCTCCAGAACCATGAGCCAATAAATTTTGTTTCATTATAACTTACCCATCTGTGATATTTTGTTATAGCAGCACAAAACAGACTCAGAACTTGTTGCTGCTATTGCAGTTTTTATTCATCACACCATTTTTTAAAAAGGAAAATCACCTTCAAATTGTAATAATATTCTATTGGATTATTTCCTGTAACCTTAAAACATATCTACTCGTTGGTTCATGTTTTCTTTATCCTTGTTATCTCTTCTGCACATTCCATATGTTCTATTGTATATGTAACTGGAATGCATATGCAGGCAATCTCACTCTATCCATTTTGGATCACTCTTCACATTACTATGGTCATTTTAAATTGTAATTCTGTTCTCCAAGATTTCAGTTATTTCTTTCATTTGATGTCATCAGCAGACTTAACAAGCATCCTTGACATTCCATCATCCTGATGGTTCAGAAAATGTTAAATAGCACTGAACTGGGAACTGAACCCTGCAGAACACCTCTTGTTATATTTTTTCCCTTAATTCATTCCCCAAATGATACTTATAATCTGCATCTTTAGATGTGTGCCCAGTAAGATTGTCCAGTAGTCCTCTGGTACATAATATATTTCTAATAATTAAGAAATATTCTAATTGGAAATTTATATAGAACTGCTTTAGAACTGAATATTCTTCATAAAGGAGAGACTTATGCATATGCATAAATGGGCTAAAATTGGTCCTTATAAGTGTAATACAAAATCATGAAGCAAGGAAAAATCCATACTGTATTGCAATGTCTATTACTTGCTTCAGCCTTGACTAAAATACCCATATGACCCAGGGGAAATTAGAAAGAAAAATAGTATTTTATAAATCATTAAACTAAAGATTCCACTGTAGCTATCCTATTGGTAAATTTTATCTAAGTAACTACTTTGCTTTCTAATTGGAACATCATATCTAGCAAAGACGGTCTTCTTCTTCTCCCTCCACCCCACCACTAACATCATCAAACCCAAATGATATGGTACACAGACATGCATGCACACAACTTTTTATTAAAGAGTAGTACTGTAATTTTGATGACTATGTTGGATTTTGTGCTTATATTACCATATATATTTTTCATACATATATATTTTAAATGTGTATTCATTTTAGATTATTTTCTTGATTAATCAAAAATTACTAATATTCTGTGATATTCATAAATGAATTCCACTTCATAGGTAGAACAAGAGGGTAATAAAGCAACATGAATTTTTAAAAAAACTTTACCAGGAAACAAAACTGAAGATAATTTGATAATGTCACTGAATAAAAGAATCATTAATAAAAATTTATTAGATGTCCAATATGTAGTTGATAAAATACTAGATGATTCTAAATATTATAAAATAACTAATTTCAAAAAACTGTTTAAGGGCTAATTGCTTCATTATGAAGATAAGATTAAATGGGTGATGTTGACAAAACAACCTAGGCATCTTAACTGCTGGAATGTCTTGTGTGGAATGTGTCTTGTAGGGTTTTAGAGATAATTGGTCATATTTGTTCTATAGGAAAAAAGTTTTTGTATAAGAGGCATCACCTGGATGAGAACTTGAAGAATGAGCAGAAGATGGGAAATAATGTTGAGAGCATTCTAGGTGGTAGAAAAGAGTATCTAAAAGCAGGAGGCATTAAAGAAATATAAAAAATATAAACCATAAATACAGACCCTTACACCCACTCCATTAGCTCATGTCTTCTATACATCTTGCTTGAACTGCGTATATTCCAGAATTCTGAAGGTGGTAGATTTTACAGACAAGTGCTGGAAGCATAAATCAGAATTAAGGTGTATCAGTTCTCCGTTCTGCATAAAATGACCCAAAATTTTTTAGTGAAAAACAACAAGCATTTATATCTTGCTGTTTCAGTGATATTCAGGAGCAGCTCCACTGAGTGATTTGATCAGAATTCTCAAAAGCCTTCTGTTTTGGTTAGTTTTTTTCATTTGCTGTGGCCAAAATTCTCAATAAGAACAACTTAGAGGAGGGAAAGTTCATTTGAGGTTCATGGTTTCAGAGGTCTCAGTTCATAAACAGCTGACTCCATGGCTCTGGACCCAAGGTGAGGCTGCACATCATGGGGGAAGGGTCCAGCAGTGGAAAACTGCGGGGTCAGAAAGAAGCAAGAGGGTGAAGGGGGTCACAGGGAAGATGTACCCTTTCAAGATACACCCCCAGTTACCCACCTTCTCCAGACACGATCCACCTGCCTACAGTTACCACCCAGTCAATCCATTCAAACTAAAAGAACTGATTAGGTTACAACTGTCATGCTCTAATCATTTATCTCTAAATATTCCTGCCTTAACAGGAACTTTTGGGGAACACCTCTTATCCAAACCATAACAGCTACTATGCAACTATTGATCAGGGCTGTTGACATTTCAAGGCTCCACTGGACTAGGATTTGCTTTCACTCTGTTGACTGTTAGCTGCTGGCAGGCTTTAGAAGAACTTGTCTAGGCTCACTCGCAAGAGTCTCCCCACAGGACTGCCTCAGGGGAGGTAGCTGTCTTCCCCTAGAGAGAAGACAGGAAGAGTCAGATCCTTTTATAACCCAAGAGAAGAAGTTATTTCACATCACTTCTTCCATATTCTGACCATTAGAAGTGAATAACTAATCCCATTCCACACTTAAAGAAATGAGACTACTGAATCCAGGAGGCAGGGATGAATGCAGGCCTTCTTAGATAGAGCCTGCTTACCTCAGAAGATGAGGTGGCTATTAGATGGGGGAGAGAAGAAATTCACTCTCTTTTGGGACCTCATACTCTTGGAGCTAGAAGTCAGATAGTCTTGAGGCCTTTGAGAACTATTCTGATTTTCAAATATGGCCTACAGAACAATGAGGAAGTTGGGAGCCAAGAAAGAATAAAATTTTGGATGACTTATGAAATGTAGTTTATCCCCTTTTATTCATATCATTGTATTTCTCCATCATTATTGTTAAGTTAAAAGATATAAAATAGATACTGTTGCCTTCATCATTTTTTTCCTGAAAAGATGGAAGCATTTCTTATCAATCATGGTCCTTTCTCACTGAGTCCATATGAGACTTCAGAATCTTTCCTGGTACTGGTTACCAGATAAATACAATCAACTGATCACTGATGAAAGAGGACTTTCCATCCCAGTGGTAGCCTTTGGAAGAGAATTGCTTCAGTTTTCACAAATGTGTGGACATTTGATTTTTGAAAAAATTTCTTCACATAGTGATGGAGGAAAGAAGCCTTGTTAAGAAATGGAGTTGGGTCAATTGAAGATCCATTTAAAAAAAGAAAATAAAACTTGGGTTGTGCCTCACACCATACACAAACTCAGTTCCATGAAAGTCATATTGACAAAATAAAATATTCACAAAATATTTATAAACTTTTACAAATATTTATAAAAATATAAATTTTATTTAATATGAAAAGGTGGGTAAAAATATGTGACACATAAAAATGCTAAAGAGTTTATTTCCAAAATATTCAAAAATACACTTGCAGATCAATAGGGAAAAGAGAGACAACTCAGTAGAATAGTACTAAAAACCTGAACAGGAATCTCACAAAAGAGCATATCTCAGTGGACTGTAAACCTACTAACACACTCCCTGAAGCAGCTCAGATGACTCATTCTAGTGCTGGTAAAGATGTGGTGTCAACTCTTCACATAATATGAATGTTGGTACAATCATTTTGGAAAGTTGGTGAATCTAATGAAGTAGCCACATAGTCTATGACTCAGGAATTATATTTCTAGACACAGAGATAAATAGCGACATGTTTATGAGAGACTATACAATCATGAAAATGGAAAGGGGAACTAAAGTAACATGCAACAATTTTGCTTAATCTATAAACATAATTTATAAACATAAAGCTAAGCAAAGGAAGCCAGATGTGAAAAAATTGTATACAGCTAATTCCATTTACACTGTTAATATGTGCAAAAGTAATCCATGGTGTTATAGGTCAGGATAGTGATTGATGTTGGAGATAAAAGACGAAATAGATGTTGGTAGAGGATTTTGCAGGAACCAAGGAAGAATTTTAGTGTGCTGGTAATCTATTTCTTGACCTGGGTGGTAGTCACTTGGGTATGTTCATTTTGTGGTACTTTATTGAATAGGGCTTTTGTCTTTCTCTGAATGGAGGTTATCCTTGACTAAAAACATTTTTAAGAAAATTCATCTTTATTTTATTTTCATTGAATTGGAGAATACTAAAGAAATTATTCTATGCTACTTTGAAAAATAATTCTACACTCTTATCAGTCATCAAGGCAGTATGACCCATGGGTTGCAGAATGAAAAGGAAACTAAAAGAATAGTGTTTATAGAGTTAAGGATTTAAACATTCTTGAATCATATGCATATGATGTATTTGGAGACAATCATCTCTTGATTGCTTGTTATTTCATTCAGGGGGGGAATATTCTTGTAATGGCTCCCAATTAGAATTCTCATAAAGTTTCAAAGTTAGTTAGATTTAAGCTATATTTTATTTTACACATGTTCAAAATTTTTCCTTTTTGACTTTTTAAAAAAGTTTTAGTTGTAGATGAACCCAATACTTTTATTTATTTATTTTTATGTGGTGCTGAGGATCCAAGCCATTGCCTTGCATGTGCTAGGCAAGTGCTCTACCACTGAGCCACAACCCCAACCCGAATTCCTGACTTCTTGACTGGCAAGTTCGACCACTTCACAGAGTTTTTTTTTTTTTTTTTAATTGTCAAATTAGCAGCAAGTAGTGCCGAAGGCATGCTCGTGATTAAAAATGTCTGGAAGTATGAGGGGACTCCGCTTCCTAGGGTATCTTGTTCCATGTGGATATGGACTAAAGTCAGTGGTCACAGTGGCCACACAAGAAAAAATCACCAGATCAGAGAACCCCAAAATGATATATGGGTTCACTGCTTTTTTAGTATCATCTTAAACTGGAAAGTAAAGGGAGAGGAAAATGTCAGTTCTCAGGGGCCTATTTTTTTTTTTTTTTTTTTTTTTTTTTACCATAAACAAAATATCTTTTAACAACCTTGCAATCTTGCTTCTAGGGATGGTGGAGGTAGGTGGTATGCCTTACTGTGTCATTCAACATGTTCAGAATTTCAGTATAATATCCCTGGCTATTGCCTATCACAACGGATTATTTCATTTCTTCATCACGTGTTCCTTTATTCCTGAAAGATAAATCCCAGGTACAAACAGGTAACATAATAACCCTAGCAATTCAGAATTTGAGTGCTTTTTTAGTCCCTGCCATCTAGAAATCCTTAAAACATGTTTGATATTTCAAAATACAAACCAAAATCATCCTGAATTTAAAACATGTAGTTTTCAGCTAATTTTACATTGTTTTGATTTTTTTCCTCCAAATGCCTGAAAAAGTAACTTGAAATAACATAGATCTTATAAACATGTTAAATTGCCTCCGCAAAGATCTGAGGGATTTTTGGAAATGATGTGATTTCTATTAGCTAAGTACTTTCTAACTTACTTCTTGGGTTCAAAGACCAATGCCCCAATAACTTCAACAGCATCTGATTTTAAAATACTTACCCTTTATTTCCTAAAGGACTTGACACATGAGAAATCTCTTAAAGAGTTTTTCTTTCCATGCAATTAATGATAAGTCTAGTAAATGAACTTACTCATTTGCATGAATAAAGCAACATTTACACCCTAGAATTATGACTCTGAAAACAAATGCTACTAAGAGATAATTCTCCCTCATAACCCCAGAGACAACTGATCCCAAATGAACAGCCAGCTCAAACAAGACACAGAGCTTTGACATTTGTATCAATGCTGAAAGAGCATGTCTCTCTATAAAATCAATTTTAAAATTCAATTTTTATTGTCAATATCAAGTTTTCCTCCAAATAATTTAATGATCTTTTTCATAAATAAATGTGCATTTTAAAATCTCTTGAAGGAAGGTCCCAGCTTATCAGTTGCAGCCAAAGGAAACAACAGAATGGGCATCTCCTTTGTAGCTTCATTGAAACTGAGTTTGTTTCCATGAAGATCCAGCTTTTGGGTCCTGAGATCTGCATATTGAAACAGACATTTTCTTATCCATTTTGGCATCTAATTTTAAATAACCAACATTTGTTGAACATTTACTATTAGCCAGGCACTGTGTCAGGCTTGGTGAGAAATGATGTAACCTAATGAAGTCAGTTAATGTGGAGGGATAGTTTAAGTTTTTTCTATATCTATATTTTTATAGATCTCTATATAGGAATATAATTTTGTCAATTAAAATTAATTAATGAAAAATTGAAATTAAATATGACAATAGAATTAAAATGGGTAACTAGAAGAAATTCTAAATGTTTTGTTCCTTTTGATAAAGATACTTCTTCAGTTTCTTTCAAATTTATTTTGGAAACATTGTTTTTGCTCAAGATACATTTCTATAGTGAGAAAGAAAATAGCACATTATTCTTTCCTTAATTAGGGAGTGGCAAAGTAGTTGATAAAAATCCTTTGAGTGGGGATGGGAAGGACAGTAGGTTGAGACAGACCTTATTACCCTATATACAGGTATGAAAAAATTTTTTTAAATATTTATCACTGTCAAAAAAAGTTAATAAAAAAAATAAAGAAAAATTTAAAAAGTTAAAACAAAAGAACAACAACAACTAAAGGTTGGCTATAATTGTGCATAGGACGCCATACAACCTGAACTCCACTTAATAATTTAACCCAGTGGTCTACCTGCTGTTTGCTGTTGAGCCACAGTCTACATTCTTCTCAGGGGCCACCACATCCCTGTGGTCGGTACACCGGCCTCATCACTCATGCACTTACCTGCCTGGTCACAGAGTCATTTGAGTTCCATTCCCCTCTGTATGGCTCCATGTTCTGCCATTAACTACTTACGTGTCTTCAGGAAAACATAAAGTTATTGCCTTTCAATTCCTTCATGCGAGAATGAAGGGATTAGTGGCCTTTCCAGAGTCTTCCATCTCTAGTTTAGAGGTTGATGATCTGTGCATTACACCAGTTCTTTACTTCAGTACTTTATGAAAATCAGATTTGACGATCAGTTTAAGACTGCAGGTATAATTTTTTTAAATCAAAGTTACAATTTGAAATCCACCACATTCTTTCATAAACAGTACCTTCAAACTTGACGCATAAGGGTCTAGATTACTTTTTTAGCATGCATTACTGAAATTTGTCACAGCTTGCCATTTAACCATCCTATATCATAGTGTTCTTAATTTACAAAATAGAGGAAAAGTCTGTCTACCAAAATTTTGAGAGAAATATTAAGAAATTGTATTAAGTCCATGGACCTGAGAATGTGTAATTATTGAAGGGAAATAATGAAATAAGATAAAAAGAGAAAATACTGTTTCAATCAGCAAATTTACTTTTTGTTTTCTCAACTCTGCATCTAGGCCAGTGGCATTCTCTGGTCTGCATTCTTGCTCTGTGTGTACCGCACGCCAGTTATGGCATTTGAATCAGTATGATAAAAATATTTGCCATCTATCTTACCACTTTGAAGAATGTGCCACTGCAAACCAGAACAGCTTATAACAAGCAGCCTCTTCATGTACAGGACAAGTCTGATACAGGAATATATTCTTTGTCTGATTTGAAAAATGACAATCTTCTAATATCTCTTGCACCAAAGAAGAATGCAATTTATCCCAAGGGGCTAGCATCATTTTACAAAGGTGGCAGTGATGAGTCATTTGCTGTTACTATTAAATATCTTAGCAATGCTAGTGTGAATTACTGCTCAGTTAACATTGTTTACCACCTAATTATTGAGAAGCACCTCTATCCATCACTGACAACTCTGTAAATGACTCAAGACACTATAGTATTTGCAACTGGAACAACAAGGTCATCGCAAGTTTAATTAGCCACTATCCATTACGAAACAGCAAATAGACTATGATGAAAACTAAAATTCCAATTTCTGAATATGCCTCATAAAATGATGGAGAATTGCTCACATATCAGTGATTCCACTAACAAATATATGCAATATCACCTAAGAAATTTTTAATTTATAATGAATTTTTAAATATAATTTGTAATGACTGGCAAGAGGAATTAATCAGAGATTACTTATAAGTCAATGTAAATTGCTTCTTAATTTTAAAATGAATAGTCATCTTTTAGCACTTGGTATAAAGGTATCTTCAGTAGTGCCATGTAAAAACAAATTTGAAATTTTCTTTTTTGGAGTTCATATGTGGATAGATAAAAGGAAACCATAAGACTATTCTTTATTATTAGTGGCTTGGTCCACTCTTGCAAATATTCTACAAATCATCTCATATTCAGACAAAAGTATGATTTCCCAAGTCTCTAGGAATTTTTCCAATGCATATAGAATTCTGCTCCTATATATTTTCTTATAAGACTTTTCATGTCATTTGCATTCTACCTGACATATCAGGGCAGAAATCTTTGGAAAATATGGATGAGTAATGGTTTGCATGAAAGATGAAGTATAAGAAGTCTGTCAAGGTCAGGACCCTGATGATTAGCTTGAATTGATCAAAATTATACTTTTCGGGGCCATGTGTTTAGGATCTTAAATAATAGCTTTCCAAATGGATATTTCTATTTTCCATTTCCATCCTTTAAATCATCAATGATTTTCTTCTGAAACCTTAGTGGATCAAATAAGTATTATTTTTATAAAGCATACTAATATTTAATATATTGTTTTATTTGAAATGTTATTTGAAACATTATCATTTGGTCATTTTTATCATGTAAACATGACTTAATTATCAGTTAGAAAAATTTTAAAATTCTAAAAATGAATATTGATATGATTCTTTAAAAATGTGTCAGCTGAGCATGGTGACACATGCCTGTAATCTTACAATTTGGGAGGCCATGGTGGAAGGATCACCAAGTTTGAGGTCAGCCTCAGCAATTAAGCAAGGCCCTAAGCAATTTAGCAAGACCGTGTCTAAAAAAAATAAAAGTGGGGTGGTAGCACTGGGGATGTGTCTCAGTATTTAGGCACCACAGGGTTAAATCCTCAGTACAATAAATAAATAAATAAATAAATAAATAAACAAACAACAAATAAAATAAAAATAAATTAAAAATTAAAATATGTCACATAAGAAAAGGCAAAGCACAATAGTAATGAAATTCTTGGAGAAATATAACTGAGGGTTTTTGTAATGTGTAGTGAAATATGTATTTCAGATAAACTACAGAAAACTCAGTATGTTATTGGTTTCTTCATTAAGTCATTACAAGTACAGAAAACCCCATTGGAAAAAAAAAAAGCAGTTGCAATTTTGTCTCATCCCTGAGACTGGGACAGAAGTAGGAAGATTATGTTTAAACAGAAAGCAGTTGTTCACTGCTAAAGCATGCATTTTTCCAAATGCTATTAAACTAGAGTTCCTTTAACTTTTTGCAAAGACCCAGTCCACTTCCACTAAATTGACTCTTTTAACAGCAAACAGAGCAAGGCAGCAAATGCTATGTGAATGACCAGTGATGGTACATGCACTGTTATGGGGACTCTGAGAGGCTGAGTGGATCTTTCCACATGAGCACCCTTTAATGTAGCAACTTAGCTGTATTTTCTTAGTACCCAAAGGAAAGGCAAAATTATTGATAATTTTGCTTTATTAAGAAAATTATTGTAGTTTGTATTCTTAAACATTTCACAATGTTTCTTATTGTTATAATTTACAATCATTTTCTACCTATGATGTGAAAATCAGCACTGAATAATGAATACACACTAGGATAATTATTTTCTCAGTTCTTCTGAGTAATAACTAAGGTAGAAAAGGTAAAGAAGGCATGTCATAGGAGGAAACTCATTGATTTTACCTCTAGGCACATAGAATTTTCTACTTCACTGATAAACTTTTGTGTGCATTAGAATCACTTTGGACATGTATAATGATTACAGATTCCTAGCTCCTTCTCTAAATACCTAATTTCCTACATCTGGGACAGTGACCAAAGGCAGGCTTTATAAAGAAGTACCTCAGATCAAAATTAGAGAATCTGGTATGTAAGTGTTATGGTTTAGATATTAGGTGTCCCCAAAAGCTCATGTGTGAGACAATGCAAGAACGTTTAGAGGTGACATAATTGAATTATAATAGCCTTAACCCAATCAGTGAATTTTTCCCCTGATCAGGATTAACTGAGTGGTAACTGAAGGCAGGTAGGGTATGGCTGGAGGATGTTGGTGGTGTACCTTTGGGGTATATATTTTGTATCTGGCAAGTGGAGTCTCTCTCTGCTTCCTGATCTTCCTATCCTGAGCTGCTTCCCTTTACCACATTCTTCTGCCATGATATTTTGCCTCTTCTCAAGTTCCAAGGACTGGAGACAACTGTCTATGGATTTGGACCTCTGAAACCGTGAGCCCCCAAATAAACCTTTTCTCCTTAAAATTGTTCTTGTCAGGTCTTTTGGTCACAGAAGCAAAAAAGCTGAACATAACAATAAGTAAATCTAAAGTAAAACAGTCTGAAGACAGGAAGATAAAAAGTTCTGTTTCTTTAAAAATCTTAGAAAAATAAGGCATGAAGTCTTCTTTGTAAATTTATAATTTTCAAAATTAAATGGTAGTAGAGCTATTTATCTTATGCATTTCCTTAATTGAGTTGTGTGATAAAAGTTGTAGTTTTCTTATCTCAACATAGGTCAAAAGATTACCACTGGTATATATTTAAAAACATTGCAAATATTTAATCTCTTAGAATTCAAGAGCATTTTAATAAGTTTGTGATTTGAGTAAAGATATTTGTATTATAATGTTTTTCCTCAAAATGTGACTTGGTTTCTAATACAATGCCTGGTGCATCAGTCTTCTTTGTGGCACCTGACTATTTTACACATTCTCATTTCTTGCTTTATTTCAGACTATAAATATATGCTCTTAAATTTTCCTGCAATGAAAGGAGACCTGATGTTGTATAGTGATGCATGTACAACTTTTGCTCTTTCTTCTCCGTTTGCATCAAAAAGAGAAATGAAATAATATTGTGAAAGAGAAAAAAAATACTATTTTGCTTCATACTTCTTTTCCACCAATTATAACATCATTCTCTTGCAGGTACACCCCTGTAAACTCCTGTCATTTTCCCAGCAGATTTAGAAAAGTAAATGTCATGATGCAGCTAGAAAACACCATTAAATACCCACTGAAATAGCTCTTGGTTAATATGCCAATGTTGTTAAAATTCTACCATAGAAAAGAATCAGCTATTTGTGAAATATGTATTACTGTTTTAGTCTCCTTACTCTTATTCCTTCACCCACAACTAGCTTCAACCCAGGAACTCTTCAACTTAGAATTGCAATAGTAATTTTTTCCCTAGGGTATATTGCTAATGCACTTAATGGGTCCATCATTTTCTAGTGTTCTATTATCCTCCAAAACATTCTTATTCGTCTATCCGTTTAATAATTATGAATTGTCAATGTACCATGGTACCATTGGAGGATCTGGGCACTTTTCAAGGTACTGTGTATCCCTTGACATGCCTCTCAAATCCATTTCTAACTTTCTTGCATCATTCCTCTCATACCAACCATACCAACACCTTCCCATCCTTTGAACTTTCCTATCCTATATCCTTCACCATAGAATAGTGTTTACGATGATAGGTTTTGGTTTTGGTGCTTGAATCAGTTTTCAAATCTGCTACAAATTCAGAGTGAATTGAGAGAATTAAATAATGTACTGAAGTGTTTGGGACAGAATCATGCTTAAAGAAGAATTTAATGAATAAGTATTTTATTTTACAGATTTCTGCATTCATGTGTATTGTGTTGAAGCTATATGTCTAAACTTTCTTACTAAATCCCTAATACAGCCCATTTATCACAAAATTTACATAATAAAAAACTTTCCAGAGATTCATAGTGCTTACACAAAAAGACTTCACATTTGGGATGCTATTTCAGTTTAAAATCTCCTCTCCCAGTTCCCCTCTACTTGAAAAACTTCACCCCCAATGTTTTACTTGCTGTTCCTCAGACTCCTAGCACTTTTTGTG
This sequence comes from Sciurus carolinensis, assembly GCF_902686445.1. Lineage (NCBI taxonomy): Eukaryota > Metazoa > Chordata > Mammalia > Rodentia > Sciuridae > Sciurus > Sciurus carolinensis. The sequence continues at coordinate 72,139,571 of NC_062217.1, forward strand.
CAATTATGCTTTTGATCTCTCAGTTCCAGAGCCCTTGCAATGCTCTCTTCTCCACCTGTCTGTCTGTCCTTTCACTCATATGAAACTGCCTATCTTTTTCTCTATCTATCTCCATTTGGAATGACACCTTCAACCTCAGAACTGCAAAGTATGTAATCTCCCATAATGTTCAGAAGCCAAATATTAACTGGTGGTATTTACACTGCTATGGCTTAAACTCTTCCTTAAAAGTCTATTTTGTTTGTATTGAATTTGGCAGTTAATTGTGTGATATCTTGTCTACCTAATTAGTTTATAAATCCACTTAGGGCAGGGTCTGTCTCTAATCTCTCTGACTCCCTATCCATCTAGAACAGTATCTTGTTCATAGCAGCCATTTTACTTATGATTATTCATTCATGCTATAAAATAATGAAAAATGAGATGGAATCCAAATATACATCCGTTCATAAATCATTAACATGCACTTCTATCATAGTTCATAGTTCATTTCTTAATTGTTTTTAGATAAATTTATACAAATAATAAATGATTATTTTTTCTTACATCCTAATGTGGAGCATCTCTCAACCTTTCTTGGTCTGATTTTTCCTCATCTGTCTTCTTTCAGAATGCACACTTTGCTTCTGTCCCTTAACTATGAGTGCTTCAGGGCCTCAATTCTTGGTCCACTGTAGTTTTCATTCTACCAATCTTCCTCACCCTCCGAGGGATTTTCTCCATTTGGTGTCTCCTGGACAAGGGCTCTTCTTCTTATTTTTCTCATGAGCTCCAGATTAGTTAGATAGTAAACACTTGGAGTGTGTGTATTTGTGCTGACCTTATACTTATGTTTTTTTTTTCAAACTCATGCCCTCTGAAACACCCTCTTATCCACAAAGTGCTTCTCCTTCTGTGTTATTTCTTACCTATTGATACCATGACTCATCCACTCAGGTAAAACAGAACAAAACTAGGTGTCTTCCCATTTCTATCCTAATCTCTTATTCTTTCCATCTGACATGCAGGATTTTACTAGTAATAATCATTATTGTTCTCATAATATGAGGAAGAAAGAGAAAGCAGAAGAGGAGAAAAAGGGAAAAACCATGAGCACTGAACTGTGTGTGCTTGATGCTCATCACCATGAAGCTCCATATTCATCATCTTGCTGAAGCCTCACATGCCTTGAAGTAGACATTTTTTCCCATCTTATTAATGCAGTGCTGAGGCTTGAAAGAAAGAACTCTTTGGCCCATGTTCACAAGACAATAAATGACGAGGCTGGAATTTAAACCTAGATTCCTTTCCACCAAAGCTTATGTCATTATACAAAAGCATAGCACTGCCTCTGGCCTTGTTTTTATAACTTTGTTTTTTTTATGTGGTTAGTACTGTCTGAAATGAATGCTCTTCCCATCTTTCTTCAACTATCTTTTCGAGGATCAGCTTAGGTTTGGTTAAAGGCCTTCTTCAAAGCACTTAGGGTACCATAAAAACTCTGATTTCAGAATGTACATTGTTTTAAAATAATCCACTTCTCTCACCCTCTTTATTGCAAAGGCACCCTCTCCTCATGCTGCAGTCATGTTTTTGTGAGCTTCCTTTATCTGGTACTTATTCCCTTTCCTGCAGTTAAGTAAGGAAAGCAAATTTAAGGCAGACTGTGAAATAGTTATTGCAATGAATGGCAAACACATGTTCTCTAGGAAAATATGAGTATTGCTTTCATTTGAAAATTAGAATCCAGCACTCCCATGGTTTAGTCTAGAAAGCAATGTCTGACTTCAGGTGGGTCCTCTTCTGTCCACCTGAGGTTTACACTCCTCTTAGTGTTTTCTTACCCTCTTGACTACTTCCTTACATTTATCCACTAAGGCCCATCACACTATCACTTCTAGCCTTCATGCTTGTGGACAAGATCTGGAATTTAAGAAAACTGGAATATCCTGATAATATAAACTCCATGAATTCAGAAACCTAAATTTTTTCACTAATTCATTCCCTTTCTTGTAACTGTACTGACACTGTATGTCTCTCAAAAATACTTGCAGAACAAATACTAAAAATTAAGTCCCCCTGTCTTGTTTTGCTTATCCTGAGATAAGTCGAGAAGGCACTTCTAGAAAATTTCATTAATTCTTGAAGAATAATAAGTAGGGAAAAAAAGAAAGAAAGTGGCAGGTTTGTGAAATATGTATTACTGTTTTAGTCTCCTTACTCTTATTCCTTCACCCACAACTAGCTTCAACCCAGATCTCCTTTGATCAGTTTTCTTGTGATAGGCAACAGGTTGGTCAAAATTTGCAGAAACAATACCTATCTCCATGACTGATTTCATGCAGAGGACACATTTCTCTTACAGTCATCTTCCAATCTTTTCTTAGACTTCATAGGTGACATCAAAAGTGGCACATTCCCCACAGTATAGCTTGAATTACCACTTCAGCTAAGATTCTAGGTAAGAAAAATCCAATTTATTCTGTCATATTTGATGCCAGGAATGTCCTCACATTTAAAGTAATTCTAGAAAGTTCTGATTCCAGGTAAGATGGAGTAAGTTCGCTCTATCCTGTCACTTCTACTGAATACAGGCATTAAATATAGAATCAGTTCATGAAGTATCTGTCTGAGGATTCCAAAGCTAAGTAGTTGCTGGTATCTTTGGGAAGGAAAATAGAGTTAAGGTATTATTGAACCAGCATAAGTTTGCCCTTTTTTATTCTTCTATTATTTCCCAACCAATGTGGAAGTGGGCCCTGGAGTGCAGATTGAAGGAGCTCTATGTGAGGCCCTCAGTTCTGGCTCAGAGAGCAGAAAAGTACACTCACAACACAGAAAAAGAGGGTAAGAATTTCCCTCTCTTTTCTCCATTCTTCCACTTTCCAGTCCCCAAGCAATTCTGTGTGAATGGCAAAATCTGTTTGCAGAAACCCAGAGGGGGTAAAACTCTGGAGAATGGGAACCTTTCTCTAAATTCAGTGGCCTTTAGGTTGGAAAAGGATGAGACAACTTTTTGTTTTTCCTTTATCTTCTTGTCACTTGGCATCAGATGCAGACATGTAACAGAAGTGTACAGCAGTGCAGATAGGGTAAAGCCCACCTTTCTAGGTGAAGACTAAAATGATCAGCTGCAGGAACCATGAAGTATTGAGGAGATCATGAGAAAGAAAACTTTGGGAAAGTGATTTCAGAGCATTTGTGAATGTATGGGCCAAACTCTGAGCTCAGAGGTGTGGAAGTGATGCTGGTCACCATAGCGAAGACTTTGAAATCTGAACTAACACATAAACTGTCGCCCTACCCATATCCCAGACTGAGAGGCACATGTGCAGCTTCAATCCACCTAGTACTGCAAAGGCCTTGAGAACTGAGCTGGCATCTCACAGAAGGTGGTTTGGAACTTATAGCCTGAACCTAAGCAGGTCTAATCTGCTCTAATTGGTATATCTGCATGTTATTTGGATTTTTTGTCACCATACTTCTCTGCTACACTTTATAATATTAAACAGGACTCAGAGTCTCGTAAAATAATGCTCAAGGCATGCAGTATACAATCCCAAAGTATGCAGCATATGAAGAACAAGAAAAATCTCAAATTACAGGGAAAAACAATGTACAGCAATGCTGAGATGACACAGATATTTAAATTATCTGACAAAGACTTTAAAGCAGCTATTATAAAAATGCTACTGCAAGCAATTCTGAACACTCTTGAAACTAACAGAAAATAGTCTTAATAAAGGTATAAAAGATATAAAGAAGCAAATAGAAATTTTAGAATAAAAAATAGCTAATCAAAATTAAGTAATTCTACATCAAGTATAAAGAGATATAAGTTGCTCCTAATAGGTTCACCTTCATAACCATTTCTTAAGATAGGTGTCATAGGCATTACACACACACACACACACACACACAGATATAAGAGAAGTGAAAATATTTTAAGTGGTATAATTACAAATAAATCTGTATGCTGAAGTTGTAATTCCTATCTAAGTATCTCCTTATGGTATGTTTTGTTTTCAAATATTACAATTAGGCCTGAGCATTTTATAATTTGTAGAAATGTTCTTCAGTTACAAAGGTAGAAGTTCATTGTTATAAAGTACCCTATGTACATAAGCAGCAATTCTATTTACAAAGAACTGCAGTAATGTCTATTTGCATATCATTTACATTTTTGTCACCATACCTGTCAATCAGCTCTAGCAATGAGCAAATCAGGTAGCTCACATGGGAAACTGGGCCAAAGGAAAAGTAAATGCAAGGTGATCTAAGGTGGATGAAACCCTCATGTATTCATTTTTAAGGCATTGTTTTTGAAAAAAATACTATCTGCAAACAAGCAATTTGGATATTTTTTAAAATGTAGATTTTCATCTTTTAATAACCTTAATTGTTCTTACATTTTGGAAATCTTTGTTTAATTTTAGTCCTTTCTGTGTTTTCTTTGAATTATCAGTCTAGGCCAAGATACTTCCAAATAATACTACACAATTAAATTTATTCTAAGAAACTCTTGGTCTATATTATTTTTGGAAACAGTCTTGCATATGTGAAAGCAGAAAAAACAGAAGTGTAGAAAATTTTAAAAATCAAGATTAGTAAAAGATGCGTATAAATACCAAGCTCATAGTTATGAATACCAACATGAGATCCATGACTTCAATCACTCGCAAAAGGAAAACTGATATTTCTAGAAGAAAACGCCTGGGACATTGAGTAATTCTGTCCCTTTCAGGTAGGATTTCTGTGGTTTTCTCCTGGTGCTTGTATTTCAGCTTGGAAGATAAACCCTCTGTGAATGATGACACAAGGAAAATCCTGCTTGCTTAATAATGAAGCTTCCAGAAGTGATGTTTCTTTGGGGGGTAATATCCAGTTATTGTGTCTGCAGAATCCTGGGTTGGGGAAGATGCTTAGTAATCGTTATCATGATGATCACTCTGTATGGTTGCTGAAAGAGAAGGGCTTACGTTAGGCCTCCTAGACAGCACAGCAACTCAGGCTGACAAAAAATATTTTCCAAGGGCTAAAATATTTGATTTAGTTTATGCACAATGTTAAGAAACTAGCTTTTGCACATGGGGACAATGTGAAATTAATATTTTGACCCTAATAACAACAAAAAATGGGATGCTGGCACTATATTCACTTTGTAAGTTAACTGTGAAGTTGGGGTCTTGGGATCCTCCTTGTACACCCTGGTCCCTGCCAGGCACTTCCTTTTGCATTAAATCTGTGACTGCACTAACATTCATTACAGGGGGGGAAATAACCCAATCAACAAGTTTGCTTAAACAGAAGACCTTTCTTTGTTAAAACTTGTACACAAAAGAGATGTTGTATGGAAGTAAGGACTAAGCAAAAAACATTGTAGCAATTTGCTGAACATGGAGACTTATTGAGGATGCAGTCCTGAATAATACACACTAGCTTTGCTCTTCCCTCTTTAGTCTGTGTAGAGAAGCCATGAATGATTCATGGTCTCCCAGCTGAGAAGGGCTTCAAAGGGGATGGTTCTGATTGGATGTCCTGTGTGAATTGCCAGGCTGCAGAATCCGCTACACCCCTAGCACTGGAGGGTGGAGGAAGCACTTTCATCTGGGCCTCCAAAGTGTTTAGGGTCACAGTTCACCAGGAGATAACGATGTAGATGTACATTCAGAATTAGCTGCAGAGATACCTGTGTAGTGCGGTGTGGAAAAGTGAGCCAGTTAGATCCCCAGTGGATGCTGTGAATCAATTACTGTATTCTGAATACAAGGTTGGCTGCAGGGGATAAACAGATGTCAGAGAATTTTTCCCTAATAAGACCCTGGTAATAGAAGAGCACTGTCAGCTTCATTTTGCATTAAAAATCTCATTTCCTCTTTATATGACCAATTTTATTAGGTCCCTAAACAAAGATATTTTGTGTAACTGTTAGCAGCATAATGTGAATGGTGTCACTAAATTTCATATTTTCAGATTTTGTCACAAAAATCAAGAGGCAAAATATAAGTCTATCTAAAGTTGCAACTTGAGAAGGTCTAATCAAAAAGTCTCTGTGTGGATCTGTTCACATGCTGTTTGGTAATGGTTGATTTTCATTTTAAATCAGAAATATCAAAATTCTTAAGGAATACAATCCTCAGAGTGTAAATTAAAACTAAAATTTAAATTCCTCTGTGTTCATTTTTTTCTTGTCATGGGTGACACTAATATAAAATTGCCCTAACTAGAGCTCAAATGTCATTTAACTTTTCTGGGTAATTTCATGTTTAAAACCTTCTTCATTGAGGGATACCTCCGACACACTTTATTTCCTAACCCAAACATCAATCTTTCACAAAAGGAAATTGACACTTGGATTTTTTCCCTCCATACCCTTTGGAGGCCCAAATTGAAGTAGAAATGTGATTTTGAGGTATCTGCTAATACCCAATTAACCTCTCCCTTCATCTGCAACTCCTCTGAAAGAGAGAGAATCTCCTTCAGGCTGTGAAGTGGTATATTTTCTGCATATGGCTCCAAGTGGAGACAGCAGAAGCAGAGGAGGTGATATGAGTTCACTTTACAATGCCTTCTATTGATTTCCTGAAAAAATTCTGTTTTTAGATTCACTAGATTCCAACCCTCCAAATGTGAAAACCTTTGTTCCAAACATCTAAAAACGAAGAGAACTCAAAGATGAGATTTTTTTTTTTTCCTCATCAGGGGAAAAAGAAAAAGAATCACCTGGCAAAAGTATTCAAATGACATAGAGAAATAAATTATAAATTTTGGAAATTTTGGGTGAACAGGTAGAGCTCCTTGGAAGAAGAGACGTTTATATTTATATTTGTATGCATATAATGTGCATACTCATATATAGCATGTAATATACATTGCATATAATATATACTATTGTATTGCAAAACTTAAATGTTGACTGATCTGATATTATTAATCTGGATCTTGATTATTTATTTGAGACCATTATTTATTCTCTGGTGCTCTACTGACAGTGTTGGCAGGACTCAGATGATGGAATTAGCTTTTGCAATACACAGTTGGTCAACACATCCAAAGAGAAATTCCACAGTGTGGAAAAAGACTTTGACAAAGCTGCAGCAGGTGGCGCTCTTCCCCTGGCATGGGTGCTCACTGAACCAGTGCCCTCAGGGTGGGTTCCCCTGTTGGATATGCTAAGGTAGGGTGAAATATTCAAACAAACTGAGATTGTAATTGCTAAACATATCTTGAGGTGTTTAAAGAGAGGAGTGATATCCTATCAATATCCCAATTTGGATAATTTCATTCTTCTTTCCAAGACTCAATTTCATTTTAATTTGGCATTCTTCATTTCTGTGTAAATGTTGGATAACTAATGGCTGACACTCTTGAGTACCTCCTGTGTTCCTATCCAGAAGTAAATTACTATCATTACTTCAATCATTTTTGCACAGATAATGTTCCAGAAGATTTCTTTCAAAGAAAATGAGTGACATTATTTATTGACCCATTGGCTCATATTAATTAATAATAGATAAAGAAAGGTGAAAAGTAAATCTGCAAGGCTATTGACAGGTTGAGTATTAAGTAATGTATTCATGGAAGATGAGAATTGAAGTGGTACCAGTCCATAGGTAATAAAATCTCCATGGGGCTTTAGAGTTTAGTATTCATGTTAACATATTACAGTCAAAAAAGCTACTTACAACAGTGTAACCAAAAGTGAACCTGCGTCCTTTTTCTGTAAAATATTAGTTACATTTATTTAATTTGGAGCCTCCTCAGTCACTTGTTTTCTAAAGCACAGTGACCTGCCACCTTGAGGTAAACTCAGAAAAATATAGAAAAAATTTTTTTTCAGCTTCCAAAGCAGAAAATGGGAATACTAGTCTCTGAGGGAATAGAATGAACTTTCACACAAGTATTGGAGTAGGAATTTACAGGGGCAAAGTAGCAATTTTTCAGTGCAGAGAATGAGTTCTGGAAGAGTATATCCACATTATGGGACTCTTAGTGTATCCAGTGCTTTCCCAGCATCTGAGGAATGACTCACAGATGTGAATAGAATTTCCTGATTGTTCATAGGTGATATTAAAAATGTTAATGTTTAATTATATTCATAGATCACTAAAATCTCACACATTAAATAAGAAAAATTCAAATTGTATTTATTTATCCAGATAAGAACCTAATAATTTTCCATACTATTTCCTAAATAAACAAATAAACAAACAAAAATAACAACCAGATATTTCTCATATCAACATTTTCTGACTGGGAAATTTTAATATGTTTGCATGTATAGTTAGTTTCAAGATGTAAAAATTCTGGTAAGTCATCATAAGTGGTTTGAAAAATGGAAACGTGAGATAAGATGAATATAGCTGGTATTGAATCTATAGACTGACAAATATTGAGAAAAATCTTTCTAAGCATTTATCTCAATCTATTCACCAGTGGACAGATCATGATTTGTCTGTATTTGGAAAAGACCATGAAGTGTACTGTAAATGTCCAAGGACAAGGATCATGCCTCAATAATTCAGTGTACTAACATTCCTAGCACATAGTAGGTGCTTAATAATAAATGTATATTGGATAAATGAATGAATGAATGATTATGAAATTGAGTCAAAACTGCCAATGTGGGAAATAGAGTTGGTTCTTTAGTTCTATTTAGATAGAACCACATTGTAAGCAATGGATTAATGTTTGGAGCACTGTTTTAAAATGTTATCATCTATTCAAAATGTTATCACATCTATTCAATGTGTTTTGAAATTCTCTTAATATTAGATAAAAGAAGATAGCCTTTAAATGGAATGTGATTGAGTATAAGAAAGATAATTAAACTCGTAAGTGAGGCTTGCTAAGTTCAGTGAATATAGTAAAGTTAGGGTAGTTATGGCCACCTGCTGTCTCCTGTCTCCTTGATGTCAAAAATGGCCTGTCAGGGGTGATGTGATCCAAACAGCTGAGATCTGAAGAATGAGCAGAAGTAAGTAGACAAGGTGAGGGTTCATGGTGCAGGACAGTGAGAGATGATCAGACAGAGAGAAAATATGCACAAGGGAACATGTAATTCAGTGATTTGAAAGTCATTAAAACATATCATTGTACAAAATTTTTTTAAAATCATTTGATATTTTCCATACATCTGAAAACAATTATGAGGCTAGAGTGAGGGAGAAAGAGTTCATGGATTACAACTATGGTCGGATACAAAAATTTTTAAGTTCTTATCTACTTTGAGTTCTACAGACATGGGAACAGACAAAAAAGAAAATGTTTCCCTACATCAAAATATGATATTTTAAAAAAACAAAGGCAATTTATCATTTTAAAAATCAATAAACAAAAGAGAATCCTCTTCCAGAATGTAGAAGGTAAAAAGTGGTACCACAAAAATGTTAATCTTCTTAAAGATACAATATGATGGTGGCATCCAATATTCTTCGTGGTCTTAAATTAGTCATAGATGCCCAAGGAAATTTAAGGTATCTATGATGAAAAGGGAGGATAATACTCTAATGCTCCTGTTTTTCATGTTCTCAATAAAGACAGTAAGATAGCAAACCCATATCATACATGTAATTCTTTTATCCCAACTGTCACTGGCTTGATGGGAAATAAACATAGTGACAACCCATATATTTTCAATGTCGTTCGGTTGACAATGAGGTCTCTCTTATCCCAAAGAACTGCTGATCTGGTCACACATCTTCAGCTCAACGTTGCCCTTCAGTTGCCTTTAACAACTGGCCTTGGCTGCTCCTCAGAAGGGTGTTGTCCCAGGATCCTGCGGTGGATGCTACTTAAGAAAGAGGTGTACTCAAAGAATTTAGTAAAATCATTGAGAGAGTAATGTGACAGTATTTTATGTTGTTTGATTCTATTATATTTTTGTATTTTAGGAAATAGATACCTATTTACTGCTTCTGGGTAGGACTAGCTACATAATTTAGGGGTTCAGTGCAAGTCCAGGGTTGCTTATGACTAACACCTAGGATTGTAATTGCCAAACGTGAAACTAAGAGCTAAGTGTGTCCCTGATTCCTAGTATGATATAGGCTTAAAAACCACACTTAAAAAAATTAAAGATATTGTGATATTTATTGGCAAAAATACTCAACCTGGGAAGGAAATCCCTGAAAATTATACCCTTAAAAGAGCAATGTTTTGCTGTTGAGGCACCATATCAAACAAAGAGGTGATTAGTTCATGTGTGTTTCCAAGTAAGGAAAAAGAGGCAAGAATAATTAAGGAGCACAAGACCAGGCATTAGACATTAAAGTCATATTTGTTTCCTTACATTAAAAGGAATCTGATATAAATACCACACAAATAAAAATTTTACTTTTGAAAATATGCTAACTTAAAATGAGACTAAATATACATATTTTTTTATTTACCAAGCATCCACATATGCACACTTCTGTGTGTCAGAAAGAAAATTATCAGTCACGAGTGCAAAATGCATAGTAAAGGCAATTCCCATTTGTCTGATCACAAGCAAAGGATTTATTTGAAAAGAAAAATTGTCACTTCACCTTTATAAGCAATTTGTTTCCTGTGTGTGCTTATTGATGGGTGCTATTTTCACAATTCAGCACTAATTATTAATTTGTATTTTCAGTAGGTTATGCGTCTATTTCTCATTATTTCTGAGGGATTTTTGTAAGTAACACGGTGGAGCACAGGCTGAAAATGTGTCTCCCTCTCACTTCTGGCTGCTTGTAGCCTGATGGTATGATCCTGTTGAGGGGCATGCGTGTTAGCTGGTATTATTCTATGTCCACACTCAAGGCACCCATATTTCAATGAGAGCAGAGGAGGTGTGTGTCAGAGGGACACAGAATGATGAGTTGGTCACTGGATGCTTTTTCATTTCAGGGGCATGCCATTAGCATCTTGAAGATTCCAATGTGTGCACAAGAAAGTTCATAAGGGGATAAAATAATAATAATATCATAGTTAGAGTCTTATCCTGAAAATTCTTAAATTGTTTCCAAAACAGGACTATATCAGATATTTAGGACTAGACAGTTATTTATCTGAGTTTATTTTCACTTCCTATTTCACTTTTGAAAAAAAATGAGAAACACAAATCACTAATAATTTAGGTTATATTGTTTCCTTCACTGGAAGGATTCATCTTATTTGTATATGATTTTTCTAAAAAGGGATGAAATTGCAATTTATTATTTTATTTCTATTTGTTCATCAGCACCTAGAACATCTTTTTTGTTGTTCTTTTTTGTTTACTTTAATTAATGTTGTTAGTTTAATATGATCTGTAAAATTGTAGACTATCCTGATATGTTTTGAAACCAACAAAAATGACTATTTTTCTATTTAATTAAATTCAATAGGCAGTTATTGGAACTTACCACAACTAAGGTATGCACTAGGATCTGAGGACTACCAAGGCAAGCAAAGGTATGGAACCTTGTCCCAAGGCAAGCATGATCCACCAGGGCAGGAGGTCCTCTCAGAGAGCTCACCAAGCCTGCTGTGGGGAGCACCCTTGAAGAAGCACAAGACCACATGATCAGGTCAATGCAGGGAGATGACATTTCCTGGCAAAAGTGTCAGGTGAGCCTTAAATGACAAGTAAGAATTCAACATTTCAGCATTGCAGATAAAGAAATGAATCTGAAGAAAGAATATGGGGGGAAGACAATGCCGACGAATTGGGAAGTTGTGAGCAAGTTGATTGACTTTGAGGGTGTGTTAGGAGAAAAGAGGAACAAATACTTCAACTGCCAGGGCAAACTTTTGCAAAGTATTCTGTATATAATGTGGAAGTTTTATAAATTGGGGTGCCATGTTATAGGAGTTGCACTTAAGGGTGGTGACAATGTCAGAACTGGGCAAGATGAATCCAAAGAGAAACCACATTTGGAATATGAAAGAATGTTCCTGAGGACTTATGACTGCCAATGCCTAAACATCGCGGAATCTTTCAGCCTTCATAGAGAGCAGGTGATGGAGGTAGTAGTGAGAAACTTGTTACCAAAACCACGTGTAAGTGTAGACAAGTTTTGTCAAACAGACATGATTTTATGAAAAGGTATGAATAACTGGGTGCAGTGACACATGCCTGTAATCCCAGTGGCTTGGGAGGCTGAGGCAGGAAGATCGAGAGCCCAATGCCAATCTCAGCAAAAGTGAGGTACTAAGCAACTCAGTGAGACCCTGTCTCTAAATAAAATACAAAATAAGCCTGGGGACATGGTTCAGTGGTGGAGTGCCCCTGAGTTCAATCCCTGGTACCTGGAAAAAAAAATAGAAAAGGTAAGGATAATAGCAATTATTAGGTTGCTAATAGCAATTTTAGAGTGTTTTTGAAAAAAAAAAAGGTTTTTCATCAGTAAAATAAAAATTTATTTGTTTGCATTACTACTTTCAGGTAGTGATAAATTGTAGCACAAACACTGCATAAATAAATAATTCTGAAACAGTGGGTATTAAATTAATGGATTTTAAAAACTTTTGCAGAGTATATGATATATTTACAAGTAACTGAGGGACATCAAAGGAACTGCAATAATCTGAAGTGATTAGATTATTCCAGAAATGAAATAAATACTTTTTCAAGTATGAGAAGAAACAATATCCGTTCTAATTCACAAATCAGCTTATTTATAAAGATATTCTGTCTACACCCCTGAAACAAATAATTGTTACAGAAACACTTTCCTATGGATTCTGAAATCCTTCTGCACATGCTGAAGGTTTTCACATGTGCAAGCTCCATGATTACTAATATCAAGTTTGAATTTCTGGCTTCTGACCTGTTGTTTTATTTTGTTCTTCAAATCTTATTCCTCGAGGCTTGCCCCACCCTCTGTGGCTTCATATCTTTTCTCCTGAGTATATACATAACCTATTTGTTTGGTTACTCAGACTGAGGCTTCAGACCAAGGAATTGGAAGTTGCTGCCTCTTGACAGCTTGTGCTTTATTCTTCTATCATAAAAAGGATCCTAAGTAAAGAACACCAGCAGTGACTTGTGTAGCTTCTGGGCATTTTTTTGTTCTTGTGATCTAAAGTCCACTTATTGTGTTTTCTGTTATTTGGAGGTCATCAAACTTTGATCACTAGGGGGGAGTATGGGGTTTTGCCTTGATCTCTGAGATCACACTAGAGGCTGATTTTTAAAAACACATATGAAAGGTTTATTTTAAAATAAAAAAGCCATAATGCATTTGTATCAGTGTAAATGTTTAAGAATGGTTGGAATTCAAAATAGCAGTAATTAGGATTAATTTGTAAGTGGAGAGAGCAACCTGACCAGTGACACCCAAACTCCTCACGTGAATTGGGGTGTAGTGTGGTGCTGTTCTCTTTCCACATCCATTTGGCCAGATGCCCACAAACCTGCCGTTGGGTTACCACATGAGACAGGTAGTCAGCCGTACCATGAGCCCATTTTATCCATTGTTTACCACATAGTACATTCATATTAAAAACAGTAAGTTTCCTTATGTTTTTTAATGACTCTAAGTGCAAATGAGTGTACTCCCTAATAAATAGTGTCCATAACTTTTTTTGAAGTCATAAAAATGTCTTCAGACATAGAGATTGAGAAGACCCTGGATCTCATTGCTCTTCTTGCTTGCCTAAGGTCACTGGAGGAAAGAGATGTTTCTATAACATTTACACCCTGACATCAATTCTATGCTTCCTTCTACACCAGTCTATATTATTACACATTTTTTACAAATTCACTATCCAATTAATGTATTGTCAGAGAAGATTTTGCTTTATAATTTAAATTGCTACTTTTTATTTTATAGACAGAATTAACACATACTTCCCAAGTATATCTCAATCTCATTGTGTTGATAGATCTGCTTTTGGGATGGGGGTTTATGAGAAGAATTAAGAACATTCTAAACACAGTGTGAATTAGAGGATGTATGAAACTATATTTTTCTTTCATGTTGAAATTTACTGTTTTGGGATTACTTCTTCCTTAGCATCCTCCAAACTCCTCTTTTCTTTTTCTTCTATTTTTTTATTATCTAGAAAATAAAAACAATCAATCTAAACAAAGTGTTGAAGAATAATCAGATGTCATCTGAGTAGAAAGCAAACCTAAATAATTCAAGCTAAAACACACATCTACGACTCTGATTTCCTGCCATCTCTAGAGAATGCATGTCCTTCTTCCAAGATGTGAGCAGTACCTGTGATACTTACTCAAACATTCATGTAATCACTCATGAACAAATTAAATAATGGCTTTATTCATAAAACTTTGCATCAAATTCAGGCAGAGCTCAAAATAAAACGCAAAACACTAATATAGTTCTTGGCCTCTGGGATTAGTTTCATTGGAAAACACATGGTCAAGTTAAAAAATAATAAGAAACAATATTTGAGTAAAATTAAATCTGCCGTAAATGCCATAATCACTAGAGGTTAAAAAAAAGTAGGTGGGAATCTTGAAAGATGGTTAGAATCTGGAAACTGGAGAAGAAAAGCGAAGACTTTTAGGCTAAGTGTAGACAAACGGAAAGGGTTGGAGTCAGCGATGCATGAGCCAGATTTGAGGAACTATAAATTGGTCAATCCGGTCCTGATGGAGAATCAGTAAAGAAGTAGATGAAATTAATTTTGAGGCAAAAGTAAAAGGTTTTAAATGCCACAAGAAACAATATTGATTTGATACTTATTCTACAGATAAATATCTCTTAACATGTTTTTCTGCATACAAATACCAATTAAGAATAAAGATCAAGGATTAAGGACTGAGAATATACATCGGATGGTATATAAGCCTTGAGTTCAATTCCCAGCACCAAAAAAAAAAAAAAAAAAATCTGTGGTTAAAATTTTGGAAGTAACCTGCTAATACTCAACTGCTCCTGTAGACTTAATATGCACATCCTAGCATGTCAAAGGTCTGAGAGGACTTGCTAGTAAAATACTATCTGACCTTCAATTTACCCTTTTTCTCACCATTTTTAGTCTCAAGATCTTTAGCTTTGCCTGGCAGCTATGTTGTGCCAGAAGAAAATTTGGATATTTCTGCAGAAAAATAAAGCAATAAAGTCATTTAAGTAGGGAAGTGGTATGTGGAATTTATCTTCTAGAGAGGTAAATATGAAAGTAACTTTTATTTGAATTCTAATAAAATTTGTGCTTAATGGGTTGTTCTCCATGGTATTTACCATTTCAACTGGATTACTAGATTTTATTATTTGAGGCATTATCAAACATGGTAAATTATTGTAATGTTCAACAAGTTTGGCATGATTTTTCCATGAGAATTTGTGTGGTTTCAAATATTAACATACTTAATAAATACTGAATGGTTTCCTATAACAAAAACAAAATTTATTTACAAAACAAAAGAAAATAAACAAAACACCAGTGTGATGAACATGGATTTTAATTGTTGAAGCTGAAATGGAGCAAATAAGAATATTTGGGCTCTACAATTAAAATCGGTTAAACCATTTTTTTAGTATATTTATTATTGTTATTTTGAATAAGATGTCTACTCATATCTAATAATCATACCTAAACTGAATTTTAGAAGAGAATCTGCAACTGCTAAATCAGTGCTGTAAAAGAAGCAGGGTTTTTTCTTACAAAAGGGATTTTCTGAACCTGGCTCACCTTGATTTTTAGTTCTTCTTGGGAATTTGCAGTCAAATTGAGAGGCAGGAAGAATTTCTCTCCTGAAAGTTTCTGAAACCACAAGCACCACTTAAATACTGATTAGCAATGTCAGCATAAATGCCAGAGTAATGACCCTGCCATAAAACGTGAATTTTCATTCTGCTTTTGGTTTTTTGGAATTGGCTTATTTCACTTAGCAAAATATTCTCCAGTTACATCCATTTATCTGCAAATGCCATAATATTATTCTGCTTTATGGCTGGATAATATTCCATTGTATATGTATACCACAGTTTCCTCATCCATTCATCTGTTGAAGGGTACCTAGGTTGGTTCCACAATTTAGTTATTGTGAATTGAGCTGCTATAAACATTGATGAGGCTGTATCACTGTAGTATGCTGATTTTAGGTCCTTTGGGTATAAACTGAGGAGTGGGATAACTGGGTCAAAAGGCGGGTCCATTCCAAGTTTTCTGAGGATTCTCCACACTGCTTTCCAGAGTGGCTGTACCAATTTGCAACTGCACCAGCAATGTAAAAGTGTGCCTTTTTCCCCACATCCACGCCATCTATTATTGTTTGTGTTTTTGATAATAGCCATTCTAATTGAAATAAGATGAAATCTTAGAGTTGTTTTAATTTGCATTTCTCCAAAGAACCAAAAGTCAAATGTTTTCCCTGATAAGTGGATGATTATATATAATGGGAGTGGAGGGGGGGGAGTGAGATCAGAATGGAGGAACTTTAGATTATGTAGAAGGAAATGAGAGGGAAGATGGGGGGTATGAAAAATGGTGGAATGAGACAGACATCATTACCCTATGTACATGTATGATTACACAAATGGTATGAATCTACATCATGTACAACCATAGAAACGAAATGATGTACCCTATTTGTGTACAATGAATCAAAATGCAGTTTGTAAAAATAAAAAAATAAATAAGTTTTAAAAAAGTGAATTTTCAGAAATCTGCAAGAGAAATGACAAACATGAATACATTCAAAATAAAATCTTCTTCACAGCAACATTTAAGAGGCATTATGTATTCAGAGAATGACCTAATGGGAGCTTATTTCTAAACTGTTATAGCAGCTAAAAATATTTTTATTCTTCAGAAAAAAATACTTGCTTATTAATTTAATTGATAAAAATCATATATTTTCATATGTATTTATGGTATATGACATGTTTTAATGAGTATATTTTTGTGGAATAATTAAATCAATGTAAATTTCTGCAGATAGAAAGTATAAAAACTATCATTATTTTATCTTTAAAAAGGAAGAGGAATAGAAACATGTATTTGTATTTACACATATATGGACACATGCACAGTGGCAAAAGATTTTGCAAAAGGCTATTAAGTGTTTTGTTAACCAGGAGTTTAAGGGATTTATTTTCCATAGGACAGGGAGAGAGTAGAAAAGAGCAATATCCATGCCACCCCCAAAATACTGTGCTGTCTTGAGATTTCCTCCTCCAGATTAAGTACTCCTTCATTTTAAAATTTAGCCTCACAAAATGTCTCAGGACATGGGCAAAATATAGACAACTCCTTTGACAGAATGTAACATAAATTACCTCTAGTCCAAACCAATAGCTTCATCCTTTCTTTACAAAATCTTTTAAGCCCAGCCTTTTATTGTCCATAGTGCAGTTTCATTTGAGAGTGAAAATGATGCTGATACCAAGGTGAATGAAATTCTGATATTACAAAATTTTGCAAAATAAGTTGTCAACACAGCTGTTCCACCAGAGAAACAGTCTTGTGTGTGTGTGTGTAAAGAAATGTATTGTAACAGATTAGTTCACAATCTATTGTGGATTGTAGGAGTTGGCTAGGTCAAATCTGTAGGTCAGACCATCTGGAAGGGCAACCTGAAACCTCTCAGGAAGGACATGGAACCTCAGTTATCTTTCAAAAGACTTTTGACTCAGGCTCATCCAGATTCTCCAGAATAATCTCCTTTGGATAGAGTGAACTTTAATTTTAGATGCTGAACACACCTAGGAAATACCTTCATAGCAACACCTAGGGTCTGATTGGGTACTGTTATGATTTAGATATGAGGTGTTTTCCAAAATTTCATGCAAAACAATGAAAGAATGTTTAGAGATAAAAATTAGATATGAGAGGTATAACCTATTTAGTGGATTAATCCACTGTTGTGTATTAACTGGATGGTAAATGTAGGCAGGTAGGGTGTGGCCAGAGGAAGTAGATCAAGGGAGGCATGCCACTGAGGTGCACATTTTGTCTCTGGTGAGCAGATCTTCCTCTCTGTTTCCTCCTTGCCATGTCTTGGACTGCTTTGCTCTGCCACACCTTCTGCCATGATGTTCTACCTCACCTTGAGTCCAGAGCTATGGAATTGGCTGACCATGGACTTTACCTGAAATCATGAGTCAGAATAACCTCTTTTCATCTAAGTTGTTCATGTCAAATCTTTTGGTCACAATGATACAAAGCCAACTAAAACCGAAATTTGTATTGGGAGTGGTTTGGGAAGCAACTGAAACTCTTTACAGGAGGAGTTTGGAAAAGTTTGGAGATACGCAAGGGATAAACCTTAGGGTGTCATAAATAGAGCTTAATGGACAATTCTGGAGGGAACTCAGTAGACGAAAATACTTGTAAGAGTATGGACAGTAAAGGGTGGGCTTACAACATTTTGTAAAGGAAGGATATTATTGGATTGAACTAGAGGCAATTCATGTTACACTTCTAAAAGAAGTTATCTATATTTTGCCCATGTCCTGAAACTTTTTATGAGGCTAAATTAAAAAATGATAGAGTACTTCATCTGGAGGAGGAAATTTCTTTTCATTATGTTTTGTTTTTTTGCAGTGCTTGGGATTAAACCCAGGGTCTCGTGCTTGAAAGGCAAGCATTCTACCAACTGAGCTATATCCCCAGCCCCTTGGAGAAGGAAATTTCAAGATAGCACAGCATTTGGGGGTGGCATGGATATTGCTGGCAGCTTTTAGCCAAGTTTACTATGATAAGGAGTATACTAAAGACCATAAATATTTGAAAACATTGTAGTTTGTCCAGCAAGGTGTGAATAAAACAGGACTAAGGAAAGTGTGGTTGTTGAAGAGATTATAGTCACAGAAGAGATGCTAAGTATTTTATGCATAATCAATAGAAAAGATAGCTCTATGTTATCTTAGGAATTGGCAAGGCCACACCCATATCAGGTAAAAATTGTAAACTAAATATTCCTTTGAGAAAAGGCCATGGGAGCTTCCTGCTTGCATCAAGGGAGGGTCTAAGAAGTTGTTTCACTGTACTTAGGCACCCAGGCACTCAGAGCTGTGGCAGCCATGGTCCTAGGAGAATTGGCTACTGCTCAAGATGGTGGCAAACCTTGACATCAACCACATGGCACTGGTTCTGTAGGAATATAGGATGTTAGGGGATTATGGAAGCTTCTACTAAGATTTCAAAGGAAGGCCTAGGAGACCAGGAAAAGCAAAGCAGAGTTGGAATCCCTGCAGGTAGCCTCTGAGAAGATGATAAGTAATGATGGGAGAAGGAAACCAAAACTTCATTGAAGACCTCCAAGATTAAGAGATGACCATAAGCTGGGCATGGTGGTGCATGCCTGTAATCCCAGAGCTCAGGAGGTTGAGACAGGAGAACCAAAAGTTCAAAACCAGCCTTAGTAAAAGCAAGGCACTAAGCAACTCAGTGAGACCCTGTCTCTAAATAAAATACAAAATAGGGCTGGGGATGTGACTCAGTGATTGAGTGCCCTGAGTTCAATCCCACACACCCCCTAAAAAGAAACAGGACTGGGGATATAGCTCACTTGGTAGAGTGCTTGCCTCGCATGCACAAGGTCCTGGGTTCAATCCCCAGAATCACAAAAAAAGAAAAAAAAAAGATGCTTATAACAAAGAAAAGAAAAGATGCTTATAATAAGGAATGTCTATTGGGGAAAACTGCAAGAATTGAACAGAGATAAGCTAAGAGAAAGGCCATGTGGACTGCAACCAAAAAGGCCATGGAGGTCAGCTATACAAGCTCTTTTATAAAGAACATCATGATGCCATGTGTCCCAAAAGCTGAATGTGGAGCTACAGAATTTATTTGCCCAGGTGGATTTCAGTATTTCTTTGGTTCCACCTCTTCTTTCCTTGCCCCATATTTCCCTTGTCCCCGGTGAATGGTACTTGTGCTCTTTCTGCTTCCTAGTTGCCATATTCTGTTCTGCTTTCCTCTGCCACAACCTACCATGATGTTTTGCTTCACTTTAGGCCCAAAGCAATGTACTTACCCCTTGAAACTGTAATCCCAAATAATCTTTTCCTTCTCTAAGTTGTGATTTCCATGTCATCTGGGCAGAATGAAGCAAAGCTGACTAGAAAATGTATTTTCCCTTAACTATATTGACACATGAAAATCATTTGTACCATCTTTCACCCAAGTATTGAAGGCTAAATTATTTGTTCATCTTTCATAATCTATGTATACAGTTGGTCATAGGTTTCTAAAAGTTAGTAATAAATGTATGAGTCACATTTAGGGATATATGAACTCCCATTTGATATGTTCAAATTTATTACTACAGAGAATTTACATTGTTCAAGGCACTTTAGTAGATTCTGGGATTTTCTAGTGAGTATAGCAGAAATTGTGGCTGATATAATAGTGGGTCAAAGAGAAAATTTATAAATGTCTTCAATTAGTGTTTTCCCTGTTGCCAATTTTAAACTATCAAGAAAAAAATAAAATCCTCTGCTTCCCATAAACAAGTTATATAGAGTATTAAACATTCATTCATTCAAAGAACCCATACTGAATGTTAGTTATCCATTATTTGTTTCATAAAAATGTTTTGAGATCACTACTTGTACTAAGCCTTCATGTGTTTTGGAGAACACATAATAAATTATTCAAGGGGGCTAACTAGAAATACTCATTCAGAAAAGGTTTCAGTGAGGAGAGAACAGCTCTGTCTACTGGGAGAGGCCTAGAGAAGAATTGACACAGAAAGTGGGGTTTGAGCTGTTTTTGAAGTGACCTTCACCAAATGGAGAATGGTGGCTGCTATAGTCTAGATCTTAAAGGTACCCCCAAAGTCCATGCATTACAGGCTTGGTCCCCAGTCCAGTGCTAATGGGGGCTGGTAGAACATTTATGAACTGGGCCCTCATGGGCAATCTTTAGCTCCTGAAGTGGCTACTGGATCCTTCCCTTTTTCTCTTCCCATCTTTGGCTCCCTAGTCTGAGGTGAGAGGGTCTTCTCCACCAGACTTCCCCTCCATGATGTACTGCTTCACCACAGGCCCAAAGCAACAGGGTTAATCAATCTTGGATTAGAATCTACAAAATTGTGAGCCAAATAAACTATTACTCTTTTTTTGTTTTGTTTTGTTTTGCTGGGATTACAGATGCGCACCATCATGCCTGGACATGATCTAATTTCTTTGAGGCTCTAGGTAATGCAATTTATTAGAGAACTAAGTTAATTGTTCTTTAATACAGTGAGTGTCTTTTCCAGAAAATCCACCAGAGTTAGGTCTATATTTCAGTTATCAAAACGGATAATATTTTTAAAATTTTTTTAGATCTAGTTGATACATTTTTAATTCCATCTCTAAAAAGAGAGAATACAATTTTTAATGTCTCTGGAAGAGTCCATGATCCATTAAATCAACCACAGACCCAAAAGTAAATCAAAGAAATTTTGTAAAATTTTGGGACCAATGGAAAGCACGTAGAAATTAACAATCAAAAATAGCGAGAAAGAAAAATATCCATACACATACATACACACTCCAAAGTAATATGTGGGTTAATAAGAAGCCATAGGAAAACAAAAAGGAAAAAAGATCACACTTCCAAGCTATTAGTCAAATGTAAGATAGTGCTCAGGGGATACTTTATAACTTTAAATTTTTATAATTATGAATAAGGATGTAAGAAAACAAATAAGCTGAGTTTTTAACTCAAAAGATAGGGGGGAAATGAAACAAACCTGCCTGATAATAAAGGCAAAAAACAGAAATTTATTAATTACAGGAAAAATAGCAGGATAACAAATAAATCCCAAAGCATAATTTTTTAAAATTTATTTTTATTGTAAACAAATGGGATGATAAAGAAAACATGATAAACAAAAGTTAAAAGAATTTGCAAATAGAAAGCCTGTGCTACAGAATGTTCTCAACAAAATATTCCATGAGGAGGAAATGAAAAACAATGTAGGTCAGCAAAGGGATGAACTACCTTAGAGAAAAACCACTCAAAGGAGAAACCAAGCCAACTTAAAAAACAAAAATAAGCCAAATGCCTGGGAATACAAATCATATCTCAATAATAACCCTGAATGTTAATGGCCTAAACTCATCAATCAAAAGACATAGACTGGCAGAATGGATTAAAAAGAAAGACCCACCAATATGCTGCCTGCAAGAGACTCATCTCATAGAAAAGATATCTACAGATGAAAGGTGAAAGGATGGGAAAAAACCTACCATGCACATGGACTCAGTAAAAAAGTGGGGGTTTCCATCTTTTATCAGATAAAGTGGACTTCAAGCCAAAGTTAGTCAGAAGGGATAAAGAAGGACATTTCATACTGCTTTAGGGAACCATAAATCAGGAAGACATGACGATAGTAAATATTTATGCCCCAAACAATGGTGCATCCCTGTACATCAAACAAATCCTTCTCAATTTCAGGAATCAAATAGACCACAACACAATAATTCTGGGTGACTTTAATGCATCACTGTCACCACTAGATAGATCTTCCAAACAAAAACCAAACAAAGAAACCATAGAACTCAATAACACAATCAACAACCTAGACTTAATAGACATATAGAATATTCCATCCATCAACGAGTGGATTCACTTTCTTCTCAGCAGCACACGGAATCTTCTTGAAAATGGACCATATGTTATGCCACAAAGCAGCCCTTAGGAAATGCAAAAAAAAAAATAGAGATACTGCCTTGTTTCTATCAGATCATAATGGACTGAGAGTAGAAATCAATGACAAAATAAAAAACAGAAATTACTCCAATACCTGGAGACTAAATAATATGCTATTGAATGAATCATGGATAACAGAAAACATCAGGGAGGAGATAAAAAATTTCTTAGAGGTCAATGAGAACGATGATACAACATATCAAAATCTCTGGGACACTATGAAAGTGGTACTAAGAGGAAAATTCATTGCATGGAGTGCATTCCAGAAAAGAATGAAAAGTCAACAACTAAATGACCTAACATTACAGCTAAAGGAAGAACAGAATGACAGCAAAAGTACTAGAAGACAGGAAATAATTAAAATCAGAGCTGAAATCAATGAAATTGAAACAAAAGAAACAATTCAAAAAATTGACAAAACAAAAAGTTGGTTCTTTGAGAAAGTCAACAAAATAGACAAACCCTTAGCCACACCAACAAAGAGAAGGAGAGAGAAAACTCAAATTACTAAAATTTGTGATGAAAAAGGAAATATGTTGACAGACACCACTGAGATACAGAACATAATGAGAAGCTATTTTGAAAATCTGTATTCCAACAAAATAGAAAACTACCGAAGATATTGACAACTTTCTAGAGACATATGCTCCTCCCAAAATGAACCAGGAGGACATACACAATTTAAACAGATCAATATCAAGCAATGAAATAGAAAAAGCCATTAAAAACCTACCATCCAAGAAAAGCCCAGGACCAGACGAATTCTCAGTCGAGTTCTACAAGACCTTCAAAGAAGAACTCATTCCAATACTTCTCAAAGTATTCCAGGAAATAGAAAAGGAGAGTACCCTACCAAACTCGTTCTATGAAGCTAATATCACCCTCATACCCAAACCAGGAAAAGACACATCAAGGAAAGAAAATTTCAGACCAATATCCTTGATGAATATAGATGCAAAGATCCTTAACAAAATATTGGCAAACCGTATCCAAAAACATATTAAGAAAACTGTGCACCACGAACAAGTAGGATTCATCCCTCGAATGCAAGGATGGTTTAACATTAATAAATCAATAAACATAATCCACCATGTCAATAGACTTAAGGATAAGAATTATATGGTTATTTCAATTGACGCAGAAAAAGCGTTTGACAAAATACAACACACCTTCATGCTCAAAACACTAGAAAAAATAGAGATAGTAGGAACATGCCTGAACATTGTAAAGGCTATTTATGCTAAGCCCATGGCCAACATCATTTTTTTTCCTTTTTTTTTATTCTTGTAAACAAATGGGATACATGTTTTTTCTCTGTTTGTACATGGAGTAAAGGCATACCATTTGTGTAATCGTATATTTACATAGGGTAATGTTGTTTGATTTACTTTGTTATTTTTCCCTTCCCCCCCACCACTCCCACCCCTCTTTACCCTCTATACAGTCCTTCCTTCCTCCATTCTTGCTACCCTCCCTAACCCTAACCCTAACCCTAACACTAACCCCTCCCACCCCCCATTATGTGTCATCATCCGCTTATCAGCGAGATCATTTGACCTTTGTTTTTTTGAGATTGGCTTATCTCACTTAGCATGATATTCTCCAATTGCATCCATTTGCCTGTAAATGTATATATATATCCATTGTATATATCACAGTATATATATATCACAGTATCTTTATATATATATAAAGTATATATATATATATATACTTTTTATATATATATACAGTATCATTGTATATATATATCACAGTATCTTTATCCATTCATCAATTGAAGGGCATCTAGGTTGGTTCCACAATCTGGCTATCGTGAATTCAGCAGCTATGAACATTGATGTGGCTGTATCTCTGTAGTATGCTGATTTTAAATCCTTTGGGTATAGGCCAAGGAGTGGGATAGTTGGGTCAAATGGTGGTTCCATTCCAAGTTTTCTAAGGAATCTCCATACTGCTTTCCAGAGTGGCTGCACTAATGTGCAGCCCCACCAGCAATGTATGAGTGTACATTTTCCCCACATCCTCTCCAACACCTGTTGTTGCTTGTATTCTTGATAATAGCCATGATAATTGGTGTGAGGTGGAAACTAAGGGTGGTTTTGATTTGCATGTCTCTTATTACTAGAGATGGTGAACATTTTTCATATGTTTGTTGATTGCTTGCAGATCTTCTGTGAAGTGTCTGTTCATTCCCTTAGCCCGTTTGTCAATTGGGTTATTTGTATTCTTGGTTTAGAGTTTTTTGAGTTCTTTATATATTCTGGAAATTAGTGCTCTATCTGAAGTATGATTGGCAAAGATTTCCTCCAACTCTCAGGCTCTCTCTTTGCATTGCTGATAGTTTCCTTTGCTGAGAGAAAGATTTTTAGTTTGAATCTATTCCAGTTGTTGATTCTTGCTTTTATTTCTTGTGCTATGGGAGTCCTGTTGAGGAAGTCTGGTCCTAAGCCGACATGTTGAAGATCTGGACCTACTTTTTCTTCTATAAGATGAAGGGTCTCTGGTCTGATTGGGAGGTCCTTAATCCATTTTGATTGAGTTTCTTGCATGGTGAGAGATAGGGGTTTAGTTTCATCCTGTTGAATATGGATTTCCAATTTTCCCAGCACCATTTGTTGAAGAGGCTATCTTTTCTCCATTGCATATTTTTGGCACCTTTGTCTAGTATGAGAAAATTGTATTTATTTGGGTTTGTGTCTGTGTCCTCTATTATATACCATTGATCTACCTGTCTATTTTGGTACCAATACCATGCTGTTTTTGTTACTATTGCTTTGTAGTAGAGTTGAAGATCTGGTATTGCGATACCCCAGCTTCATTTTTCCTGTGAAGGATTGCTTTAGCTATTCTGGTTTTCTTATTCTTCCAGATGAATTTCATGATTGCTTGTTCTATTTCTGTAAGGTACATCTTTGGGATTTTAATTGGAATTGCATTGAATCTGTATAGCACTTTTGATAGTATGGCCATTCTGACAATATTAATTCTGCCTATCCAAGAAGATTGGAAGATCTTTCCATCTTCTAAGATTTTCTTTAATTTCTTTCTTTAGTGTTCTGTAGTTCTCATTGTAGAGGTCTTTCACCTCTTTGGTTAGATTGACTCCCACGTATTTTATTTTTTTTGAAGCTATTGTGAATTGGGTAGTTTTCCTAATTTTTCTTTCCAAAGATTCATCACTCATGTATAAAAATGCATTAGATTTATGAGCATTATTGATCTTATATCCTCCTACTTAACTGAATTCACTTATGAGTTCTAAAAGTTTTCTGGTGGAATTTTCTGGTTCCTCTAAGTATATAATCATATCATCAACAAATAGGGATAGTTTGAGTTCTTCTTTTCCTATTCGTATCCCTTTAATTTCTTTGGTCTGTCTAATTGCTCTGGCTGGAGTTTCGAGGACAATGTTGAATAGAAGTGGTGAAAGGGGGCATCCCTGCCTTGTTCCAGTTTTTAGGGGGAATGCTTTCAGTTTTTCACCATTTAGAATGCTATTGGCCATGGGCTTAGCATAGATAGCCTTTACAATGTTAAGGAATGTTCCCACTATCCCTATATTTTCTAGTTTTTTGAGCATGAAGGGATGCTGTATTTTATCAAATGCTTTCTCTGCATCTATTGAAATAATCATGTGATTCTCGACTTTAAGTCTTTATATGGTCAACGACATTTATTGATTTCCAGATGTTGAACCAACCTTGCATTCCTGGGATAAAACCCACTTGATCATGGTGCACTATCTTTTTAATATATTTTTGTATGCGACTTGCTAAAATTTTGTTGAGAATTTTTGTGTCAATGTTCATTAAGGATGTTGGTCTGAAATTTTCTTTCCTCGATGTGTCTCTGTCTGGTTAGGGTATCAGGGTAATATTGGCCTCATAGAATGAGTTTGGGAGGGTTCCCTCCTCTTCTGTTTCATGGAATACTTTGAGAAGTAATGGAGTGAGCTCTTTTTTAAAGGTTTTGTAGAACTAGACTGAGAACCCATCTGGTCCTGAACTTTTCTTTGTTGGTAGGCTTTTGATGACTTCTTCTATTTCATTATTTGAAATTGGTCTATTTAAATTGTGTCTGTCCTCCTGGTTCAGCTTAGGCAATTCATGTCTCTAGAAACCTGTTGAGGTCTTCGAAATTTTCTATTTTGTTGGAGTATAGATTTTCAAAATAGCTTCTAATTATGTTTTGTATTTCAATTGTGTCTGTTGTGATATTTCCTTGTTCATTCTGAATTTTAGTAATTTGGGTTTTCTCTCTCCTTCTCTTTGTTAGTGTGGCTAAGGGTTTATTAATTTTGTTTATTTTTTCAAAAAACCAACTGTATATTTTTTCAATTTTTTGAATTATTTCTTTTGTTTCAATTTCATTGATTTCAGCTCTGAATTTAACTATTTCCTGTCTTCTAGTACTTTTGGTGTTGCTGTGCTCTTCTTTTTCTAGGGCTTTGAGCTGTAGTGTTAGGTTGTTTATTTGTGATTTTTTTCTTCTTTTATTGAATGCGCTCCATGAAATAAATCTTCCTCTAAGTACTACTTTCATAGTGTCCCAGAGATTTTGATATGATGTTTCTTTGTTCTCATTTAACTATTAGAATTTTTAGTTTCCTTCCTGATATCTTCTGTTATCCATTCATCATATAATAGCATATTGTTTAATCTCCAGATGTTGTAGTAGTTTTTGTTTATTACTCTTTCATTTACTTCTAATTTCAATCAATTATGATCTGATAGAATACAAGGTAGTTTCTCTATCTTCCTGTATTTGCTAACGTTGTGGCATAATATATGGTCAGTTTTAGAGGAGGATCCATGTGCTCCTGAGAAGAAAGTGTATTCACTCTTTGTTGGATGGTATATTCTATAAATGTTTTTTAGTCTAAATTATTGATTGTGTTATTGAGATTTATGGTTTCTTTGTTCAGTTTTTGTTTGGAAGATCTGTCCATTGGTGAGAGAGGTGTGTTAAAATCTCCTAGTATTATTGTGTTATGGTTTATTTGGTTTCTGAAATTGAGAAGGATTTGTTTGACATACATGGATGAGCCACTGTTTGGCTCATGATTGTTATGATTTTTGTTATGACTGTTATGTCTTGCTGATTTATGCTTCCCTTAAGCAGTAAGGAATGTTCTTCTTTATCCCTTCTGCCTAACTTTGGCTTGAAGTCCACATTACCTGAAATGAGGATGGATACCCCAGCTTTTTTGCTGAGTCCATGTGCAAGGTATGTATTTCCCCATCCTTTCACCTTTAGTCTATGGGTATCTTTTTCTATGAGATGAGTTTCTTGCAGGCAGCATATTGTTGGATCTCTTTTTAATCCAATCTGCCAGTCTATGTCTTTTGATTGATGAGTTCAGGCCATTAACATTCAGGGTAATTATTGAGATATGATTTGTATTCCCGGTCATTTGACTCATTTTTTTTTTTTTTTGACACAACTTGGTTTCTCCTTTATTTGACAATTCCTTTATTATTGTCCTCCCTTTGCTGATTTGCATCATTGTTTTTCATCTCTTCCTCATTGAATATTTTGCTGAGAATGTTCTCTAATGCTGGCTTTCTTTTTGCAAATTCATTTAGCTTTTGTTTAACATGGAAGGATTTAATTTCATTGTCAAATCTGAAGGTAAGTTTTGGTGGGTATAAGATTCTTTGTTGGCATCCATTTTCTTTCAGAGCTTGAAAAATGTTGTTCCAGGCCCTTCTAGCTCTTAGGGTCTGGGTTGAAAAATCTGCTGATATCCTTATTGGCTTCCCCCTGAATGTAATTTGGTTCTTTTCTCTCACAGCCTTTAAAATTCTGTCTTTATTTTGTATGTTATGTATTTTTATTATAATGTGGCTTGGTGTGGGTTTGTTGTAATTTTGTATATTTGGAGTCCTATAAGCCTCTTGTACCTGGTTTTCCATTTCATTCTTCATATTGGGAAATATTTCTGATATTATTTCATTGAATAGATTGTTCATTCCTTTGGTTTCTTTCTCTAAGCCTTCCTGAATCCCGATAATTCTTAAATGTGTTCTTTTCATGATATCCCATAATTCTTGTAGATTCTGTTCCTGATTTCTTACCATCTTCTCTGTTTGGTCAACTTTTTTTAAAGATTAAATATTTTGTCTTCAATATCTGAGGTTCTGTCTTCCAGGTGTTCTATTCTATTTGTTATGCTTTCTATGGAGTTCTTAATTTGGTTTACTGTTTCCTTCATTTCAAGGACTTCTGTTTGGTTTTTTTTTTTAATATTTCTAATTCTTTATTGAAATGATCTTTTGCTTCCTGTATTTGCTCTTTTAACTGTCGATTGGTGCGATCATTCGATGCCTGCATTTGCTCTTTCGTCTCATCGTTTGCTTCCCTGATCATTTTAATTATGTACATTCTGAACTCCCTTTCTGTCATTTCTTCTGCCATCCCGTCATTGGATTTTATTGATGTAACATCTAGGTTTGTTTGGGACATTTTCTTCCCTTGTTTTCTCTTATTGCTCAGGTATCAGTGGATCGCTGAGATATTGCAGATATCCTCTATTGACTTATAATGTCCCTGAAGATTTCTAGTATATCCCCTCTTATCCTTCAGTAGCCTGAAGTCTTGGAGGAAGTTGATAATGCCATGGTCCACAAGGAAGCTGCCTCTCTAGGGGTGGTGGCCTTCAGGTGGGGCATATTCCCTGCTATTCAGCAGAGGTGCCTCCACTTGTTGACCAATGGTCATCCAAAGGGGAACTAGGTTGTGGGCTGAGGCAAGGCCTGTTTGGGCGCGTGTCTCTGGTTTTACCATCCTTGTGGGAAAATCTCACCCGGCAGGGAAGACTTACCTGGTGGGGAGGTCTAGCTGGTCAGTTCCCCTCCTAGAGGTTCCCCTCAATCCACAATTACTGCCTGGGCAGGGCAGCCTTCCTCTGCATTGTTCACAGAGGCCCAGACCTACCTCCTTGTCCTGGGAGCCTCACCCGGCGCAGCAGAGTCTCCTTAGGCTGCCCCTCCTCAGAGAAGCCGCCCGCAGTCCTGGAACCTTCGCTCTGCCCCTCAGCTTGTCTCTGTGTGGCTCTTCCACCAAGAAGTCACCTAGGTCCTGGGACCGTGCTCTGCACCTAATCGCCTGGAAGTGACCCGCCACACACTTCTTCCTCTGGGCAGCCGCCCAAAGTTCTGTGCGGTCGCTCCGAGTTCAAGCAACTCACTGCGCACCTCCTCCTCCCTACAGCCACCCATAGCACTGGTACAGTCGCTCCAGGACCAAGTGACCCTCTGCACTTCTCCTCCTCCTCTGGGCAGCCCCCCAGTGTTCAGGAGTGGTCACTCTGAGTCCAAACAACTCACTGTGCGCCTCCTCCTCTGGGCAGCCGCCCACAGCTCTGGTGGGTTGCTCCAAGTCCAAGCGCTGTGCTGAGCGCCCTCCTCTATGATGCTCCCAGTTGTCCGAGTTCACTGCTCCAGCGGGGGGAGGTGGTTCTCATTGGGCAATTCTACTTCACAAATTTCCCTGTGTTCCAGGACAACCGCCCCATCCGGGACGCCTCTCCAATGGGGTAGACTCACCTGGGGGCTTTAAGTTGGTCCCAAGTCTCTCAATATCTCCTCTTCTTGAATCCTGAGTCCTAGAGCAACATGAAATGCAGCCACCCTCTAGTCCGCCATCTTGAAACCCCGCAACATCATTCTTAATGGAGAAAGACTGAAACCATTCACTTTAAAAACAGGAACAAGACAGGGATGTCTTCTTTCACCACTTCTATTCAACATTTTCCTTGAAACTCTAGCCAGAGCAATTAGGCAAACCAAAGAAATTAAAAGGAAGCGAATAGGAAAAGAGGAACTTAAGCTGTCACTATTTGCTGACGACATGATTCTATATTTAGAGGATCAAAAAACTCCTCCAGAAAACTTCTAGACCTCACCAATGAATTCTGCAAAATAGCAGGCTATAAAATCAACATGCATAAATCTAAAGCATTTTTATATGCAAGTGACGAAACAGCTGAAATGCAAATGAGGAAAACAACTCCATTTGCAATAGCCTCAAAAAAAATAGAATACTTGGGAATCAATTTAACCAAAGAGGTAAAAGTTCTCTACAATGAAAACTTCAAAACATTGAAGAAAGAAATTTAGGAAGACCTTAGAAGATGGAAAGATCTCCCATGTTCTTGGATATGCAGAATTAATATTGTCAAAATGGCCATACTATCAAAAGTGCTATACAGATTCAATGCAATTCCAATTAAAATCCCAATGATGTACCTTACAGAAATAGAGCAAGCAATCATGAAATTCATCTGGAAGAATAAGGAAACCAGAATAGCTAAAGCAATCCTTAGCAGGAAGAATGAAACAGGGGTATCGCAATACCAGAACTTCAACTCTACTACAAAGCAATAGTAACAAAAACAGCATGGTATTGGTACCAAAATAGACAGGAAGATCAATGGTACAGAATAGAGGACACAGACACAAACCTGAATAAATACAATTTTCTCATACTAGACAAAGGTGCCAAAAATATGCAATGGAGAAAAGATAGCCTCTTCAACAAATGGTGCTGGGAAAATTGGAAATCCATATTCAACAGGATGAAACTAAACCCCTATCTCTCACCATGCAAGAAACTCAATCAAAATGGATTAAGGACCTCCCAATCAGACCAGAGACCCTTCATCTTATAGAAGAAAAAGTAGGTCCAGATCTTCAACATGTCGGCTTAGGACCAGACTTCCTCAACAGGACTCCCATAGCACAAGAAATAAAAGCAAGAATCAACAACTGGAATAGATTCAAACTAAAAATCTTTCTCTCAGCAAAGGAAACTATCAGCAATGCAAAGAGAGAGCCTGAGAGTTGGAGGAAATCTTTGCCAATCATACTTCAGATAGAGCACTAATTTCCAGAATATATAAAGAACTCAAAAAACTCTAAACCAAGAATACAAATAACCCAATTGACAAACGGGCTAAGGGAATGAACAGACACTTCACAGAAGATCTGCAAGCAATCAACAAACATATGAAAAATGTTCACCATCTCTAGTAATAAGAGACATGCAAATCAAAACCACCCTTAGTTTCCACCTCACACCAATTATCATGGCTATTATCAAGAATACAAGCAACAACAGGTGTTGGAGAGGATGTGGGGAAAATGTACACTCATACATTGCTGGTGGGGCTGCACATTAGTGCAGCCACTCTGGAAAGCAGTGTGGAGATTCCTTAGAAAACTTGGAATGGAACCACCATTTGACCCAGCTATCCCACTCCTTGGCCTATACCTAAAGGACTTAAAATCAGCATACTACAGAGATACAGCCACATTAATGTTCATAGCTGCTCAATTCACAATAGCCAGATTTTGGAATCAACCTAGATGTCCTTCAATTGATGAATGGATAAAGAAACTGTGGTATATATACAATGGAATATTACTCAGCTATAAAGAATAATAAAATTAAGGCATTTACAGGCAAATGGATGCAATTGGAGAATATCATGCTAAGTGAGATAAGCCAATCTCAAAAAAACCAAAGGACAAATGATCTCGCTGATAGGCGGATGATGACACATAATGGGGGGTGGGAGGGGGGCAAGAATGGGGGAAGGAGGGACTGTATATAGGGAAAAGAGGGGTGGGAGGGATGGGGGAAGGAAAAAATAACACAGTGAATCAAACATAATTATCCTAATAAATATATGATTACGCAAATGGCATGCTGTTAATCCATGTACAAACAGAGAAACAATATGTATCCCATTTGTGTAAAATAAAAATAAATTAAAAATACATATAAAAAAGCATTATCCCAATTCTGACGCTATGCAGTCCTAGACCAAATAGCCCCTATGAGGACAAAAACAAAATTTTCATAATAAACAGAATGAGTTCAAACATTATCTTCAGTAAAACAAACAGATTAACAATAAGGTCTGCAGTTTCAAATGGAGGACAAAGAGGATGCAGAGGGATGTAGAATGTGGCTGTTAATGGGATAAGAAAAGAATATACAGAAGTTCTAGATAATAGAAAGGGTGAGAGTGTAATAAAAAGAAATTGTATGTTAGCATGCAAAAAAGGGAGAAAGAGACTCTGAGGGAACAGGTAAACAAAAGGAAAAGAGAGCAAGAAAAGTAAAGAAATAAAAACTTAAAATTTTTCAATAAGGAGAAAAAAGGAAATCTACAGTATAATAGTCATACAGTAATGAAACCTCCCAGTGTTCAGTAGCCTGATGCATGA
This sequence comes from Sciurus carolinensis, assembly GCF_902686445.1. NCBI lineage: Eukaryota > Metazoa > Chordata > Mammalia > Rodentia > Sciuridae > Sciurus > Sciurus carolinensis. Next base: position 72,172,357 of record NC_062217.1, read on the forward strand.
GAGGTACCTGACAATGAGCTTCAAGCCTCCAGCAGGCATCTCAGGATGGAATTTGCCCCATCTAAAGATTAGAGCTATGGCTTCCAGGATTATCCAAGATGGCCTCTCTGACTTTGAAATGTTTTGGCAAATGGGGAGCTTCAGCTCAGGGTGTGGCCGTGGTCAGGCAGGGGTCCTGGAGGTCGGATGTGCTTGGTGTGGTTGTGGGATCCTGGAGGCTGGGTGTAATCAGTCAGTCTGGGGTCCCATTGATAGGGTGCAGTCAGTTGGTCTGGGGGTCCTGGTGGCAGGGAGCAGTCAGTCGATGTGAGGACCCCAGACACAGGGAGTGATTGGTCGGGCTGCATGATCCTGGAGACGGGGCTCAGTCTGTCCAGGGGTCCTACAGGGCCTGACTTTTGTCTCAAAATGGCAGCAGCCACGTGTAAACAGACCTGTACATACTGTAACAGTGAACTTCCAAGCAACAACTGGCAGCTGGTGCTCCACTAGCGGCCGAGGATCTGTTTGCTGACTGTTGTCGGCAATCGGGAGGTGAACCTCGTGTTTTGGGTGATGGATAGGTGCAAGGCAGTCGATGGACAGGTGAAAGGCAGGCAAATGGCAGATGATAGACTACTGACAGTGAGGAATCTGCACTCAAAATAGGTGTCGCTATGCGGGCAGACTGCAGGTGATCACAGCAGACAAATGGGGTAAATAGCAGGGGATCGATAAGCAGCAAAAACTGCCTCACCAAGAAACAGATATCCTCTGCTTGAAACCGGAGTTACAGAGTGACAAGGAACGTAGCCTCCCTCTAGTCCACCATCTTGGATCTCCTCCCCCAAAAGCACTTTTGGTAGTATGGGCATTTTGACAATATTAATTCTGCCTATCCAAGAACATGGAAGATCTTTCCATCTTCTAAGGTTTTCTTTAATTACTTTCTTTAGTGTTCTGTAGTTTTCATTGTAGAGGTCTTTCACCTCTCTTGATAGATTGATTCCCAAGTATTTTATTTTTTTTCGAGGTTATTGTGAATGGGGTAGTTTTCCTAACTTCTCATTCTGAAGATTCATCACTTATGTATAAAAATGCATTAGATTTATGAGCATTGATCTTGTAACCTGCTACTTTACTAAATTCACTCATGAGTTCTAAAAGTTTTCTAGTGGAATTTCTGGGTTCCTCTAAATAAATAATCATGTCATCAGCAAATAGGGATAGTTTGAGTTCTTCTTTTCCTATTTGTATCCCTTTAATTTCTTTGGTCTGTCTAATTGCTCTGGCTAGTTTCGAGGACAATGTTGAATGGAAGTGGTGAAAGAGGGCATCCCTGCCTTGTTCCAGTTTTTAGGGGGAATGCTTTCAGTTTTTCACCATTTAGGATGATATTGGCCATGGGCTTAGCGTAGATGACCTTTACAATGTTAAGGAATGTTTCCACTATCCCTATTTTTTCTAGTTTTTTGAGCATGAAGGGATGCTGTATTTTATCAAATGCTCTTTCTACATCTATCGAAATAATCATGTGATTCTTGACTTTAAGTCTGTTGATATGGTCAATGACATTTATTGATTTCCGAATGTTGAACCAAACTTGCATCCCTGGGATAAAACCCACTTGATCGTGGTGCACTATCTTTTTAACATATTTTTGTATGCGATTTGCTAAAACTTTGTTGAGAATTTTTGCATCAATGTTTATTAAGGATATTGGTCTGAAATTTTCTTTCCTCAATGTGTCCCTGTCTTGTTTAGGTATCAGGGTAATATTGGCTTCATAGAATGAGTTTGGGAGGGTTCCCTCCTCTTCTATTTCATGGAATACTTTGAGAAGTATTGGAATGAGGTCTTCTTTAAAGGTTTTGTAGAAATGAGCTGAGAATCCATCTGGTCCTGAACTTTTCTTTGTTGGTAGGCTTTTGACGACTTCTTCTATTTCATTACTTGAAATTGATCTATTTAAATTGTGTATGTCCTCCTGGTTCAGTTTAGGTAATTCATATGTCTCTAGAAACCTGTTGATGTCTTCAAGATTTTCTATTTTGTTGGAGTATAGATTTTCAAAATAGCTTCTAATTATGTTTCGTATTTCAGTCGTATCTGTTGTGATAATTCCTTGTTCATTCCAAATTTTAGTAATTTGAGTTTGCTCTCTCCTTCTCTTTGTTAGTGTGGCTAAGGGTTTATTAATTTTGTTTATTTTTTCAAAGAACCAGGTATTTATTTTGTCAATTTTTTCAATTGTTTCTTTTGTTTCAATTTCATTGATTTCAGCTCTGATTTTAACTATTCCCTGTCTTCTAGTACTTTTGGTGTTGCTCTGTTCTTCTTTTTCTAGGGCTTTGAGCTGTAGTGTTAGGTCATTTCTTTGTTGATTTTTACTTCTTTTATTGAATGCGCTCCATGAAATAAATCTTCCTCTAAGTACTACTTTCATAGTGTCCCAGAGATTTTGATATGATGTTTCTTTGCTCATGTTTACCTCTAAGAATTTTTTTATTTCCCTCCTGATGTCTTCTGTTATCCATTCATCATACAATAGCATATTATTTAATCTCCAGATGTTGGAGTAGTTTCTGTTTTTTACTCTGACATTTATTTCTAATTTTAATCCATTGTGATCTGATAGAATACAAGGTAGTATCTCTATCTTCTTGTATTTGTTAACATTAGCTTTGTGGCATAAAATATGGCCTATTTTAGAGAAGGATCCATGTGCTGCTGAGAAGAAAGTGTATTTGCTCTTTGTTGGATGGTGTATTCTATATATGTCCATTAAGTCTAATTTATTGGTTGTGTTTTTGAGATCTATGGTTTCTTTGTTCAATTTTTGTTTGGACGTTCTGTCCAGTGGTGATAGAGGTGTGTTAAAATCATCTATTATTATTGTGTTGTGGTCTATTTGATTTCTGGAATTGAGAAGAATTTGTTTGATGTACATGGATGAGCCACTGTTTGGGGCATAGATATTTATGATTGTTATGTCTTGCTGATTTATGGTTCCCTTAAGCAGTATGAAATGTCCTTCTTTATCCCTTCTGCCTAACTTTGGCTTGAAGTCCACATTATCTGATATGAGGATGGATACTCCGGGTTTTTTGCTGAGTCCATGTGCATGGTATGTTTTTTCCCCATCCTTTCACCTTTAGTCTGTGGGTATCTCTTTCTATGAGATGAGTCTCTTGCAGGCAGCATATTGTTGGATCTTTCTTTATAATCCAAACTGCCAGTCTATGTCTTTTGATTGATGAGTTCAGGCCATTAACATTGAGGATTATTATTGTGATATGGTTTGTATTCCTGGTCATTTGGCTTTTTTTTGTTTTTTTGACATGACTTGGTTTCTCCTTTATTTGGCTATTCCTTTATGATTATTCCTCCTTTTGCTGATTTGCATTGTTGTTTTTCACTTCTTCCTCATGGAATATTTTGCTGAGAATGTTCTCTAATGCTGGCTTTCTTTTTGTAAATTCATTTAGCTTTTGTTTAACATGGAAGGATTTAATTTCATTGTCAAATCTGAAGGTAAGTTTTGGTGGGTATAAGATTCTTTGTTGGCATCCATTTTCTTTCAGAGCTTGAAAAATGTTGTTCCAGGCCCTTCTAGCTCTTAGGGTCTGGGTTGAAAAATCTGCTGATATCCTTATTGGCTTCCCCCTGAATGTAATTTGGTTCTTTTCTCTCACAGCCTTTAAAATTCTGTCTTTATTTTGTATGTTATGTATTTTTATTATAATGTGGCTTGGTGTGGGTTTGTTGTAATTTTGTATATTTGGAGTCCTATAAGCCTCTTGTACCTGGTTTTCCATTTCATTCTTCATATTGGGAAATATTCTGATATTATTTCATTGAATAGATTGTTCATTCCTTTGGTTTCTTTCTCTAAGCCTTCCTGAATCCCGATAATTCTTAAATGTGTTCTTTTCATGATATCCCATAATTCTTGTAGATTCTGTTCCTGATTTCTTACCATCTTCTCTGTTTGGTCAACTTTTTTTAAAGATTAAATATTTTGTCTTCAATATCTGAGGTTCTGTCTTCCAGGTGTTCTATTCTATTTGTTATGCTTTCTATGGAGTTCTTAATTTGGTTTATTGTTTCCTTCATTTCAAGGATTTCTGTTTGGTTTTTTTTTTTAATATTTCTAATTCTTTATTGAAATGATCTTTTGCTTCCTGTATTTGCTCTTTTAACTGTCGATTGGTGCGATCATTCGATGCCTGCATTTGCTCTTTCGTCTCATCGTTTGCTTCCCTGATCATTTTAATTATGTACATTCTGAACTCCCTTTCTGTCATTTCTTCTGCCATCCCGTCATTGGATTTTATTGATGTAACATCTAGGTTTGTTTGGGACATTTTCTTCCCTTGTTTTCTCTTATTGCTCAGGTATCAGTGGAATGCTAAGATATTGCAGATTTCCTCTACTGACTTATAGTGTTCCCTGTAGATTTCCAATGTATCACCTCCTAGCCTTTGGTAGTCTGAAGTCTTGGAGGAACTTGATAATGCAGTGCTCCACAAGAAAGCTGCCCCTCTAAGGGTGGTGGCCTTCAGGTGGAGTATATTCCCTGCTGGTGGGCAGAGGTGCCTCCACTTGTTGACTGATGGTCAGCCAAAGGCGGACTAGACTACGGGCTGAGGCAAGGCTTGTTTGGGCCTATGTCTCTGGTTTTACTGTCCTTGTGGGAAAGTCTCACCCAGCAGGGAAGACTCACCAGGTGGGGATGTCTCGCTGGTCATCTCCCCTCCTAGAAGTTCCCCTTAATCCAGAACTACCACCTGGGCTGGGCAGCCCTCCTCTGCAACGTTCCCAGGGGCCTGCACCTACCTCCTAGGCCCGGGAGCCTCCCCCTGCGCTGAAGTTCTCGCTGGGTGCCCCTCCTCCAAGAAGCTGCCCGAGGTCCTGGATCTTCACGCCACCCCTAAGCATCTTGCTGGGTAGCTCCTCCTCTGAGCAACCACCTACGGTCCTGGGCCTTCACTCCAAGTCCAAGTGTTTCGTTCCTACTCTGAGAAGCCGCCTAAGGTTCCTGGGGCTTTCACTCCACGCCCAAGCGTCTTGCTGAGCTGCCCTCCTCTACAATGCTCCTGGTTGTCTGAGTTCACTGCTCCAGTTGGGGGGGAGACTCATTGGGCAACTCTACTTCACAAAGTTTCCTGCCTTCCGGGACTACCACCCACTCCGGGGCACCTCCTCAATGGGAGAGACTCACCCGGCAACTCTGAGTTGATTCTGAGTCTCTCAAAACCTCATCTTCTTGAATCCTGAGTCCTAGAGCAATATGAAATGCAGTCACTCTCTCGTCTGCCATCTTGAAAACTGCCTAAACTGTTACTCTTTATAAATCAGTTATCTCAGGTCTTTGTTATAGTAATGGATAGTTGACTAAAAATATGAACCAGACTTAAGAGAGTACATTTCTTGTGGTAGTTTTTGTTGCTGTGACAAAATACCAGAAAAAATAATTAAAAATTGGAAAGATTTATTTTGGTGCATAGTTTCAGAGGTTTCAGTTCATGGTCACTTGGTTCTGTTATTTCTGAGTTAGTTGTGAGATAGAACATCATAATGCAGAGGGTGTGGTGGAGTAAAGCTGCTTATCTCATGTCAACCAGAAAGCAGAGAAAGAGAGAGAGACTGGGGACAATATATAGTCCCCAAGGGCATATCCCCAAGAAACCACTCCTTTCAACTAGGTCCTCTCCTCCTAATAATCCATCACCTCCCAATAGTCCATTCAGCTATAAGTCCCTCAGTAGATTAATTGATTGATGAGGTTAGAACTTTCATGATCTAATCACTTTTGAAAAGCATCACTTCTGAGTATTGCTTTGGGGGGATGAAACTTAAACACATGAGCCTTTGAGGAACATTCCAGATTCAAACTGTAATACTTCTTATAGTGACCTATGGGAAAGGCACATCCTGAAAAAGAGACCAGTGAACTTATTGCTGGTCAGTCTATGTTTCGTTTGATTTCCTCTGTCATGGAGAATGAGAAATGGGTGGAAAAACATGTGGATACAAGGAGAATAAAGCCTACAGTATAGCTGGAGAGTTTGCACTTGATTCTTAGTCTCTTAGATTTTCAATATGATAAGATGTCATGGTCTTCCATTCCTGAGATCCTCTGTTGGATTGCTCTGAAAGCAAAGCTGAGTGTCTGCAGAGAAGTTACTGAGGCTCATCTGAGAGGAATCAGAAGAAAGGATCTCTTCCTACTTGGTTCAGGAGAACATGAATTCCAAAGGAGTCCTTTCCTTTTAATAAAATAATGTATTCAGCCTTCTCCAGCTATTTCATTCCCATTGTATTATATAAAAATCACATTTATTGTTAAAAAACAATGAGGCTCAGTGAAGTTGGGATATTTGCCCAAGGTCACATATCAAAGAGTTTGTTCTTGGGGGTAAACTGGATGGCAACTGGGGCTTCAGTGTTGTTTTCCTTGTGCCTCTAGTCAAATCTCAGTATAAGGTGTGAAATGAGGTTATGGGTTGAATGTTTTTCTGACATCATGTAATAACTCTTCCACATCATCAAAGCCCATAAAAGTCCTGCACTAAAGGATTGATCTAGACTTAAAGATTACTTGAAAGGAGATCTTGTTTCCATTAAATATTTTGCTAAAGAATAAAAACCATCATTTTCAGTTCCCCAATTTAATTAGACTTCTGGACTTTTAAGAAATCTATCACCTTTCCATCATTTTGAAAAATGTAATTTTTAAATGTATTGATAGATCCATGATAAGTATTATACAAAATAAACATATGTTTTCTACCTTAAGCATTTTGATGATTTTATGATTGTATTGATAGTTAAATTAAAACTCTTCTATCTGTAATTTAGCTTATGTGTGTGGCTGTAAGTTTTGATTTTTTCACTCACAAGTGTCATTAGTATGAGCATTACACTTTTATTTATGTAGAAATACTTTTTCATCAGTGAACTTAAAAGAAATGCATGTGCACAATTTTCTTTTTTGCAGTCATTCTTTTATTTGGCATTTGTGGTGCAAAATTAGAATTGACATAGTTTTGTTTTTTTTTTAACTAAAAGTATATCAGTATTAAAAGGAAAGTATTGCAATGATGGGAAAGAGGGACCAGACTCATTGTGTGTGTGTGTGTGTGTGTGTGTGTGTGTGTGGTTTCTTTTATGGGGTTTTTCATCTTGCTCCTTTTGCTTCTTTGTTCAGAGTAAGGTCTTCTGTCAAAATTACGAGATTTTGTACAAAGGGGTGTGTTCTATAGACATATGCCTACAAGACAGTTAGGAAACTGAAATTGTCAATGTGGACTTTGACCAATGACCTAAAACAAAAAGGTAAGTGAATTTCGGCTGTTTTGCAAGTATGTCCCCATTAGTTCAACGATGCTCTCCAAAAGAGAGTCATTTCCAGTAAAAAATACAATAAGGACTTTTACTTTTTTCCCCAAGTTTAGCCTCAACTATTTCCTTACAGAGTAGATGACTTAAAGCGAGTCTTCAGTGATGAGTAGGATGGTTTTGAACATGTGCGGCTTGTACGCACAGAGGATAACTTAGTGGAAATAAACAAAGAAAAGGGTATAAAAGTTTTTTACAATAAATATCTTTATTTTATAATACGGGTTCCAATTTGCAGATATAACTACTTAACTACTTCTGACTTTAATTCTTTTTTACTACCATATTCTGTTATATTTTCTTAGTATTTATTGATTTGGTGTTGAGGAATATACAGGTTAACTAACGTTATCAACCTGCCCTTTCGTCTTTCTTTTTCCCTGCCTACATCCCTACTTTCTCAGTTTTCTCAGATATACAGTCTACTTTATATTTTCAAGACAAATGATAACATTTAAATTCCATTCTATAACCATAATTGTCCCTAACACCTGATGTGCAGTCAGCTTTCCATCAAGATAATGAAATACTTGAGATAATGAACTTATAAAGAGAAAAGGCTTATTTTTATGTTGGATCTTCCAGTCCAAGATCAAGATCTAATGGTCTCACTGCTCTAGGCATGAGGAAAGGTAGCATGTCTCAGCAGAAGTGCACAGCAGAGCAAAACTGCTCACCTGGGAACCTGGAAGGCAACGACAAAGAGGAAGGAATAGGATCTCACAATTTCCTTTGGGGGCACAATCCTCGTGATCTAGGGCCCTTGAACAAGTCTCCTTCTCCTGAAGGTCCACAGCACCTTCCTGTAGTACCACCCTGGAGATGAAGCTGTTAACAAATGGGCCTTTGGGACATTCAGCATCCAAACTTTTGCACCTGGTCTATAGCTTATTCTAAAGGACGAAAGTCAATTAAAGACACTTAATTTAACAATTTAAAAAAACAGAGGGTTTTTTTTTTTTTCAAAGACCATTAGTGGGTTGCATTTCTCAGCAAATTCACACCAGCAACATCTATGGTCAAGGAGACCATCAACCAGTTTAGGTGGATTTGTTTACACTCACTCTAAATTGCTCAGTATTGTGTCCCACTTTGGTTTACTTCTAATACACAGTATAACACCTCCTATGGAATTTTATTGTAATTTCTAATTGTTTCTCAGTGTTTTAGGAGAAATTGTACAATTTCTTCATTCTACTATTGAAAATTTCCAATTGTTATTTATTTTCACTTAAAATAATTACATTTCAATTTGCCTTGATGTATCCTTGGAAATTATTATTAATGTTTTCATGCACACTGATAGATTTCCAAGTTTGATGCATAACTATCATCTTGGGGACTTTATGTTTTACATCTATCATTCCAATGTTTATCAAATTATATTATGTCTTTCTTATATTCTATTTTTTTTCTAGAGTACTTATCAACTGACTTTTATTTAGGAAGAGTAATTAGAAGGTAAGTGTTCTGAATTTGTACATTTCTAAAAATGTTTTACTTCTCCTTTAGATTGACATTATGGGTGTAAGTTTTATGTTAACCTGTGACTATAAGAAATTTTAAATTTAGTCAGTCTAAAACAACACAGATTTATTATCTTATATGGGTCTTATTATCTTATATGGGTAAAATCAAGGCACAAACAGGGCTGCCTTTTTGTGTGTTTTTCCTGCTCATTTGGTTTGTGGTCAGAATTCAGTTCCTTGTGTTTATCGATGAAGGTCACCATTTTTTTGCTGATTGCAAACTGATAATTTCCAGAGGTTGCTGTGGGTCTTGGCTCAGGGTCTCCTGCTTCCATCTTCAAAGCATGCAATAGCAGACAGAATGCTCCCATCATATGTCCCTGGACCCTTCTATTGTCACATCTCTCCCTGACCCAGTCAGGAAAGCTTCTCCTAGAACAGTGGAGCCACATGAATGTTCCTGGATAATCTCCACATATCACGTTCCATAATCTTTATCATATCTGCAAAGTTCCCTTTGCTGTGTAGAATGATTTGTTCACCACATGTTTTAGGATTAGGTCATGATCATCTTTAGGGTCTATTATTGTACTTAGTTTCAAATATTTTTTTCCATAAAAATTTACAGGCCCTCCTTTTCTTTTTTTCAACTCTTAAATTGTTTATTTTATTATTATTATGCTTTTGTTCTTTTTGTTTAATGGTATGGGGAATTGAACCTAGAGGCACTTCACTGAGCTACATCCTTAACCCTTTAATTTTTTATTTTGAAACAGAATTTCACTATGTTGCCAAGGTTGCCATCAAATTTGCCATCCTCCTACCTCAGTCTCCCAAGTATCTGGGATTAAAGGCATGTGCCACCATGCCCATTTACTTCAAGTATTATTGAAGAAATTTTATGTAATTTTTTTATTCCTTTGTTGGTAACCTCCTATTAGTCAGTTTTTTGTCTCTGTGACCAAAATAGCTAACAAGAACAACTTAGAGGAGGAAAAGTTTATTTTGACTCACACTTCTAGAGATTTAGTCCATGGTCAGCCAAGACCATTGCTTTGGATATCATGGTGGAAGAGTGTGATGGAGGAGTGCTGCTCTATTCATTACTGGTCAGGAAGCAGAGAGAGGGAAAGGGAAGGCGTCACAGTGGAGATGTACCCTTCGAGGGCACACCCCCAATCATCTGCCTCTCTAGCCACACCCCACTTGCCCACAGTCCCCACCCAGTTAGTCTAATCAAACTAGGGTGGATTGATTAGGTTATAACGCTCACAAGTCAGTCATTTCACCACTGAATATCTCTGCATTAATCAGGAGCTTTTGGAGAGTACCTCATGTCCAAATCATAGTACATCTTATCTCTCTGGAAGAGTTAAGAGGCTATCTTCTTCCTTGTAATCTGTCTTTTGCTGTGTCTAGTTGTGATTTTTTCCAACTCCTCCTGTTTGTTTGTTAAAGGACCTTCACAGTATTGTTTCTCAGATTTTTCTTAAAGTCAGGGAAATGTTAGTTTCCTCTAGTCTTTTTTTGAATTAGGGAACTTCCTTCTACTTTTCATCTCTACTATTAGGTCTATGTTTAAGGTACTTAATAAATCATGTGAGGATATTTCAACTGGGCAATTAGAATTGATTGTCATGAGCATAAGGAAACAGAATGTCTGTACATAAGAGATGAAGCCAGAGGAAGAAGCCAACCAAGGAGAATACTTCCATTTAAGGTGGAGCAGAAGAAAAGGAGGAGCAGGTTATTTTGTGGCTCATCATGAGAGGGAGGCAGGGTATGAAAAATGGTGGAATGAGACAGACATCATTACCCTATGTACATGTATGATTACATGAAGGGTATGAATCTACCTCATGCACAACCATAGAAACAAAATGGTGTACCCCATTTGTATACAATGAATCAAAATGCAGTCTGTAAAAAATGTAAAAATAAATAAATAATTTAAAAAATATTAATCAAAAAAATTGCGTCTGGTATAATTCTTCACCTACACTTCCTAAACTTCCCCCTGAGTTATAGAAGTTTGCCTAATTTTCAGCAATTGTGTAAGTTTCTCAGGGCTGCTAAAAAGAGATTTTCTAATGCAGCATAACTGAGATTACATTGTAAACTAGAAACTGCTATACAGACTTAGAATAACTCAATTGTTGTTATCTCAGAAAGCATTCATGGGTTAAAAATTCTAATATTTCTTTAGAGATGGAAACCAATCCTCAATGAGTCTAGATCTTTTTCTTCTCCCTACCTTTTCCTACCTTAGTATTTCTATTAGATTGTACATTAGATATTTAAAGTATAGTGTATCAGTAGGATTTATATTGAGAACCAAGACAGGATAATTGAAACTGAGTTTACACCTCCAGAAGAGAAGAAAAGATTGAGGTCATTGTTGCCAGTTTGAAAAGAGTGAAGGAGAAAACATTATGATTAAAATTTTTCTTGTTTTAGGTGCCATCCAATCCTAGATAATCACAGAAGCTCTTTGTGACTAAGACATACAAGCTTTCAGAAATCTCTTTATGGTAACATGCTAGGCAGTTCCTAACATTTCCACAAACACATATTTTTGCTACACTGGCTTCAAATAAATACTTTTATCCAGAGTCGGTTTTCTTGTTGTGGTGATTACACAATAGCAAGGTAGAGAAAAATAAATAGGACCTACTGTAAGAACTAACATTGTAATGAAGATCTAAATTTGCTCATTATCCCCTGAAACAGCAGTTAGGAGGTACAGAGGGGACAGGATATTGCTGTTCTTTTGTGCACTTGGCAAGGAGAAGGAAGCAATTTGAATAAAATATCTGACAAATAAACTGTTGGGAATTTGTCAGAAGTGTGTTGCGGGTCTCCACAGGAAGTCTGTGAAGAGAGTTGAAGGCCTGTAATGAGAGGAAGTCTCTATCCGAGTCTTAGATACATGGAGTACATAGGGGATCTCTTCCACAAGCTACTGCTGGCCCCAGGGGCCAATCAACTGCCTCAAACCCAAAAGAGTTCTCTGACATGGTTATTTAACATGAGGTGAATTTTCCTGTCTGCTTCATATTTACTTGGTACCCAGATTTATAGTTTTAAGGTCAAAAACAGAAACATCTACCCAAACATTCCATAAGAAATTTCCATCTGAAAGAGGGTGGTGGTAACACACTGTTCAATAATAACATAATGTAGTGTCAATCTGAAATGGGAAGTGAAATGTGAGGTTGGAATTCATAAAGAATAGTCATTCTGGGTTATTGACAAAAAAAAAATCAAGTGAAGTAAAAGGAATGTGTATATACTTTTGGTGGAAATATATAGATTACTGTAGCCACTGTGGAGAACAATATGGAAGTTCCTTAGAAAACTAAAAATAAACCTGCCATATGATCTAGACTACTACTACTATTACTACTACTACTACTACTACTGTGTATATATCTAAAGGAAATGAAATCAGCATGTCTAAGACCTATCTGCAATACCATGTTTATTAGACCACTACTCACAATAGCTAAGATATATATCATATGTACATGATATATATATATATATATAAGTCATAAGAAAGAATGTAATCTGTTTTTTTCACAAAATGGATGGAGCTGGAGGACATTATGCTAAGCAAAATAAGCCAGGCACAAAAAGACAGGGATTGCGTGCTCTCTTTCACATGTGGAAACTAGAAAATTTGATCTCAAAGTAGAAGAGAGTAGAATGATAATTAATGGAGGCAAAGAAGGGTAGAAGTGAGAGGGGATCTAAATGTATTAACACCTTGTTCCTGAACTTCCCAGCTTCCAGAACTATGAAAAATAAACTTCTGTTGCTTATAAACCACTTAGTCTCTGGTATTTTTTATAGCAGTCCAAACATACATAACACAGTCATAGCATTCATAGTTTTAAATATTTATGTTAGAAAATAAAAGAGTAAAAATTAATAAACTAAGCATCTAATTTTAAAATGTATAGAAAAACCTACTAAATAAATTAAATAAAAAGGAGTGGAATTAAAGAAAGTAAGGGAAGAAGTATGAAAACATGAAGTAGATAGACAAAAAAGAATCTCAACCAAGTCAAGTATAGTTCACAGATTTAATGAATAATATTAAAAAATATTGAAAAATCATTGACAACACTAAAAAGGAGAGAGGTACAAATAAACAATAGAAGTTTTTAAATTTTTTCAGGTTTTTAATTTTTTTATATTTTCTTTTTTTAAATTTTGTTCTTTTTAGTTATACATGACAGTCGAGTATATCTTGGCAGAACATACATACATAGACAAAAACTTATTCTATCTAGGATCCCACTCTTGTGGTTGTACATGATGTGGAGTTACCCTGGTCATGTATAGAAATGCATGACTAGGAAAGTAATGACTGATTAATTCTACTAATTTTCCAATTCTCTCCCCCTCCCTTCCATTCATTTCCCTTTGTCTAATCCAATGGATTTCTATTATTTCTCTCCCCAGCCTCCCTTGTTTTCAGTTAGTATTCACAAATCAAAGAGAACATTTGTCTTTGGTTTTTTAGGATTGGCTTATTTCACTTAGCATGATATTCTCCAGTTCCATCCATTTACTGGCAAATGCCATAATTTCATTCTTCTTTAAGACTGAGTAATATTCCCTTGTTATATATACCACATTTTTTAATCCATCCTTTCATTGAAGGACCCCTAGGTTGTTTCCATACCTTGGCTATTGTGAGTTGAGCTCCTATAAACATGGGTGTGGCTACATCACTATAGTATGCTGTTTTTAAGTTCTTTGGGTATAGACGGAGGCATAGGATAACTGGGTCAAATGATGTTTCCATTTCAAGTTTTCTAAGGTATTTCCATACTATTTTCCATAGTGGTTGCACCAATTTGAAGTTCCATTAATGATATATTAAAATACCTTTCTCCCCACATCCTCACCAGCATTTATTGTTACCCGTATTCTTGATAATTGCCATTCTGATTGGAGTGAGATGGAATCTCAGTGTAGTTTTAATTTGAATTTCTCTAATTGCTAAAAATGTTGAACATTTTAAAATATATTTTTTGACCATTACTATTTCTTCTGTGAAGTGTTTGTTCAGTTCCTTTTCCCATTCATTGATTGGGTTATTTATTATTCTGGTGTTAGGTTTTTTGAGTTCTTTGTATATCCTGGATATTAATGCTTTATCTGGGGTATTGGTGGTGAAGATTTTCTCCCAATCTGTAGGATCTCTACATGTTTTTGAGCATTTCCTTTTCAGTGAAGAAGATTTTCAGTTTGATACCATCTCATTTATTAAATCTTGATTTTAGTTCTTGCACTTTAGGAGTCTTGTTGAGGAATTTGGTTCCCAGGCTGACATGTTGGAGAATTGGGCCTACTTTTTCTTCTAGTAAGTACAGGGTTTCTGGTCTAATGCCTAGGTTCTTAGAGTTGAGTTTTGTGCAGGGTGAGATATAGGGGTTAAAGTTCATTCTATTGCATATGGATTTCCAAGCACCGTTGAAGAGACTATCTTTTCTCCAATGTATGTTTATGGCACCTTTGTCTGGGATGATATAACTGTATTTATGTGGGTGTGTCTCTATGTCTTCAATTCTGTTCCATTGGTCTTCATGTCTGTTTTGATGTCAATACCATACTGTTTTTGTAATAAACAATGGGAATTTGACAGGGCGAATTGAACCATTGTTGAATTCCCTTGATCCAAATTTGATGATGTGTATTAACATCTGAACCAGTCATATCATTAAAAGTACTATTTATCCTAGAATCAAAGTAAGAGGAATATAGAACATTCTCATGTGGTTTTATTTAATTCCATTGAACAATTAAATGGTGTTTGGGAAAGACATCTTTGATATTCTACTTCTAATTGAAAACAATTTGGGTGCATCTTTCCCACATTTTCAAGGTAAGTTTCTCTTTTCTGAAGAGTTTCTCATACATTACTGTGATACTTCTGTCACTCTTTAGGTCCAGAGGGTCAGAATTAGATCTTCCCCAAATTAACCTTTACATCACAGTACCAGGTGATCTGTGGGGTGCCTTGTTTTTACAGCAGACTTGGGTCATCATATTAAGCCTAGATACTCTAGGACTAAAAAGCTAAGGGAAATATTCCACCATGATAGCTAAATTCCACAGAAAATACTATAAATGATCTTCTTCTAAATCTTGTTATATCCAAACAATATATATAATTATAACAAAAAGACAACATCTAAACAACACCCAATGTATCAATATAAAAGTTAGAGAGTGCAAAGTCTTTGAATTTGATATGCCATCTTTTTTGGATAGACCTTCTTTGAATTGTTTCCCTTGAAGAAGCAAGTGTCAGAGTTTATTGTGGTACCGTAGGAGCCCAATATCTTTGATCCACTTGCTATATTCCTCAATCTTAAACTCAACATAGCACATAAGCAACTCATAAAAGGACTTACATCACCTACACAATTCATCTCATTTTGCACAGTAAAATTTAAAGCAAAGGACATGCACCAGATCAACTGCCATTCAGCTACCAGCAGAAGTGTGCAAAATCTGAAAAAGAAGAGATGATTTATTTTAGTGGTATGCTGAAATTGTCTTGCAGACTCTGTGGTGAAGGAAAAGATACACATAAACATACATAGGTTGAAATAAAACAATGGAAATAGCTAAGCTTATCTTCCTTATTGCTTTAATTATGCAATAATATGTATTGAAGTCTGATTTTTTATATGTTGAGTTAAAACATTTTCTGGGGTCTTTGTTTATAGGCTCATGTTTCCTGTATTACAGGCACTGACCATTGCTCTCTACTAGCACGTTTGGAGCTGTTCAAAGCAAATGCCTTCCTCTTCACTTATGGCAGGGGCTTACAATGCCACTGTGTCACATATGTTTCCAATTAATCTCCTGCTAGGCTATCTGATTGAATTACACAATCACGGAAATGTTTCAAAGGCTTAACTAATTTGAGGCATAGCCATAGGTTAAATACTGCTGAACCATCAAACTAGAAATATATGTTTAACATAAACAAATCATTTCACAGATACAAGTCATGGTTAATGGGGTGCCATAATAAAGAAGGCAGATGCCTTTGTCTTATTTTGTTCTTATACCCAAAACATTATAGTGCTTATTTTTTTAATACTAAAAATAAGGTACAAGAAGAAATTTCCATTTATTACAGTATAGACAAACAATCTGAATAATTCAGGCTGTATTTACAGAGCACAAAGTGAGGTTCAGATTTCATAAATATTCATGATTAGTGTGGGGAAGCAGTCTAGATAATTCAGAAACCACCCTATCCCTGCATGGTTCAATTTGCTAGTCTAGAGAGAACCAATTTACTAGATAATTATGACATCTCCACTTCACCACTAAGTACAGAATCAAAGAGGAGGAAATACCTCCTTAGTGTTTATCTTAATTCAGATCATTGTTGCTATTTGATGATGTGAGATTGTGTGGATTCACTCACAGAAGGAGATTATTCACACACTCTTCAAATTCCCAGTTGTTTT
The DNA here is from genome assembly GCF_902686445.1 of Sciurus carolinensis. Lineage (NCBI taxonomy): Eukaryota > Metazoa > Chordata > Mammalia > Rodentia > Sciuridae > Sciurus > Sciurus carolinensis. The sequence continues at coordinate 72,188,714 of NC_062217.1, forward strand.
ACTTCACTTTTAGGTCACTATAATCAAAAGACCTAACAAGAAAAATTATAGGAGGAAAAGTTTACTTTGGCTTATGGTTTCATAGGTCCATGGTCTGCTGACTCCATAGCTCTGGGCCCAAGAACATCATGGTGGAAGGGCATGAAGGAGGAAAGCAGCTCAGAACATGACCACCAGAATGTGAGAGAGTGTTCTGCTTACCAGGGACAAAATATAAACCCCAAAGACATGCCCCAGTGACCTATTTCCTCCAGCTACCTCCTAACTGCCTACTGATCTGCCTTAATCCAGATTAGTGGATTATTCACTAATCGGGTTACACCTTTCATGAGCTAATCATTTTCCTCTGAAAATTCTTGGGTTGTTTCCCACATAAGCTTTTGGGGGATACCTTATATCTAAACCACAACACTGATCTTGATTTAAACAGGGTATGACTTTTCCCCTTCTTAGTCTCACTTTGCATACTTGACAAGGACAGTGTTCATGAGAGCAGGCACTTTGGTTTTAGCTCCCTGTGATTTCATTCAATTAGGTGACTGTAGCACCCTGTGAAACTGTTAGAAAGCAATGGCTCTTTCTACATTGTGAAATGAATGGCTTCCTTTGCAAGGACATCCCAGAAAAACAAGTCAGCTTATAATTGTAGACTTGACTGAGAAGGGAATTAAAGAGTAGCATCTTAGATTTAGGTTAAAAAAATCTTTTTAAAAAAGTTCTCCTTCATGTTACCTCTACTGTTTTTTATCATAATTTCTCTATAAATCACTTGAAAACAGTTGTACTAGAGAAAGGACCAATGAGAAAGCTTTGGTGAATAGTTAAATGAAAGGCAATTTTTAATCTGCTATTTAAAAGTAAGATCTAGGAGTGCGATTCTCAAATTCAAACCTCGTGTTTTGTCTGTAGCATATCAGTGAAGAGTCGTCTCAGACGAAGCCTTGCCTTCTCAGAAGCCCTCAGTTCTGCTGTGCTTTTCCTCCAGTCTCTGCATGTCTCACAAGCACAGCATCCCACCTCTGGTTTCATTCAATATAATAATTTATATTCTCAAAAACAGTGTGCAAGGGTTTTCTTTTGTCCAGAGGCTGTCATCGAAGCAGAACAAGCTGGATAGTGTGATCTTTTAGAGGGTCAGTGTTCTCCATCTCAGGTGTCAACAAAGCCGACAGAAGTTCAGGAATGGCATCAAGTCCAGCTCTCTGTTTTCATGATGGGTTGGCAGAACTGTGCTATTTTATTATAAGAGCACATCTGGCTGAACCATTAATATTCCATTTCCTTGCTTGTTTGTCTTGGCTTCACATCTTCAGCAATGACTAGAACAGGGCTCCCTAGCAGATTGGTAAGAAGAGCATTTGTTTGGTTTCTGCAAAACAATGGCAGAGGAGTGAATATGGGGCAGGGGGTTAGGAGGGAAAGGTACATCCTTTCCGAGCACCTGGAAGGCTTTGGCAGCTATTTGTTTATATGAATGTACTCATGGAGAGCTCCTAGAGGGTGGAACTATATCTCCTTGGCATTTGCAATCATGGCACCTAGATCTAGTAAAAGGAAGTAAAATACCAACTGCTCACCTTTTCTCTTTCTCTCCTTCCCAAGGGCAGAAAAGTTACCCTTGTATTTAGCCTAAGTTTACTGCACTGACTAGGCCATACTGATGGCAGATGGAGTCACCAGTGATACTCATCTGTGGAATAGGAAGCTAAGTGAACCAAGAACAGTGAGCTCTAATAGAAACTCTAGGAGCAATCAGTAGTCAGTGGCTCAGAGCCTGATAGATAAATATTTGAAACAATAGCAAACAATATATTTTTGTTTGCTGGATTTGGACTTCTGGTCAAGTACATGGAATCACTGACTGAAATATGTCCAGAATATATAGATTATCTATTATATGGAAAGACCAACTTCAAAAATATTTAAAAAAAAATTCTTGGACTTGTTTCTGATATACATATGGAGGCCAGAAACAAATGTTATTAATGTTTTATTTCATTCATAAAAGTGTTTATCTAGAACCTTTTCGTTCATGCATGTACTTCCTCATCTGTGCTATGCAGAACTGAATGATTGGCATGCTCAGAAATACTCTGTAGAGACATTAAGAGAGAAGCTGGTACTGTCCTCAGACAGAGCTGGCTTCATAGTGGTGACTCTTGTGCAATTACACAGTGTCTGTGCTTAACACAGACCCGTACAACTTGGTGCTCTGTTGTCACTACCTGGAAATTCTCATAATTTTTTTTAACAACTCGACTCATATTTTAATTTTCCAGTGAACTACACAAATTATGTAGCTGATCCTGTCCTCTGAATCAGGATAAGGACAGAGATATCAGGTAAGATTGTGTGAGTGTCAACAAACCCCATCCAAACTTTCTTTAAAAAGGCAATGAATAGTAAGGATATGGACAGGGGGCCATGAGGTTATCTTGAATCTCAGTATTTGAAGGTAGTAGCTGCAGGGATTTAGCTGTCAGGCAGGCAGGCTATGAGGAGTAAGAACCAGGAAGGCATAGAAATTCCAACCCCAGGAAAATTCAAACTCCTGAACTTGTGATCTTGCAGTTTTTAAAAATTAAAATACAAAAGAAAATAAAGATTCATGTTTAAAAGCCAGGGTTCCTGAAGCAGTTCCCTACCTCTCTTTTACTTATATTATTTTTAAATTGTATTATGTTAATTTCCAGATATCATAAAAGTATAGAAAAATGTAATATAACAAACCTCCCCATACCTATCATCTGACTTCAATATTTATCAGTCTGTCATTCTTGTTTCAATCCTTTTCCCATTTTTGTTGAAACATTTTTATTCACATTCCCCAATACTTCACCCCAAATATTTTAGTATATAAATCTAAATTCTAAAAATACAACCTCATTATTATTTTTCACTCTTAAATTCAACAATATTTTTAAAAATGTTCTAATCTTCTGTGTACATCCAAATTACTCAAAGATTTTCTTAAGAATAGTTACTTTGTTAAATTAAGATCCAAATGAGTCTTGCATTTACTTGGTATTTGTTACTTAAGTCTCTTTTAAATCTATTATATTTCTTCTTCTCTCCATTTCTCCATGCTTTTTACTTGTGGAAGTTTCTGGGTTATGTGTCTTATATAATCACCCTCAAACAGAATTGGCAGTTACCATGTCCTTTTATACCCAGAATTTTTGTGTTAACTGGTTTTAGATTTAGAGGACAGATTAAATTTAATTTGAGGGCAAGAAAATTGCATCAGTGGTGTTACATATTTTTCCTTCCAGTTTTATTGAGGTATAATTAACAAATATTATAAAATGTACAACATGATATTTTGATGTACATGAACATTGTGAAATGATTACCACTGTCAAGCTAATTAACATACCCATCACCTTACATAGTGACAATTTTGTGTGTGGTCAGTGAGAATATTTAAGATCTTTATATGTTTGGTAGAATTTAGCTATGAAGTTGTCAGGGGGTGGACTTTTCCTTGGCAGGAAAATTTTCATTACTGATCCAATTATTTTTCTCATTATTGGTTTGTACTGCTTTTTTTATTTCTTTATGACTTAGTCTTGGTAGGTTATAAGCTTCTCGGAATTTATCAATATCTTCTGAGTTATCCAATATGTTGGTATTTAATTGTTTACAGTAGTTTCTTATGATTCTTTGCACTACTGAGGCATGCTATAATATATACTATTTTGCTTCTGATTTTGTTTGAATATTTTGTCTTTTTTTCTTTGTGCAACTAAAGGTTTATCTTCCCCAAAACCAAATTTCTATTTCAGTGATCTTTTCTATTGTATTTCTAGTCTCTAATGGATTTACTTCTGTTCTCATTGTTATTATTATTTCCTTCCTTCTGCTAACTTTTGGCTTAATTTAATCTTGTTTTTCTAGTTTCTTGAGGTGTAGTGTTAAGTTGTATATATGAGACTTCCTTTTTTGATGTAGGTGTCATTGCTATAAACTTCCTTCTTAGCACTGCTTTTACTGCATCCCACAAATTTTGTTGTGCTGCGTATTTGTCTTCACTTGTCTCACATGTGAAATCTCTCTTATTAAATCTCTCTTATTATTTCATTAACCCATTGGTCATTTGGGAACATGCTGTTTAATTTTCACATATTTTGAATTCCCCAAAGTTCCTGCTGTTACTGATTTATAGTTTCATGCCATCATAGTAAGAAAATATAATTGATATGATTCCAGTCTTTTAAAATTTGTTAATACTTTCATTGTGGCATAATTGTAGATCTATTCTATAGAACATTTCTTTGGGCATTTGAAAAGAATGTGTTTCTACTGCCGTTGGATGGAACATTCCTTTTGTATCTGTGAGGTACTTTTTGTTCACATCATCGATCAAGTCCAATTCTTTGTGTTTCCTTGATATTTTTGTCTGATGTTCTGCCCATTACTGTAAGTGAGATATTGATGATCCTTGATATTAAGGGATTGCAGTCTAACTATCCTTTCATATCTATGAATATTTACCTTCATATTGGGGTGCTCTGATGTTGAATATTTATAATTGTTATATCTTCTTAATGAATATCTCTTTATCATTCTATAATGATCTGTTTCTTTTTTTGATTCTACCCCTTCTCATTTGGTTTCTATTAGCATGTAATATGTTTTTCTATCCCTTCACTTCCAATTTATGTATTTCCATAAGGGTTAAATGAATTTCTTGTAAGAAGCATATATTTGGACCTTGTAATTTTATCCTTTCAGTCATTATTTTTGATTGGCTCATTTAATCTATTTACATTTACTGTAAGATAAGTAAAAATTTACAATTACATTTTGTTAATTGTTCTCTGATTGTTTTATAGATCTTTTGTTGTTTTCTTCCTATCTTTCTTCTGTCTTCCTTTGTGGTTTGGTGATTTTCTCTAGTAGTATGCTTTGATTCCTTTTATGTTTTACATATCTATCAAAGATTGTGAGTGTGTGTGCGTGTGTGTGTGTGTGATAACAGGCTATTGAAAGTTGATAAAAACTTATTAAAAAAATTATTATACCTATAGTTATTTTTAATCCTTTTGTCTTTTACCTTTTATAGTAAAGTTAAAATAAAACTCAACTCAAAATGGATCAAGGACCTTGAAATCAGACCAGAGACCCTGCACCTTAGAAGAGAAAAAGTAGGTCTAAATCTTCTTCATGTTGGCTTAGGATCAGACTTCCTTAACATGACTCCCAAGGCATAAGGAATAAAATCAGGAATCAATAATTAGAATAGATTCAAACTAAAAAGCTTTTTCTCAGCAAAGGAAACTATCAGTAATATGAAGAGAGAGCCTACAGAGTGGGAGAATATCTTTGCCACACATACTTCAGAATGAGCACTAATCTCCAGAATCTATAAGCAACTCAAAAAACTTTACACCAAGAATACAAATAACAAAATCAACAAATGGGCTAAGAAAATGAATAGACACTTCACAGAAGAATATCTACAAGCAATCAACAGATATATGAAAAAATGTTCAACATCTCTAGTAATAAGAAAAATGCAAATCAAACTACCCTAAGATTCCATCTCACCCCAATTAGAATGGCGATTATCAAGAACACAAGCAACAATAGGTGTTGGCGAGGATGCAGGGAAAAAGGTAAGCTTATACATTGCTGGTTGGGCTGCAAATTAGTGCAGCCACTCTGGAAAGCAGTGTGGAGATTCCTAAGGAAACTTGGAATGGAACTACCATTTGACCCAGTTACCCACTCCTTGGCCTATAACCAAAGGACTTAAAATCACCATACTGCAGTGATGCAGCCCCTTCAATGTTCATAGCTGCTTAATTCACAATAGCTAGATTGAGGACCAGCCTAGATGCCCTTCAATTGATGAATGGATAAAGACACTGTGGTATAGATGGGAGATCCAAGATGGTGGACTAGAGGGTGACTGCATCTCCTGATACTCCAAAACTCAGGATTCAAGAAGGGGAGGTATTGAGAGACTCGGACCAACATGGAGCTGCAGGGTGAGTCTCTCCCACCAGGTGAAGCTCAGCCCAGGCGGCAGGCCCAGACTAGGGCAGCTTCTCAGAGCAGGGCAGGGCAGCGAGAGTCTTCCCCAAACAGTCCTGCTCTCTCTGGTGGCAGGCTCAATCCACAGCCAGCTTCTATGAGCAGTCCTGCACACTGAGAGCTTTTCCACACAGAGCCAACCCTAAGCCCCGGACCCAGCGGCGGGCCCCAGCCGGCAGGTGACTTCTCAGACCAGGGCAGGGCAGCCAGAGACTTCCCCAAGCAGCTCTCCTCCTTCCCATGGCAGGCCCGGTCCACAGCCAGGTTCTCCAAGCAGGCCCACCCAGTGAGAGCTTTTCCGCACAGAACCAACCTCAAGCCCTGAACCCAGTGGTGGGCTCTGGCCTGCAGACAGCTTCTGGGACAAAGGCAGGACAGGGAGAGGCTTTCCCCGAGCAGCCTGGCTCCCTCAGGCAGGGGAGGCCCTGTCTATAGCCAGCTTCTAGGAGTAGGACCGCCCAGTGAGAGGATTTCCACGCAAAACCAGCCCCCAGCCCTGGACCCAGTAGCAGGCTAGGGGCAGCTTTCTTCAGAAGCACTGCATTATCAAGTTCCTCTAAGACTTCAGGCTACTGAAGGCTGGGAGGTGATATACTGGAAATCTGCAGGGACACTATAAGTCAATAGAGGAAATCTGCAATATCTCAGAGTCCCACTGACATACAACCAATATGAGAAAACAGGGGAAGAAAATGTCCCAAACAACCCTAGATACTATATCAATAAAACCCAATGACAGCACAGCAGAAGAAATGTCAGAAAGGGAGTTCAGAATGTACATAATTAAAACAATCAGGGAAGGAAATGAGGAGATGAAAGAGCAAATGTAGGCATTGAAGGAAGAGATGAAAGAGCAAATGCAGGCATTAAATGATCACACCAATCAACAGTTAAAAGAGCAAATATGGGAAGCAAGATATCATTTCAATAAAGAGTTAGAGATACTGAAAAACAAAAAACAAAAAACAAACAGAAATCCTTGAAATGAAGGAAACAATAAACCAAGTTAAAAACTCCATAGAAAGCATAACCAATAGGACAGAACACCTGGAAGACAGAACCTCAGACATTGAACACAAAATATTTAATCTTGAAAACAAAATTGACCAAACAGAGAAGATGGTAAGAAATCAGGAACAGAATCTACAAGAATTATGGCATATCAAGAAAAGGCCAAATTTAAGAATTATTGGGATTGAGGAAGGCTTAGAGAAACAAACCAAAGGAATGAACAATCTATTCAATGAAATAATATCAGAAAATTTCCCAGATCTGAAGAATGAAATGGAAAACCAGGTACAAGAGGTTTATAGGACTCCAAATATACAAAATTACAACAGACCCACACCAAGGCACATTATAATGAAAATACAAAACATACAAAATAAAGACAGAATTTTAAAGGCTGTGAGAGAAAAGAATCAAATTACATTTAGGGGGAAACCAATAAGAATATCAGCAGATTTTTCAATCTAGACCCTAAAAGCTAGAAGGGCCTGGAACAACATTTACCAAGCTCTGAAAGAAAATGGATGCCAACCAAGAATCTTACACCCACCAAAACTTACCTTCAGATTTGACGACGAAATAAAATCCTTCCATGATAAACAAAAGCTAAAAGAATTTACGAAAAGAAAGCGGCATTACAGAACATTCTCAGCAAAATATTCCATGAGGAAGAGATGAAAAACAATGATGCAAATCAGCAATGGGAGGAACTAGCCTAAAGGAATAGCCAAATAAAGGAGAAACCAAATCATGTCAAAAAACAAAAATGAGTCAAATGACTGGGAATACAAATCATATCTCAATAATAACCCTGAATGTTAATGACCTGAACTCATCAATCAAAAGACATAGACTGGCAGATTGGATTAAAAAGAAAGATCCAACAATATGCTGCCTGCAAGAGACTCATCTCATAGAAAGAGATACCCACAGACTAAAGGTGAAAGGATGGGAAAAAACATACCATGCACATGGACACAGCAAAAAAACTGGAGTATCCATCCTCATTTCAGATAATGTGGACTGCAAGCCAAAACTAGTCAGAAGGGATAAAGAAGGACATTACACACTGCTTAAGGGATGCATAAATCAGCAAGACATAACAATTATAAATATCTATGCCCTTAACATTGGCTCATCCACGTATGTCAAACAAATCCTTCTCAATTCCAGAAATCAAATAGACCACAACACAATAGTACTAGGCAATTTTAACACACCTCTCTCACCACTTGACAGATCGTCCAAACAAAAATTGAATAAAGAAACCATAGATCTCAATAACACAATCAACAATTTAGACTTAACCAACATATATAGAATATACCATCCAACAAAGAGCGAATACACTTTCTTCTCAGCAGCACATGGATCCTTCTCTAAAATTGACCATATTTTATGACACAAAGCCAATGTTAGCAAATACAAGAAGATAGAGATACTTCCTTGTATTGTGTCAGATCATAATGGATTGAAATTAGAAATAAAAGACAGAATAAACAACAGAAACTTCTCCAATACCTGGAGATTAAATAATACGTTATTATATGATGAATGAATAACAGAAGACATCAGGAGGGACATAAAAAATTCTTAGAAGTAAATGAGAATAAAGACACATCACATCAAAATCTTTGGGACACTGTGAAAGCAGTACTTAGAGGAAGATTTATTTCATGGAGCGCATTCAACAAAAGAAGTAAAAATGAACAAATAAATGACTTAACACTACAGCTGATAGTCCTAGAAAAAGAAGAGAAGACCAATACCAAAAGTAGTAGAAGACAGGAAATAGTTAAAATCAGAGCTGAAATCAACGAAATTGAAACAAAAGAAACAATCGAAAAAATTAACAAAATAAAGAGTTGGTTCTTTGAAAAAATAAACAAAATTGATAAACCCTTAGCCACACTAACAAAGAGAAAGAGAGAGAAAACTCAAATTACTAAAATTCGGAATGAACAAGGAAGTATCACTACAGACACGATTGAAATACAAAACATAATTAGAAGCTATTTTGAAAATCTATACTCCAACAAAACAGAAAACCTCAAAGACATCAATAAGTTTCTAGAGACATATGAATTACCTACACTGAACCAGGAGGACATACACAACTTAAATAAATCAATTTTAAGCAATGAAATAGAAGAGGTCATCAAAAGCCTACCAACAAAGAAAAGTCCGGGACAGATGGGTTCTCAGCCGAGTTCTACAAAACCTTTAAAGAAGAGCTCATTCCAATACTCCTCAAAGTATTCCATGAAATAGAAGAGGAGGGAACCCTCCCAAACTCATTCTATGAAGCCAATATCTCCCTGATACCTAAACCAGACAGAGGCACATCGAGGAAAGAAAATTTCAGACCAATATCCTTAATGAACATCGACCCAAAAATTCTCAACAAAATTTTAGCAAATTGCATACAAAAATATATTAAAAAGATAGTGCACCACGATCAAGTGGGTTTTATCCCAGGGATGCAAGGTTGGTTCAACATCAGGAAATTAATAAATGTAATTCATCATATCAATAGACTTAAAGTCAAGAATCACATGATTATTTTGATAGATGCAGAAAAAGCATTCAATAAAATACAGCATCCCTTCATGCTCAAAAAACTAGAAAATATAGGGATAGTGGGAACATTCTTTAACATTGTAAAGGCCATCTACGCTAAGCCCATGGCCAGTATCATCCTAAATGGTGAAAAACTGAAAGCATTCCCCATAAAAACTGGAACAAGGCAGGGATGCCCTCTTTCACCACTTCTATTCAACATGGTCCTTGAAACTCTAGCCAGAGCAATTAGACAGACCAAAGAAATTAAAGAGATATGAATAGGAAAAGAAGAACTCAAACTATCATTATTTGCTGATGACATGATTATATATTTAGAGGAACCCAGAAATTCCACCAGAAAACTTCTAGAACTCATAAGTGAATTCAGTAAAGTAGCAGGTTACAAGATCACTGTTCATATCTAATGCATTTTTATACATAAGTGGTGAATCTTCAGATAGAGAAGTTAGGAAAACTACCCCATTCACAATAACCTCGAAAAAAATAGAATACTTGGGAATCAATCTCACAAAAGAGGTGAAAGACCTCTACAATGAGAACTACAGAACACTAAAGAAAGAAATTAAAGAAAACCTTAGAAGATGGAAAGATCTCCCATGTTCTTGGATAGGCAGAATTAATATTGTCAAAATGACCATACTACCAAAAGTGCTATACAGATTCAATGCAATTCCAATTAAAATCCCAATGACGTACCTTACAGAAATAGAACAAGCAATCATGAAATTCATCTGGAAGAATAAGAAAGCCAAAATAGCTAAAGCAATCCTTAGCAGAAAGAGCGAAGCAGGGGGTATCACAATACCAGAACTTCAACTCTACTACAAAGCAATAGTAACAAAAATAGCATGGTATCGGTACCAAAATAGACAGGTAGATCAATGGTACAGAATAGAGGACATGGACACAAACCTGAATACATACAATTTTCTCATATTAGACAAAGGGGCCAAAAATATGCAATGGAGAAAAGATAGCCTCTTCAACAAATGGTGCTGGGAAAACTGGAATTCCATATGCAACAGAATGAAATTAAACCCCTATATCTCACCCTGCACAAAACTCAACTCAAAATGGATCAAGGACCTCGGAATCAGACCAGAGACCCTTCATCTTACAGAAGAAAAAGTAGGTCCAAATCTTCAACATGTTCGCTTAGGATCAGACTTCCTTAACAGGACACCCATAGCACAAGAAATAAAAGCAAGAATCAACAACTGGGATAGATTCAAACTAAAAAGCTTTTTCTCAGCAAAGGAAACTATTAGTAATGTGAAGAGAGAGCCTACAGAGTAGGAGAAAATCTTTGCCACTCATACTTCAGATAGAGCACTAATTTCCAGAATATGTAAAGAACTCAAAAAACTCTACACCAAGAATACAAATAACCCAATCAACAAATGAACTAAGCAAATGAACAGACACTTCACAGAAGAAGATCTGCAAGCAATCAACAGATATATGAAAAAATGTTCAACATCTCTAGTAATAAGAGAAATGCAAATCAAAATCACCCTAAGATTCCATCTCACCCCAATTAGAATGGCGATTATCAAGAATACAAGCAACAATAGGTGTTGGCGAGGATATGGGAAAAGAGGTAAGCTCATACATTGCTGGTGGGGTTGCAAATTAGTGCAGCCACTCTGGAAAGCAGTATGGAGATTCCTCAGAAAGCTTGGAATGGAACCACCATTTGACCCAGCTATCCGACTCCTAGCCCTATCCCCAAAGGACTTAAAATTAGCATACTACAGAGATACAATCACATTAATGTTCATAGCTGCTCAATTCACAGTAGCCAGACTGTGGAACCAACCTAGATGTCCTTCAATTGATGAATGGATAAAGAAACTGTGGCATATATATACAATGGAATATTACTCCACCATAAAGAATGATAAAATTATGGCATTTGCAGGCAAATGAATGAAATTGGAGAATATCATGCTAAGTGAGATAAACCAATCTCAAAAAACCAAAGGACGTATGATCTGGCTGATAAGCGGATGATGACACATAATGGGGGGTGGGAAGGGTTAGTGTTAGGGTTAGGGTTAGGTTTAGGGTTAGGGTTAGGGAGGGTGGCAAGAATGGAGGAAGGAAGGACTGTATAGAGGGAAAAGAGGGGTGGGAGGGATGGGGGGAAGGGAAAAAAATAACAGAATGAATCAAACAACATTACCCTATGTAAATTTATGATTACACAAATGGTATTCCTTTACTCCATGTACAAACAGAAACAACATGTATCCCACTTGTTTACAATAAAAAAAAGAAAAAAAAAAAAGGCACTGTGGTATATATACACAATGGAATATTACTCAGCCATAAAGAAGAATAAAATTATGGCATTTGCAGGCAAATGGATGAAGTTGGAGAATATCTTGCTAAGTGAGATAAACCAATTCCAAAAAGCAAAGGACAAATGATTTCTCTGATAAGCGAATGATGATACGTAATGGATGGTGGGAGGGAGGCAAGAATGGAGGAAGGATGGATTGTATAGAGGAAAGAGCTGTGGGAGAGGTGCGGGGAAGGAAAAATAACAGATTGAGACAACATCATTACCCTATGTACATGTATGGTTATACAAATGGTATGACTCTACTTCATGTACAACCAGAGAAAAAAGTTTTACCCCATTTGTTTATATGAATCAAAATAAATAAATTATTAAAAAGAGTTATTTATTACCACCTTTAGCATCTTTGAGTATTTTGAATTTGATTATATTCTCATTCTTACAGTTTTATTGTTTCATATTTTTTCTTGTCATTATTTAGCAAGATTTCATGTTGACTTAAAAAATCCCCTTTAGTCAGGCAAGTCTAGTGGTCAATTCCCTGACTTTTTTTGTCTAAGAAAGGTATCTTGCCTTCATTTCATAAGGACAGTTACAGCACTCTTGGTTAGGAGGGTTTTTTTTTTTTTTTAATTTTTTAATTGAACATTTTGAACTCTACTCTTTCTTAGCCTGCAAGATTTCTGCTGAGAAATCCACAGATGAGCATATGAGGGTTTCCTTGTAGGAGCCCAAGGCTTGCTTGGAGTATGAGGCCACAAGGGCTGGCCTGGAGCCTGTGGCCTTGGGAGACAGCCCAGAGTCTGGGGAAAGCCTGGAGAATGAATTTAAAGGAGCTCGCCTGATTCCAGGGTTTGCTAGGGAAATACTGTTGTTGAGATCCATGTAAAGCTGGGTGTTCATTTCATTTCTTCCTCTAAGTCAAGGGTATCTCTCTGAACTGTGGCTATGCAGGCCTGGAGAATATATGTCAAAGTGTTGTGAAACTGTTCTTCCTGCGCTTTGAGATTGCATCTTTATTTTTGTGCTACATTCTGTTGCCACAATCTCTTACCCAGACTCCTTAACTCTTTCGATTTTTGCACATGGTAATTGTTCAAATTGATGTTTCTGTGAGGTATTAATTGGTGGAAACTGCTATTCTGCCATCTTGCTAACATCATGTAGAAAACCACCCCCCTTTGGATATAACATTTTAAAAAGATGTTATCTATGAATACAGAACATCTGAATTTTTCACTTTCAGCACTGTTAGAATTAGATTATGTGTTGCTGCTTGGTCCATTCATTTCAAACTTTTTCCTTGGTCACATAAGACTTTTAGTGGTCAAAATTATTATTTGATTGATATATTATTTCATTAGAAGTTGTGAAATGATGTGTTTATATTCTATCATTCTTTCTGCTTCTAATAGTCCAAATTCTTTAATTTATAAGGATTTTCTTTCATTAACTCTTCATATATTATAAAATGTAGTTCATATAGAAAAATCAGTATAAGTACTCCATTCTTCTTCTATTCCAACTTTTTTTAGCCAGTTATTAAAATAATAAATTGGTACCCTAGCAACCTCTAGTGGTGATCACTGAGGGGAATTTTGTTTTGTTTATGCAAATATAAACTTGTGAATTTTTCAAATATGTGACTTTTTAATTCACTGTGGGCATCATTATTGTTGGTGTTCCTTTGACTCATATATTGGTAATGGGAACCCCTCAAATAGGTTCTTGCCTCCTTTTGACATTTGTTCTCAGAGACTCAGGGAAGTACTTGTGCCAATATGAAAGTTAATCAAATGGAGTCAATTTAATTTACATTTATTTTTGTACTTCCACAGATAAGAGGTGATGGCAGAATGCCTATTTCCCAAGACTTTGTCTAATCAGAGAAACAGTCTGAGGAAGCAAAGTAATTTGACAATAAGAAATTGTGGTGGGAACATCCTGTGGGATTCCACGTCTCATGGATTGCCTAAGCCAAGGAATCCAACAGCTTTGGATTAGGTGTCCTGGCTACTTTGAGGAAATTTACAAACAAAATTTTATCCATCAACTAATGTATTACTTACCCCACTTTCAGTTGTTCCCCACATACAGAATGAACAAGAGAGACACGGGATGAATAGATTTAAAAAAAAAAATCTTTTGTTTTAGTCTTTTATGTTCTGCACATTCTTTAATGACAAAGCAAACTTAATGCAAAGTGATTTGTCCTTTATCAATAAAGGATTTCCCAATAAATGTCCAATGCAATTAATGATTTATTATTCTGTAACATGTTTTTCACCACAGTAAACAAGATTACAGCTGAAATTCAGATTCTTGGTGTAAGAACTGATAAGTAAATAGAAAACAATGTTTCGATTATGGACTATTTATTCTTATTATTAATTACTACTCACGTTCATACTTGTGACTGAAGAAAGCTCTTATAATATAATTTAGTAGCTCTGGGAGGTGAGAATTCTTTTATCCTACTGGATCAAAATACATGAGAAGTAAACTGGTAATGTTCACTCATAACTGCTGCCCATTCATGTGGCCCTTTCCTTTTTTCTAAACAGCTACAGCATTTTCTCTGTGTAAGACACAGTTAGGGAGTGTAAGAAGAGTCCTGGCAACAAAGGAAAAGCTAATGCCCCGTCTCTTTCCTTTCTTCCAAGTACAAATAAGAGCATGTGGTAAGTAATAAACTGGCATATATGGCCTGAAAATTTCCTTTTTACCAAAGAATGATACAAGGTGTAAACTTTTGCCTGACCCACTGTTGAGTGTGAAGGATTTGAATGGGAATACATGAGGATATTGGCATAACAATACCACCTACCAGGATGTCAGCTTCACAGAAGACATCTCTTCCAAATTAAATATTTAAATTTTTTTTCTTTGAAATGTTTTCCAGTTGTCCAAATCTTTACAACTTGTTTTAAGACTCTGTGTCCTTAATAGTCCTCTAAATCTTTCTCACGACAATTACAAAATATTCAGGATTAAAGGAATATTCTTTTTCTGAATTCTTCCTCGTTACTTAGGATAAGTTCTTACAAATTTATCTTTCAATCATTTACCTGATTTTATTTCATAATACTTTAGATTTTATTTTTCTTTGCTTTATTTACTCTCTTTAGTCTTTTTCAATAAAATAGTCATAGGATACTTATTCATTTTAAAAACAATTCTATAGGGCTACATTATCACATTTAAGTAAACGAGTTTTACATTTTTACAATATTTCAAAAGAAAAGAAGAAAATGCTCCTAAATTATTAAATTTCTTGTGAAAATGCTTTAAAATTCTGTGTTTTTATTTATCAGATATTTTTTAATTGAAGCTGCCTCTTAGAAAATAAATCCCTTATGAAGAAAACGTTGAATTCTCCTTTTATCTATACATTAAACAGCTTATGCATTTTTTATTCCTTTAATTTTAGATGCCAATATTTTACCTCTTGGGTACTTTCTGTGTAGAAGATTCATAACAAGAACAATGCTTATTCTGCAGTTCTCTATATAAAGGTGAGTAACTACTCAAAAATGATTACAGGCTAATGATCAAAGTCTAATGTAAGTTGTTGTGCTACAAAGTGGATAATAACATATCTGACAGATCATGAATGGCCAAGTTTCTTTGCAATCTAGATAATGTGATAAGAACACAAAAGTTTATGTATTGATCATCTTTACATTGTTATAATGAGATACTGGACACAGGCTACTTATGAAGTAAAGAGGTTTATTTAGTTCACACTTAGGGAGATTCAAAGTCCAATATCAGGCAGCCCTGTGAGTTTGAATTCTGGTGAGGGCAGCAGACTGTGACCCATCATGATGGAAGCACTTGTAGGAGCCAATGGTTACATCTCAAAGTTCCTTTTCTCTCTAACTTACATATACAAGAAAGAACATATATGACCCTTGACTTTCTGAGTCTGACTTACTTCACTCAACACAATGCTCTCTAGTTCCATCCATTTTCCTGAAAGTGACATAATTTCATTTTCTTTATGACTAAAATAGAACTTCACTGTGTCAATACAACACATTTTATTTATCCGTTCATCTGTTGATGGCACCAATCCTGTCTCATAACTTGGTTATTGTGAATTGTGTTGCTAGAAACATGGGTATGCATGTATTGCTATATAGTATGCTGCTTTTTAATTCTTTTGGAAAAAAAAAACTGAGAGGTGGTCATATGCTGGTTTCAGTCCTAGTCATTGAAGGAAAATTCATACTGATTTCATAGCATTTGCACTAATTTGCAATCCCACCAACAGTGTACAAGTATTCATTTTTCCCACATCCTCACCAGCATTTATTATTACTTGTATTCTTGGTGGTTGTCATTCTAACTGGAGTGAGATGAAATCTCAATGTAGTTTTTATTTGCATTTCCATGATTGCTAAAGATGTTCATACATTTGTTGACCATTTGAATTTTTTCTTTTGAGAAATGTCTACTTAGTTCATTTGTCCATTTATTAATTAGGTTGTTTTCTTGTGTGGAAGTTGTTTGAGTTCTTTATACATTCTGGATATTAATCCTCTTTCAAAAGAGTATCTGGCACAGATTCTCTCCCATTCTGTAGGTTCTCTCTTCACACTCTTGTTTTTGTTTTTCTGTACAGAAGCTTTTTATTTGATGACATCCCATTTATTAACTCTTGGTATTACTTCCTGAGCTTCGAAAGTCCTATTGAAGAAGTAATTGCCTGAACTTTTATGTTGGAGTGAGTAAAGAACAATTAATAATTTTTGTTCTCAAAGATGTGGGAAACTGAAATGAAATTAGGATCATATGGTGTGATTGGCTTTGCTGGTCACATGCACATGGTTATGACTGAGAAACCAGAGCCTGTGACAGTGTCACCTTACAGCCTGATACATATTGATTGACAGAGTGCGATTTTACACTTCTTCTTGAAGAAGAAGATATGATCTTGCATATTAAAGCCCTTAAATCATTTACCCTCTTCCAAGAAACCCACAATGGATCCATATCTCCTAATTCCTAGGTCACAGGAATATCATCCATTGGAAATAAAGACCAAGTATTAGAAACAATAAAGGCTAATATTTGTTTGAGCCTCTATCTTAATTAAGCAATGATTTATAAGGAGAAGGAATGAAGAATCTTTGAGTGATTATCATATCACATACAAGTTATTAATCCTCAGATATGAATATAAATAATTGCAATTTAAATATTGAAATTCTCTTTAAAGTAGCTATTACAAGTCAATAAACTGTGGCTTAGACAAATACCTTAGTCAACATTTACTGAGTACTGGGGGTTAGGGAAGAATAGAGGGACTTTGGGTTAGACACAGAGAAGTGAAGGGAGGGGAAGGATATGGTGGTAGGAAAGATAGTAGAATGAATCAGACATTATTATCTTTTATGCATGTATGATTACATGATCAGTGTGATTCATCATGTACAACTAGAAGAGTAAAAATTTGCACTCCATTTATGTATGATGTGTCAAAATTCATTCTATATTGTGTATAACCAATTAGAACAAATTTTTAAAAAAATTTAAAGACATTTATTGAGTACTTAAATAAGGGAATTGTCTTAAGTGCTTTTCATTTACATTGACACTAAGAGAATTCTTGCTTCAAGTAGAACTCTTACCACTCTAGGAGGGAGTAAAATATACCCATTTAAAGATTAAACTAAATAGGTTAAATAAATGTCCCAAGTTAAGATATGGTGTGTGTGATGTATTGCTGCATAGCTTCATTCTGGAGTTAATCCAAGAGTCTCATTGTTTTTTGGGCTAAATATAAGTTGAAGGGGAACATCCACGTTCTAGTTAAAAGTTCTCCGTTATCAGTGAACAAAGAGGGTGGAGGGACTCAGACTTTTCTGGCCACCAGTGAAGAGACTGGGGAGGTGAAATATAGAAAGGCCTCCTTTCTCTGGTATACATTGTTTCATTTATAATTCCCCATGTGAGACTGAGAGTATGATCCCACTTTACAAGGGAAGAAGCTATCTGAAGACTGAGAAAGTGACCTAAATTTTCAAGTCAACAAGTGGCAGCCTGGGATTCAGAGACAGAGCCCACCTGTAGGGGTGTGATGACATGAACTAGGATAAGCTCAAATCATAATGGTTCAAAGACTTACACAAGTTTGAAGGTCTTCTGAATCTTAAGCACTATGCTACATCCTTCAGTATTGAAAGAACTTTTACCCAGTCATGTTTCTTGTCTTTATAACTCTAGGTGGGAAACTAGTTAAGTGGGGCATCTCTGCTAATAACGAGGTGTAGCCTTCACTCTAGGACACTAACACAGTTTACATGGCCCAGTTCTGCTTCCTGCTCTCTGAATCACTGAAACTGTTGCTTATTCAGCTCATCATTCATGTTGGAAACTTACCAGAAAAGTTTATCTCCCTTTAAGTATGCTTCTGTCTTGGATTAATACTATTCTGGGATGCCTAACTTCCTGCACTCCTATACAGCTCTTTCTGATCCTCAGAAAATTCATACACACCTCTCTCAATCTTCTTGTTCTGCCCAGAGGTTAAAATTATAATGCCCACATCACTGTGTAGAGAAAAAAATCCTGCAACTATGTGAAAGTACTTTGAAACTTTTTCAAGTGCTAAGTACATCTTACCCATTATCATTAGTAACTCACATCACATGGGCAGAGTGCTAGAAACAACAGAAGTGACTATTAAGACTGCATTACTTAAGTTTAGGAAACAGGAACTAATATTTATTTGCTCAAGTACAAGGGACTTTTCATTCTCTGGGGATGTAGAGATGATTCTAATCTGCAAGGTAAATTAATGTATAATTGCAATTCAGGAAATAGGCTATAACATGCAAACAACAGGATCAGCAATCATTGTGTTGCCCTATTCCTACGATCTATGTGGTGTTATGGCCTAGCTTCCAATAGCCACATCCATGCAACACAGCAGCCCCTGCTCCATACACATACCCAGTTGGTTGGTACAATGAGGAGGATATATTATAAACTGAACAAACTTGAATTCCTTCCTTGGAAATTGGTTTCTGTATTTTTCAGATTTCCTCATTGCTAGGTCATATTGACAATACCTACTAGCTTGTCACCACACAATTATCAGACCTCAGTCTCTGCTTCCTGGCCTTCTCTGTTTATGGGAACCTTGAAGAAAGCTTTGATGTGCTCCTGTAGCTGAACAGACATTTTGGACGCAGTTTCTGCTTGAAATATTACTCCAAGGGAAGCCTTTTCCATTGCACTGATGCCCTTGCCTCTGGAGAACCTTAATTCCTATCAGCACATGGTGCCCTTAGGACCCCACAACTTTGAATTCTTACATCACACAACATACTGCATACTCTTAAGGTCTCAGTGAACTAGAGTGATCCTTACTTTTGCATAGATGAGGAAAATATCCCTTTCCATAAAGGTAGATATAATTCCTAGGTGTGGGTAGTTGTTTTGAGTGTCAGTTGATGTGTAATAAGGCAAATTTGCTGGTTTAAAATAATTATCATTTCTTAAGAATCCATGGACCAAGAGTTAAGGCAGGGCAAGTGCCTTAATGGGAAGTTATTTTAATCTATATGAAGTTGGCTGAATTTATCATGCTGGTGATCAGCTGAAACTGGTCTCTCACTATTCAGGGCCTCTTTCTGTCAGCCTTTTGTATTAGTTGTTATTTGTTGCTATAGCAAAATACCTGCAGCTGGATACTTTGTAAAGGAAAGAGGTTTACTTATCTCACAGTTCTGAAAGTCCAAGAGCTTTGATGCTGCCATTCTGGCCAGGGTCCCTTGGGTACATCACAACAGGCTATAAAGGGGAAAGGGAAGCTGCCATGTGTGGAACAGGTCAAACATATGTGGTGGACTTACTTTATGAAGCCCTACTCTGATAAGAACTCACTCACTCTAGAAGACCAGCATGAATCCCTTCTGAGGGGTTGCCCCACAACCTAATTACCTTCTACTAGGTTCCTCCTTCTAAAGGTTCTACCACTTCAACTTTGCCCCACTGAGGACAAGCAATTAGCACATGATCCTTTGGGTGATACACTAAAACCGTGTGCAAACCATAGCACCTCTATTTATTTACTATTCTAGATTGGACTTCCTCACAACATGATGGCCAGTTTCCATGATGAATTTTCTCAAGAAGGAGACTGCAGAAGCTGATAAATCTCTTTCAAACTGGGTTCAGAAGTTCCTGCACATCACTGTCGCCCTGTTCTATGGGTCAAAACAGGTCACAAAGACGACCTAGGTTCAAAGGTGGGAGAAGGAGACTTACTGTATTAATGTAAGGAGGGCCATGTGCATCTGGAAGGGAGAGTACTTGGTGGCCATATTTAGAGACCACTCCCATAATAATCAGACACCGTGATGACTTCTCCACCACCCTTTCCCTCTTCTCACTGCCCAGGCAGGCACTAAACACACTTCCCTTGCAGTAGATTCCCCTTTCTATGAATGTCAGTGCAGGAAAGAAATATCAGTGTTTATGTGTTTGATGTAGATATCATCATTGTCATGGTATTACAAACTTCTATATTAGGCACAGAACTAGAAATCCAATCTACATTTCGGCTCAGCAGATACTTGAAATACCATAGACTAGGTAATTTACAGTCCCTGTTTCATTAAAGTTTCTTAAACCACATGAGGGACATATTATTTTTTCCCATTTTCTACATAAGGGCACAGACCCACCAAGTTGAAGTAATATTCTCCAAGTCATACCACTGATAAATAAGTGAGCTGCAAGCTGCCTTCTTGTCATTCTAAACCCAAAGCTCAGGCCCTTTAGTGACCTTATGCTTCACTGCCTCTCATCAAAACAATTAAGAAAACGGTCCTTTCTTCATTCATAACATATTTGTTGATTTCTTTTAGAAAAGAAAAGAAATTAATCCATTTTACAGCAACTTTTTAAAAATGAATTTTGAGCATTTTGAATATTTGGTCTTAACTATCAGTAGAAAGGTTATTAAAGAATAATCCAAAGTTTTATTTTCATCAAACTGATGATTTATAGTCATTTCTATGCCATTCTGAAATGTTTAGAATATTGATTTTTAAGAACATGTTTCTGTACAGATAGACTTTAGCTAACCAGCACCAATGAAATCCATGGTTTCATACCAAAATTTATTTATTGAAGACCTAGAATTTCATTAGCATGTTGATAAGTACCAAAAGAATATCGTATATATATATACATATATGTGACATCATATATGTATATATCCCACTAGGAATTTTTAACCTAAGAAAAAAAATATTACTATGAAGCAGAAAAATAACATGTGTGATTATGTAAAATTAAATAGAGATAGAGATGAAACAAAACAAAACAAACAAAAACACTCTGAGCTTAAGAAAGGCTAGATCTGAGTGCTGGTGTGGTCAAGACAGGAGAGAAATTGTAAATTGAAACAATTTGGCATAGGAAGTATCTAGATATGCAAATAAAATGGAATAGAGAATATAAAACCCCCAACATAGCCAGGTGTTCAGAGAGGAGTTTGGAGAAACACTTTCATTGAAAAGAGCAAAAAGGCAGGAATCAAGGGGAGGAAGTTGCCTAAAAGTAGCCCATGTAGTTGGATAGTTTTCAAAATTTCAAGGTCTACTCTTTACACAGCAGAGTCTTCACATGCAAATACAAGTTGAGTATTCTTAATCCAAAAATCTGTAATTGAAAATATTATAAACTCTAAAACATATCACTGACTTCACATCAAAAGTGGAGAGTTTATTTCTTGTGCAAAATTATTAAAAATGTATAACGAAATTACCTTGAGGCTATTTAATAAGGTCTGTATAAAACATAAGTGAATTTTATATTTCTACCTGGTCCCACTCCCAAGATACATCATTATGTTTACACAAATATACCATGTAATATACTGTATAATATTATATATACTGTATAATATTTTAAAAATTCTAAATCTGAAATACTTCTGGTCCAAAGCATTTCATGTAAAAGATAATCAATCTGTAGATTTAAACATATTAATTGCTGGAGCAGCCTATGGGGCACTGTGTATTTTGGAGGGTCTCTGAAACTTCCAAATGATGACAAAGCTTTCTTACCATTTCTTTCAAGATTAAAGAGTGGCAGGCACATTTGCCCATTTAGGAAGGCAACATGGGGGTGGCATGAGGGGTTATGGGGAAGAACCTTCAGTTTGATACTAACATCATTCCTTACCTTTACCCATTTCTGGCTTTCAGTTAAGAACAACTGCTGGCATTGAACGTGGTACCATCTTGTGTAGTCTGTTGGTGGAACTCTTAGAATCTGAATTTCTGAATTGGGTAGCAATAGCAATACAAATTTAATAATGTATACTTTTCATATCACTTTAGAAAATAATATATTATTTTGCAAGCAATGGCATGAAGATATTGCAATTTAGTAGGAACCAGCAAGAAATCAAAAATATAGAAATTAGTTTCCTCATCTGTAAAATGAAGTGGTTGGAGAAGGTGATCGCCAAGGTCCCTTCTTGTTTTATTAAGATGCTATGATTCTAATATTCTATTCCGTATATAAACAAGATCATTAATTTGAATTCACAGTATTTATTTTGAACCATGTATTTTAACACTCATATTTAAATTTTTTTCAGGTTCCTACAGTTTATGTTATGCTATTTCACTCAGTACTGAACACTGAAATAATTTTAGTTTACCAAATGCTCTGGAATCTATTATGATTAAATATGGTATATAAACATAAGATGGATTATTATTACCTGTGATTACTTTGAATGAATGAACAACTCTGCACACATTCTTAATCAGAATATAGATTTCACTAAATGGTTTCAACATTTTACTTCACCCTAATGCTGTAGACATTCTGAATTAATAACTGCAATAAACATGGTCAACCTATTATATGGGTCAGTTACAAATGTAATGAATATATTGTAAAACACATTTTAATGTTAAGACCTCAGTTCTCATCTGATTGGTATTCTCTTTCTCCTATTTCCAGAAGTGAAGGAGATTTAAAATCTACTACCTAATACATGTAATCAAAAAATGTAGAAATGAATTTGAGTACGTTGCCCCGCATCTAATTTTATGTATCTTCATTGTAGTTACATTTCCTTCATTCCATTATTCCACAGCAATAAATAAACACATCAGAAACCACTAAATATGATAAACTAATTTCTGATACTTTTATAGAAGAAACTTAAGGGTTGCTGGCAAAATATTCAATGCCCTTCACACTCCTTGGTATGGCATACCGTGACCTGGCCTTTACCGAATGTTTTAGTTTTACCTGAGACTATTTCCCACCTTGAAATTTACATTCCATAAATATCTACTCCCTACCTTTATATTCTCCCACAAGCATGTGCTTCCATTCTTTGTATCATTACTTATTTTCATTACCTGAAATGACCTTTTTACCCTTCTTCAACTGGTTCATCTTCCTCATTTTTTTGAAATTTAGCATACAGATACACTCCAAGAAACCTCAACTAAAGCACTCAAATGATATGAAGGTCTTTTGTATGTGCTAAATTTAACACAGTAATAATTGCACTCACTGAACTTCCAATTTCAGGCATGGTTTTACATACCGTATCTGTATTATTTCATCTAATCCTACTAACAACCATAACCAGTGAGATACTACTATTAGTCTCATATTATAAATAAGAAGACAGAGAGGGCTCATGTAACTCTTCCAAGTCTCATAACTTATAAGTGGAAGGACCCAAAGCAGCCTGTCTCCATCCTGAAATGGCACCAATCACATTTTAATGACAATCAGTGTGTGCATGTGTCCTGTGCATTACACTCTTCCTCAATAGAAAAGCACACTGTTTAGGAATGCAATATTAGAATTCAGGGGAAAGCTCCAGATGGGGGACATCAATTTAAGCATGTGTATTGCAGTTGATGATTGAAGCTAAGTATTCGCTGGAATCACTAAGTAGAGTTTGGAGAGTGGAAAAGTACCGGAATTGAGGCTGGCATCTCAGAGCAACAGATGTAAAGGGCAGTCGGAGAAGCAGAAATCAGTCACAGAAGAGAAAGAACAGTCAGGAGTGAGGAAAAAACGTCACGAGGTACAGGAAGGACTGTTAAAACAGGAATGATCTGCTCAGTAAAAGGCAATAAGAATGTCAGTAGCATGAGGACTAAATGAAATGGTTGAACAGAAGGAAGAAATCACAATGGGTGGTGGATAAATAAAAAGTGAAGGCAGTAAAGATGGCATGCATTCTCATGAATTTCAGCAGTGAATGAAATTCCGGAAGGGAATTGGGGGAGGAATCAGGATTGGCAGGAGGGGTTTTTAGTTAAGAATATTTGCCAGTAGACAGAGAAGAAAAAGTGAAGAAAGGAAAGATTGGAGAGGTAAGAGAAGGAGGAGAGATTGTTGGAGCATGATTGAAGAATCATCCCACCTGACAGGAAGGATGGCAGCAACTATGAATCCATTCATTTGCTTTCACATGCCTCCTGTGTGCTAGATACTGCTGAAGGCACTGGGGACTCAGTAGTAGTCAAAAGATACACAAACCCTTGTCTTTCTATATCCTACATTGGGTTTAGATTCTAGTGGGAGTTAAGAACACAAAACAATAAAAAGCAAAACCTTAGATGTTTATTTCTCATGCTATAGAGAAAAGTGAAACAGAAAAAAGCGAGAATAAGAGAGTGGGGATTTTAAAAGGAGTACCCTCAATAGGAAGATGCTATTTAAGAAAGTCCTGAAGGGGAAAAGGAGATGGCCATATGACTGTTTAGAATAAGAGTATTGCAGATCATTCAGATAGCAAGTACAGGGGCCCTGTAATCAAAATGTGTCTTAGGGACTCATGGGCTTCTCTCTGGGTGTTGTGGACCTGAGAAACCTTTTGTAATCTTATATTTGGTACAAGGTTGTCAGCTGACCTGAAGATGGCTCTATTGCATACAAATGACTATGAAGCTTTCCCAATCTGAAGTTTTGCCAGATCTCTGAGAACTTAACCTCCCTCCAAAGTCAGAATCCAAGTAGGCCTAAAACCCTCTCAGCTCTGGGCCTCAGCAGGGCAGTATGTGCTGAACAAGAACAGGAACCAAAGGAACAGTGGTTAGCGATTGACTTGGTTTGTGAGGACCAGCAATCCAATGAGGAGAGAACCTGTCCTTGTTGCTGATTACCAACACCAAAAGAACAATAATGTCAAGGAAATTGTGAAGTATGCCCTAGGTGTGGTTTGTGAGGTTTGGGAATGTTGTTTAATCAAGACAGAGGACACTGTTACTTTGCTAATTGTAAGGTGATTGTACAAGAAGCTGATGCCTGGAGTTTGCTGATCAAAACGGGCTATCACTTCTCCAGTCTCAAGGCAAATCCAATATGATTCTTCCTCTAACGACTGGCCCTTTTCTAAGTAGAGGTCCCAGAACTCATATGATGCTTTTTGTTCTTTCACAATACAGTTCTGGACCAGGCTCTAGATGTGCCTTGGGAGGCAGCTTCCTAACTAAAATCAGACAGAGGACAAGCTTCTAATGCAAATAATGCTCTTCCTCTAACAGTTTAAGGTTTCTCAAAGAATCTACTCTTGGGCAATCAGGGCACAGGAAAAAAGGGATCAGGTGATGGTTTGGTTTTGTAAAATAGGGGTTTCCTTATATTGGCACCTGGCTACATATTCAGTCTCTTTTGTGTACCATCACTAATTGTTTAATCTTGGAACAAAAGGTTTTCTAGGAATTTAAAAGATATCTGAAATAGAAGTCTACATTTATATTACTTTGTCCTCAAAATTCTTAAAAGATGTAAGTTGATGCTTTAATCCTATTACTTATCGTATTCTGGAAAATATCTGTACTGCATTTCTGTTATATTCAACCATATACAGTACAAATTTTATGTCTCATGTCTACAGTATTGTTTAAAAGAATAAATTATATCACTTTTTAAAAATTCAATTTAAGATGTAAATTGATATTCCATACTTTTAAATCAGCATATCATCATCTGATTGTGAATTACAGACATACTCTTTCTCTTATTGAAACAAACAAAATAATCAAGCCTGGTGCCATGGTGCATGTCTGTAATCCCAGCAACTTGGGAGGCTGAGGCAGGAAGATAGCAAATTCAAAGTCAGCAATTTATGGAGGTCCTGAGCAACTTAGTGAGACCCTGGGGATGTGGCTAACTGGTTAAGTGCCCCTGGGTTCAATCCCCAGTACCAGATCACCATTGCCATCATCGTTATCATTATCATCATGCAATGCACAGTGAACTTGAAGAGTGGGTATTTGACCCCTTTCCTGGCTGAGGTTCTTTACTGCATTATTACCATTCCATGTATTGGAAGAGGCAGTGGATGCTTTTTATCTTGAAGTATATTATAATTATAGTTGAAACCTTAAGATACAAATTAAAGTGTTATGTTTCAATGGCTTGTATTGCATTACCTTTTTTCTAGATATCTAGTATTCAAATGTTACTCTATTTAAACAGAAAAATAACATGGAAAAAACAGACCAAACATCTGAGGGGCCTGAGTGGGGAAAGCAACTGGACAAATGTAGGAACCAATGCAGTGAAAATGAGTGGATGAGGCAGTTCCCATCAGGGCTCAGGAGTCAGAGTCTGCAAGAGGAAGAAAGGCAGTCAAGCAGGGTGCACCTCTGTGGGTCAAGACCTCGAAGACCCCGAGGAGGATGAACTGGAGCTTGGTTACCATCATGGGCATTGGCAAAATATGCACATATATTGAGCAATGGGAGTTATGTTTCTTATTTACAGATAAGGGAGCTACAAAGATGAAAAAGGAGGAAAGGAAAATGAGTCCTATGGTGTTGGGTTGGAAGTTGAGGTACTGGTATGAACTGATAGCTTTCAACATACAGAAATCAACGCCAACATGGAGAGAGGGCCTACGGAATGGAAGAAAATCTTTACCACCAGCACCTCACATAAAGCAGTAATCTCCACGATATACAACAACTCAAATGACTGAACACCAAAGAAACAAATGACCCAATCAATAAATGTGTAAAGGAACTGAACAGACACTTCACAGAAGAAATAAAAATAGTTTGAAAATATGTGAAAAAATGTTCAACATTACTAACAATTAGAGAAATGTAAATTACAACTACACTGAGATCCCATCTCACTCCAGTCAGCATGGTGATTATTAATATTACAAGTAACAATAAATGTTGGCGAGGATGTGAGGAAAAAGGTACACTCATACGTTACTGGTGGGACTGCAAATTGGTGCAATCACTCTGGAAAGCAGTATGGAGATTCCTTAGAAAATTTGGAATGGAACCACCATTTGACCCAGCTATCCCTCTCCTTGTCATGTATACCCACAGAACTTAAAATCAGTGTACATAACCATTTCAATGTTTATAGCAGCTCAATTCACAATAGCTAAGCTATGGAACCAACCTACATGCCCTTCAATAGATGAATGGATAAAGAAAATGTGATACATACACACAGTGCAATATTACTCAGCCATAAAGAAGAATAAAATTATGGCATTTGCCAGAAAATGGATGGAATTAGAGGCTATCATACTAAGTGAAATAAACCAACCCAGAAAAAAATAAATAAACACACAAAGGCTGAATGTTGTCTCTGATATGTGAATGCTAACACATAATAAACAGGGTAGAGAAGAACATAAGTTTATTAAGTCTATTGGATTAGACAAAGGTGAATGAAGGGAAGGGAGGGGGTTATAGGAAAGACAGTAGAATTAGTCTGACATAACTTTCCTATGTACTTATATGAGTGCACAACCAGTTTAACTCCACATCATGTTCAACCACAAGAATGGAAAGTTATACTCCATGTATGTATATTAAGTCAAAATGTACACTACTGTCATGTATATCTAAAAAGAACAAAATAAAAAATATAAAAAGAAATCAAGGTAGAAATATAGTTGTGTGTGAGTGTACATATGTGTGTGAATGTTCCTACAGACATTTCCTGACTATCTGTCTATTCAATGGACCTGGGAACATCAAAACCCTAAGGGTGCCCAGGTTTTAGTATCTAAATAGCACTCTTCAATAAAGGGAGTAAGGAAAACATCAGAAAAATGGCTGATTCTAGGATTGGGTTGGAAATGTATAAAATTAGCCTGACATTTTTTTGAGACAAAAGGAAATAATAAATATTATGGTGATATGTCAAAAGCTTATAGGAACTACCCCTGAACAAATATAGGACAATTTGAGCATTAAAATTAATAATGATTCTAATAGATTGTATCTCTTAAAGTAAAACAAAAATTCACAATTCCACAAAATAAATAAATAGGAGAAAAGGAAACTTTCTTAAAGAAGAATACCACCAAAAGTAAGACAAAGTCACAATTCCACAAAATAAATAAATAGGAGAAAAGAAAACTTTCTTACAGCAGAATACCACCAAAAGCTATGAAAGGAACAATGGAATTAGAAAGCCTCCATTGAACTAGGACTACAAGGAAAAGGTTGGATAAAGATGTGTGCATATGAATCAAAATGCAGTCTGTAAAAAGTAAAAATAAATAATAAATAAAAAAAGATGGGATATATGCAGTCTCAGATTACCTCCTCACAAAATCCTTATTGTCAAGGGAAAAATAATAACATTTTCAGTGGAAAAACTAAACACCCCACTCAAGTTGTCAAAGTCCATATCGCCAATGTGGGACAGACACACTTTGTGTTCATCTTATGAAATTCAGTGAGACGAACAAAGAGACAGTTCTGTGAGGTTCCTCCCAAAATATGTATTTTAATCTAATTATAAAGTAATAGCAAACAAATTGAGAAATATTCTTATTTTGCTATTTCATGTTTATGTGTCTAAGTATGGATTTTCAAAAAGTGTATTTATCTTGATTGGGATTCATCAGATTTTCAACCTAAGGACTTTCATTAATTTTGGAAAGTTCTCAGTCAATATTATTTTAAATAATTGCCTCTGCTTTGTTATTTTTGTATTCTTTTACTTTTATTTTTGTACTTTTCAATGAGATATAATTCGTATACTATAAAGTCCATACATTTAAAGTGTCAAATAGTTAAACATATTTGCAGATTCTAGAACTATCAAAAGAATCTTATTTTAGAAATCGTTTAGAATAGTGTTTTAGCAAACTAAAAGAAAATTTGTATATATCAGGAATCACTCTTCATTGTCCCCCACTCCCCGACAGTCTACTTCCCTTTAGTTCCAGGAAACCACTAATCTAGTTTCTGTTTTCATGGATTTGCCTATTCTGCAAATTTCATATAATATGTAGACCTTTGTGACTGGCTACTTCCAGTTACCATGATGTTTGTAAGGTTTATCTTCATGTTGTAGCATCTATGGATGCTTCATGGATTAAAAAAAAATCCATTATATGCATATATCACATTTGGCTTATCTGTTGACCAGTTGATGACATTTGAGTTGTCCTGTTTGGTGGTTACAATTGATGCCACTATGCACATTTGGGTAACACATGCTTGCATTTCTGTTGGATAGATATCTAAGAAGGGAATTCTTGAATGATATAACAAATCTATGCTATATTGTTGGAACTTACAACCCATTTTTCAAAGTTCTGCCCCATTCTTTGTGCTTTCTTTCCTGAAATTATTTAAAGAAATTGAAGACCTCATTCTGTCCTCCCAGTCTCTTGAATTTTCTTTTTCTTTTCCACCTATTTAATTCTTGATGCCTCTAGGGTGTTCCTTCCAATCTATAACCAAGTTGTCTTACTCTTTTTAATGGTGTCTAATTTGATGTCATCCATTCAACTTTTACTTAGAATTACTGCATTTCTAATTCTATATGTTCTATTCATTTTTTTCCCAAACTGCCTGAATATTTTTAATAATTTCTACATCAAATTTTCTTTCCACTTTTAAATTTTGAAGCACAGTAAATATGCTTATTTTGTATTTTGAATCTGTTTATTTCAGGATTAGGAGTTTTTCAGAATTGGTTCAGTCGTATATTGTTTCCATTGACTTATTCATGGTGATTTGTTTCTAGAGTGTTCTATAATTTACAATGTTAGATCATTTCCCTTGGGGTTTTATTAGTGGAAATTCTTTAAGTCCTATATCCAAAGTTTAGTTCTCCAAAGGGGATTTTTATTTACTTCTTTCTAATGCCTGCCATTTTATTTTATTTTATTTTATTTTATTTATTTTATTTTATTTATTTTATTTGTACCGGGGATTGAACTCGGTGGCACTTAACCACTGATCCATATATCCAGGCATTTTTTTTTAGTATTGTATTTACAGACAGGGTCTCACTGAATTGCTAAGGGCCTTGCTAAGTTGCTGAGGCTGACTTTGAACTTGTAAATTGAGCAGCTGGGATTACAGGGGTCTACAACCACACCAGGCCAATAGCTGCCATTTTAAATTTAATTTTCTTTAAGGGAGTAATATCAAATGTGTAGTATGATTTTTTTTCTTCCTTCTTTTCTTTCTTTTTTCTATAGACCACCTCAGGACACATGCATCTCCTTGGTTGTTGGAAATTCTTGGGCGTTTTTTTCTTAATAATTTTTCCTTCCCTTCTTTCAATTCTGTTTTCTGAAATTCTAAGGTTTGGATTTTCTAACAATTTTTCACATATATCTTACATTTTATTTTGTATTTCACCTATGATTACTTTCTGCTTTGTGATTTTGCTTCACTTAATTTTAATTTTATAATACAAATATTTTTGTTGTCTGTTGGATAATTTTAATTTCAATAATTATATGCATGTAAATGTACATTTTATGCCTATTTTTATGATCAATTATTTTTGTTTCATAAAGAGTTGAGAGATTCATAGATCCCTAAAAGAAGGAAACAGTTATGAAGATTGAATAACATACTGAATTGAAATAAGCTAATCTCTTAATTTTTCATCAAAGAGTTTCCCATTCCTTTACTCTACATACATAGTTGTATATTTATTGGTTCAGTTTTTAATATATATACCACAATCTGTGTGAGATCAGACTGGATTTACCATATAGTCAACATGACATCTAAACTAGAAGTTTCCACAGGTGTTGATATTTGGTAGACAATGGCTTTTCACTAGGTATTATTAGAACTTAATCTTTAGGAATTTCAAATACTGACTATCTTTAAGGGGAATTCCTTCTCCCCATTTCTGTTGTCCATGGAAATGGATTTTCCTTAAACCTTCTTGGACTCCTTGCACTTTTTCACTCACCCTGCATCTGGAGAAACATGCTTCTTCAGATTCTAAGTCTAATTTATTTTGTAGTGTGAGACCTATTCAAGACTAACTCAGAGAAGGTGAGTGATATATATAAAATCCCTCCAGAAAATTCCAAATACCAATGAGGAATAGCATTTCTTTTTTGGATATCATTGACTGCACAAATACAGGCACCACCTTGGTGACTTAGATCTAAATATGTTAAATAACCACTTGAGATAACACCAATCTTTGGAATTTAGTGGCATTTCAAAGATCACAATTAGCTTTCAATCAGCATAATTCATAACTGAGGGTCTAGTTCACAATGAGATAAATTAAAGCCTTGGTGTATGGATAGAGAAAGGGATGGATGAATGGATCTAGTGGCATAAAAGCTCTAAACATATGAGTTGTGAACCTGGCCAATTATTTTTCTTTAGGAATATCATGCAAGCAGAGATTTGGTTCCTTTATCTCAAAAAAATTGGTTAGAAGTGAAATACACTTTTACCCCAATGTTGAATCTATCCTCTGGGAACTTTGAAAACATATTCAGGTACGTTTGATGATGTGGTAAGTTTCATTCAAATTGTATTTTGATGCTGAAAAAAAATCAAAATCACAAAAGAAAAATATTAGGAAAACTAGTTATTTAATATTACTGCCATTTTACTAAATACGCATTAAGAAGAAACAATAGAATCCAAAATAACTGTTTGTATGTTTAGATGCCACCTCATTGTCCTTATTTATTGTTTATTCTTCTCATGGGACCTGTTCTCTATGCTGCTGCTGAACTAAATACCAGATGAGCCCGTTCTCTCTTCCATACGGTCTTGTTTAAATAGAAGAACTATGTGGAGAGAATTGCCTTTTAAGAGTAACAACCCAAAGATGATCCTATACTGGTATTAATACAGATTTCATAGTGGCTGTATTTATGAAATGAATATCCAAAGCATCATCCTAGATACTTACCATATCCATCTCATTTAGTTCTGACAACAAAGCCTTTGACATTATTTCTCAGTTTAGACCTGAGAAACTGAAGATCAGAGATGTCAAGAAACTTTCCTAAAGTCACACAAATACTAACTTTTAGAGATATTAACTTATAAAATAGCCCTGTGTATGAAAACTACATTTTAATTTAGGCAAAATACCTGCAAAGAAACTGAAGAGGAAAGTGGAAAAGTAATACCTATCCCCTCCTTCCTGGTCATCTCACTCCTAGGGCAAGTCGTACTATGTAAAACTGTTTTGGATCTCTACAAACCAGAAGTTGCCGGCACAGGTGGTATCAGAAGAGAACCAGGAGCGCCCTCCATGGGTCCAGTTTCCCAAAGGTAATCAGTACTATTATGATCTTTTCTACCATGAGACTTTTTTTTTTTCCTAACCCAAACTCCTAAGAAGGCCCTCCCTAGGCTAACTTGGAGACTTTCCAGGACATTTTCTTTTTAAAAATACACAAAAATGTCTAGAGAGATACCCACAAAACTTGCAGAAGAACATTCCCTCCTGGAGTTTAGAACTCAGTCAGATCTCCAGGGTTCTTTACAGATGGAGCAAATAATGAATCTCTGCCTGATATCAATTAGCCCCCATGGCATGCATCCATGCAGATGATTGGACAGGAGAAAAAAATCTGCCTGTGATCTGATGCCAGGAGCTGTGTGCTGCTCAAATAATACACTACAAATGTACAAGGAAGCTGTAATGTTAGTTAACTCCTTCAAAGGCACTTAAATTATTCAACTATTTCCTGAGAAATAAATAAATCTGATATCAAAATGGTCAACTTTTCAGAAAGCCACTGGTAGTGAGGAAAATCTGGGGACTCGTGATCCAGAGAAATACATTTAGGCTTAAGGGAAATAAGTGTTGGATCCTCCTTCAATCACCCCTTCACACCCCTCTCCCATCCCCCTATGCCCCAAGAAAGCAAGCAAGGGAGCTGCAGTGTGCAGACCTCCTCATTTCCTCTGTAGGAGCAAGCACTGCAGCGAGCTGGAAACCTCATATTCACAAGGCAAACAAAGCATCATTTTTTAATGACTCTTCTGAATACATTTTTGCAGCAGCTTCCCTAGACCTGCTTGTCATAATGGTTTCTTCAAACGTTTTTTAAAGCCTGTGATGTTCAAGGCCCTAGCCTTCCCCCTCTCTTGCTTGTTTTTTTTATGTGTCACAGTTGTCAACTAAAATAGAGCACCTAGCCTTTGTTTCAAGATGGTACCTGATCAATATCATCAATCCGTCTCTCTCTCTCTTCCTCTCTCTCTCTCCCTCTCTCTCTCTCTCTCATGCTCTCTCTCTCTCTCTCTCTCTCTCTCTCTCTCTCTCTCTCTCTCTCTCTCTCCAGCTGTATCCATTTCCTCCTGGCAAAAAGGGACTTTATGAATAAATGATACTGAAATGCTGAGGGTTCAGATACTAAATAATGAATTTCACCACCAAAAACACAACAACTTCTCCAATCATAAAATACCGCTCCTTCCATATTGATTGTGCTTTGGCAACTAGATGCAGTGCTAGGCTTCACTCTGCAAGGTGTTTAAAAAGAAAAACAGGTTTACCCAGGATTTATCATGTATGGAAAAATGTAATCTCTAAGTA
The DNA here is from genome assembly GCF_902686445.1 of Sciurus carolinensis. Lineage (NCBI taxonomy): Eukaryota > Metazoa > Chordata > Mammalia > Rodentia > Sciuridae > Sciurus > Sciurus carolinensis. The sequence continues at coordinate 72,222,477 of NC_062217.1, forward strand.
GGCTGTCTGCTAATGTCGGGCATAATGTTTCTTCATAATGGTTAACCCTTTTTCAGGGAGTGGAATAATGCAAACAGTGCCTCTCTCTAGATGGGAACTTTGCTTCATGGGACATTACAGTAAGTGTGTCATCTGTTCTGTGCTGTTGTGCGGGTACTAGCTTGTAATGATAATGCAAATCTCCTTTTATTATTTGTTTAAAAACCTGCTGTGTGCAGGGATTGGAGCATCCTGCGGCAGGACAGGGACTAGGTCGGAGTGCCTGCAGTGCCCGTTCATCCTCACGTTGCTGGGTGCTGGGTTCGCGGCTCACTTACTGTTGCATGTAGTGGGTCAGGGTTTGGGAGCATTTGTTGTCTGCTCAAATGTGACTTGCTTTCCTATTTCCCTCATGAATGGTCTCTGCTGGCGTATTTCTGATGTGCAAAGAATGCCAGTATCCGCTATCTGAGAGCTGAGTGGGGTCAGGGAGGGTAGATTCTTGGCATGTGATTGGCAAAACCTGCCTTCTCTCAAGTTGTAGGCTAACTTTTTTGACTGAAATGTTCCGTGTCTGCCTATAAATTTTACTTTACTGCCTATTAATGTCAGAGAAGCTTCATTTTTAATTAGATAGAATCAAGTAGAGTTTGTTTTATGGGAAACACTGCATTCCAACTACATATTTTGAAATATATGTTGTATAGTACAGGTTATCAGATGATGTCAGTCATAGGACAGAAGCAAAGTAAGTTTTGAGCATTGTCTATGCTGTGTATATTTCATGAAATTTTACTTAAGCTGGATTGCTATTATTTTAATGTTGAAAAGCACAAATGTTTGCTTCTTTCTTTTTTTAAACAGTCACTGCTTGAAAATGAATATTTGTTTCTCTTTTTCAATTATCAGAGGACAAAAACAAATGTTCACTTGTTTACCTGTATGCCAAATGTATACTAAAATAAAGCACATATTTTCATTTTATTTAAGACAACCTTAATTTAAGGAAAAACTACAGGCTTTAATTTAGAGCTACTGATGCAACGAGATGGAGGAATATATTTGAGCTATTAGCCGTTTCAATCTCCTGCCCACAAATAATTGATGAGTTTCTATTAAAGATTGACAAGCTAGCAGAGTGCAACGCATTTTTACTAGAAAATGCAGCATGGGCAGTGAATATGCAATATTCCTTTTATTCTATTGCTCCACATTAACAGTTCTGGAATTAAGCATTATTTTTCTATAGACCTATTGATTAGCATTTAGCTGGAGATGTACATGTGCCTACTCATGGTTCCCTCCCTCTCCATAATAATAATTTGAAGTCCCTCGGTCATTACTCACAGTCTGTTTTCATGCTAGTATTTCAAGTACATGAGGTTTTCATTTGCCTCCTTAGTACTGCCTGGTAAGGATTTAATGCTATGTTGAAAAATCTTAACTGGCCTTCCTGACAATTAGGGCACCGGGTAACACCACCCAGAGACTCATCAGGACTTATGACTAGAACAGTTCCTCCTCGGGGTCCCAGTTCTGAAAGTTAATTTTAGTTGTCAGTGTCAATGAAGGGTATAACTTGCTTTATAGACAGTTTTTAATGTATCTGTTTCATAGAGTTACTTTAAAGGAATATGGAGATCACATTGTATTGTATTCTTTACATACTTTTAATTCATGAAGCAAAATATTTATCGTAAGGAAAAAGTATTGTAGAATAGAAGCTCCCTTTCAGCATTGTTTTACCGTCTTTGTACATTTACTACCATCAGGCAGTTCATTGGCACTTGCTGAATAATTTCATGTGATAAGAGTTGGCTTTTTAAGTGATGTTGTTTTCCCTGCCTTTCCCTGTGCTGTGATCAGCTCCTTCTCTTGTTTTGAGAGCATAGTAGCAGCATAGCAGCAGTGTTCCTCTGAGAACTGATTTTAAAAAATCCTTATTAAGGGGACAGAAACTATTTGCCATATTTTAAGTAACTGGTTTTCTGAACTAAACATGTACAAATCTGTACTTTCAAACTTTCTTATCACCAGTACATACTGAACCCACCTATAAAATGCTGTGGGGCATTCTATATACACAAAATCCCCAGAAAGTAATTGGATGCACATTTAATTTGCCCCTCATTTCATTTGGGCTGCCCCATTACAATCAAGTGGTAAAAATGGGGCAATTGGCATGATTTTCCACAAAGTGTTGCTTTTTAATAAAATTCTGGTAGAAACCTCCTCTTACCTAGGGCAATTCTCTGCTGTGTTTGCCCTCTTAGGAAATCATATACAATGACATCGAGAGTGCCAGCTGACATGCTGTCTGCAAGGACAGGTTCAATAACATGCATATTTCTTTGTAAACTAACTGACTACATCATATAACAAGCACTCAACTCAAATCAAAAGTTTCCAGATCTGAAAACTTAAACACCGAATTGTGAATCTGGGTATAGTTTTTTTAAAGGACTGAGACAGCTGAATTTTGTGGTCTATGCCCTTCTTACTTGAACCCATTACATCTTTTTATTTTTGTAGTCATTATGGAGAACCAAAATCAATCTGAAATCCACCTTCACTGAAAATTAGCAGTATCCAAAGCACTCCAAACATCCCAGAAATTCTAAAAGCAGTTTTGGGTTTTATTCATAGTACATGGTTACATATAATCTGTGGTAAGGTGTTTTAAGACTAGGTATAATTTTGGGGTATGCACACCTGATTTTCTAAGGTCCTTATGAATATTTTTTTTTCTGTATAAGAATAAATAGGTGAAAATAGTTCACCACCATGTGATTTGTTTTATCCTTAGGCATTGCCTGAGGTTACCAGAACATCCCTGGTTTTCAGTATTGAAAAGCGAAATGCACAACAATGAAATTTTTATTAAAATGTATGTTAACCCATTACTGTATGTTCATTTTCAATTCTTTATAAGAAGGCATGATGTATCATTTTGTGTGTGTCATTCTTTTAAAAAAAAGAGATGAGTCAAGTAAAGGAGCAAATTTAATGGGGGAATTTTATGGGAAACATTATACAAATGGCAGTGTGTGTGATTCCCATTATTAAAATAATTTGTCATTGTATGAAAAAAAGGTATAAATTTCAAGAAAGAGTCTTCTTTGGTTATCTGCCCTTTTATAATGACAGTGGCTTCTGTGCAGTAAAGACAGACACGTTCTCAGGCAAAGCCCATTTCAGGCCAGAATTTCTGAAAGCCCTATTAATGTTTCATGCTAATCAAGGAGAGTGGGAAATAGAGCTGACAGGTGCTTTCTACTCTGCTTATTCCTGTCTTCCTGCATTAGACATTACTAGCTACAAAAGGGCCAATGGGGTTCTTTTCCAGTGCATACAGTAAGAAGGGCAAAAATAAAATGATTCTTGGCTTAAGTTTGCTGTTGTTTTCCATCTTGGATGAGCTGATAACATTCTTGGTCATATGAGTGCATTGATTATTAATAAATCTGTTTTGCTTTAAGCCGTAACCTCAAAAGGGATCTACCATCTGAACCTAGCATTCCAGCACAGTGAGCCATGATATTTGTGAATCTATAAAAAGTTCCATATGGACTTCCCATGTTAAAATATTGTACATACAAGAAACTTGAGTTATTTGCCTGTATCTGCCATCTTAAATGTACATTTCATTGGTGGATCTGATAAATTCAGTCTCTATTATGTTATCTAAGGGCATAATTTAGATTGGAATAAATACACATTCTCCTTCACCAGAACACTTAAACTTAACCACACTCGTTAAAGCCCAGTACCAGAATGAATATATTTCATCACCTCTGGTCTAAGAAAAGATACTTTGTTGATTGGGGAAAGTGTGTGTCTGTTTATGATTAATGTTGTTTTATTTACATAATTTTTAAGCTGATCAAGTCTAATAATTTATGTAAAAGATACCTTATTATGTAAAATCAAAGTATTTTGTTTTTCTGGGAAATTTTTTTTATTATAAAAATTATATGCCTAAAAATGGTATCTTAACATGACTGACTTTTCCACATCTTTTATTCATAGAAAACTTTTTTTTTTTCTTAAAGTGCATTTAGACATGCCAGGGACTATTACCTTCAACTTTAGCTACTGAAAGCCTGCCATTTTCTGACACCTGCTTTCTTACTTAGGAAGGTAGAAGGTGACATATGGTGCCTTTGGGATAGAGTACTGTGCAAAGTTTTCAAATAGCAAGGGTTAGGACACACAAAAAATGCTTTAATAGGAGAACAAACTGCAGGTACCCATAACTGAGAGATGAAGAAATATTTGTTTTCCCTTTGCTTAAAGATGGAAGCTCTTCCATGGTCAGTTACATACCCCACCTCCCTGCCCTGATTCAACTGCTCTAAGATTTAGAAAGTGATATGTCTATGACAATGACACCTATAAAACCAAACAAATTATTTGAGGTTTGGAGCCTATCAGCATACCATAAATAATTTTTAAAAGTATTTCTTCTCTTATACCTCAGTAGGAAGTACTGACCACATTTGCATAGCTGTGTTGAAGCAGAATATGAAAATGAACATATATAGTACAAAATAATGAATGCCAACTTTCTGGTCTCTTCAGCTTCATCAGATATTAACAGGCCTTGACTAAATTTTGTGTATTCTTGTCTCAAAGAAAATCATACAGTATAAAAACTTGAAATTCCAGGATTAAGAGAAACACATGTTGATACAATAATGTTGTCATTCAAGTGATTTTTTTAAGGCAATTACTCTTAATTTTGGAGAGAGAGAGGTCCTTTCAAAACCTAATGAAAGTTATGGATATTTTTCTCTAAAATTTATTTTTGCACTCAAAAATTTGCATGTAATATATAGGGACCCACAGATTACTTAATACTTATACATACGGGTCCAGGGTCTATGGGTTAAAAACTCCCCCATTCTACTCCACCTGATAAATTTTTTAGAGGACATAATTTGACTCTAAATTCACCTCATACAGCTGTAGGGCCTCCTACTGATCAGACTAAAAGCAGAGAGGACCTTACCTATGTGTTGCTTCCTCTTTCTCTTTGATCATACTTTGTCACTTAGTCAAGGGTATTGTTTCTTCCCAAAGAAGGGGACCCTCACACAGAGCACACAGTGATTCTCTAAGAAGCATGTGGAAAAGTACTGAGTATATGAAAATAGAGATGGAACTTGTTTTTAACACAAAGATTTGCATCCCCTAGAACTCTGGTTAATTTTTGTAGAGTGTAGAATTAAACCATGTAGAATTTCATCTCCTGGAATCACTGTAAGGTCGTTTGTCCTTGATGAGCTCTGAGGCAGTGGGTGGTTCAACTGCAAAGAGTTGCTTTGGATGAAGAGCCTGGAAATATCTAATACAATTCTTATCAGAGTCATTGTAGAGAATTACCATAGTAATAGAACAATGCATATAAAGAGACATTTGGCTACTGATATTTTGCCACAGAAGTGATATTTTGCTTTGCTACTGAGTCATATCAGTTCTAACCAGAATGCTACCTTATTCCCAAGTATTCATAAGACTTTTTAAAATTTCCAACTTAGTTTCTCTCTCATTCAGTCCAGTGCCCATCACATGGCAGATACCCAGCAAAAACAAGTGAATGAGCGATAAATGAGAGAGTAAATGAATGAGAACTGATTTTATAACTCAAGTGGTGATTTGGGTGGAAAATGGAAACATCCCCTAATGTAACAAAATCAAGATATCTAAACTGACCTTCAAAAGTTAACATAAAGTAATACCCATTTTCTTTAAGCTTTCATAAAATTTGCAAAACATTTAAACAGCACTTGCTCTTATTTAGATTCTTCTTCCCACCTTCAATATATTTAAGCTTTCAAATATTCAATTTTACTTCAGAAATTAGAAGTATAGATGTGTTAATAGTCAACAAGATGCAACTAAATTAAAATATGTTAATTCTGGCTCAACATTGCTGGCAATAGACAATATCAAAATGACTTTGAAATCTTAACCTCAAACATCATATGAATTGGAAAGATAATATGATTCTTGTTTCTAGAAATGTACAGAAAACTGTTATTTGGTTTTATCACATATAACTATATATTTTTTTATTTTTACAGACTGCATGTTGATTTATTATACACAAATGGGGTACAACTTTTTGTTTCTATGATTGTGCACCATGTAGATTCATACCATTCATGTAATCATACATGTATATAGGGTAATGATGTCTGTCTCATTCCACCATCTTTCATACACCTCCCCTCCCCCTCTCATTTCCCTCTATGTAATCTAAAGTTCCTCCATTCTTCTCTTACTTCCTACCCCCCCCCCAACCTCCATTATGTATCATCATTCACTTATCAGAGAAAACATTCGGTCTTTGGTTTTTTTGGGGATTGACTTAGTTCACTTAGCATGACATTCTCCAATTCCATCCATTTATCTGCAAATACCATAATATTATTATTCTTTATGGCTGAATAATATTCCAATTGACATATTGAATCTACACTATGGCATTTTAAAATTCTAAGATTACTGTCTCTTGACCCAAATAAGCAACTGAGATCAGCTTTTATAAATTGGGATTCATAAATAGCACTAATGAGCAGTATTTAACCTGATTTTACTTCTCTATTCTGAATCATCTTCATTCCTACCTTTATTACTTTTCTCTTCAGAGTACAAAAACAATCTCACAATATATTGGTTACTCCATTCAAGTCTGCCATTTAAGTTTTGATTTTTTTCCCTATTCTTGGGGACCTAGAAGTGCCCCATTTTTCAATTAACTGCTAACTGTCTAATTCTAGCAGTTAATTGTAAAATGGTTCATAATGCAGGAATACAGTCACATTTCCATCAGATAAGGCATATCTGTATTTCCTTGAGCATTGTGGTAAGAATTAGATTTCTCTGTCTTTCCTTAGAAGAGGTGAAACAAATGTGTTACCTCAGGTGGTCTTTATATTTTAAAGTTCTTGTTTTTAAAATGTGGTGAGAAAAAAGTTAACTGTAGTAGGTTCACCACCACCACATGCCCGTCCTTTTTTCTGAAAGAAGTCATATCCAGAGCATTATTGTCATTTATATACCAACTAAATATGGTCTCATAATAGCCATGGACTCCCCTGATAGGGACAAATAGATATATAAAGACAAGCATGAAGATTGCAATGTCACACCCCAGAAGCTATTTCCATGTAGTTTCTCAAAATGGAAGAAAAACACCTCAATCTGGTTGTCAGACACCTATGAGAAAGTATAATTGCATTCTGGGAGACTCTAGGCAAATCCAGAAGCAGTAACAATCATGTTTGTCACACCTAACCATATGGGCCATTCCAAATGAACTGCACAGTGAGGTCCAAGATCCCTCTCTTGCCACTAGGCTGCCTGGAAATATACAGGTTAGCTTGATTTGAATCTTCGGACATATAACCAGAAAAAGGATTCTGCAGTCACATAACTGCGACCTAGAGAGAAGTTCTTCCCAGCTAAGCAAGCCTACAGAATATGTTAGTCTCAGGCAGAATTAGAATCAATGTAAGAGTAGTTTAGATGCTAGAAGAGGGAGCAGGTTTTAAGATGGGTGGTTAGTTGAGTTAGTTGGTTTAATGTCCCATAGTGCCTCTCCCACTTAGTTTAGGAACACATATCCGTGTGAAGGAAAGCAGAGTTGAACTAACAAAAAAAGATCTCTGCCTGTTATCATATTCAACTCCACTAGGCAAATTCATCCAAGCAATGAATTAGCTTTTACTGACCAGGTAACCAAGATATTTGATATTCATAGTTAAAAGAAGATTGGAGTAATACAGTAACCAATACAGTAGAAAGAAGGTAAACCTGGAAAGTAATCTTCAGATGTCTATTTAAGGCACTCAGATCTGAGAAACTGTTTAAGTAACTGTAATAAATCATTAATGAGTGAGCAGTAAAACACTGTTTAATCATTAATTAACCATGTATTAACAGTAGAAAATATTAGTGATTCATCCTTAATGCACCCAGTGATAACTACAATATTAAGTGCTTGTGGATTCATGTGATTAACTATTTAGCTTATTTTCTAATTAAGTTTTTAATATAGTTATAACTAAGTTATTAGAATTTTGCTTCTGTTAACCACCTAAATAATATGCTGGTTTACATGATGATTTTTGCCCTAACTTTGCTGTCCTCCTATTTTACTTATTGTTAAAGTGCTCTTATATTCAAATTTAGGCTTACTTAAATGGTAAAATATTCCCAAGATTCAATTGAACATGGCTTTCATGTAACCCATTTATTCTTGTGCATACATAAAAGCCTTTTATTTCTCCTTTTCAAATTGATCGAAATGCTTATCAATCTGTAATTAGTTTTGATTTGATTGAAGACAACTGTAAAATTTCTAGGTGATCAGTTTCCCTAAAATAATTGTCATATGTTTTTCCTTCTGGAAAATAAAAGTTATTTGAAAGGACTTTTACATATATTAACTAAGTTTCAAGCTAATACTGTGCTTCATCTGTTCTTGAAAAGTGGCTATCTTGATCATTTTCATTATAAGGTAACAATATATAAAAACAAAGATAAAACATTTTAATTTTCATGCATGTAACAACAGGCATTTTGATTTAAAAAAAAATTCATCCTGAGCTATGAAATCTCATTCTACCACTGTGATAAAATTCCTTCGAAGTAGATTGAGTTCATTAAAAAATGACCCAGAGTAAATACTATATTAATGCATGAATTAAGAAAGGAAGAGTAAATTGTGGGGTTAATATTATTTTCTTCTTCTAGTTAATATTATAACAATGATTCTTAATAATTATATTTGTGGGAAACAAAGCATATTAAGTTGGTTATATGTCAGGGACGTAAGATAATTGACTACTGCTGTGGAGCCATAGACCCAAGTATACATTTTAGTGAAATATAATATTAGCATTCTTAATCAAATGTTAACAGAAAATAAATATTTTAGTTGACCATCTGAACAATAAAAAATGTTTATTTTTGCAATCAGTAACCCTGTGTTTGTGGACTCTGAATCAGTTGTGTTGGAGGCAAAATAAGAAGAGAAGCAAATTTGAGATGCTTAGGTTAACCATGGGATGTCTAAACATATTGAAGGTGAAGGACTATATTTACAGAGCCATCAATTCTGGTCACAAAGAGATGGCCCTGTGGCCTTTGTCACACTTGTCAGTCAATCTCCACCATTATCCAATCAGATGGTAGGCAGGGGAGCCTAGACCAGAGGGAAAAACACTGAGCAAATGGATTTGTCTATCCTAACAAGGCTGCGTTTGACTTAATGACTGCCAAGCCCATAACTCCACCTTTTTTTCCCATAGGCAAAACATTTTGGAACTGTCATAAGAAAATGCCATTGCTGGAATGTCAAAAATTCTTTTTACCTCTCTTTGAAATTTAGTTTTGTATGTGTATGAGCAAGAGTTAATTGATTTTAATAAATACTATTCTGAAGGAAATGTGTGTGGAGGGGGAAGAGCAGCTTGTAATAATTACAATACTTTGTTGTAGGGATAAGGAAGGTCTCTGGCCATAGCAGAAATAAAGCTGCTTGTTAGTAAGCTAAATTATAGTTCATGGCTCTAGAAAATAATTCCCGTAGTCCAGAGATACCATGATATAATCGAAGCTAGGTTCTCAAGCAACAAGAGCATATCATCAGATGGGTCTTTTCCAGGGCTGATGTATTTCACTATTTGGGATTTGAATTGGATCAGTAGTGGTGGAAATACAGTGCAATGAGGCCAAAGTCAGGACTCCAGAGGAAAACTCTAGTTCTGATAACTAAGTGTTCACCTATCCTTGAAGGACCTTGTCAGTGACCCTTAGCAAAGTATGGGTGTTGAATGCAATTGCAACCATTGCTGGGAAAACAGCTCAGGTTACTTGTCCAGGTGGTTTGGCAGCAGGCTCAGCCTCTCCTGAATGTGAGCAGGACTTCCTGAAGTAAAGATTTAGCATAACAGGCCAATTTAGCTTAGCAACCAAGTTATCCAAACCTAATTCTGAGTAATCTGAGAAAAACAGGGAGTTTTGTAGAACACTGAAAGTATTCAATGACTTTTAGTTTGGGATGTGAAACCACTGAATAATATAGTTGGAAGTTTTACTCCAGACTGTTCATATTTAGCATTAAACTAAACTCCTTGAAGGCTAGATCACAGTCTTTTCATCTTAGAACCCCCAGAGCTTATCACAGTGCTTACTATTCTGTAGGTCAGCATTGTCCTATAGAAAATAATGTGACTCACATATATAACTTAAAATTTCTATTAGACACATGTAAAAAAGAAACAAGCATAACAATTTTAATAATGTTTTATTTTATACATAAATCAAGAATTATTTCAACATATAATCAATGTAAAAATGTATATTAATGGGAAATCTGGTCTGAATTTTTCAGTTATAGCACTTAACCAATATCAGGTTGGTCACAATTCAAGTGCTTAAGAGACATATGTGGTTATAGGACAGCACAGTCATAGATGATCAGTTCATACATGTTATATAGGAATACAAAAAACAATGAATAAGTAAATGAGTAAACTAAAATCCACAGAAAAATAACCGCTTTGACTTTATTGCAGAGATGTACATTTTTTTTTATTGTAAACAAATGGGATACATGATGTTTCTCTGTTTGTACATGGCGTAAAGGCATACCATTTGTGTAATCATAAATTTACATAGGGTAATGTTGTTTGATTCATTCTGTTATTTTTTCCCTTCCCCCCACCCCTCCCCCTCTTTTCCCTCTATACAGTCCTTCCTTCCTCCATTCTTGCCCCCTCCCTAACCCTAACTCTAACAGAGATGTACATTTAAAGTCACCAAACGGTTTTTTTTTTTTTTTTCTTTCTTTTTTAAAGTGTAAGTTGTATGGATGGTATGATGGTGAGTTGCATATGTCAAATTCTGAATCGTCTGATCTTTAGAATACCTTTTTGGTTTGATATATCAGATAATCAATTTTTTCCACCAACTTTTGCATCTACATTTCAAAATATTCATTGACTGCAAACCTGAGAATATGTCACTATAAAGTTAAAATACTTTATAGATGTTTAGGAAAACATAGGCTTGCCTAGGTTTGTTATTATAATCTCAACATAATTCTAGCTACATTTTCCACTACAAGTTGAAAGTGCATTTCAAAGCAATTAATTCTAGAGCTATTATTCGAAGTTGAATACAACTTCAGGTCTGCTAATAAAGGACTATGTTATTGTACAAGGTGAAGACACTGTATATGAAGTGGTTAATGCCAAACACCTGTCCAGGCAGCACCTTCCTAGTAACAATTGAAAGATTCTTAAAGGAGAAGAGGAGATGAAGGAGAAATTTAAAGACATCACTATAGTTTTTTACCTTATAAAGCATACTCTACATAAAACAAAATTGCATTCCAGGTAGAACTGTATAACCCACTTTAAAGGTATTCAATAAAAAACACAAAGGAAATAATTGTTTATTGGAAGAATATTTTATGGTTCAAATATCACACCTTATTTTAATTAATTCATAGTTTTCCCTCTCTGTAATGAAGTAGATTTTAATTCTTTTATAGTTGGATAAGTAGGAAAGAGTCTTTCCTTTGCTAGTGTAAAGGTACTTAGCCAGCACAGGTCAATCATCCCATTTGTAATCTAAATATATATGAATGACCTAAATAGCCCTGTTGTTTTTCCACCTTCTATTTTAGTCACTAAGCACATCATAAATATTGAAGTGTGAGGCCAAGGATCTAGAAAATCAGTAGCTACACTTAAGTCATTATTTCCACATGGTTTTTCTCATCTACTATACTCCCCTGTAACTGTCAGAACTTTAAAAGGATGCATTTTAAAATTAAGTTTTCACAGATTAAATAACTTACTGTATTATGTTCTAATGAATGGATTTAGGGTCTTTCTGCCTGCGTCTATCAGTTCTATGGCCAGTTAGAATTTGCCGAATTAGGTACACAGCCACTGGTTTGGTTTTTATATTAGTAAATGACTTCCCTCAAGCAGCTATTCTACTTATATTAATTTATATTTAGTCTCTTCTGCTGAGACAGAGTGCAGTTTAACTGTTTTCTCAAAGTACATACAGTAAGTAGTTCTCTTTTTCTCAGAGTTGGAGAAATTTTTGTGATTTTTCTCCCCCTTTTGCACATACACAAGCCATCTTGTGTAGTAAAGCATGCTTGTCAACGAATATGTCAGCCAACTTTAAAAAGAATAGTCTGGGAAAAAATAAAAAGTAAATTATTTAAGTGGAGTTGTAGAGGAAGCTTGAAAGAATTCTGCTTGGAAGGTTTCTTTGCTTCTTTCTGCCAATGGAAGGAGGCTGTGGATCCCTCACTAGTGAGCTTCTGTCATAACTAGGGCTGACAGTTCACATTGAAAATTCTGTTTTCTTCCTTCCCAGGAAAGCAAGTCAAAGTTAAGCCAACAAACTGTTCCTGGCATGTACCTTACTCTTGTTTCCTCTTCTTCAAATTAGCCATTTGGGTTTTGTACAGTATTTGTGAATGGATTTCTGGGATTGGGGGCCACATATTTGTGGTGGTCCTTTGTGATGAAAAGTTGGCTACATGAGTGCAACATGTGGGATGAAGAGAGGAAACACACGTAGCACTGTGTGCAGGAAACACAGGAGAGGACCTGAACTAAGCCATGGTAAAATACCATTACAATTTTCTTGAGCTACAATTGAATGTGGCAGTGAACTGTTTTAGGGTGGCATATTCTATATGAGTTGTCTGTCAAATTTATTACAGCTAATGGAATTCCACTAACTTTGGCACACTAAGAATTACAGGAAATACAAGAGTGAGTAAAAACTATTGTATAGCATTTTGCTCGGGGGCAGAAACTGTTAACAAAATCATTGTGTCTTTATTTTACTTTTCAAAGCTACCCCATCACTGTGCAGTTTGGATTCACTGTAATAAACATTTCCAAAATAGTTACAACGGTCAATTTATGCTTCATTTCAAGAGATGCTATAAGCATGACTTACTTTATGAAAACCCTACTTAGAAAACTTCAAACCTAACAAAATAGATGAACAAATTTGCAGAAGAGGTGATATTCTTCACGATAGGGAAAAAAAAAAAAGGGATCATTTTACAAAAAGATTCACTTTACTTTCAGGAAAGTCCTCTGTACACGAAGTATACAAATTTTATTTTCTTACAGTTAGTTACCCTCTAACTTTGGGGGCATGTTTTATTTATGCTTCTATTATGTTACAAATAATTTTGTCAAATCGTAAGTCACTACCAATTACCTCATGATCAGGAAAGTGACTAGCTGTAGCTATACCATACCTGAGCTACAAACAAGCATGGGAGATGGGTAACCATGTAAAATACCTATACATAGATTTTCTGTTTGTTTATTGCCCATATTTATATATGTTATCACTTGCACATGTAACAGTGTTGTTCCACTAACTGACTTATCTGTAGATAATACAGTATTTGCAAGACCAGTTCATTAAGGTTAATTTGTTCAAAAATATTAGAATCATTAATTTCTGGCTTATAGCTAATGGCTGTTCTCAGCCAGTGTCTTGCTTCATCATTAGTGTCACTGAGATTATAACTCACACCCAACTGTTTTTACACTGTCTAATAGAATCAATTGGTGCAATGGGTGACAAGATGCTGCTTTGCATTTTGTCATCACACTAATGTACATGGCTTAAAGGCATTGGCATCCATAATGTGGGGCAGTTTTGTAGGAGACTGGAATAGGCTGAAGCTGCAAGGGCCATTTTCATAAAATATTAATGAAATTGAAAAATACACTGGGGTTGAAGGCTTGTCTGCTAAATGTAAGGTAAAATCTATTCTGTTCTGCTTTCTGATGACTGTAATTAGCAGCCCTAATTAAAAATTCAAACCTTGTGTATATTTGAAAGCATGAATCTTAGCTCGCATCGTGTTTATTTCCTTTACAAAGTATTTTATTTTACAACACTAATTGAACAGGATCCTTCCTCGTCCGACAGCCGCAGCTGGCTGGAGCCAGTTTATGTATCCAGTCTCTCAAGACTACTTCCTTTTGTAAGCAATAAAACATCTTTAAAAAACATGTATATGCTCTCTATGAGCCATTAACTCTGTGCCACCCAGCACCGGGCTGGCCTCTCCCCACACAATGTGTTTTTTTTTTTTTTCCTTCACTTAAATGTGACCTCTTTGAAGAGTCTGCTTTTTTCTGATCTTCAATATTTAATGTGGATTTACTTACATTAAATGACCACCTTCCTAAAGGAACGAAGGCCCACTTCTGACATTATTTATGAACAGCATACACTGTGCAAAAATACAGAAGGAATTGCCCAGGAATACCTATTAGTTCTGGTAGAAAAAATCTACTGTTTATCATTGTTCTCTAAACTTAGTTTCAAATTTGTGGTCAGAATGTTGAGGCCTCTCTGGGAAATGAGTGACAGCAACTGAAGTCTGAGTTGATTAGAGTCATGCTACTTAGAATAGAGGCCAGGCAGGGAGTATCAGAGCTGGAAAGGAGTGGAAACCAGGATCTGAGTAAGTCAGAGTTGTGAAAGAAATTATTGTTTTCAACAACACTGGAAATAAGTTTTATTTCAAATAGTGCCAATTGTTGACCGAAGAAAAAGAAAAAGGAGGATAAAGGGGAGGAGGAAGAAGAGGAAAAGAAGAAAATCATCTGAATGATGCTCAAAATACTTGGGAAATATAACAGCTACCTTTTGTTTGTTCTGCCTATCATTTCAGCTCTGAACCTCTATTTTCTCAGCAGTGAAATGGGTATGCTAATAATTGCTGTACTTAGATGTTCTATCTGCCTAAAAGGTTCTATGAAAGGCCTTTGGTATGCCGAAATGGCATGCGAATACCAGGCATTCATTAGAAGCCTCTTCATTCTCGAAGAGTGCCTCAAACCACAAAAAGTAAATGAAAGCAAACTGATTATCAGCTATTAAAATTACCCTTAAAGTTTGTGCAACCCATTTTACATACTTGTTCATTAAATTGGGTCTAGGATTCAAAGGTAATATGCAAAGAACAAAGAAATAAGTCCTCTTATAGCTTAATGAAGTTTTGATCTAATTTTCTTTGAGACTATACTTCTGATATTGGAATTCTCATAAGTGAAAAAGTTAAATATTACATTGTACTGAAATATTATAATTTCTTATCCTCCAATATATTGCTTTAAATGATGAAATGGATAAATAAACAGCTATGTTTGATGGTAAAAGGTTAACAGTACTATTAAAAACCAATATTTTCAATATTGGGAATTAAATAGTTTATTTCACACAACTACAAACTATTTAGATTATAGAATCATGTAGTCTTTGCCTCGGGCATGGGATCTATATTCCTTACACATGGAGATTTCTCAAGAAAGGAAATGAAAGTTTTTCTGGAGTAAGGAGTATTGAACATGAGGCTATTAAGAGGATATGAGGCCGCTAATATTTGGATTATTGATTTCTCCAACTGACAAATGTTATATCCACCCCTCACCCCAAATACACATTTACTTAATCTATTGAACATGCACTGCCTTCTTCTCTGAGAGGGGAGAACAGAATTAACAATTTTGCTTCATGGGAGGGAATCAGATCCAGTGATTTTGTGGATAGCTGGGTAATGTGGAGAGGCTGAGAAAAGTGGGAGGAGATGAACAGGTGATTTGGGGACAGAGGTGGGAACAAGAAGGTGTGAAGCTGCTGGAGTTCTGGGCCTGGCCAAAGCCTCTGGTAGAGTAGACTCTGTCCCTAAAGGGCTGGGCTGGGTGAACACTGCTACCATGAAAGAGGTCCAATAGATTTCCAAAGTATGGTGTCGCATATCCTTGTTTTATCTCTTCCTGGGTGCTTTGAGAGGGTGAGCAGTCTCCTGGTTGCTGAATAGAATGAACAAGAGGCAGTCAGTTTTCTGTAGACAACAGGCCTGGGGAGATGCCCCATCCTCCTGGTGTCCTTAGAACATAAAACACTACCTTACCAGGCACACAGGAATACAAGGATCACTTCCTCTCATTCCCATTTTATGACCAGACCTGGCCATAAAAATCTGTCCTTCATTCTACCCCTGCACAGTTGCATCTTGCTGAATCCACATGGCTTTGCCCCAATGGCATCTCTTTAAGGAATATCCCTCCTCAGCTGCCAGTGGCTCTAGCAACTCTCCTGCAGAGCAGCTCTTTGCTGCTACCACTTGGTTCACCAGGATCCTGTGCATGAGCAGCCTGCCTGGTTACCAGAGAGCCAGAATATGGTGACAGCTGGCTTGTTGCTCTGAGCACAGAAAGTTCAAGTTCCTGGAGTTTGGAGAATGGGTCACTCTTTCCTCCTGTCACCTCTGGCCTACATTTTTTCTGCAGAACAGAAGGCTAGAGGAATGGTGCTAAGGCATGTGGCCAGAGTTGAATAAAAATTTAGAAAATTCAATTATGGAAGAAGTAGAACAGGACTTGTTTATGTAGAATGGAGAAGTGGGGTATTTGGAGTGATCTCTCCTCTCCACTCCCCAGGTGGCTGGGAGGGTCAACGCTGATCCCAGCATAATTTCAAAGCCTTCCGAGATTGCCTTTGGAGACTTCAGGTTTCCCTCTACAGCTCTACCAGTGTAACATCTCCCCTGTCTGACTCAGGCCTAATTACATCATGTTGTCTTTGGATCTGACTAATTCTTTTTTTATAAATAGGTAAGGATCTAATTATTTAAAAAAAAATCTTAAGAGAGCTAGGTATATTTTTCACTTTCTTGAATTGCCCATTTCAAAAATTACCTACCCTCTTCCTCCTGTCAAAAAGCCAAGTGCCCAGTGGGGTATACTCAAACAGAGTTAAGAAAGAAGCTGCTCACATTCTTTGTCTACTCTTGGCTTAACGGAGTCATCTCCACAAGGACAGTGATGATGAGTGACTCGGTTTGCACCCATTTGCAGTCATCTAATTGACTAACTATCCACAGGCTTAGCCTCTGAAAAATCTTGATGGAATCAATAGAACAGCTGCTCATGGAGTAGAGGCTTCCCAAGTCCTTAACTGAACTTAGCTCATATCTGATTGGTCTCCAAGTGTGATTTATCTACTTTGAATGATTATAGGCTTCCATAGCAGGGTTCTCTGCTCCTAGAAAAAGGAAAATTGAAGGTAGCAATGTTTGCCACTATGTGAAAAGGAAGAGAACACAGTTAGCTTGTTAGTTTTATATTGATCTATGCAAACTGCAAATGTCTTTTTTGTTTATAAATCTGGGTGATTACATATGGATGTTTATTTTAAATCCATTAGAGGAGAAAAGAACTTACATCTTATTTTTTGAGAGATATTCAGCACACAACTAGTGTATATTAAAAGGTAAAGTAGGGATGGAAGCAGGATTCATAAAGAATAAACAGATCCTACAATGTCCCACACAAGCCCTGTGAAGTACTAGAAAGGTCATCTTGGAAAATAAATGTTAAGAAACCACTCCCTGGATTATCATGCAGTTCTGTTCATCTTTCCAGCTTCAGATCAACTCTTCTACTATTATGCATTGGACTTATTTTGTGAGTCAGGAATAATGTGTGTGTTTTACTCCAGTCATTCGACCTGCCCACTCACAGATGAAGAACTTGTTGGGTCCACACTGAACTTGAGATTAGAGATGCACACTAACTACAATTCACTAGCTTGTTATTGTTGTATTATTTATTCTCTCTATAAGATATTTCTTCTGAGATGCCCAAAGTACTTTTCGCCACACTAAATAAATGATTAACCCTCAGAACCCTGCTATGAGGCAAGCAGATTTGCAAAGATGATGAGACATGAAGGAGAAAACCAAATCCCACATGTGGAAAATAACAATTCATCACACAGGTGAAGGCTGTAATTTCAGGCTCTAAAAATGTAGAGAGCAAGGGATGTCAACGAGTGAATAGACTACCTTGAATTATGCCCCCTCCTCTCTCCCTATCCCCTCCCACACACACCCATCTTATCCAAAGCACTTTCACTTATCAATTAGATCCCCTGCCATTGCACAGGTAGGAGAGCATATGCCAGCATAAACATAACTGCATTTGCTCAACCTTACCATTGACCTAATGTTATCGAATTGCATACCATACAGGGTTTCGTTTAAATTTATTGGTACTGTCACAGGCTGAAATAATGTCACCAGTAAGTCTATATTACCCCAGAATTTAAGCTCTTCCTTGTGGTTCCAACTGAATTTGTCTCACTTCTGAAGCACTCACTTCTGATACCCACCTAGTGTCTTTTAGGCCAAAATAATCTACTTTCTCTGAGCAGGGGGCAGTAAAAACATGCATTGGGAGACAGTCTTTGGTGAAATCAGAGAAGTCAGAGTCTGCCATAGTCACTATTATCCAACCGATCATATTAATTTAGAACCTTGGAGTCATAGGTTCAGTCACCATCATTGCACATCTGAATTTCTGAAATCACCTTCTTACAAATTTAGATCTTTCAACTAATCTGATTATCACCACGGGGGCGGGGGGAAGCATCCCTGGAACTAAGATTCATTTGCATTTAAGTAGATCTTATTTATTTGGAAATTTTCGTGACCCTATTCACCTTCCATCTCCAGCTTTTCAACATACTTCATCCCTTCAATTAGAAGTGACCCATACCTGTAATCCTAGTGTCTTGGGAGTCTGAAGCAGAAGGATCGCAAGTTCAAAGTCAGCCTCGTGGCATATTTATACAATGGAATATTACTCCGCAATGAAGAATGATAAAATTATGGCATTTGTAGGCAAATGGTCGAAATTGGAGAATATCATGCTAAGTGAGATAAGCCAATCTCAAAAAACTAAAGGACGAATGATCTCGCTGATAAGCGGATGAGGACATATAATGGGGGGTGGGACGGGCTAGCATTAGGTTTAGGGTTAGGTTTAGAGTTAGGCTAAGGAGAGCGGTAAGAATGAAGGAAAGAAGGACTGTGTAGAGGGAAAAGAGGGGTGGGAGGGGTGGGAGGGGTGGGGGGAGGGGAAAAATAAAATAAACATCATTACCCTATGTAAACGTAAAAAAATTAAAAAAAATAAAATAAAATAAAAAAAAAAAGTCAGCCTCAGCAACTTAGAGTAATAGTTTAGCTGTGGTCATTTTCTCTTAAAAGTCATCATGGACCTCCTTCTTCCTCAAAGAGGTCAAAACAGAGCATTACATTGATGGTAGTCTGCATTTTTTTCTCTCCCATTGACCCAATTTACTCAGTTTAATTTGCTGCATTCTTTTCTGTGACTTTAGCTGATTGTATCACTCCTGATAACCATTTTGCTCCCTCACTAAAAACTCTTTTAAGGAGCTCCTTTGAATCTAGAAAAGATTTGAATGGGAAGGTGGCTGGGGGAACTCTGTATGTGGAACAGCACACTGAAGCCAAAATGGAACATGGGGACCACACAGCTGGACATTTCTGTCCACTGTGGCTTTCTGGCACCCCTTGTCTGCTGGGCTAATGATGGTACAGCTAGCCTGGATAATCAAGAGAAGCTCATTCTCAGATACTCTAGCCTGAATAATCAAAAGACATTCTTTCCCAGCTGCTTAGCAAGTATCCTACTCAGCTCTCAGATTTCACTACTAACTATGGTTCGTTCCTCTTGGCTCAGGGTTCCCGCCTTTCCCTCAGAACCATCCCACTCTTTATTCTGGAATGAGCTTCTCTCCATGTTTGCCAAGACAACTTCTTCATATTATCAACTTCTATCTTTAAAAAAGACTCATTTCCTCAAAGAGGTATTTCTTGACCACCTAATCTAAATTCTCCCTGTTATTCATTTGTATGGTATCCTGTTGTTTTCTTTCACAAACTTTTTATTTTTAATTTACACCTCTATATTTATTATGTTTATTTGTTTAATGTCTGATATCTCCAACAGACTGTAAGTTCCATTATAGATCTGTTTTTTAAGCATTTATACATCCCCTGGCACATATCATCACTCAACAAACAATTTATTTAATAAACAAATTAGTGAATAGAAATATAGGCCTGGGATTAAGATAGATCTAATAAATTTGATTCCCGATTTACTTTTTTTAAGCTATGTTATCTTGATAATTTAATTTATGTTTATGAGTAATTTAATGGATGAGTTTTCATAACCTCACCTATAAGGCAGAGCAATATCTATCTCATCAGATTATTTATGACTATTAAATTAGGTTATACACGACAGATTTTTAAGCACTTAAGAAATATTAATATTCTTCAGGTTAAAATTTGGTGTACAGAATGCTTGAGATTTTTATTTTTAGCTTCCATGTCATTCTTTAATATCAGAATCCAATTTTTAAAGATTGCTGCATAGTAATTACACAGAACAGTGGGTTTCATTGTGGCATATCTATACATGCACTTAATATGATTTGATCAATTTCAATCCTTAGCACCTCTCCTTTCCCTCCCCTCCCTACTTCCCCTACTGGTCTCCCTTTTATCTTTATGAGATTCCTTTTGAGAAAACAAATGATCCTTGATTCAGAGTTTGGCTTATTTTGTTTAATGTGATAGTTTTGTCTATTTTCCTGAAAATGACATAATATTATAATTCTTTATGGCTAAATAAAGTCCTACTGTGTATATATCACATTTAATTTATCCATTCATCTGTTGACAGATACCTAGGTTCATTCTATGACTTAGCTATTTTGAATTGTGCTACTATAGACATGGATTTGCATTTATCACTATAGTGTGTTGATCTTAACTTCTTTTGGATAAATATTGATGAGTGGTATACCTGGATCATATGGTGGTTCCATTCCTAATCTGTAGAGAATCTTCCATACTGATTTCCACAGTGGTTGTATTAATTTACATCACCACCAACAGTATATAATTGTTCCTTTCAGAATTCTTGAATTATAAAATAAGTTAATTTTATGCATGAAAACTCCTCAAATAATTATGAAGTCATAGCTATTTTGAATGCATTTTCAAATGGACTTGAAGTCATAAGTGATTCAGTTCTAGGTTTTACACAACACTAGGAATGGAGTCTTGAATGGGTTCAATTCAAGTGTATTTAGTAAAATGACTAATTTTATAGATAGGGAAATTGAGCCCCCCAAACACCAAGAACTTACCTAATACCATATAAGTAGTTAAGGAAAGACCAGGACTGAATTTTACATTCTGATTTCCCCACCTGAAGATTTTATTACTAAATCACATTACCTGATTTTAATCATATTGGATATCACATTTAATACATTAAAGGTAATTCACTTGATCACATGATTAAGCTATCACTTATGATCTCAAGGTTTATTTATTTTTGACATTTCAGTAAGAATGTAATGCTTTAGAGAAAAAACAACCTTGTTTTAAATCCATGCACAAGCGGATATTGGAAAAAAATGCTTAATCTCTCTGATCCTCAGTTTCCTCTTTTGTAAATTATGGACAAAACTCTTGACTTTAATAAGAAACCTAAGACTTACATGAGATAAGGTCTGTGAAGAATTTCAGACATTTCACTTCTCAGTGTGAAGTTGGGGTTTGCTGAGTTTTAAAAAATAAAACTGCACTTTTAGTGACCATGTTTTATAACCATAGTTTGTTCCATTATTTTACACTTGTTCTAAAGTTTACTCTTACTGATTGCTTAGTGCAAAGGAAGGCATTCACATAATAACAACTCTCTCCTTTGGGGGAAGTCATGGTGAATCTATGACTACTTACTGTCGAAAGGTATGTAAGATAAGGGATTACCAAAAGATTCTTCCAATCGAACTGAATCCACTGATGAGGCCTTCATTAGTTTATAAAACACTAACTGCAACTTCCTCAACTCAAATTTATTAAATGAATTAGGATGCCCACTATTAGTGTCCTAGAAAAGAGTTTATTATCTGGGTCTGGGTTTGAACTATTGCTCTGTCATGTTTGGAGCAAGTTTTTCAAGTTATCAGAGCTTCAATTAGTAATTTGAAAATAAAACTTATTCACAAAGGTAAACTAAAGGTAATGAAATTGAGTAATTATTGTAATAATTCTGAAATGGCCAACCTACATAATTTTAACCCTCTGAAACTCTGTTTTTTACCTCTAACATGCCATTTCTGCTCACCTCCACAGTTAACTTAATCTGCATAGTTACAAATCAATTTAAAATTTTATATGCATATATTATTATATTTAAATATACACATGTATATTTGTGTACATATGGGTATACAAATACATATACTATATATAAATCGTAAGATGTTTCTATCAAGGGTAATCAAAGGTCCCAAGTTATCTTAGGTAATGTTTATTTTTCAACCATTTCCAAATTGCAATTAGACAACTGAGAGTATCATATCTATAATAGAAAAAAAGAATATAAAATAATAGAACTCATATAAAGAAAGAAGCTGGTACAATATTGGTCCAAGTATTTGCAGTGTGATGCTTCTAATAACCCTGATGACTTTTGACCTTTGGCCTTCTAATTCAAGTAATATATGTTCTTCTTTCTCAACACAGGTTAAAGAAGTATTTGGTATCTAGGTACACTAATTAATTAATGCTTTACATTAAAATCTGATTCCCCAATTAAATTGTTGAAAGGTTTTAAAATTTCCTTCAAACTGCTTTATTACAACATAAATACTCTAAAAAATTCAATTTTCACTATTTGGTTTAAAATCATATCTTTTCTCTAAATTCATATTATACAACTTTATAAAGATAGCTATAGTATTAGAATAAGGAATAATTTACGTTAAAATATAAATATATATTTATATTAAATTTAAATTATTCTCACTAACATTCACTGAAATGTATTATGATTTTCTTTATCAGATGTAAGTAGGATTCTATCACTTCAGGGAAGAAGTCGATCTAAATAAGCTTCTGTCTGAATTTATTTTTGAGTATTTTAAGTTCCACTATTCATTGAGATTTCAAAATAACTTACAGTAACATCCCTAAATAAATGATGTGAAATGATACTTTAGATCCAGAGGTTTTTAGGTCAGTCAACTTAAAAAATGAAGAACATTCTCTTAGATCACAAAGGAAGAATGTTAGTGAATTTTGAAGTGTATTATTCACATGTTAACACATTTATTTATATTGATCTAGTTGTTCTGAGTTCACACATCTCACTTTGATTCACTTTATTTCTCACTTTTTTCTTTGCTTCTCCCAGGAATAGGCTTTGTAGCAACCTTCCCAGGCATCATGGTCTCCTTCCAACCAGCACTTGACTAGAGTGCATTCCCCAACAGTGAACACAAAGTGTCACTGTGACTACATGCTAATAGTCTAAAACTCAAAAGAACTTTGCCCAAATTTGTAATTCATTTAGTTGCAAGTGGAGGTTTTATTTGAAACTTCTCTGATTAATTATTTTGTACTGAATTTGGATGAGATTTGAATGTTGATTGTTTTTATTTTTATCTTGTGGTCTTTCATATACTCTAAAGTGGTACATTGCTTTTTCTTTAAATGAATCAAGAAAGAAAGTAAAAAGACAAAGATCTCAAACACTTCTGTTTTCATGTCTGATGGCATGTGTTAATGTGCACTGAAGACAGAAATTTGTGTGTGGAAATTGATCATGATCTCTACTGCACTCATTTCTGGATCAGAGTGCACCATGTGCTTTATCATTGTGCTAGAGAAAGATGTTCTGTGCATATCAGAAAAAGAATGCTAATTCCTAAATATATACAAAGGGCAAATGATAACTGGTCCTTGAAAATCTATCATCTCTCCTTAAAACTTTGATCTATATAAAAATATGTTCCAACATGCAGCAGCTGCTTCTGAATATATTTTCCCATAGTAAACAGAAAGGTTTGCTTTTGTGTTATTTTTATTTATCTTCTTATAATTAATTTTTCCATTTTATAGATATATAAATTTCCAAAAATGGTAGTATTATTTTAGACTCACAAGGAGTTACTCCTTTTTAAAATCTACTATAGGCATCCAGCTTATTAAACATACCAACTATTCACCAACTATTTTGAATGTAGGTATTTATTCCATTACAGATATAAAGGTTAATTTTAAGTCCTATATTTACATAGGAAAAAATGCAAAGATGACATTGTGTGATTGTATTTTAATATACTTTATGTGGTACAACATGAGCCATGCATTAAGTGGCATTTCTAGTATGCTACAGTATTTCTTCATTTATTTATCTGAGGCAGTTTTCCTTTAAACCTGTAGCTTTGAATAATTTTCTCCAACTTATCACTACCATTTTCTAAATTTATTATTTCCTATTATTACTGTAATACAGTTATATTATGGATTCTTATTGAAGGATTAGGTATAATTCATTAGGTAACAGGTATGGATTCATTTACATTTGCTAAGCAGTATGTGATTTTGTAGAAAAGATACTAAATAATAAAAAATCTAATGAAAGCTTCTCCACGTCTACATTTGTACCCCCTGGGAAAACCAGTTAAACTTGTGTTGTGTTTTTTAAATGGTCACCTACAATAAAAAACAGTGTATAAATTAGTTTAAAACAATGAATTAGATTTAAAGATAACTATTACTCATTATAATCATTACCAATGTTAAAATATCAATTGTAATGAAATTAAAAGAACTCAGATAACTTTTCAGCACAGCATGTCAGAAAGGTCTTTTTAGTCCCTATGTGTGGTTTGAGTCTATACCTACAGCTTAGTTTGACTTTTCAGAAATCATGTGTGAGTGTTCTAAAAATGTGCTTCAATTACCAGAGAATTTATAGAGACACTGTGGCTATTGCTTTAGCTATAAACTTGTGAAGTCTTTGAATATAAAATGTTCCCAAGATTGGGTTCATATGTTGAGGGCTTTGTTGCCTGGTTGCAGGATTTAGAGTGGGAGCTTTGGGGAAGCATGAGGACTTTGACCTCATTAATCCATTAATCCATTAATGGATTCATAATTGATGGCATACTGGGAGGTGGTAAAACTGTAGATAGTGGGACTTGGATGGAGGAAGCAGGTGTCTGTGAGCATGACCTGAAGAGATGTGTATAGTCCCCATGTCCCTTTCTCACCTACTCTGCTTTCTTGCTGTCATGATTGGCTTTCTTCTGTCACACCTTTCTGCCATGATGTTCTACTTCACTTCAGGCCCTGAGCAATGGATTTGCTGACCTCAGGCCCTGAGCAACGGATTTGCTGACCTCGCGGACTGAAACCTTCAAAATCATAAGCCAAAATAAATCTTTCCTCCTTTAAGTTTATTTTCTCAGTTATTTTGCCTCAGCAATGAAAAGCTGACTAACACATATGATGACTAGAATGTCATAAAAATGTAGATATCTTATTCAGGAGGTTGGAATTTTGAATTTGAGAAAGATGATATGTAACCTCATTCTTTTATTATATAATGCTTCATTAACTATTTTCATCTTCAAGATGCTATGCAAGTAAAAACATCTAAAAATCTAATGTATTTGCTCTTCTAAGCTTATAAATCTACATGAAGAAACAAATACGTAAGAAAACACTATGTACTGGAGTAGAATCTGCAGTGGGAAGACAGGGAGATGAGGGTGTGTCTGCATCAGATAAACCTTAAATCTTCCTCAGATTCTCTCAGCCTCATTTATCTCCTAGACCTTGGACAGTTGCTCACCTCAGTTGACATCAAGGCCACAGATCTCTGTGTGCTCACAGATTCTGGTGCCTGATGTAGTTTACTACATGCCTAGCTTGGAGTCTTGCCTTCTTCAACCAATTTCAGAATAGATGAAACTTCACACCCACCTGGTAACTTCGAAAAGGACCAAGTGATACAACCCCAAAATAAATGGAAGTTGACATTCATGGAGCAAATAGTCCAATGAGAGATGATATTAGAACAATCACTAGATAAATCTATTCTAATGGACTGTTCTGAGTCATGACTCTTTCATACACGCGGCTGGAAACATGCCAAAGCATGTCCAGGTAGCAGTAACACATCACCTGGCATTTTCTTCATATCCTTCTGTAACTTGTTCCCTTTTTTCTCACTATTGCAACCTTGGGATTTCGCTTCTATGTTACGAATTGGCACTTTAACCTTGTTTTGGTCTCTGCTATTTAGGATAGCTAGGCTAAGACAGTGATCATTTTGATTTGAGGGAAGAGTGGGAGGTGTTGATCAGGAAAGGTTGCATAAAGGGGTAAGAGTTACTTAAAATAGGGAATGAACATTTTTATACTTATATGACCTCTCAGAAGTCTTTTGCCTATTATAAATTATGACTTTGATCAGGAGGGATATAAAATCTAAAAGTGAGAAAATAGTAGAAGTCCATTAGTTTATTATTAATCCAGAGATATCACCGCACCATACTGAGCTTAATTACATCCAAAATTCTCACCTGGAAGTATGATCAAGATTTCCAATCCCTTTGTCCATATTATCATCTTTTGAAGTACTATTGGTGTTCATCTTTCATCAGATTCTGTATCTTAATTTTAATATTGGTTTTGTACTAGCATTGCATTCAGAGACTATTAACATCATTTAATTATTTGTGGAAACACAACCCACAAATTCTTGAAAACACAATATTTTTAACCTTCATGTTCCTTCAACTTCAATCTTTCTCTCCTTTAATCCATAATAAACTCTGGTGGTCTTTGACCTTTCTAACCCTCTCCTTTGACTTCTTCCATTTTCTTCAAGTTTTTTCCTGAACTTCTTGCTCTCTGTACCAAATTCAAATCATTCACATGAGCTTTCAAGTTTCTTTTCCCTCTTGCTCGTCTATTTCAAATATGTTGCCTGCTTTCATGGCTTCTGTTCCCTTGTTCATCCAGAGCCAACTCTCCAGTCTTTGTCATGAAGTCACTTATGTCACCTCAGTCGACAACCCATCCTTCCTTAAGAAGTAAGAGCAACAATGAGAAAAAAAAAAAATACTCCAACCCCTTTTGTAAACTTCTTTACATCAAAACCAGTGTAAATAAAACATCCAGCTCCACAAAAAGAACATGGAAATCACCTCAGCTCCAAAACCCTTGTGAGAATACATGCATTTCACACAAGAGAAGGGTATCTGCCTCCAAACCAGAACTCAGAGTTAGAAATTTGGTGAAGTACAAATTCCCACTTTCTGAAAAATTAAATCCAAAAGTCGAAGTTGCAGTTTACTTTGTTCTTTCAAATATTATTTTCTTTCAATTTAAGGTAACCATATAATTTATTGTGTGAACCAGTGCATTTTCGAGAATGAAAAATACTTGAATTATCAGGTATAAACCAGGTCTCTTTCTAACAAACAGGGATTGTCTCTTTGCCCTGTATTTGGTAGTCTGTGAATAACATTGGCAATCCTTCATTTTAAGTAAGAACTCAGGGAATAACTCCTTGGGATCTTTGTAGTTTTCAGAAGCTCAGTCAAAGACTACTAGCTTTAAGGATTTCAGATGAAAGAAAAATGAGGACATGCAGATGAAACCTGAATACTACTTAAGAGCAATGACTTTTCCACCCTATCCTGATTCTACTTGCTGTATGAGCTTGGACATGTCATTTAACCACTCTGTTTCAGTTTTCTCATCTATAAAATGCAAATGAGCATAGTGGTACCTCATTGTGCTACAATGGTGAAAGCCCTTAAGGAGCTCCTTGCGTATAACACTACCCACTGATGGCAGCTAGGGAAGCTGCCACAGTCTTGCCTGACTTGAGGAAGGTACAGAAAGGGGGCCCTTCCAAAGACCGTGGGTACTAAGACTTTCATGAGCATGGTTGGTGAGATACATGACAACTCTCCCAGACTTTCTACTTCTACATATTACATAACAACAAAGATTTACTTCTGAATTCCTTGTAATACTTAACACAAAAAAGAAAGAAAAAATGAGGAGTTTACCTGCTAGAGAGAGACTTGTTTCGGCCTGTCTTTTAACTTATGTCAAAGAAGAAGATATCCAAGTGTCCTTTTGCATTGTATTTATGTGAGAGTCCCATAAAATAGTTCGAACAAAGAAAGAGTAACTGTGAACCTAAGAGAAGAAGTCCAGGAGAGAAAAATGAGATACAGGGTTTCACTTAGACAACTAAAATTACCACTGCATTTTTTTCCCACTCATATCCTGTGGGTCCCAGGGAAGGAGAACTGCAGATTCTCATGATCCCTAAATCATTATTGATTCCCAAAGTGGGTGTAGAACATTTCCTGATGTGTGCAATGGAGGAACGATGACCAAGTGTGGTCTTCCATTTGTTGAGATGGAGCAATGTATAAGTATGTATTCATTGAATGATGTTGAAGACATTAGGACAAAACTGCAGCAAGTTTCTTTGGAATAGCTAGACCTTTAAAAAGATATCAGATTTGAACTTTGAAACATAAGAAAAAAGTTTTCAATTGAGTGTTGATTAATGAGCATGGTATCTTCATGACACCATAAAGCAGTGATCATAGCTGCAGGACAGCACCTCTCAGTCTTCGGTTTGCCTCTCTGTTTTCCATGGGAGGCAATAGAGTCCCAGAAGGCTCAGGTCTCACTCACAGAGTCTCAGACCCAGAAGAACAATTTGAAGCAAAAGTCTCTTTACTTCCAGGCAGTGCTCTTTATATGACACCAGTATGTTGTTTTAATAATAAAAGATCATCTTATCAATGAAAATGATGTTTGATCTTGTAGAAATTGAGAGTAAAACAGTGGTTAACATATGCTGGGGTGAGTATGGGGTGGGGGAAGAATGAAGTCGATTAGTGTGTGCTAAAGTTATAGTCAGGAATAAGAGCTCTGGTGTGCTATTACACAGCAGGGTGACTCGACAACATTTATGTACCGAATATCTCAAAAAACTGGAAGGAAAGATTTTTAATGTTTTTACCATAAGCAAAAAACAAATATTTGAAGAGACAGATGTGTTTAACCTGATTTAAACATTGTGCAATGTATACATGTATTGAAATAGCACACAGTACCCATCAATATGTACAATTTTTATGTTTAATGTATTAACTAAAAAAAATTTTAAATGATAGAAAAGAAAATTTTTTAAAAAAAACAATATATATAAAAGCAAAACCTGTTTTCTCCCCTACTTACCCTAATAAAATGAATCCATTGACTGGTTAGAGAAAACACATCCAAATATAGGAACTCAATAACAAGGACCAGAAATATGTTGGTATGATAAATTATGTGACATAATGTGCTCCTTCCTGTCCCTGGACGCAGCACTCTCACTGCTTCAGGAAGGCTCCATTCTGACCTGTGCTGCCTGAATTATGGCATATGCTTCAGAATCATTTCTCTCTGTCCCCTTGCCCATCAACCAAACCACCACCTGCTCAAGTCTCTGCTTCAATCTAGAGAATGTATTCCAGATGTCTTAAAGAAATTCTCTCTAAATTATAGTGTCAGATATATTTTTAGAAGTAAATACATTGTATAGAAATATTTCCATATTTGGAAAAATTGTTAATTTTTTGATTGCTTTGAATTGTTCACACATTGAGTAAAATGTGTATCAGGAAATTTTATTTTATTATTATTATTTTTTCCCCAGGAATTGAACCCAGGGGACTTAATTACTAAGCCACATCCCCAGTCTTTTTTTTTTTTTTTAATATATATATTTTAGAGACAGAGTCTCACTGAATTGCTTTAAGCCTTGCTAAATTTTCCTGAGGCTGGCTTTGAATTCTCAATCCTCCTGCCTCAGCCTCCTGAGTCCCTGGGATTATAGGTGTGCACCACTGGGCCCAGCTAAACTATGTATCAGGAAACTTTAAATGTGCACCAGATCTGTGATACTTGCATTTGAGGAAGGGTTCTACCAAAACAGGGTGTACTGCTTGATTCTAATTCAATTGGGATTAAAGAGCTGAAAAGGAATATGAAAAAGAAATATGACAGGTGTGGTGGAACACCCCTGTAATCCCAGCCTCAGAGTGAGGCTGAGGCAGGAGGATCCATCTCAAGTTCAAGGCCAGCCTCCACAATTTTGTGAGACCCTATCTCAAAATTTAAAAAATAAATAAATGAAAATAAAAGGACTGGAAATGTAGCTCAGTGCTGGAGCACCCTGGGTTCAATTCCCTGTACAGAAAGAAAAAAAAAGTACTTTGGTAGCAAAATAAGGAATAAACTCTAAAGTAAAAGACCTGAGATGTAAGCAAGTAACTAGACCTAGACTCCACCATTATTTTTTCCTCTATGTTTTTTTATGTAAACTGAAACTCAGATTGAAATAGGCAAATGTGCAGGATTTCATATTACTATCAAGGTTCTGACTACCAGGATGAAATCTTGGATATTTCCGATGACATGAAATATCATGTGCCCTATGTGTAAAGGATTCTATGCATGTAGATATTGGTGGGAATGGATAAGTAGGAGGATCAATGAAAGAATGGCAGAACTAGAAGTCAGGAGGAAAGGATACAACTGAATCTTGCCACATAGAGGACAGAATTCATTGGGACACTTACCTACCTCTTAGCTGATTTCTTTTCAAAAAGGTGAGAAAGGTCCTAGATCTGACTCAAGGTGTGTGGAAAGCTTGCTGCAGCAATAACTGAACATCATTAATCCATGAAATGCTAATGTCAAAATACCTTTTTAAATCATAATTTTAACTTGGAATGTTCAAAGGATGGCAATATGTTTGTCTGCTAAAGCCCACTGCATTCATATTGTGTGATAAGTAAGAGCAACTATCTCTTAATACTATAAAAAATATGTTAACAACTTAGAAAGAAAAAACACCCCAAAATGAACCCCTCTAGTCTTGTTTGGGAACCGTGCTGTTTATAATGGGTGCCATAATGAAAAATTCCTTATTAAATGTATTGTGGTTTTTAATAAATTGGTTCTCCAAATGTGAAAAGTCTGTGTTGATACACTGGAATTGCATGACTTAGAAAATAAAGAGAGCGCATATTTGATACTGAAAGATAATAAGACGGATTAGGCCATATTTCATTTTAAAATGTGCTTTTTCCAACATTTATAAGAGTAAGCAGATAAACCTGCCAAAATCTGTTCCTTTCATACAAAGTACTGGCTATGATAAAATTTTAGTCATACTACTAGAAGATTTTAGAACAAAAGTGGAGAAATCTAAGGTTGAAAGATGATGAACTTGTCATTAAATCTTATTCACTAGTACTGATATGCCAGAAATCTTATAGAACATCTAATGTGCCCATAATGCTGAACATTTGACAGCTTTTATATAATATTCCAGGCAAAGGTGACCTGATCCTCCTGTGCTGTTGACAGTGCACCTGAAGTGGACCTCCAATAAATGAGGCAGGATTATCTATCCAAGATGGTAAACAACAGCTTATGACATGCACCAGGAAACTCCATTGCTCATTGGATCATTGCTGTCAATGACACATGGATCATGTCTGAATACCAAGCACACGTTTCCCTAGACACTTGATAAGTTTAAAATGACAAGAATACACAAAGCTGACTTCAGATTTAAAGACCAGTTGTGTGTTCCACACTTAGAAGTTTAGAATGCTCCATTGAAGGAAACTTTGAAAGTCTTTAGCATTATTTAGTTAGGGTTATGTTAGTCATATTCTAATGACTTGGACGAATCTCCAGTTTAAAATTTGTAGAACACAAGGAATACACTAAAAGTTGTAAGACAATAATGAAAATAAGCATCAGAAGTGACACGTGAGGTGAAAAATATTGTGGAGGATTCATGCAATATGTTCAAGATGTCTGCATCAATGTACCACATAATGAATGCTACTTTTGCCTCCCAATTTATGGGAAAATAATCGAAGAAAAGCTTGGTGCTCGTTGTCAATGCATAGCCTACAAGTCACCTGTTGTAAATTTAGTTTATAATAGTGTAATTAGCTGCCACATGGCCAGATTTTCTAAATGCTCTTCCTCCTGTTGGAAGCTTGACAATTTGAATGCCACAGAATATCAATACCCATCTTTTACAGCCTTTTGCCAGAGCAGCCTCAGGATATGTTGAGCTGGCGAGGTAACTGCATTAGAGAATTGAGTTTGTTCTTTTTCAGAAGACAAATATACTATCTTTGAAACCACTTACAAGGAAAAAAATAGTCATTAAATGCCAGTGTCCAACACCAAACTAAAGTTGTTAATAGCAGGAGTATTCTAGCATTGTAAAAGATATGGGACCTCAAAGTCAGAAAAAGAATGGTTCCTAAGAGAGGCAAACCCAACATACTTTACAGAAAATAAAATCTGGGGTTTGTGGGAGAATTGCAGCTTATAACAGTCAAATCTAATGCAGAGTATTTTTGTATATAATAATAGCAATGATATAAATGCAGATCTGCTTGTAGTTTCTTATATGATGAAGGGTGTGAATAGAGTTTTGGGAAATTTAGAATACTGCAGAATGCAGCTGAGCCCAGAAATAAAAGTTGAAAGGTTCCTTGCCAGAAAGAGAAAATAAAAGCATTAACTACTTTGTTTGAAGAACACTAAAAAACTAATAGTAAGCTTTCATCAAGAAAGATTTTCTTTAATATGGAAAAGCTAATTTACTTGGTTATTTTAGTGAAACACTATAACATTTGATGCATACACAGATATACAAGATTTTGCGATCTAACCATAATTACAGGGTACGTGTTAAATTAAGAAACACTAGAAATTGATAATTATCTTCAAGAAATCCATGAAAACCACTCAAAAAAAACGTACAGAGGGGTGGGGGGGAAGGAAAAAATAACAGAGTGAATCAAACATCATTACCCTATGTAAATGTATGATTACACAAATGGTATGCTGTTACTCCATGTACAAACAGAAACAACATGTATCCCATTTGATTACAATAAAAAAAAAAACTGTACAGATGGGATGGGATTGTGGGTCAGTTGTAGAACACTTGCCTAGCATGTATGAGGTACTGGGTTCGATTCTCAGCACTGCACATAAATAAATAAAATAAAGGTCCATTGACAACTAAAAAAGATAATTAAAAAATAAATAAAATTGAAAACAGTACAGAAGCACAAAATTTCTGAATGAATTCTGCTCTGTGTCAGACTGAATAGATTTATCTTTATGAAAATCTCATATACATTCTAAGTTATAGTAATGAACAAAATTTTAAGAACTATAAATGTTTGGTGGTTATTTGGAACCATACATCTCTAGTTCCCTTTCCATTACTTATTCCAACTTTCTCTGGCACTCATGAGTTGGCAGCTCTAAGCTACATATAGGGCAGGATTCACCAGGGGCCTACTGCAGATGGCAGTGAGATATTCCTGCAGCAATCGAATCCACAGTTTGGCTGCCTTATCCATCAGCTGTGTGATAACTACAGCTTGGTGCTTAACTCTGACAACACTTAGGCTATTGCAGAAGTGACCAAAAAAAAAAAAAAAAAAGAAAAAAGAAAAAAAGTCATTTGGAAACATCCATCTCCTCACAATATGGAGGTCTTTGCTTTTTTTGTTTCTTTGTAAAAAGTATTGACTAGATTAATAGTTGACTCAGTATATGCTTTTATATAAGAGCAATATGGACATTTGAAAGGTAAATTTTAAGCTGTCTACTGTACAGTTTCATAGGGAGTCATTCTTTCACTGGAATATTTTTTTGTTCTCCTATTAAGAAATATAGAAAATAAGAACAATAATTGCAACTTTCAAATCAAATGCCCAGTGATTTCCAAGCACAAAATAGGGATCATGCCATGCTTCTCTTTATTTTCCTAATATTAAAATTATGGTTTAATGAAGCAATCAAAAATTTACAAAAAATATTTTTAAAACACAAAATCACAAATTAATAAATCAAGATATGTAAGTAGAAAATTTATGTGAGCATGTGATTTTAAATTTATTTTCTCCCTTTAATCATAAATACTCTGGGATGTAAAAATGTAGAAAAAGAAAATATGTTAATTTAGCTACAAATGTGAAATACCAATGTGAACTTCTCACAACTTAGTGTTTATTATTGCCCTATTTTAAATTCTCTTTGCTTATTTATGCAGTATTTATGGAAACCTGACCCACATCACCAGTCTTGTAATAGCTGACACCCAGCTTTGATTCTAAGATTGACTTGACAGAATCCCAGTTCTTGCTCCTACCAGAGGTATTTTGGTAACTACTTGACTGTATATTTTTCTATTGATGTATATTTTTCTATTTTCCATTTTTTCTAGGCTACACTATTTTATACAAGTAATAAGGTAACATAAGTGTACATCATTTTATTGATATATATATATATATATATATATATATACACACACACACACACAGATATATTTGTCCATTTATTTTTTCTAGGCTAAATTAGTTGAGGTAATACATGCATTAGTTAAAAATTCAATTATTTCTTCAAGAGTTATAATAAATAAGATCATTTCCCCCACACCACCATTTACCTTAGTGATCCACCAATAGAAGCAGTCATTTTTAACTCCTATAACTGTTTCTTCTGTTATTTAGGTCCATATTTCCACTTGTTTATGATGTCATTGCTTGATTTTTAAATTTTAGATATTAAAGGATATTATTTTGTTCATGTTATGAAACATGAGAATTTAGCTATTGATCCTGCCTCTAGTCTTTCAAATTGTCATACATGTTAATTAAATCAGTATTATTTATATTATCATACACATAGAAATACTATGCAAAGCTAGGTATATTTCTGGTCTTCTACATTTTTCTCTATAAGTAGTAATAACCTGATATTTTCCTTTAATTTTCTACAGACCTCTAACTTATCTTCTCCTAAGTTGCCCATAGAATTATAAGATTCTTATAATTCACAGCGATCACATCTATTGTTTCCTGGTGTTTTCCTTTCCCTGTACACCTCTCTCTGAACTACTCTCAGAGAACACTGCTCTGCTATCTCATCCCAGGGCCTTCCATTAGCATCATTGCCCTTCTGCAGGGGGCTCTTCATTCCTGGATCCTGTGCCTTCCTCTTTCATTGCTTATTTTCTCACTTAGTACCTTTTGCCACCTGTCACTTCTAGAGAGGGGGTTCATGGGCATATATTTTTAAGATATAAATTTTCAGACTTCTAAATGATTGCATAGACTACTAATTGAGTTTTGAGTGTTTGAAGATAGCTTTATCTGCATAATTGATTTTAAATTGGGTATAAAATCTAGGCTGGAAATCATTGCCTTCACAGTCTTGAACATATTGAATCGCTTTCTTCTAACTTCCAATGTAGCTTTGATCAACCTTATGTTTATTTAACATGGGTTACTAAGGCAAAGAAAGAATCATCATTTGGCACCTAGGTCACTGGTGGTCTTGATAAGAACAGTTTCATTGAAGTTGTGGGAACTAAAGCTCAACTGGAAAATACAAAGAGAGACAAGGAGAGGAAGAAATTCGAACATACTGTAGAAAAACTTTTCAAGAAGTTTTGCTGAGTAGGAGAGCAGAGAAATTGAGGGAACATAGCTTGGGTGACACTGGGAATCAAAGATAGAGTGCATCTTGTTTGTTATTTTCTTAAGAGATAATAGTTGAATTTTACATTTATACAAATCCAAGAAAAAAGATAAGTTAAGGACCTGGGTGAAGAAATGTAAGACAGTGAAGGTCTGCAGAAGTTGAGAGACCTTGAGACTCATGTGAGAACCTAGAGCTTTGTGACTTTAAAACTGCTTTTTTTGACTGCCACACTAACATTTCAACATGTGATGAACCAGAGGATTTAATATCTAGCCTTATAAGAGCAAAGGAACAATTTCAAGTTATAGTATAAAGTTCCATAAACACTATTAGAGATCTCCTAAGTAAAATCCCCTGTGATGTGCATAGATAGAAATGTAATAACCAAGACAGACCATCTTATTTAAAAACAGGCTACAAATATTTAGTCACAACAAATGCCCTCAGTTTGGTTAGTGAGACGTAATAAAGGGCTGCAAGATGAAAGGTCCATGTATTATAATTATATACTATATTTTAAGGTACTTTTGAGTCTTCATTGAACTTCATTCTGGACTATCTAATTTTATCTTTACTGCAATGATAGGTGATGGGCAAGTCAGAGATTATTGTATGTATTTTATAAATGAGGAAACTGGGACAAAAGAAAAGAAATTCACTTATAATCATAGCATGCCAGAGGTTACTCCTCTATTTATGGCTGAGCATCTCTTATCTAAAACACTTGGGACCAGAAGTATTTCAGATTTCTAAATATTATTTACATAGACTACTAGTTAAGCATTCCTAATCTGAAACCTCAAATTTGCCTTGGTTGGATTCTTATTACCATTAGTTCTTGGTAAGTATGTTTGTGGTGGTGGTGTTTTGGGGTTTTGTTTTGTTTTTGTTTTAATGAGCAGCTCAGGTCACTCCTTTCTCACTCTGTTAATGTCAACAAGGAGAGACCCTCTAAAACCTTCCTGGAAAGGACCATTGGCATGTGTCAGTGTTCTTTCCATCCCCCGTCCCCGCCGCCAAAAAAAAAGCTCTTCTGCTTCTCTTTCTTAGTTGACTAAGAAATGTAAGATAACTTCAAACTCTATATGTATTCCCTTCCACATAAATTTCCTTCCTTCTCAATTTATACTATTGACCACTATGTTAGTCAGGATAACTAATATTAACTGCTAAAATAGGAAGAAGAAAACAAAACCCACCAAAATCTCAATGACTTGACCCACAATTTATTTCATTCTCAAGCAATGTTTGAGAGTTGGAAGGCTCTGCTCGATCTAATGTCTCAGGGATCCAGGTTTCTTCCAACTCTTTAAGGTAACAACAAGGTAACCACCCTAAAGAATGAGGGAAAGTAAAGAGGTGACATATCGGCTTAAATTCTTTGACTCAGAAGTGACACAGTTTATTTCATTTCCTCTCATTCATTGGTTGGACCTAATCACTCATCCCTGGCTAAATGCAAGGGAGCAGCCAGCAGAGTTTCCCCATGATTAGGGAAAACTGTGGTGGATATAGGGCAGTGCTAATGGCATTACCACACTCACTTTCCTAAGTTTCTTTTCCAAAGCTTTTCATTCTTCTGATTACATCAGAAAGCACCATTTGGGAGCTGATTTGTCTTTGAGATATTTTTAAATAAGGAGAATCTGTCCCTGAAAA
This sequence comes from Sciurus carolinensis, assembly GCF_902686445.1. Taxonomy (NCBI): domain Eukaryota; kingdom Metazoa; phylum Chordata; class Mammalia; order Rodentia; family Sciuridae; genus Sciurus; species Sciurus carolinensis. The sequence continues at coordinate 72,259,507 of NC_062217.1, forward strand.
AAAAATCAATCAGAAAGAGATAGGAGACCAGACTAAGTCATTTTTTAAAAAGCAAGCAATTGAACTCCTTTGTGTGTGCATAGGCCAACACCTTTCAAATGCAATAATTTAACCTTAGGGGATTTTTGTAATGACCTCTGCATTAGGACAATTTTAGTTACTGTGGGGAAAAAATATAAATATATTTTAAATATATAAATATATGTGTATATTCATATATTTATAAGAATATGTATATTCTTCCCCCAATCCAGTGAGTTAACACAGTGAATGTTTATTCCTAACTGCTGTGGTTTGGGTAAGTGTTCCCTAAAGGCCCATGTGTGAAGAGCTTGGTCCCCAGCCCATGGCACTATGGGGAGGTGGTGGCAAATTTAAGAGGTTGTGCCTAATTGGAGAAAGTTAGATCACTGGACACATACCCTGGAAGGGAATATGGTAACCTCAGCCCCTTGCTCTTTTTCTCTTTTGCCTCCCAGTTGCACAAGGTAATTAACTTCCTTTGGCACATGCTTCTATCTTGACGTACTCCCTCACCATAGAACCAAAAGCAATAGGACCAATTGACCACAGAATAAAACCTCCAAAGCAATAAACCACAATAAACCTCTCCTCCTTATAAGTTAATTTTCTTGAATATTTTGTAGCAGTGTTGGAAAGCCAGGTAACAAACTTGACTCTTTAAATGATGCAGGTGTTATTGATCAAGAGGTGGCTCTCCTCCATGTATAGTTTTCAAGTCCTGATCTCCTCACTTCTTGTGCTCAATCATTCCCCTAGGATCTTGGAGTCTTTTACATGTAAAGGAAAAAAGAGAAAGAAGATATGGATATCATATTCATTATTTAACAGCCTTGCACAGAAATAACACACTTGATTTCTATCAGGTGTTTGAGAATAACCCCATAACCCCATATAGATGCAAGGGAAACTTAGAAATGTAGTCTCTAGCTGGGCAGCAACATCCCAGAAACAACTCAGTATTGCAGAAAAGGAAGTGTAAAGCTTGGGTGCTGTGCTGTGTATCTCAGCCATGCATCCAAAACAAAAACTTATACAACTATTTCCGAATATTTAATATTAAATATCAAATTCTAAATGTATTGTCTATGCATATTTACTACTCCAAGTATACTAGTATCAGGATCAGCACAAAATCTACACAAGATAGAGACCCAGTGTTTACGGAGTTTGCTGTCTGAGGGAAGCTCACAAATAACACAGAGGTAATTTACCAAAATTGCACACAGTAGTGGGAGAAGATACAGCGTGAAAGTCTTTTTTGCGACCTCACTTTGACCTCGTGTGAACAATTGCATTCTCCATAGGCCATTTTTTTTAACTTTTACTTTTAGATAAACAATTTATTACCAGGTAAAAGACAACTTCCATTCTCATTAGAGACAAAGAACAATTGCTAAAACATTGGAAGATAATAATGGAAAATTGATGGAGTTTTTTTTTTAAGTAGCTTAGTTATTATTAAGACTTTTCCAAAGTTTAAGCACTAAAATCCAAATCCTTCCCGACATCATCTAATTTTTTAGAGAGTTATAAAATTTTAATTTCACATAAAACATAATAGCTTATAAAGTTATCTACTTCCTTCATGTAAAATTGTGCCTCACTAACCCAATTCAGAGCTTCATTTTGATGTAGACAGTGGTCTTGAATGTATATCATGCATGTATATGTGTACATATGTGAATACATGTGAAATTTGAAAGTATTCAAATCACAGAGAATGATAATAACATTAAAGTAAAAACAAGCAGTTTGACACTTATTTTTTGACAGAGAGTGGATTGGTGTATTTATCAAATAACTCTTACTAAGTGTTAAAAAATAGTTTCAATACTTTAAGTGGCACCAACTTATAGTAGGTATTCAATTCCATGGTCACATTTATTTTCTTGCTGTTATTTTGTTATTGCTGTGTAGGATATGATGGCTTTTAAGATGTTATTGACACATACAGCAGTGACTATATTTGCTTTCAATAAGGTAATCTGATAAAAGATAAGGGAATTACAAGATGTGGGTGAGGTGATCAGCAGATTCAACAATGTCAGAAAGATCCATGAGAAGTATAATACAAAATACAATGAGAGATGGACTGATGACCTTCGATAAACTATGGCTAGTTGTAGAGTGCTTGCCTTGAATTCCATTTCAAGAATAGTTTCCTAAAGCAATAATAAGAAAATAATGGTCATATTATATTTGGAATTATAATTGTCTCTACTATGCCCAAAGCATGCATGGTGATTATCATGCAACAGAGTCCTGCAATAGTGGAACCATAAAGGTGTTAAGGTGAGAGAGGTTGAGCAATCCTTTGTGTGCAATTGTACAGAGAGCAGCATGTAAGAAAGGGCTATCACAAAAATCTAAATAGTTCCTCCGAGGACATTTGAGGCACCACACCAAGTAATTTGCCTAGAATTACTGGACAATTTGTTTTCCTTTTCAACATCAAAACTCTACAAATAATATACAAGAGAACAAACATATAGCCATTACTCAATAATATCTCTATTTGATAAGGCAATCATAACTCTTTAGTGTTTTAAACTGTGTGGGATCTAAGTAAGTGATATATGTTCTCTCACCTTTGCACTGATCAAAAGTTACAGGATGGTTGTCAGATACTAAATGATTTTGTGTGTGAGTAATTCACATGTGACATCTTTGAAAGCAGGGACTATGGGCTTTCCCAAATCTTTACTTACACTTCCTGCTGTATAAATGTTTATTGAAGTAAATTGAGTAAATTTTTATGGAAATCTTCATTGAATTGGTGAGATGTAGAAAGTGAGGTTACCACAGGGATGCATGTGAGATTCTTTCTAACTCAATATTTTTATTAATGTGTTGGGGGAAGATGCAAATCTCAAAACATACTCATACTCATAAAATTTTAAGATGATCCTAGCTTGGGAGGAGTACCAAACACCAGGGACAAAAAAATATAATCCAAAGAAGTTAGAACTGTCTACATAAAAAGAAACTTGGCCTTCAAAAATGTAAATGACTACATGTAGGAATTCATGGTTTGAATTCTTCCTAAGCAGGGGAATAAAAGAAATCTGGAGTCCAAGGGTGATGATAATTTACAAATTAGATCTGTGTTTAATGTGAAAGAGTTATAAACAGAGTCAGAGCTGTTTTGGCCTGAATTTTGAGAGTTTCATGAAATAAATGGGCCAAGAAATTAGTTGTCATTCTTTGTGTCATATTGAAGATTTTCTAAATTTCAATTGTTTTAATTTCAACCAGCATCATTAGAAATAGAGCTAAACTAAGAATTTGGAAAAGAACCAAAAACACAAATAGGAATAAAATCAATTACCAATAACAGTTTTTCTATAGTATGTGCCTGTCATTCACTTCCTAAGATATTTTACTGTTACAAATAGCTTAGGTATTTATTATATTGCCTATATTACTCAATTTAATTCTTGGAACTTCCTTCGAGGTAAAGATTTTACCAATGATGAGATGTTCAAAGATTTCATATCATTTGTCAATCTAGTCAGTCAGTCTATCCAAAATCACCCTGCTTCTAAATTTCACACAAATGAGAAAAAAATTTAAAAAGAATGTATCATTTACCTAGGAATGTCAGAATATATTTTCCTTAACCAACTTGAGCTCTGCACCTCACGAGAGAAAATATGTCATGAAATTGTACTAGTCCTAGGAGCCCCAACCCTTACCCCCTGGACCAAACTGTTCAGATGAGATTTGAGAGTATTCACACCATTCTACCTGTTTTCCTATCTCAAATGCAAAAGGAATATCCTCTCTATTGCCTTGCCACTGTTGGAATGTGAGGGAAAAAAAAATTGACTCCAACCTCCAACTGACATCCATATTCTTCCATATTTCTGATCTTGCACAGATGGTCAATCTCTTTATGCGCACTTTTCTCAATACAATGGGGTTGACATTATCTAACTCTTAGAGTGGCAAGCAAGAGTGAAATAAGATAATGTTTGGGACATAGAGAGTGCTCAGTAAATGGGAGCTATCACTGACTGAGTGATGAGGCTCATACATATTCCCTCAGGATAGAATCAGTGATCCATTTGAAAAAAAAAATGGAGAGTTTCATACGCAGTATAGCAATGATGTTAAGCATTCTCCACTGCATGGTTCAAGCTATAAACTTCATCTTTGTCACTTTTCCTGTTGTCCTTTTTCTTTCCTCCATTCTGTCTTTGCCTCTACTCCCTCATACTTTTGAATTATTTATATATTAATCTGCCCACTCACTCACACCTCTTATTCATGAGGACAAGGAAAAATGCCTTATTCAACTTTTTATTCCATAACATTAACAACTACCTAATCAATAAATAAAATTAGGATGCTCTTTTAGATAACAACAAGCAAAACAAATTTTTTAAACCCGCAATTTCAGAAAAGAAAAACTAATGCATACATGGCACAAATTTTGTTTCTTATTTGTACTGTAGGTTTAAGAATCAAGGCAGTAATTGATACATTGTACTTTTAATCCAGAATGAAATCATCAATAATTTAATAAAAAATGAAAGCAGGACAGAAACAAAGTTTAACATTTATTGAATTTTATTAAGCCTTAGGCAAAAAATCACATTTAGATCAAAGAAGTTTTTTGTTAAGGAAGAAAATGGTAGAAATAGATATCTCTGAGAAGTGCTGGTGAAAGTCAGAACCTATCCCTAACAGTCTTCTTTCTTTTAAAATACTGTCAAAACGTGTAGCATAGCACGTGTGAAATCAACACACGACTAAAATGAACAGAACACTTATGTTTATTTGCTTCCTAAATGTTTTGAGGGCATTGCTGTCTTGCTATCCTTTACAATGCATTAAATGCAATGTCTTTATTGAACTTCAGGGTCCAGAATTAAAGAGAAGAGAAATACATTTTGTCATATCTCAAGCCACAAAGAGATGGTTAGGTCTGTAAGTATATGTGAACTTTGGTACCCCCACATACTTAGTTTCAGTCAAATTGTTCACTCTCTATTTTTATATCTTTGATTAAACTGGCCTTTCTGTTTTGGTAATAAAAGTCATTGCATGACACTAACAATCCAATGGAACAACAAATTAGCCATGATATATGAATACAGTAATTATCAGAACATCCTTAGCAAAGATGGGAAAATAAAATGGTTTTGAGGGACTCTCCTTAAAATTGGTATATATGTTGAACACAGATGATGAGAAATTGGAAGAATTTGTGTTAGAAAGTACTTATGAGGCAAAATTATTGAATACGTGTACACAGAACAAGGATATTGAATACATCGAGACTTTGCTTTTATTATACTATGTTTTAATTTTCCATCGTTCTTTCTTCTCTGATTACTTCAAATATAAAACTTCACAGGTTGGTTATACAAATAATTAGTTTTAAAGATTATGACAGAGTGAATTTACGAAAGCATTTAAGAAGTTTGTAAAAGAAAATAAATCATCTGAAAGTAATAAGTAGTGCATTTTTAAATTTTTGACTTGAGTTTCAGAATATTTTTAAAATTTAGACTATGATTAATACCATTTAAATTTAAAGTAAGAGAGAGAAAGAGGAAGGAGGAGGAACAAGAGGAGGAAGAGAACAAGAAGGAAAAGGAGAAAGTAGAAAGGAGGAAGGGGAAGAGGAGAAAAGAGATATTAATCCTAAATTCTGAGTTCTACTCTTCTTATAACACTGCCACTAATCTACACATTTAATAATCCTGTACACACTGCATTCCATGAGCTAATTTGAAACCTTCCTACTATAATTTTGCTATACTTAGAATGATTGATACCAAGTTGTAAAGTGTAATATACATGGATTCTTTGAAAAGAGAATATTTGGAATAACAGTAATAATACTTTTTAGTAATAAAATTATGACTCTTTGGTAAAATATAAGCAAAGAACACTAATACTGTAATGTGAATCAAAAAGATGGTACAATTCTAGAACCAATTTTCAGTAGGTTAAAATGGAATATAAAATTATATTGGCCCTACCACCACTACATAAATGTTGATACACCCAGAAGTTTTATATTTATCTTCACTTATTGACATGTGGCAAATTTGCCAGTGACTGTCAAATTTCCAACTTGAGTTTAATATTAGTTATAGTTAGCTTTCCAGAAGTGAGAAAGTACAGAGCTCCAGTTTCTCTTCCCTCATATGCTCCTTTGTGCATCCATTAATGTATTCATATATTCATGCATTCACAAACAGACACCCATGGGCTTATCTTATTTTTATGGCATTCCTCTGTCCTGGGGAGATTTTAAGGTGACTAAGTCAAGGTTTGCAAGGGCTCATCTCTCTTGTAAATTCTTGACAGGAAGATATGCATAAGTAGGTTCTGAGGTTCTAAGACCCAAAACTCGACAAATTTCTTAGATAAACATCAGAAAAGGTTACAATATGGAAAATATCACTGAAGAGAGCCAGGTTTACCATTAAGAAGTTCCCTGAAAGTGATTGTGTTCATTTTCTTTAGGCTGTATGAGCATCTGCTTCTAGGCCTTAAACTAAAGTCACATTGACATTGGCCTGCATGGTTCTCTGAACTTCTTGTCCCGATCCACTATGAACACTGCATCTCCACTAAATCTCTTGGCTTCCAGTCTTGTGGGTCAACTTCCCTTTCCTATCTTGGACCTAGCACTTGTCGCCACCTCTCAATCCATTTCATTGTTTTTTCTTTGATTTCAGTTCAAATTTCACTCTGACTAATCTCCTTTCCTGTCCTTCTATCTGATCCCTGTAACCCCACCTTCATGACATCCCTATGTAGGCATTGCCCCCCAAAATTTCTTACCTATAGAAGTGAGACTAAAGTAGTGATTACCCTAAGAAAATGTAAAAGAAAGAAGGGACTAGGTGCTAATTACTAAATAACCTTTATTATAATTAAAAAGCATTATAAGAAAATGTCAGAATTTATTCTTACATCTTTTTCTTGATAATTGATTCTTCACATTTTAAATTCCCAGAACTGTTTTTTAGATTCAATGGAGGGACTCATTTGCTCTCCAAATTTTCTTATTATAAAGTATTGAACATTTATTCTGCAATATAAATGAGAATTTTCTATTTATACATTGCCATGCCTTGGACAGAGTACTGAAGAAAGCTCATCTTGGAAGACTGCATTTTTTATTAAAGACCAGAAAAATCACTGGAAATTTCCAGGTTGTCTAAAGTAAACTAAATGATCATCATTCATATACTCTAAATCTAAATACTATTTTATTAATTCTTTATACACATAAACATATAAAACATAGCCTCTTTGATTCCTGTGCTTATCATAGATTTTATTTTTATTTCCTTAATGATCTCAGAATTTTACAGGAATAGCATCAATCACATAAATAAATCAATGAAATATTCCTAGTGAATTTAAGTTCTGATAAAAGTCCAGAGAAGTTAAAAATTAATTAGAAGTTTACTTGCATGACATACAGTGCAAAATAATAGTGGTTTATTATACAAAATAAACATTTATTTTCTTTCCCACATTAAAAAAAGAACAGGGTTTTAGTGCAGGGCTAATCTGGTGGTTTCAGGGTATCAGAGATACAGACTTTTCCATTTTGTTCCTTCACTCTCTTAGCAAAGGGTTACAGTACTCAAAGTGACTTAAAGGTATAAAATGTCTCCTCCAGCTCTTAAAATTTTATCCCCATTCCAGTTAGCAGGAAGGAAACCACAGAGTGTTCAGGTCTCTCTATAGAACCCCACACTCTTGATTGCTTTTCACTAGCTAAAACTTAGTGATGTTACATCAACTTGCTGCCAAGTAAAGCTAGGAAATGTAGTTTTTTCACAGAGTCATTTGAGGTCCTGAAATAAATCCCTTCCTTTCCTCTTTCCTTTAAGGAAGAAGAGGCAGAGATGCAGGAGTAAGTAGCCAGAAGTTAGAACCCCGATGAGTAACAACTCTGTTACTGCTCTTTTATTTGTGTTTACCTCCTATTTTTTAATAGTAGAGCAAGTATTATGTTATACCTTCTCAGAAATCAAGCAAATTTAAGCCAGGTAGCCAAAATCCCTTACCTTCTTTTTGGCTGGAAAAGGTTTATTATAGGTACTGGATCAAGGAAAAAAGTTTGTGTTTAGTAGAAAAAATAACTAGGTGCAACTAATGAACCACTTGTAAACAAATGTAACAAAAGACTTCCTGTTTCTGGGTAGAGGCAGCCTTGCACTAGGATATCGGTTTGGAGTCAAGTGGAACTGGATTTTAGATCCCATTTGCCTCTGCTGGCAGGACATAAAACCTGCATAACTACACACGACCCTGGCAGAAGTCGCACTCTTCAAAATTGGATGAGAATAAAACTGTCATCCAGACTACTTTGTGTTCATTTAATACCATCAAATGCTGTCTGCTTCTAAGTTACTAGGTAAGTTAGCATGCTGAGACCGAATGTGGGCTCTGTGGATGAGAAACATCTGGTTTTGTTCTGTTCTTCCTTTAATCTCAGTGTTACTTTATTTCCCTTTCTCCCTCATCCATCCCCAGATTGTGCAAATTATAATGTCCTTTGCATCTCTCAAATGTATCAATTTCTCCCCAACCCCATTCTACCTGTCTTGAGTAAGACCAATTGGAAACTATTTTGCCTTAGTCGTGAGGACACTAAGGAAGTGTGACAGATTATAATGTCCTTCCGCATCAAAACTTGGTCTCCATATGTAAAAAATCCATATATAAAAAATTCTACCCAGTTGGATAAACCAAGAACCCAGTAGTTGTTTTTCATATGGTCTCTCCTTCACTGAGAATCAATCCATCACCTAACTAATGCATTTTATCTCTCAGATCATCCACTTTTTCCCCATCCATACCATTATCTACATTGAATCCAGCTTCAATTGTTCCTCTCTTTGTTTATCACAATAGTCCTTTAAGTGTTCTGCAGTGAAATCACTATTCCATCTTTGTTTTCTATCCCCTCTATACCTCCTTCCAATGTTTTCCCCATTGCCCTTCAATGGCATGTAAAACTCTCTGCAACTTGGACTCCTCCCAGCATCTCCAACTTCACTCAGCTACACTGCATCTACTCCTTTAGTTTGGGGCTTTTCTTTAGTCCCTTATATTGTGGTTGAGCTCTGTATATGCTGTTCTTTATCCCTGTAATATTTTTCCCTCCCCATGTTGCCTGTGAACTGTGACTTATTTTTTAGATCTTAGTTCAAACTGTACATTTCTAGAACAAGCTTCTCTGACATCCATGATTAGGTGAACTCTCCATAATATATGTTCTCATAATTCCATGTAGTGCACTTATCTTGGTGGCAATTTTACATTCGTTTGTGTGATTCTTTAATTAATATCTTTTACAGTCAAAGGTTATAAACTCCAAGAGAGTAGAGATTATGTTAGCCACTGTGAGCCCATCCCAAAAGATGCTAAAGAAATATATTCTGAGTAAAAGAGAGAAAAAATGAAGGAAGGAAAGAAAAAAAGGAAGCAGGAAGGAGGGGACATATTTTCTTTCTTTATTTTGTTTTATTATTTTTTTTTAATTTTTATTTTTTTGTATTACCTAGCATAAACTTTGTGCACAGGAAATTCACTGTGGTTTTTGAATGCCAGGATCATAGTATCACAATGGTCTGTGCAGATCGGAGTTGGAAAACCAAATTTATTCCATTGTTCCCGCTAGTCACTAAACATGCTGAGCTGTCCATTTTGGAATAGTTCTGATTTATTGAACTAGTTTAGAATTAGTGCCAGACATCCTAGTGCCAAAACTGAAATTCTTATACTTTCTTGCCTTGCTCCTGACATATGGCTCATTACGTAAATTAACCACTGAAAATTTATATCAACCTTTCAAGAAGTAGATTCATTGTCCCAGATTTGTGGCTGAGAAGATACAGAGATAGTTTAATGTCTCATTAAGATTCAGAACTACTGTCATTAAATAAAGAAAATAACATACTGAAAAGAAGGGACTATAAAGTCCATATAGGTGAATTTAAAAAGTTGAATAAGGTGCTCTGTTGGCTTCAAAAATGTGGGAGAAAATTCTAGTAGCTCTGTTCTTGATCAGTGCATCTGTAGGGCTCTCTCTGGCCACTGGTCACCATACAAATCTGAAGCTTTTGGACTGCTCTGTAGGTTATATACTTAAAAGTTTTTCTCTACAATATCTAACATATTAGATATGAATAGAGTATGTCCACAACGTTTTTGGGTTTTTTTTTTTGGCTGGGATGGATACCATGGATTGACTAGGGGACCTCAACCACTGAACCACATCTGCAGCCTTATTTTGTATTTTATTTAGAAATAGGATCTCACTGAGTGGCTAAGAATCTTGCTTTTGCTGAGGCTGGCTTTGAACTCCAAATCCTCCTGCCTCAAACTCCAGAGCTGGGATTACAGGCGTGCAACACTGCACTCTGCCACAATGGCTTTTTAATGCACAGTTCAGGCCCTGTCTTAGCTAAATATTTGTGTTTGCGGTGCTGGGAATTGAACCCAGGACCTTGTGCATGCCAAACACACACTGTACCACTGAACCACACTCCAGTCTTGTAGCTAAAATCAACAGCATATATTATCACTGCTTTGAATTGCTTCTTCTGATCCTCATTGTAACTGCCTGAGTAAAGGAGGGAAAGTATTATGCCCCATTTTTGTTATGTGGGTTGCCCAAGATCACAGAACTGTGTTGCCTTTGTTTTCTGCCTCCTGGTTGAATTACTCTTCTGCTATTTTTTCCACACATCAGTTTTAGACAAAAACTCACTTCTTTCCACCTCTTGACCCTAGTGCTGATCCTTAAAAAATATTCAACTTCTTGGACTCTGCCTACTGAGATCCCAGCATATAGCTGCCTTGCTTTGGGCTAAACTTGGTCTCTACCTGGACCTGCTTAATTTTATAATATCTTCCTGCTTCCCACTTGTCTAGCATGAGTATCCTCAGCCTCCTCCTTGAATTCTGACCTGGAGAATCTTGAACTTTGAACCTGATTTATCAAGGGGGCTTTAAAATTCTGACTTTCTGCAGGCAGAGCTAAGAAACCTACTGTTCTGCCATAGAACAACTGGCCATTGCCCTAGTGGTGCTAGGACTTCTGAGAAGTTAGGGATTTTAGTCAATTTCGACCTACTTTTGAAATTTAAGGAGTATGCCAAAGCAGAAGACTTCAGGTTATAAAATAAAGGAAGACCCAGATGATAGGACTCACGCAGGTATCCTAAGTAAATCCTAGAACACTCACTTAGCTAAATTTAAAAAAAAAAAAATCTATTATCTCTTTTCTTTCAGCAGCCTCTTTTCAGCACATTGACTAAGCATCTTTTTAAAAAATATTTTTAGATGTTGACAGACTTTTATTGTACCCATTTGTTTATATGTGATGCTGAGAATCGAATCCAATGCCGGACGCATGCTAAGCAAATGCTGTACCACTGAGCCACAGTCCCAGCCTCTATGCATCATTTTAAAAGACAAAGAATGTATAGGGAACATTATTTTTCTAGAAGAATTTTCATTTGGACAATTTCAGGAATGAATGAAAACACAAAGAGAATAAGTAGGTTAGTTGTAATAACTGCCATGAGCGAGCTTGGGAACTCTTGACATCAGGGTATGGAGAATTTATGAGGTGTTCTCTTCTATGTCTGCTGGATACATCCTGCTCAAATTTTCTTATAAGGATGCACCTAAAGTATCACCTGGGACTCTGGTTGCTTAAAGGCTTAGCTAGGGCTGAAGAAACTGCTTCTCAGGTGTTTCACTCAAAGCCTTGCAGAATACTCCCTTCCTTGTCATGTGGTGTCTCTATAGAACCCCAGTACATGGGAGTTGGCTTCTCCATGCAAATGATGCAAAAGAGAGCAATTAGGAAGCCACGGTGCCTTTTATTACCCCATCTTCAAGCCAAACACTCTCACTTCTGTTTATTTTTTTTAAAGGAAATCACAAAGTTCAAAGTCATTCTTTCCTCAAGACTCTGCTTTCTAGAAGTAGTGTAAAGAAGTTCTAAGTACATTTTTAAACCACTACAATGTGTTTTGTTTTCAAGAACATTTCAGAAATATTTTTGAGTATGCTAACTCACCTCAAAATTAATAGGAAAAAGAATGAGCTTGAAATTAATTTCACATTTTAAAAAATTGATTTCAAAATAATTACATTAAGAAGCATCTTGTTCTACTTTAGGAAAGCAAAATCTAAGTGTTAATAAATTTCTTGGAAGTCCCCATTTGAAATTAAAAAACAGAATTAATATGGTACTGCTCTTTAGCCCAATAGATTGCCAATATTTTTCAAAACTAATTTAGTCACATTTGAAGCTTTAAAATGAATATATTCTATAAACTTCAGAAAATTGTATTTGTACAGTTTAACTGAATCTGTCAAAAATAAGATGAGGTAATGTCAGGTGGGCAGTTGCTGAAGAGTAGACCAAATGGTGTGGTACAAGAAGTTAGCTCTGATGGTGGCAGAGGTCAGCTGTTGTGGATGAGGGAGGAGGTGCTTAGAGTTGGACAATAGCTATGGAAGAAAAGGAATATCTTACGATCAGGAAAGTCACAAAGCCCATATTTAAGCCAGCAAAAGGGAGTATAGTTTTTCTAAAGAAACAGAAAAATTATCATGTATTTAGGGATGTGAACAATAGATGCAGGGCACCATGAACCCACAAAATAGCAAAGAACTGTACTTGGAGGGATATGGAAGGCTTCTCAGAGGAATCTACTGGTCCTACAGTTGCCCCAGAACTCATGCTTACTGAGGAATCAAGAATATTTATGCTTCTCCATTTTTTGCATCAAACTGTAGGGTCCTTATAGCTCCAAGTCTCTGAGAACCTTCGAAATTTCCGTCTTCAATGTTTCAGTACTGGAGTGCTCTGGTGTTAGATCTTCAGATTTCATCTCTTTTTTTGTCTATACTTGTGCTCTTGGTGATCTCATTTGTTTTTATGATCTTAAACACCACCTGAATACTGATGTCTCCTAAATTAACAACTATTTCCTGAATTCCAGATTTGCATATATAGTTGCTTATACAACAAAGCCCTTTGGATACTGAATGCCTTCTCTGATCTTGATATGTTTCAAACTGGAATCTTAGTACCCTCTTCCTTTCCCCACTTGCTGTTCCTTTCAATCTTATCCATCTCAATAAATGAAAAATCAGTTTTTCCCAATGCTCGCAACAAAAACATTGGAATTACCCATGGACCCTCTCTCATATAACTGATCTATTAGTGAAAATTGTCAGCACAACCTTCAATATTTATTCAAATCTGACCACTTCTCACCATATCCACTGCTAGCACCTCAGTCCAGGCTGTCATCATCTCTCACTGGGATTATGCTGTAGTCTCCTAACGAGCTTCATCCTCTACAATCTATCCCTCACACAGAAGCTAAGAGATCCTGTTACAATATCAAGCCACTCTTTGTGAGAAATGTCTACCACAATTGTATCTCACTGAAAGTAAAGGGCTATTCTTTATCATATTCTACGATTTCCTACATGGTCTCCCAGCCCCTCCACTCCACTACCTATCTGACCTGTTCTCCTGCAGATACCCTCTCCACCTCAGTCACATGAGATATGCTCTTGTCTTAGAGATTTTGTTTTCTTTTCTGTGACCTTGAATTCCTTTCCCCAAGATATGGACTTAACTTGTTTTCCCACCTCAGACAAGTGTGTCTCAAAGTCTATTTCTTTGGTAAGGCCTTCCCTAATCACCCTTATCTAAATTTCAACTCTTTCCCAATGGCTACTTCTTTTACTCACCCTTCTCTGGCTTATTTTATTCCATAGAACTTTCTCTCTCTCTCTCTCTCTCTCTCTCTCTTTCTCTCTCTCTCTCTCTCTCTCTCTCTCTCTCACACACACACACACACACACACACACACATACACACACACACACACACACACACACACACACACACAAATATCTATATCTTTTCTCTTACTCACGAGAATGTGAGTTTCATCAGAGCAGGGATTTTGGTCTTTAAGGCCAAATCTCTAATGGAGAGAATGACACCTGGCACATGACAGGTGTATAATTAGTACTTGCTGATGAGTAACCTTCTCTCTTTTTAACGCTGTTGTCCCAGACACAGCCTTCCTCCAAGGTTCCTCCTCTGTGGCTTAATCCACTCTCTGCCAGGCTTACTCATAACCTTGCTCTCCCTAGAACTTCTCTTTTCATTTGCCTTACCTCCTATCTGGTGATCCTGTGACCCCAACTCTGCTCAAGTTTTCCTCATCCCAATGTAAACAAGCAAATAAATATATCTTTCTCCTTGTTCCCTTTTAAGCAGTCATTCTCTTTCTTCTTTTTTCAGTCACTGCCAAACCACCACCCCATAGATTTTTTTGAAAAAGAAATAAATCTATATGCCGTGTCCCTATTTCCTCCTCTCTTATTGTTCCCTCCCAGTCTGGCTCCTGTCATCATCACACTGCTTAAATTATTTTCTAAGGGTCACCATGACATGTCAAATCCAATAACCTTTTCATAGTATTTAATATTCTGTTAATTTCTAGAGAATTGGATGTTGCTTTCAATAATCTTGGGTGTTCTCATCATCTAACAAATTTCAGAAAATAGAGTTAACTTTCATTTTATAAACAAAGGTATGTCACAGAAATCCTTCAAGAGATCATTCTTTCTTGACTTCTGTGAATGATCTTTGTTCTACTCCTAGCCCTCTGACTTTCCCAGCTGTGTAACGTCTGGATTCCTATGTTAGTCAATTGTTAGTCAATTTTTCATCAATGGGACAAAATACCTGGGGAAAACAACTTAAGGAGGAACAATTTATTTGGGCTCATAGTTTTAGAGGTTTTGACCCATGGTTGGCTGAATCCATTGCTATGGGCTTGTGGTAAGGCAGAGAATCATGGCAGACAGGGTGTGGTAGACCAGAAGCTGCTCACCTCATGGCAGCCAGCTAGGGAAGAGAAAGAGAGAGAGAGAGAGAGAGAGAGAGAGAGAGAGAGAGAGAAATGATGGAGGGACCAAGAACAAGATATATCATTTTAGAACATATCCCTAGTGATCTACTTCCTCCAAATTGACCCCACATCCCATAATTTCCACCACCTCTCAATAATGTTATCAAATTATGAATCCATCAATGAATTAATCCACTGATAAAGTAAGGACCCACATGATCCAATCACCTTCCCACTCCACAACTGAACATTGCAACACTGGGGACCAAGCCCTCAACCCAAGGGTCTTTGGGGGACACTTCATATCCAAACCACTGTAGTTCTTTGTTTTCTTTCTCTGCAATGCAGGTGTTACCCAAGAAGCTGTTCTTGGTCTTTGTCATTTCTTTGTACATTCTTCTTTTGTTTTCATATACCTAGATCTGTCCTCTTTCCAAATCTCTGCAACTGACTCAATATTTTCCTCAAGACATTCCACTAGCACCTCAAACTCAAATATTTTCAGAACTTATTTCATTATCTCTCCACCAAACCTGTTCTTCTGTTTGCTATTCATGATTAATACTACTTACCTTTTCCCATTCAACAAAGCCAGAAATTTCAGCATTAGCTTGAGAATTCCCTTCCTGCTTGTGCATCTGGGGCCAACCTTATCTCTTCTACCTGAATATATTGCCACCTCTTCTCTATCACTCTGTCCCTACTCTAGTTTTGATATTTGCTATGTCTTTCTGGCAAGAATATAAAGTCTTGCTGATCAAACTTTTCTTCCCAAACCTCTCCTCCCAACTCATTTCACACTTTATTTAGATCATGAGTTCTAAAACAAATACCTGGCTTAAAACCCATTATTGACACTGCATTGCCAGCAGATTCAAGTTTAACTTCTGGCATTCAAGATCTTTATAAGTTAGTGTTTATGTACTCATTGGGAAAGTAGTTGCTTTCTCAGTATTTGAGAGCAGATCAAAAGCGTGTAAGCTCCAGAGAGCAGGCTACTCTTTGAGATCATTCCCATGCTAAAATTTCCTGGATGGGATAGAACTCTCATTTGTTTTAGGTTGTACAGATGCATTGTCTTTTTCCTCTTATGAACTTCCAACTCAGTTAGATGTCAGGTTATAGTTCCCTAGATCTTTTTTAGGGTTTCATGAGGCAGATTTAGTGTACCAATGGGAACAAGAAGACCTCAATTTCCTTTTCATCAGACGTTTACCTTTGTACACTTGTATCTTTAAGGGACAAGAAAAGTCACCCTAGTTTTACAAGTACTCTTCACCATCATCTCAAAAATGTGGTTTAAAAAATAAGCTCTCATGAGGTCAAACACATAGTGATCTGTCAATCACAACACATAATAGCATGCTTATGGTCCTTTGATGATCTTTGATGATTAGTGTCTATGACTGTGATTCACTAGCCCAGGCCATCAACAGGACAAGTTCACTATGGTCTCTCTAAGCTGTCAGAGACCTAAGGAGATTAGCCTTATCTCATCTTTCCATTAATGTATCTGTTACCAAATATGTGGATTTGGCATTTAAAAAAAAAAGCAATTCAGGTTTCACCCATGTGTGTGCTTTTCAGAAAGAGTTATAGAGTGGAAGGGTAATATTGGAGCAGAAAGAGAGTGAGTAGGTAGAAAAGTGGGGAAGGAAAGGACAATTTCCACTATGTTAGAATTTCTAAAATATAGGAAAAAAATCTATATCACATACTTGAACACATGGTTCAGCCTCCCAGAAACATCTATTCTATTATAAAAAGTCAAAAAGTATATCTATAACACAGAGACTTAAATCCCTTTATAATTTTCCATGAGTAGAACAAACTGAGATTAGCAGGTGTTAATATTGGCAAGGGGACTAGAGAAAGAAAACAGAGGTGATGCACATTGGAACAATAAAAATCATGTTTTCAGATTTCATTCACTTTTATAACCAAAATAAAGACTGACTTGGCAGCAACTGACAAAGCCAACAACCCTCTTGCAATGGTTGTCCATTATTCCAAAACATATGTTTTGAGTTATCTGGCCCCTGCAAATTTCCTATTTCTCCAGGTGAGATTAAAGATAATCCTGACAGATTTACCCAGGTTCTGTTGTCAAATACTTGTAAGTGGTACTCACTTCTTTTATATATCATTCCACAGGGCTTTCAGTTATTTCAGGTGGTTTTGAAGTTCTGCAAAATAAAATCTCTAATTGGAATTAATTATAGTTCACTTTAATTTTGGAAACAAAATATGTCACAGAAATTCATTATGAGAGTATCTCTAAATTACATGAATGTTTGAAGTTTAAGTGTCAGTAGTGTGTATGACAAGAATATAAAATTTTCACTAAGTTGAACACATTTATCAAACTCCTGAGCAGTTCAAAGCTCTTGCTTAACTAAAAAAGAAATGTGAATATTCGGAGTAAAATTTTGCTATTGCTAGGTTCGACATCTTGAGGTGACATAGCAAGAAGGCAAGGCTAGGAAGTGGGATCAGGACTAAATTTTATCCTCAGGTCTTGCATGATTGACTTCACAGCAGGAGGAAAATGAATGGTCTCAATATAGGAGGCTCTGAAGCTCCTTTTACTTATAATGCTAGAAAAGCTGCTGCCTCCACATTTTCTACTCTTTTTCTTTGGCATAATGTGAGGCAGAGGGTCAGGGGACACACTTGTGGCCTCTAATGGCCAGATAATGGACCACAATAAAAGTTATGTGTCCCCAGCTGGAGGTGAAGACGTATAATGGTTGACAAGATCCATTATCTAACTATTTGAACCTGGAGTGAATGGAGACCATTATTAAATCAAAGAAAAAAATCCATTTTAACTTATTCAAGAAAAAAAAATTGCTTATGTGCTCTGCGTTTTCTTGCAAAGTATTGCCTTTATATTCAAATAATAGTGGCAATTATAACAGTAGCTAATGTTTATTGAACACTTACAATATGCTCATGGGCTTCATAGAGAACAGGATGTGTGGAATAGAACTCCTCAATTTCAAACTTGGCTTCAGCATTACTTGAAGGAAGTTAACACCTCCATGTCTCAGTTTCCAATGTGTAAAATAATGAAAATAGCAGTACATGTATCATATGATCACCAAGGATGGCATATATTGAGTATACAATAAACAGCAGCTATTATTAGTATTATTGCTATGATATTGAGTAGATATATTGTTTAGATAGATCTCTGGTTAGCCCCATTTGATGAATTAAGACAAATAGAGGATGAGTTCAATCTGTTTAATATGGAAGTTTGTGGATAGATTTTAAAAGATTCATTGTCCCATCAGAAGAAAATTTAAAAAAAAAGATTTTGCCTATGTATGTTTTGGTGGGTAAAATGATTTTTAGTCTTAAAAGAGTCCTTGATTCTCAAAATTCTAAGAACCTCTGATGAACTAAATTTAACATATGATTTCACCTGTCAAGTGATGCAGGGTGGTTATTTAGCAAAAATATTTTAAGTCATTTTTTTCCTTTGTATTATTTTTTAAATGCTAGGAAAAATCAAATATCAAAATCAATAACAGGTACATATTCTGTCTGCTGAGTGCTAAAATATGTACATGCATACCATCACAGAATGGTCTATTTTCATCACTTCTTGAGATGAATGTCTTTTCAAGAAACATTTGAAAGAGACAAAACCAATTCAGTTACAAGGTGGGAAGCTATGGATTGAGTGCCTTGATAATAGTTCTGTAGTAATCAATAAATACATCTTTTGCATTTCATTGGGCCTTTAGGGACCCCTGGAATTTGAGTCAAGATTCCCAAGCACATAATGGTATCTTGATATCAATATTCCCTTCTTTCATAATGCACTTGAAAAAGTAATCTGCTTCAACCCCCTTCAACCTCTTTGAATATAACTTTGTGCAGGGTTACTCCTGTTCAACTAATGTCAGACTCTTGGGTTATTAAACACTAAAATAGGATTTGTGGGCCCAGGAACAATTTAAAACAGTTGTCATTATAATTTAAAAATAAATACCCCTCATTTTGTGGAGGAGAATTATATCACATTGGTTAGAAGCATATTCTCTAAATACCAATTTTCATTGCTAAAAGTACAACCATGGGCCAATTAATTCACCTGCCTCTATATCAGTTTTCTTATCTTTAAAATGGGAGTGTGTATGGCTTTTATCTCTTGGGGTCATTCTGTGAGAACTAAGTGTATTAACATATATAAATCATTGGCAAGGATTATATAATAATCCTGTGCTATTAATGTATCATTATTATGTAACCTATTTCTTCTGGATTAGGAAGAAAATACTTGTGTGTTGATCTATCTCATCTACTGAATGACCTTTATACTTAGAAAACCATTACCTCTGAGCTCCATTTTTCTTACCAATATGAAGGTGTATTTCTTAAACCCATGATGATGAGCAAAATCAAGCATGTGCCAGTGTTTTCTAACTTGTGGGTCCCAGATATGTCACATTTAAACATATTGAGTCTCAAACCAGCCACAAAATGTATTGGGTTGTGTATGTTTTGAAAGCATTTTATGGTTAATTCTGAGTAACTGCAAAAGCAAAATACTTAATATAATTTTTTTACATTCTTTGTGCATGTGTTATATGGCATAAGGATAAAATGTGACAAACAGATTTTTCTGTGGGATTTTCTAGTTAATTCTAGTTAAGACTCTCTTTCACTTTAAGTTTTCTCAGGTTTTATTTGAGGTGGGGGTGAGGTATCTGAAAGAATCAGAATTCTGGTTCAAGGAAAGATCTGACCCCATTACTGACTCCTTCACATTTAGAGAAGCTGAGGGGAGGTTATTGAATATTAATGAACTTTTGTTTCACATCACTTCTTTCTCAAAATTCTAAGCTCCTTTTGCTAGCTTCTAAACATTTTATCTGAATTTTCACTTTTAATTTTTTAAGCATTATAACATTTAGATGAGTCTCACATTGGTTAGAAACAAGGTATTTTACCCTTGTTTGCCAGGAATTGAATATTTACAAAATCAATATGTATAAATATGTGCTTGCTCAAATCTTTTCTATTTCTGTCACTAGTCATAAAGAGCTGGAAATGCTTTCATAATTTCACTGAATAACCTTCCTCTATTCAGGATTTTTTGGGCCACTAAAAAGACATTCTGGTTGTTTATTCTTCTACTTTATTGGGAAAAGGGACCCAGATGTTGGCATTTGTTTTCATGCCTCTGTAAGTTGTCTCTCACTGAATAACAGACCACCCTACCATTTGGTGGCTTAAAGCAACTATGCTTTATTATTTCTCACTCTTCTTTGGGAAGACTGGGTGATTCTTCCATTGGTCTTGCTTGGGCCTATTCATGTGCTTGACATCAGCTGACAGGACTGGGGCTGGCGCTCAGCTGGTCTTGCTGGGATGCTGGGCCTCTCTCTCCATGTGGCCTTTCATCTTGAGATTCTACACAGTTTAGTCCCTGGGCAGCATTCCAAGAGAGGAAAATGTTGAAGACATGAGGGCCTGTCTCCTGAACTCACGCAATGTCATTTCCACCTTATTCTATTGGTCAAAATATGTCACAAATAAGGACAGTCCAGATATAAGGGTTGGGAAAAGAGATTCTCCCTTTTTATGGAAGAAACTGCAATGATTTCTGGTCATATTTAATCTACAAAAATGTCTGTTTTTTTTTCTTTTTTAGCTAAGGTTTTTGGTGCCAGAATGTTGAAAGAAACTGAACTTTTGTCAGCTGCACTAAAGAAAGTCAGTTACAAGAGCCAATGAATTTCCAAATTAGAGGCAGTACACCCTTCACTCTAGTTACTTACCATGCATTAGTTAGACATCTCTTCTATGTATTAACACTAAGCTAAACTGTACATGGTTGCTGATCCTCAGACAGAATTTAGCTTATAGTCCCCCAAAAATCATAACCTAGAAATAGACAATAAACTTTGAATAATTTAATGCTTTTATTGAATGTCTACTATATACCTAGGCTCTATGTTGGCACTCAGAGTGTAAAAATGAATCCAAATGAGTCTCTGGTCATATAACTTAGAGGTTAATAAGTAGAAGCATACTGTAAACAAAAAAAAAATTAACACAAATAAAATGAATAAAAACCAAGAATAATTAAGTATTATAAATGTTTTGATAGAAAATATGATACATAGGAGGTATGTAGCCTCCTGGAGACTGAGGATTAGGATACACTTCCAAAAAGAGGTGAGGCTTGCGGTAAGACTCACAAAGCAGATAAATTATCTTTGGGCTGACCAGTAGAGGCTGTGAGGTCCAGGAAGATGAAATACCATAAACAATGGAATGTGGAACATGTAAACTTTGGAGAATAATGAGAGCTGAGATTTGTTCAGTGCAGCTGAAACCCAGAATTCTGGGTGAGATGGAGGAGGGGAGCAAGGAAGGAAGGAAACACAGAAGTGATAAACAATGATCAGAAGTGACCAGGAACTTAATTAGGGAGGATCTTAAATGTCTCCCTATAAAGTTTGAATTTTCTCCTATAGTCAATGGGACTCTGCTGAAGGGTTTTAATCAGAAGGTGACAAGACCAAATTTGCATTTTAAGAAGATAACTCTACCTTCAATAAGAAAGATGAACAGGCTAAGGCAAGAGTAGAGACCAAGAGAGTAGTTAGATTATTGTGCTGATCGGAACAAGCTATGATAAGCACTGTGGCAATGGCAGAAAGGATAAAGAGGAACAGATGAATCATACCTTCTATAGACACATATTGAAAGCCTACTGAGTTCCGGGTGGTTTGCTGGGAATATTGTGGCATGGAACTGACCTTGTAGTTATGCAAAGAAATCATTTTGAGGCAGATATAGAACTTCTTTGAGCAAAAGGACACATTACACAATTGAGTGTAGGAGTGACAAAAAGGGAGGATCCAACAAGTCCCAAGTGGAAATAATGGTGGCATCTTAACAACAACAAGAAGACTGATTTAAATAGTAGGTACTAGAAGATCAAGAAATAAAGCACATTCTTTTGTAGGTAAGTCGAAAATCAAATTGAAGATATGCATAGCCAATGGAGGCTTACAGAAACACCAGTTGTACTTATATTCATATACTGTCCTCAATTTTCAAAGGTGACACATAAATAAGAGTATAGGTGTATGTCTACATGTGTGACAGTGAATCTGACAGAATTATTCCATTGCTTTTCATCTATTCTATCCTTGACAAACTCAGCCACATCTTCCTGTGTGTGGTTTAATTGAACTTGACCCTAAGATTTGATGACTCCAATTCCCTGTGGCTCAATAATTGGGCCCCCTGTGTGATAAAGGCAGGTTGCACTGGAATTCCCCCAGCTGCTGCTTATGTGAATGGATTAAATTAGAACTTCCCAGTATCCTGCCTGCTCCCGATTTGATCGTGGCCATAAAATTTTATTTTCAGTTAAATTTCTACATATAAGGCCAACAATAGGAAAATAGCCAGTAATAATAACTCTCTCCCTTTCTGTTTACAGGTTCATAACACTATTATGCCATGACTAGAATCCATTATTATATTCTGGGTATCTAGTTCGTTTATTTTTAGCATAAATATCTAATTCCTGGCACAATGATGAACCTATTACATATGACTAATACTTAGTGTTTGACATTAATCTTGCTTTAGCTTTTCATTAGGTCAGTCATGGAGTTCATATTCTATACTGAGCAGTATAGGACCTGGGGAAACTGCTTCAAGTAGAATAAAAAAATCATCCCTCACTATCAAAGAAGAGAGGTAGATAAGTAAACAAACACCTGCTGTAAGGCATTCATTCATTTGTTAGCTGCTCTGTTTGGGGATATAGGAATATAAAAATAAGTAATATTGTTCTCAAAACAATGAAATTGGGTAGATTTCTAAGTGGTTATGAGCACTGTTTGTCACTTCATGTAAGTTACCTTATTTTCATCCTGAGCTCTACAGGGCAGGTGTTATCACTCATACCTGGAGGAGAAACCGGAGACTGAAGGCACTTGCACAGGGTCATACAGGAAACTAGGACCACGTTAGCATTAGCTGTATATGGGTCCAAACTGTGATCTTTTCTCACAACTTAAGACTTTAGCATGAAGTGCTAAGCTCTAAAAATAAAACATAACAAACTTCACTTAATATTGTCCTTCTCTTTACTGCCTCTTCCACAGTCTTTATATTTAAACTCCTCAAAAATGCAGTTCACATTGTCCAGGTATTTACTTTATATTTGCACTTCAACCACACTTAATGTCCAGACATTTGAAGTCCCAAGCCCATAGGTATACCAAACATGTTAGCCCCAGACCAATAAAAACTGTAATCTTTCTTAATTAAAAAATGACTTTTTAGTTTGTAGTGAAATATACTCTGTTTATTCTTACTTTATTTACCAGCAAGGAGGTTGTGTGGTATATTAAAACGAGTATCTGTTACAGCATCACTTTTCTGAGTTTAAATCCCAACAGAGCAAGGATTCGTGCTTATGTCTGAGAACTGTTTCAGTTACTTAGGCTTCCTAGGCTTTAGTTATTCAACATATGAAGCAGAAATGGTACTACTTATCATTCAGGAATGTTGTAAGAGTTAGTATTTTTCAAATAAAATAGAAAAAATGTTTTTACTTTTCAGGCACTCAATAAATATATTGATTTAACACCACTACCACCACCACCACCACAATCATCATCACAATCTCTTCTGTGTTTGGTCAAGTTGATAACCTCTTTCTTAAATTCCTTCCTCCCTAGAGTTTATCCAGGAGATGTTTACGTGCATTTTTTCCTTTTCTCCTACTAATCATATTTTACATCCTATTGTTCCCCAAGTTTCTTATTCTTGATCCGTTTCTCTTCTCATTCTTAATATTCATCCAAGGGTATGTCCACCTTCCTGTAATTTCCATCTCTAACATCTTTCCTAAAATTGTGTGTGAGTCCTAGTTCTTTCTTCTGAGTCTAATATCTGTGTATACGGATATCCACTAGACTTTCTAGGACAGTGTGTGATGGACAACCCAAACTCAGCAGACCCAAAATTAAATTGGGAATAATTTGTCTCCTTTCCCCTCTAAATTATTTGTCTCTTATACTTGTGATCACCAGTAAAAGATCTTTTTACCTACCCAAGGACGGAAACCAGGAATCTGGGTGTCAGCCCAGATAATTCTGTTTTCTAGCTTCCAACCCAATTGGTAATCAAAAAATATTGATTATCTCTCCCAATGTCTCTTATCTTCTGTTCTTCCCTATTTTGGTATGGCCCAAGTTAGGCCCCCACATCATCATTCCTATCTCCTCACTGGTCAACAGATTTTCTTACTTCCTGGGAAACTCCTCCTATACTGCATCCCAATCACTAATGCCAGAATAACCTTTCTGAAATGTCCCATGGTACATTTTTTGTTTATATATGAGATTCGGCAACAAAGTTAAGAATGCATAAAGGGGAAATAAAGACATGAAAAACAATTCACATAAATTCAAGCAGAGTAGCCGACCTAATACTCAGTCACAGTAGGCCCCTTACCTCCTCCCATCCTTCTGTGTTCACACCCATCATAATTCCTGAGGCTTTGAATTCAATGGATTTTATTCTTATGATTAGGTGACAATATATGGCACAGTTGATGTTAAGAAGGAACTTTTCCTGCACAAAATTCAACTCAAAGTGGATCAAAGACTTAGGCACTAGAACAGAGACTGTGCACCTACTAGAAGAAAAAGTAGGCCCAAATCTTCACCATATCAGTCTAGGATCTGACTTCCTCAACAAGACTCCTAAAGTGCAAGAAGTAAAATCAGGAATCCATATAATGCACCTCAGATAAAGCATTAATCTCTAGGATATATAAAGAACTCAAAAAACTTAACACCAAAAAAACAAATAATCTAATCAATAAATGAGCTAAGGAACTGAACAGACTCTTCCCAGAAGAAATACAATCAATCAACAACAAATATATAAAAAAAGTTCAATATCTCTAGCAATTGGAGAAATGCCAATCAAAACTACTCTAAGATTTCATCTCACTCTAGTCAGAATGGCAATCATCAAGAATACAGGCAACAATAAATGTCAGGGAGGATGTGAGGGAAAAAGGTACATTCATACATTGCTGGTGAAACTGCAAACTAGTGCAACCACTATGGAAAGCAGTATGGAGATTCTTTGGAAAACTTGGAATGGAACCACCATTTGACCCAGCTATCCCACTCCTCAGTCTATACCCAAAGGACTTAAAATCAGCATACTACAGTGATGTGGTCATGTCAATGTTTTTAGCAGCTCAATTCACAATAGCTAAACTATGGAACCAAACTAGGTGTCCTTCAATAGATGAATGAATAAAGAAAATGTGATATACATATTCAATGGAATATTACTCAGCTTTAAAGAAGAATGAAATTATGGCATTTGCTGGTAAATGGATGGAGTTGGAAAATATCATGCTAAGTAAAATAAGCCAATATCCCAAAACCAAAAGCTGAATGTTTTCTCCAATATGCAGATGCTAATTCACAATTAGGAGCAGCAGGCACTAGGGAAGAATAGAATTACTTTAGATTAGGTAGAGGGGAGTGAAGGGAGGGGAGGTAAAATGGGGATAGAAAGGATAGTAGAATGAAGCAGACAGCATTACCTTACGTACATATATGACTGCATGAATGATGTGATTCTACAAGTACAATCAGAAAAATAAGAAATTATACTCCATTTATGTATGGTAAATCAAAGTGCATAAATGAATTCTACTGTCATGTGTAACTAATTAGAACAAATTAAAAAATATAAAAAAAGAAGGAGTTTATCCAAGTGGACATGGACTAGTCACAGAAGTCCTTAAAAGGTAGTTTTCTCTGGCTGGCGTAAAAGATGAAGTCTGAGAGTCTAATCACAGGAAGGCTTCAATGTATTTTTGCTGGCTTGCAGTTTGGAGGTCAAATCAAAGAATAGGTACAATCCCTAGAAGCTAAGAGTAGCTGAACACTAAAATTCAGCAAAAGACTCTGTAACCTCAGTCCCACAATTGCAAGAAACTGAATTTTACCAACTGTAAGAGTGAGCTTGGAAGTGAATTTTTCTCCAGAGGTCCCAGAATGTGATATAGTACTCCAAGGACTATGGTTTCGACCTTGTGACACTGAGCAGAGGATCCATTCAGGCCATGATGAACAATACAAAACTAGCATACCAACTTATAGTTGACATTAGTCAATGTCAATCAATTATCGAGTGATTGAAAGAGTGTAGTGATGGATGGGGGTGGTTAGAGATGGACATGTGAGTGAATGAATGATGTTCTCAACATCATGTTCTGAGAACCTCACCCAATGCTTGGCATACAATTGGCACTTCATACATATCGATTAACTTAGTGGCAAAGTATGAAAAGAATAAAGTGTAAAAGGAATAAAGGTGAGTGGGTGCTCTGTGTCTTGACTGCTGATTAGTGATCCCTTCCATAACTGAGTCAGAGAATGAAGTATAGAGAGGCAAAAAGTGATAGGAGATAGTTAGAAAAAGAAGCAGGAGCCCAAATACCAAAGGTCTTCCATGGTTTCCAAAGGAGTATTGACCTTTTATGTATAAAAATGCAAGAATTCTTTATTAACTCTTTTATTATTTAATAAAATAATAGTTTACATCTTTAATTCTTTATTAACTCTTTTAATATTTAATTAAATTTAAATTACTAAATTATTATTAGATTATTTAAATATTTCACCCCAGCATGCTTTACTTTTTTTGGTTTAATTATTACTATCACTTATTATTGATAATGTGGCAAGGATTTTTTTAGAATTTGATATATTTTAGACTCTCCTTTACTTTTATAATTTAAAATTTCTCTCTTCCTTACAGAATAACAGATTTGGTAATTACCTTTAATTTTGGGTAGTCTTGTGGTGTATAACAGTGTCTTAGTGACACCATTAGGAGTAGTGGTTGGCTTATGAATTAGAAAAGTTGGTTAAAGTGGGAAATCATTAAAAAATGATAAAGTACCACCTGTACTTAATTCATCCTTCTTGAGCTTAGGGTCACTTCCTGTCTTTGAGAATGAATCTGCTGATGAGTACTTCAACAGTCTTGCCCAAACCACCTCCTAAGTCACAGATACAGTTCTCTGTTAGAATCCTTTAAAGTAGCTGGAGAAGCTATAAGCCATCTGAATATAGACTCTTTCTAGTTCTATATTTTCCCAGTTTTTTTCATTATTGTCTCACCTACCCTTAATGAAAATGTTTATAAATTAAGGATCCAACTCAGTTTTCATGAAAATTATTTTCTGCCTTTTCTCACTTAGTACTAAACAGCTAAGGTGCCAACATCACCCAGTACAGTCACTTTTGCAGATTTGGGAACAAACCATCTGACTCTTGGAAAGCTTGTTCCACAACCAGTAGGTGCAGCGGGGCACAAGCAAAGAGCGTAGCTTGCCAGATTGAGCACTCAGCATGCTGTGGCTCTCAGCCAAGGCATTTTACAGATGGAAGGAAGAGTGTATTTAACCCGCTGAGAGGGCCCAGTGAAGACCAGTAAAGATGGTTCTGCATTATACCCTCTGTGACTTTGGTCAGATTACTTAACTCACATCTCAGTTTACTCATCTGTAAAATGCAAATTAAATTAGCACACATGTTGATGGGTTTTTTTTTCTGGTTTAATAACCAAAACATGGGGAGTACTTAAAAACATGTATGCTACATAATAAGTATCTTAACATTAAAATATTGAAAAGAAATAAAAGTGAAAATAAAATGTATGTAAAATGTGCTATTATTTATAGGAATTTAGAATTATTTCATGTCACAATGTTGTATTAATATTGTTGTTGTCAGTGTTATCATCATTACATAGTATAGCTAACATTTATTGAACACTAACTGGAAAGAGAAGTACTTTATGTGCATTATTTTCTTTTGTAATATGTCCAACATTGCTAGTTATTAAGTGGTAGCACCAAGGGAGAAATTCAGTTTTTTTTTACTCCAGAATTTCTGCTATTTATTTGGTTGTTTATGTTATTCCTTTTCTGAAAAGTATTTTATATTTGAGCCACAAAACATTTATTGACTACAGTAAGAACATAAATTAAAAACAATCTTATGTTACCAATAAAAATAAAACTTCCTTCAATATCTTGAAATATTTGTTTATAAAGTTTGACATTTATATATATGAAGTTTTACACGTATATACATATATGTACATATATATCCACAAAGTTTCCTGCATAATGGCAATTCCCAAATCTTACCACTACTAAAGTAAGTTTCTGTTTTAGAATTAAAAGTTGTAGTATATTACATTGCACAAAAATGTTTGAAATCCATAGATGTTATACTTTATCAGGAAGTCAAATTCACTACTCACTTCCCTTTAACCAGCTAAAATAAAGGCAAAAGATTGAACAATACAAGCAGCCATAAGAATGAGGTACAAACCAAAATAAAAATTCAATCAATATACTTATTTCTCCACCATGGGGAATAATCAGAGGATGATCTTTAGTTATGACTTTTCTCTTATCCATCTGACCTTCTATCCTGGGATGACTATGTTTAATACCTTTTAGTAGATACCACCAGCCTGGGCACTAAATCAATATGGAAATTAAACTGGCAATCCAGAACACATTGATTTATGAGGTTGCATTTCTCCTTTACATTTCATAATATTTTTGAACATTCATAAATTAAACATAAAATCAATTTAAATTAAAAGTTAAGGGGCAGTAGCCCTCAGGTAGATGCTTAATGGTTTATTAGTTTTATGAAATACATAAGGTATACTAAACTTTATATTTGTGTTATTATTATTTAATATTTTCTACGTACTAACAAGGTACTATTAATTTGTTTTCACTCAGGACCCAATTACCCAGTTTTTGAATTATATAGCCTGCCTCATTCTACAATTATACATTTGTCCATTTATTTCATTCTAAATGTTGGCCCTTCAAGAGAAAAAATGTTAGAAGAAAAAATCCCATTGTTGTATTTTAGAAGTTCCATTAAAACTTAGAAACAATGCTGTCTTTGGGAACATACTTATTTGCCATTAATAATGCTATAAAAGTAATGCCATTAGAGAACATTTAAGGATGTGAGAATGTTTGCAAGACAATGCTATGAGAAAGACATAACATGTCACAAATTATTTACTCACATTATATATGTATTTATTTTATTCAATGCCTCTCTCATTGTATTTGTAATACAAGCATATCATTAAGAATAAAGCAGAGGAAAGAAGAAAAAGCAGATGTAGGAATGCCTTCATGGAGCCTGCATTCTAGATAGACACAAATAGTAAACCATGAATTATTTAAGTCACGTTGAACAGTAATGTTTAGTAGTGCTTATTGTATGGTAGTCACTATTCCTTGTGCATTAGTTCATGTCATCCTCCTAAGAACGTTCGTTACAAAGGAAATACAGCTATTATCCCTATATAGCTGTGGAAACTGAGGCACAAAGATATTAAATAACTAGTCCATGTCCAACAGTTGGGATGTGATGTTACTAGGACACAGGCAGGCAGTCTAGCTTCAAAGTTTAGGGGTTGAACCCCTGGTTTATTCTACCTTTCCAAGTAAGATGAATTTGCTGCTATAACAGGACACATGCAGTGGTTGGGAAATCCAGCAAAATTTTTCTCTGGGAAATTTTTGTTGGAATGAGTTTTTAAGGCTGAGTGGGAGTGAACTAGGCATTAGTATAGGCAACAGAGAGATGCTGACTCAGGGAGAATGTGCAAAGGGGTTGAAGTGAGAAGAGTGAGAGGAGTTAGAGGAGTAGTGGGAAGTCCATAGTGACTGTAGAGCAGGCAGTGGGGATGTGGGCAGGTACATCTGGAGGAAATTCCAGGAACACCCCTCTGGGGCTGGCTGCTCTGATTTCATTCTTTGTATATTCAACCTCTCCTTTATCAACACACATCAGCCTAGGCTACAATTAGAATCACCCAGAAAGGTTTTGCAATACCTCATCTCAGACCAACTAGTTTAGAATCTCTGGAAAAGGTACTCAGGCATTACTAGCTCTAAAGTGTGCTGTCAAGATTGAGAACTACTTAGATGATCATCAGATTATAAGATATAGACACCTAAATTAAGAGAAACCTCCAAAACCAAAAATGGGAACAATATTATTATCATGTTTGAGTGTAGTTTCAAATTTTGAACACATGTCACTGGAGGAGGTGACATGGAGGAGTATTTGATGGGGACCCATGTGAGCTGCATGATCCTCAAACCAAAGAAGAGTTCCCAGCTTAATGATGGGGCAACTGGATGTGGAGTACTGACCTCACGTGAGACAAGAGGAGAGGAGACAAGTCAAAGGCTTAGGATGACAAGAACCTTTGATCTAAGGACCTCCCTTCCCCACAGTGCCTAGTGTTCACCTTCTGAACTGAGGGATAGATCTATTAGGGTGGAGTGGGCAAAAGGCAGATTCTGAGTTTACCCTGAAAGTGTATGCCTGTGGAGTACTAGTGAAAAGAGCATTCAAAGCTAGTGACCCATCAATAGTCTGCCCTGATGGAGAGTTCAGAGTTGGTCAGTCAAAACTTTACTGATAGGTTGAAGATGTGTCTCCATCCCAAATCTTTAGGAAGGCATTGCAACAGTGCCAAATGATGATATACAGTGTCTGTATGAACTCAAAAGATTATGATGTCTCCTTACAAAATAAATAAAATGTTATCTTTCAGCATCACACAAAACTTTATGTTGAAAGTGTTTGATTGCAAGAACCTGAGGGTTTTTTGAAGTGGAACTCCTTGTACCTCTTCTTCCTCTTCCTCCTCTTCTCCTCCTTCTTTTCTCTCTATCTTTCTCTCTGTCTCTGTCTGTGCCTCTCTCTCTTTCTCTCTGTGTCTCCCCCCTGCTTGGTAATTCAATAGTGAAATAAAGGAACTTAAGGTAAGAGTGGAATTGCATGTTTTGTGGGTGTCTTTGGAGAATGAGTTAAAGAATGGCATAAATTGATATCAAAACATCAGAATGCAAGCTTACTTCTGTGGACCAGGTGAGACATGGCAGTAGCTTGGAATGGAGCCTAATGGCAGTGGAAGAGGAAGAGGTTGCAAGAGTGAGATTTGGCCACAAGCATCAACAATAGCTAAAGCAAAGGAGATTATGACAGATGGGATAAGACAGATGGACATGGATACAGAATTATAAGAAGCATATCATTTTGCTCACTATAGCTATAATCTCTATTTTTCCTCTCCAATCTTTTATTATCTCTTTATATATTTTAGTGGGAGGCTGATAATAGAATGATGGAATAAATACACATCACATTCCTGATTTCCTATAGAAAATTAACTGGAAAAATACTCACAAATATAGATAGTGATTAACTCTAGGTGGGTGGTATCACAGGGTGATTCCAAGAATAAAAATGGTAACCATTTACAGAGCATATGCATACTTGGCAACTCCAAATCTCTTTGCTCACATTATCCACTTCATCCTCAATTTCCAGGGTATAGAAATGTTCCTTGGAGCTGGTAAATTAAAAATAATATTGAATACTTGAACTGTTTAAAAATATACCATTAAAATTAATATAACATTGAGGTGAACTAAAACCACAACCTAGTGTCTTTTCAGACATGAAGGGCTCAATAATGTCAATAACAGTTGCTAAACATTCATTGTGTGCCAAGCACCATGCCAAGTGTTTTGCAAGTATTAACTCATTACGTTATCACAATTCACTGAGGCAAATAATTATCCCTATTTATACACTGTAAAAACATATCCTAGAGAGTTTAAGTATGTTTTCCATGGTCTTAAGTCTTTTTGACTTAAGGGATACAGAGTTCATGGTCCAGAGCTGAAGCCTCTCTCTCCATCAGGGAGTCTTCCAAGGAGCCCTAATTTTTCAAACATAGGAGAACACAGTGATATAGTCTCTCAAATAGTTAATGTCTTAATTTTACAAAAGAGGATGAATCTATTAGAAGGACTATATAACAGGTTCTTAAACATTACTAACAGCAACCAAAGAAAAGTCAACATAGTGGATTATGTGGATGCCTGGACTAATTTTTTGAAAACACAATGTAGCCATGTTAAGGTAATTGTTTTATTATTCACTCCTCAATTCTACTAAGGATTCCACAGTAATTGACTGTCAAAGAACTAAGACTGATTTCAAGTGGAACAATGTATCACATGTTTAAAGGCAGGAAAATTGAACTGATTAAAAATAATAACAGTAATAATAATGTTGGGTCAGGCACAATGGCACATGCTTGTAATCCCAGCAGGTTGGGAGGCCAAAACAGGAGTTCAAAGCCAGCCTCAGTAACTTAGTGAGACCCTAAGAAACTCAATGAAACCCTGTCTCAAAATAAAACATAAAAAAGCCTGATTCAGTGGTTAAGTGCTACAAGGTTCAATCTATGGTACCAAAAATAAATAAGTAAATAAATAAATAAATAATGTTTACATAAGTATAACTAAACTTAAACACCCAGAGATCAGAGTTAAGGAGCTCAAATGCTCACTTGGTTTATGATATTTTTAGAGCCCATCAGTAGATATATGATGATAGCTAATCATCAGATCATGTAAATAGCCTAACTTAAGTACATTTCATTGCAGTTTATTACAAAATCATCTTTAGTAAAGTGATTTTGTTTATTGTTTCATTTAGAACAAAATTTATATTCCCATAACAAAGGCAGAAAATACGTAAACTTTTTTGGAAACTAGGATGATAAATTGCTGTCTCAATTCTTTAATTGACATACTTACTTGAAGTAATTCATCACCAAGCAAAGAAGCAGTTTTCCATCTTTTTAGTACTTCCACTTTTTGTTGATTAGTCCAGAAGTCGAAAAGAAGAAAAGGGATTGTGTTTCCTTTCTTATAATTGTTTATACTTCTTAATATCAGACACAGGCCAACTCTTGAACAGCTATTGAGGTTCCGCCATCTCATCTTCTCTCCAACATGGGGAGGTTGTGTTGAGCAATCAGAAGCAACAATTTCTGTCCCAAAGAAGAAAGAATGTGTTTGTGAAAAATTTAATTTTTAAAGGCAAATGAATTCATATGTGATTTTTAAGATTAAAATTTGAATTATATGGTAGTTGGAAGTCAGATTTGTTCCTCAGAAAGCCAGAAGTTTTAAACAGTGACTGCCTTACTTAGGGTTAAACAAGTATAGAGAAGAACTGCTTTTGACAGTAATTTTGCATAGAAATTTAATAAGTTTTTAAACATATAAGAAAACTCTACAAAAATAACTTTATAAAAAATCCATGGGCATTGCCTTGCCAGAACTCCATGCAACTGACAGAACAAGGCAAAAAGTAAAATGTTCAAGCAACACTTTGTTTACCGCTAGCCATAGTTTTCATCTCTAGACAAGCACATCATTCATAAGTGTTCTTTGTATATAGATTTTTTTTCTCTCCAGTGCTTTATTTGGTTTATAAAAATTATAGACCATGTACCATTATTGTTTTCTTTTCATTTGCTTTCTTTTGTTTTACCTACAAAGCATAGTGTCTTGGTCCATTTGGGCTGCTATAGTGAAGCACCGTAGACAGGGTAGCTTATAAACAACAGAAATTTATTTTTCACAGTTCTGTAGGTTCAGAAGTCTAAGATGAAGGCACCAGTCGTTTCAGTGTCTGGTGAGGGTCCACTTTCTGATTGACAAATTGTGCCTTTTCCCTGTGTCCTCACAAAGTAGAAAGGGCAAGTAATTTTTCTTTGGCCTCTTTTATAAGATCACTAATCCCATTCATGAGGATCCCATCCTCATAATTTATTCACCTCCCAATGTCTCCAACTCCTAACTCCTAATGCCATCACCTTGGGCATGAGGATATACACATATGAATTTGGGGTAGATATAAACATTCAGAACATAGCACTTGGTTAAAGGAGTTGTTCTATAATCATTGGTTTACTCAAAAACCATTTGTCAACAAAAATAAAAATAAAACAATAAATAAAAAAGAGCCTGGTTGAGCATATAGCAATTAGCTAGTGGACTGTGTCTGTGAGTCATGCATTAATAATTTGGCCCTTGAAATTAGGAAATATGTGAAAAAGTAAGAGATTATCAATTTGTAAATTAGCTAAATGAGGCCAAACAAAGTTAAGGGACTTTCTGTGCCACACAGAATTCCATTTTTTTTTCCTCCCTGATATATACATATCCAGTGTAATGTTCAGGACTGTGACTATGATGGGTGATATGGTTTAGATGTGGTGTCCTCCTAAAGCCCACATGTGAGACAATGCAAGGTTTGGAGGAGAAATGATTGGGTTATAGCCTTAACATTATCGGTGAATTAATAATCCCTGGTGGGATTAACTGAGTAGTAACTGGAAGCAGGTGGAATGTGACTAGAGGAAGTAGTACATTGGGGGCGGGGCTAGGAGTATATATTTTGTTTCTGGAGAGTGGAGTCTCTCTCTCTCTGCTTCCTGATCACCATGTAAGCTGCTTCCCTCTGCCACACTTTTCCACCATGATGTTCTGCTTCACCTTGAGCCCCATAGAATGGAGCTGGCCTTCTATGGACTAAGACCTCTGAAACTGTGAGCCCTCAAACAAACTTTTCCTTCTCTACAACTGCGCTTGTTGGGTCTTTTAGTCACAGTAGTGAAAAAGCTGACTAAAACACTGGGTTTTACTCTCATGATTAGGATTACGTTTTAAGACAAAGTTGACCTTAGATTGTCCGCATGGTTGTGATATAATAACATAAGCCCTTGGAAAGCTGTTTCCTTCAGCTAGCTGCAGAAAAGGAAGTCAGATTTTGGAGAACTAGATGGACTCACTGAGCTATTGCTGGCTGGAAGAGGGAGAGAGTCATGTAGAAACGAATATGAGCAGCCTCCAAGAACTAAGAAGAGTCCTAGCTGATAACCAGCAAGGAAATAGAAATCTCAACCTTACAGCTAAAAGGAAATGATTTTTCCAATGACTAGTGAACTTGGGAGGGCACCCTAAACCAGAGGAGACTAGTCACTCCAACACCTTGATGTTAGCCCAGTGACCTTGAGAAGATAATCCAGTGATACCATGCCACACTGCTGATATACAAAACCTTGGACCTTACAAATAAATGTCATTTTAAATTTCTGAGATATTCACATTTTGTTCCCTGGTAATAGAAAATTCATTCATTTGCCTAAGAGACTGTTATTAATAAGTGATAGTGCAAGGCCTCCTGTGATGCAGGACAGCAATGACAAGGATTTCAGTATGAATCTGATCATCCAGCATCAAAGCGTATAATTAAAGTATAGCAACCATTGGGTTAGAAATAGCCAAATTACTATTTCCTAATCAATAGGAGAATGTGAAAATTGATATTTATAATTTGTCCAACATTAATGCCAAATCAAAAAACTACCTCAGAGAAAATGGAAAATCATTTCCATCAAACTGCATGGCTTGAAGCAAAAAATGGAAACTACTTCAAAATTGCAGCCCTCAAATTTGGTGGTACTGGCTAGAAACCAGAGGGGTATTTGGTGATTAGAATATGGACTCTGAACATAATTGTTTTGATGGGGGGCAGGTACCAAGATTGAACTCAGAGACCCTCAACCACTGAGCCCCATCCTCAGCCCTATTTTGTATTTTATTTAGAGACAGGGTCTCAATGAGTTGCCTAGTGACTCACTTTTGTTGAGACTGGCTTTGAACTTGAGATTCTCCTGCCTCAGCCTCCTGAAACAATGGAATAGTAGGTATGCGCCACTGTGCCCACCTGGCTCTGAGCATAATTTTTGAAAAAGCACCATCATTCTATTAAGACTTGGGTAAGACTTTTGCCACATGCAAAACTACCCATTTCATTGTGTGAAATTATTCTGAAGAAAAATGTTATGATTTCTAGATTTGAAACAACCCAATGTCATTAGTCATTTACCCAGATGGAAAATCTCTCTCACTTTCCCCTCCTCCTAAAACCAAAATCAGAAATGACTTGCTCAAAGGGAAAAAGGACTCACCAAGTACCCATATGTTTCTTGGTATATGAAACTTGGAGTCATGTATGCAATGCTTTCTAGTATCATATTAACACCAGTTTTCATACATCAGACAATGGGGAAAATCATGTAATTTCTACCAGACATCATCTAACTGTTGTGACTTTGATGATGAGGGAAATAGTGGCTTCATATTTCCTGTGGTGCACCATCTCTATTAGACTTTGTAAACTGCAGCAGTTGAAATCTTTAACCAGCCATTACTAATAAGCATATGTTAATTGTTGCAGAGATCATAAGCAGGTCAATTAGGAGGCAAAGACTGGAACCGAAGGCAACATTCAGCTGGAGGGAAAATCCAGGGCAGGTGTCGGCCAGCATGGTCTGCCCTGGCGGGAGCTCTACACATCTTGGGTAGAAGCTCATTTAATGTTTTGATTTGCTGAATTTGCATTTCAAATTTTCATTCCTAATAGACAATATAGTCAGTCTTTGTTAATGAGGACTCTGATTACATGTGCCATTATAATTGGGAATTAGCAGACCAGCCTTGTTTTGGAGATTAAACCCAAAGCAAATTGGATTAAATACGGTGTGACTGAAGCCTCCTCTCTCTCTCTTTTTGTTTTTTTATCTCGAGTCAAAGGTGAAAAAAAATCCATTGGTTCCAGGCATATGGCTCATAACTTTATTATCCTGTTTAGAGCTTTGGTTATACTTGAAAAATAGTCTTCTTTGGCAGAATTCATCTATAGTTTTAAAAAAATGTTTTTTAAATGTCCCTCTATAAACTGAGCAGGCTTGAGAGCAGATCATAAAATATCTGGAATTAATTACAGAATGCACACACATGGAATGGTAGTTTTAAAAATTTTTTTTGTAAAACATTTTATATCTAAAAAGCAATGAGGGAGTAACACTTCAAAATGAAATTTGGGTAAAATTATACAACCTATCTTCATCATAATATAGTTCAAATTATTGTGCTGTATTTTAACAAGTCTGGGAAATTTGTTAAATTTTGATATATTACCTTAAGAAGGGCAAAGATAGGAAATAAATATTACATTACTTTTATCAATTCACAAGAACTCATTTTA
Source organism: Sciurus carolinensis (assembly GCF_902686445.1). Taxonomy (NCBI): domain Eukaryota; kingdom Metazoa; phylum Chordata; class Mammalia; order Rodentia; family Sciuridae; genus Sciurus; species Sciurus carolinensis. The sequence continues at coordinate 72,296,540 of NC_062217.1, forward strand.
TCATGACAATTACAACACAACTTTTATATTTTGTACCACAGATATCATAACCATTAAGTGACGTATAGCTTAGGGTTATGTGGTCTTTCTTTATTCTCTGGGGTCATTTAATATTGTAATCCAGTTACACTCCAACATTTTCATTATTAAGCTTAAGACCAATTCTTCAAAAACTACCACTAATCCCAAGTCATTGGAAAATCATGCTTATTAATTCCCACGAGATTCAGTTAGATGTTTGTTTGGCTATAGGCCACCTTAATTACACAACAAAAGGAGATCTTCACAAGATGAAGAGAAATTCAAATATTTTCTGAGTGAATATTGGTCTTTGAAGACACATAAATGAGGTTGGACCTAGATGCTAACAATCTTGTACATTTTTCAGCCATAAAATGTTAATATATGGAAAAATGAAGAAAGGGAAACCTTTTGCACAGGGTTAACATTTTATTCAATTGCATGGTGTTGCAGAGGAAAGTAATCATGGTGGAAGTAGCTCTGCAAATAGAAGTTAAGGCATTTCTGGTATGTCTTTCCCCACCCAGAGATCTCTTACCATGGGAACAAGAGAAAGTGATAGATTTCCAAGAATGTGACTTCCACTATAGAAAGATTAGACATCATTTCTTCAGGGATGCTTGTTAATTACTTAATCACTAAATTACATGTGGATCATCTAGGCCAATGTCTGATTTGATGAGATAAAGTAAGTAATGACAGTTGCTGAGATATAGGTTTGCACTGAGAATGGATGGGTTCCTTTGTGCAGATTTGATGGGGAAAGGACTTTTATCATTTAAACTAACAGTAAAATTACAATTTAAACCCTATATGAGTTTTCTGTTTTCTACAAAGACAGAAGGTAAATGTATTGAACTTTCCCAAAGATGATAATATTACTAATTTGAAATTTTATTCCTTGAGTTCCATAAGAATGACTTTGACTATATTCTTAAAAATTCAGTCTGAAACATGAATGAGTTAAGGATCTTAGAGCATCTTGGAATTATCAAACAGAAATAAATTATTACTTTCAAAATTTATTGTTATTGACTAGAAGTTCCCTTTACAAATAACAAAGAGACAATGTTTTGTTTGCATGTTTCTTTTAAGTTTGCTAGTTTTAATTATTTACATAATCATAATATAAAGTATTTTATTTGTTTTGATATTAGCCAAAACTATAGTAAGAATAATAACTTATTAGCATATCTTAAGTGATTTTTAAATGTTTAAAAGGTGAAATTCATCCAATATTTTATGAACTATATAGAACAGACTGGAAAGGAATAAGATGGTATAGGAAATATCAGAGTGCATCACATGTATTAAGAGACTTTTTGCATTAAATTTGTTTCAATTATGTGTGTACTTATGTGAACACACTATGTCATAATGTAAAATGTTTCATATTGCTTATTGAAGTAAAAATTAAGTTTGCGTGCACAAATTGAATACCTGCACCTCTGAGAATAGTTCAGGGACTTCTGCAAGTATTTAGACCCCCCTCCTCTTCATCTTCCTTCTCTCCCCTCCTCATGAACAGCTCCCTCCACCATAATCATTGCCAATCTCTGTCATATCAATATTTATTGATGAGATGTATTGTTGATGGTATAGTTTGCAGACCAAAAAAGAAATAAAGACTGTGCAACAAAGGGTTAACTCAATAGGCTTACAGGTTGCCCATTTTTAAAGTCTTCAGTACTGGCCTTTGATTGACTCCTGACATATAACCTCTGAGCCCTGGGAATTTCCTAACTGCTAAGAATATCTTTGTATACCTGTACTCCTTTGCTGTAATAAGTTATAACTATGGGTAGAAGAGCTTTTTTGAGATATGTGAGTTCTTCTAGTGAGTCATTGAACCTCAAGGCAGTCAGAGATTCAACCTAACAAAAGTGTAATTAGCCTCACCACGATAATAGACATAGGGCATCCCAGTGCATGAAAATATTGTAATTTGCTTTACTGGTCCTGTATTGACGGGCACTTACTTTCCAGTTTTTTGGTTTGGTTTGGGTTTTTAATAATAATCCTGTATGTACAACTTTTCCAACTTCTTGAAGTTATTCTTACCAAGTCTTTACAAATGTGAAAGCCAGTTTTCCTTGCATTTTTCACTGGGTCTCATTTTTCTTGTGTTTCTTTTCTTTTTCTCTTTTTATTTCTGCAGTTGTAGATGGAAAGTATGCCTTTATTTTATTTATTTTTATGTTTTTATGTGGTGCTTCACACATGCAAGCCAAATGCTCTGTCACTGAGCTACTGCCCTAGCCCTTACTTGCATTTCTTTGATTGCAATGGAACTGAATATTTAGGCATGTTTAAAAGGTCTTGCATTCCTTCTTTTGAACTATTTTTCTGTTAGAGCACACAACTTATTTATATTAATTTGTTCTTTGTTTTGCATGACTTGAGCAGATTTGGTGAATAAGCTTGAATCACAAAATATCTTAGAACAAATGTAGCTATATTGATGCTATTGCTTAACAAAGCATGATCTAAATACTACAAAGTGTTGTAAACAGGACTCTTGCCAAGACAATATTAGAGAATACAAAATTCACATACTTATTTGTATATATTGGTTGCTTTAGAAATGTCTTAAACTGTGCCAGTCATTTTGTTTAAACTTTGTTTTGCTGAGAAAAACTTTTCTTACTATTCTAAGGTTTTATCAAATAAGTTTCAACCCTAGTTTAGTCAAAGTAACTTTATAGATATGGTGTTTAATAATAAAATAGTAAAGAAAAATTGTTATGCAATTGTAATCTACAATAAGAAATAAATAAAATGACATGTTACATGTTATCAGTGCTTTATACTTAGCAAATGATAACCAATTGTTTTATGTCAAATTAACAAGCAACCTCATAGAAATCTAATACATTACTATCAGTTTCAATAAAAGAAACTTCTACATGGTATATATAACATGATATACACTCCATTTAATTTTCTGTATAATATAAATCCATGGCAACTGGCTAGTCTTCAGAAATAATAAAGAGAGGTGGGGGGAGGTTGCTGATAGAGATAGTAGTGGGTCGATTACTTGAGGAAGCCCCCAAATCTTTAAGACCACAAGTTACCATTAATGCCAGAGAAAAAAAATAATTATAAGTGAAGTACCTTTCATCATTTTTTATGATTTTTTCTCCTTTAAATAAATAGTATAGTACCCTTTGAAACTCAATTATGCCTTAGATTAATTCTGAAACTGGGACATTATTTTATGAGTTAGAACATATTACTACTAATTTTTAGCATTATTATAACTGTTCTTTCTATTACCAATTTTTATAATAGACTTTTGTGTTTGAAGTATTTTTATATATACTTTCTCGCTGTTAAATGATCAATGATTAAGCTCTTCTCTTTTAGAAGCACATAGAGGCATTTGAGAGAAGAACTTAATCAGTAAATATATTGTCATATTTTTGTAGTTATTTGTAGTTTACAAATTAACCATTACCTCTGCAATTTTGCCTCTTTCCTAAAGTGGCCTTTTTGTTAGACTCTGTGGCCTGAGATTTTAAGAAGTTAATGGTGGCTTAGAGTCACTTGCTCTACCCAGACTGGCAACTAATATTCAGTAAGTGTTAGAGTTGTTGTTCTTCATTTATTCATTCATTAATTCACTTAGGACTCCTGATGTGCCAATCTCTCTAACAAATGGTGAGGACCATATATTTTTTAAATGTGACTTGTTGCCTTTAAGGAATACATAGTTTAGTAGGGGCATTCAGTGTGAAATCATATAACAAAATACATTGTCTTTATAAGGGAAGCATGAAAATGCTGCAGCAGCCCAGAGGAAAGACTGATTGTGTCTCTGGGGTAGAATAGCGATGACCAGTAACATAAAGCAGGATTATAATGCTCAGAGTACTCCTGATACCCCATGGAGGGACCACAGGGTATCCAAAAACAAGTCTAGGAAGAAAGCCTGCAACTGTTCTGAGGAAGCAAGCTGAAACCAGTTGGCAATATTCCATATCCCTGTTGCCATCTTGCAATATGTGGAAAAGGATATTGTCACACTGAGAAAAATCCACTGCCTATTGAACCTAAGGCATGTTCTTACACTGTGTGAGATAAGCACATTTAAAAAAAAATTTAAATTGCTGTTGTAAGCACTTTTATCTGATCACATGATAATTAAGACCCATTGACCAAATTTAAAGTTTATAGGAAAAAACGTGTAAAGGAAATTAAAAACCCCCAATCCTTCCGTAGATACAAGTGCCTTTCTTCGTATATCATTTCATAAATAAATCTTCTGTATATATAATTTACACCCTGTTTTTGTATTAATGATGTAAATGGGATGTTTTCATGTAACATTTTATGGAAGTTGACATAATTTAACTATTTTCACATAGTCAAATGCTTATCTTGTTTATAGATTTTTTAAATTGTAAATTATATTCTAAGATGGAGGTATTGTTTTTCTCATTATTTTGTTTTATTTACAATAGAATATTGTTTTCTTAAAATAGATTATCAGAGCAAGAATTGCTGGGTCAAAGTTGTACCATTTTTAAACATTTAATACATGTCATCAAATCTGGGAAGCTCCCACTGTTCATATTACCACCAGCATTGACTTCTTGGAGCTTCAGCACTGTTTAATCAACATGTATATTAGTATATAGGAATAGTAACCCTGTACAGTATCTGTTATTGATGATTTTCTCAGTTTATTTTATTTGATAACAGTATACAGTGTTTTTAAGACTTTTAATAGAGTCCAATCTACATCTCTTTTTCTTTGTGGTTTCTCATTAGTTTTGTTGTTGTTGTTGTTTTAACTTGAAAGTCATGAAGAATTTTAAGCAACAGTCCTAAATAGCTTTGCATGTTTCCAGTGTCAATAATGTGGGCTACAGTGGGGAATGCTTTAACAATATACTGTTTTTTTTTTTTTAAGTAGAAAAGCAATTTATTCCATTATAAGCATTTATAGTTAGTCATGGAGTGTAACTGGTCTGCTTGTGAATTAGGTCACTCAAAATGCAGATTAGCAATATATTTTTTCTATAAATGAGAATACTCCAGTCAGAAGTTAAAATTCTAAGCTGAGGCTGGGAGCACACATGCCTTCAAAGAGGGCAGGTATTTTAAGAGACTTTGAAGATTGTCATACTTGACTTTTCCCATTTTTTGTAAGATACAGCAAATATTCTAGTTTTCCTAATCCCCCCAAAATAAGACTAGAGTCTTCACAAACGAATTGCAACAGATGCTACTTTTAGATTGACTGGAATTAATACATGAATTAAATCACTGGGCAGTCAATCACAGTGGTGAGTTTGACAATCTCTTCTTTGGACTAATAATTTGGAATGTATTTATTTAAATAGTACTAAAAGATCCAGTTTAGTGAAGCTTATCTTTCCTAGCTAGGAATGACATGAGCTGCATGTATAAAAATTATCCACTTATTTAGTACCACCATTTTTGTTTGTGGGACAAAAGTCATGACAAAAAAGTATCTTACTGGTCTGTCAGTATCTCCACTTTCTCTGGATGACATGTTGGCAGTTTTTCAGTGATAAGTTCTAAGCTAGACATAGCAGAATTCAGCCAAACTTCATCTGACCTCTTTGATACTAGGTGCTGTGAGAGACTTTTTCTTGGACAAACAAAAAATGGAGGACACTAATTCACAGAATTGCAGTAAGAAGACTCTAAAATTCAAAATGTCAAGGTTTCCTTCTTGTAACCTGTTGAGCAAAATGGAGCACCCTTGACTGAATACATGGACACTGAGTGAGTTGGGTCAGTGATAATTTGTACATTGAAAAAGTATTCTGCTTAATTATTGATATCATTCCAGAAAGAGCTCAAGCTTGTTTGACATTTTTGTCTGTGGCTCAGATGAAGATATAGAAGGCTTACTCAACCAATTTATAGAACACACAATGGCTCATGTAGCTAGCAACAGCTTCAGAATTTAAAAAGATCTCAACAGGCTACAGCAATGGTGTGAAATCTACAATAAAAAATAATAGGAATGAATATAAGACTCTACACTGAGGGTCCATAAAACCTCAACTCTAGATGCAGGATCTCAGAAACAGTGTGGCAACTGACAATAAAACAGGGACTGGGCCGTCACCCTATGCTCCATTTGAGTGCAGCCCTCCAAGGTGAGCTAAGAAGCCTCCTTTGAAATTTTATGAAATTTGGTTCCTATTGATAGAAGGGAAATATCAGAAACAAAAGAAATGACAACTTTACTTTAAGACTTTTAAGATAGAAGTTACACTGTAGCATTCATCCTTAGAGGCTTCCTTTAAGAGAAGTTTGACAAATAGTAACTCATTGGGAAGAGTACACAGGAAATGAGTGGGCTTAATCTGGAAAGTGCCTTCAGTTGTTCTTCAGTTTTCAAGACCTTGAAACTTGTGAAGAGTGATGGACAGGCCCTCAGTTTGGCCTTGTCTGAAGTTTCCTCTTTTTTTAGTATATGTCTCTGAAAATTTTTTTAGCAAACCCTCTAGCAGTGATGTAGTTTCCTACTCAGTGCATCATACAAGGAGGTAGAAGATGCCCATATGCCTTAATACTGCTGAGGATATCCTCAACCATGTTAAGATTTGTTTCTACCAGGCTTCTCCACTGTAAAATCACTACTTTCCCCTTTGCAACTAATAAACCTCTTGTGTAGAGAGTAGAGGTACTTAGAGAGTATCTAGTTTCTCCTGTTTTTACCCACTAATTTTAGCATCTGTTAGTCCTTCCTGCTTGCAAAAACTATTTTGATGTATCTGTCAATGGTGATTTTCTGTTTGCATTATTCCTTCTATATTTATTAATTAAAATCCTACTGTAAGAGTTTTCTCCTCTCTGCATAACTATCAGTTCAACCATATCAATACAGATATTTAAAAAATCAGCATAGTAATATTTATTTTATTCCATGAGTTATAATCCGTTTTCTTCTTGATTTGACATCAGACATGTTTCTGTGTGCGTGCTTTCAACATCCTTTTAACATATCCTCATCATTTTTTTGAGCACTTGCTCAATATCTAGCACCACAGACATTCTAGGAACTAGGATTGTATTTTTTCCTTTGTTCCAGTCCTGGAAAGTTGTAAAGGATTTAATGCAGTCAACCATTTCTACAAGAAATCTTGATTCCTATTATTGGAGAATAGCATTAACAAACCAAGATCTGCATATGTGTTTACTGCCCCTGAGATGTGGTTTCTTCTAGGACCTCTTAGCAAAGAGAACTGAGCAATATATACATGCACACCCACATACACACTCACACACACACATATCAATTTCTATACCTACCTATCTGTAATTGTTTAATGAACCATGGAGTCATGCTAATATTTAAGGTTCTAGTACAACACCACAGGGCTGCTTCAAACCCTGTCTCTTTCCTTATTTATTAGTTTTTCTCTCACAATGAGAAGCCTAGATCTTATTGGTCACAATATATGAACACATTTATTTAGTCCCATAGTACACATAAAGTAGTCTCAGAATCACTAACTCACACTCTTATGAAGAACAAATTAAATGACTAATACCCTATGCCATGTACAGTTCTTCCTTCTGATACCCAAGGGTATATAGTCAAAAGGTTTTTTTCAAACAGACTTAGATCAGTTATTTGATTCCCTACTCCCTTTAGAGTAGTTTTGGTATTTGGTTATAATATGGTTAACAGGTTAATGGGTTAGAATACACTTCGGGTTCCTCCTTTTTCCTAATTAATTTCAATTATTTATTTTTTATTCATGAGAAATAATAGTATGTTAGTCTGTTTTCCATTACTGTAAAAATTTACTGAGACTGGGAACTTTATAAAGATATTTATTTACTTCACAATTCTGAAGGTATAAGCACATGGCATGGGCATAAAGTTAACTCTTGGATCTATCAGTCTTGCTCCTTCTATAACAATCTGCTCTCAAGAATTAACCTGGGTTTTCTTTTCTGTTCCACTGGTGTGTTTGCCTTCTCTTGAGCCACTAAAATAATATCTTGATTACAGAGGTTACAGTGTATGTTAATGTCTGAAAGTTTTTCTTTCCTGGTGTTTTTCTGAGCATTTTTCCATGTTTGCTTTTCAGTGAGAACTTTAGTTTTGATTTGTCTCACTTCCGTTTTTTCATTTTTACAGACTACATTTTGATTCATTGCACACAAATGGGGTATAACTTTTCATTCCTGTGTTGTACATGATGTAGATTCACATCATTTGTGTAATCATACATGTACATAGGATAATGATGTCTGTCTCATTCCACCATCTTTCATACCCCCGCCCCCTCCCCCCTCTCATTTTCCTCTACATAATCTGAAGTTCCTTCATTTTTCTCTTATCCCCCATTCCCCCACCTCCATTGTGTATCATCCAACATGGAGTTCAATCTAAAGATGAAAGTTAATGGGAGACAGAGTTTAATTCAAACTCCTTAATAGTCAGATCTGTCCTCAGACACATTTGGCTTTTCTCACACAAGAACTACATCAATTCTTCCTGAGGGTGCACCCCCAGAGATCTCAGGACTTCCAGTTAGGCTCCACTCTTAATGGTCACTTTTTAACATTGCCACACTGGGCATCAACTTTCAAACACATAAATCTTTGGGGGACAAACTAATCCAAACCACAGTTATTAGCATTGTTCTAAAATTCAGAATTATACCAGAAACTATGTGTCCTCAAAAAGTGTCATCTTCCTCTTATCCTTTCTACTCCATTTTCATTCCTCCATTTCCCTCCTCCTTCTCATAACCCTTGTTAGTAACCAATATTCTTGTTTCCTACTTTATCTTCACTGTAGTTTTTTACAGAAATTAGCAGATACATGTATTTTTTTCTTATTTCCCCTTCATGTTTACAAAAACAAAGCAACTGACAATAGGTGCTCCTTTGCACTTTTGGTTTTCCCTTTTACAAGATATCTTGGAAAGCATTCCATGGCAATTCACATAGCTTATCATTTTTGTTGGCCTGCTACAATATTCTATTGTGCAGATGCATCAAAGTTTATTCAGCCACTCTTCTATCTGTGGACATTTAGGTTGTTCTTCACATTTTATGATTACAAACAGTAACATACAATCTTTGGTCTTCTCCCCATCAGTTTTTAAGAGTTCTTGCTATATTAAGGATAACAGACCTTTGTGACAAATGTCACTGGAAAACATTGGCACAGTTCATCCATCCAAAATATCACAATTAAAACTGGAAGGAAAGGAAATATAACAAGAATTCTGACAAATATAAATGTGATATATTTATGCATACAAATATATATTTATATTCATATAAATATATAATAAAAGCCTTGTTTTGTGTAATCAATTTTTCTATTCAACTACATAATAGAGTACCATGAATATTTTTGCAAATAAGCTTCCCCTTTATTTGAAGCCTATTAGATATCAAGTCTCATAGAAAAAGATTCAAAGAATGAAAACCTGAAATATAGGGACAAAGCACATAATTTTCTGAATCAAATAAATGATTTTAAATCCAGGTTCTGCCTCTTTCTGGGCAACTCTGGACAATTTTCTTAATCTGTCCAAACTCTAGTGTTCTCATATATAAAATGAAGATGACCATAGAGCCTACCTTCTAACCCTGCTATGAGGATTAGATGATGACATCTGTAAAGCACTTAGGAAAGGATTCCATAAGCAGTTGCTATTATTACTGAAAGTTCATACTCATCTGGGGATAGAAAAATGGCTCAGAGCCTTCCTCTTCAGGTTGCTCCTCTTGCCCATTTCATAAAGTCCTGGTATCTATGAAGGACATGGCTTATTGCCCTCCCAGGAGGTCTTGATTGGACAGCCATGAGCTCTGTCAGAATCACAGGAGCTTGTGGTTTACCCTCCCGCTCCCCAGACACAGATGGCTGATATAGCAGATTCCCGAAAGGCAAAAGCTTTGTATTTCATACATTTAGATCTCTATCATTCTTAGTTTAACATATGGCATGAGGAGTATATCATTTTTTTTCCTAGACTATTATTAAGCAGGAAGAAAATCTTGCCTTCTTAGAATGTTTTCCATCTGTTGGTTATGTCAAAATGTTTATGAGCTAACTAAGAACACCCACAAGTCCTTACTGTCTAAAGGGTTTTGCTTATTATATCTCTATAATTTCATTACCTTATACAGGTTTTCATTCTCTGTTGAATGGTGGTTGATACTTGATGCACATTAATATCAAAGAAAACACTCAAAATGCATGTGCCCAATGAAATATCTGGTTTCTCATGGAAGAAGTAGTTAATTACTTGAGTAGGTAAGAATATTATGAACTTGCATATATGTATGTACATAGCCACATATTTTCTACTAAGATGTCTTTATCTTTAGAGTTATGTATTATTTTTATATCATCCAAATAAACTGTTTCCTTTTCACATAAATACCACTGCTGATTTAAGAAAATTGGGGCTGCTAAATGATTCAACCAGATATTTCTTCTTCCTACAGGGGTAGCAGATGTACACCAAGAATCAGTTATTTAATTCCCCTAATCACCCATTTCTTTCCTTCCTCTTCATTCTCTGCTTGGAAACTTCAATTTTCCCCAGTGTACTAATAGCTGACCCTGGAAACTGGCAGAAACCAAAACCTTCTCTTGAAAGCAGCAGGCTCCATATGGTTGCTTCTAGCATGGAGGGTGACCCTGCCAAGTCTCCTGCAAAGGGATTTTACATAGCAGAGAGGCAAACGTGTCCCTTTAAATGTTAGTCATTGAGCCAGAGAGAAGAAATCACCTTCCTGATGAAAGGCAGTTAAAGTACTTTTCAGCCTCTGATCTGCAACCTATAGGAAGTTTTGTACAATGGCGGCTCAATGCCAAGCATTAAAAATAAATGTAATCATCAGATGATTAGCTATAAAACCTTCCCTCAAAAAATGATAGAGCTGTCAGTTACAATCAAACATACATATGCATATTTGAGAACAGGGAGACCAAGAATAACTTTGTGTGGATGAAACCAGCTCTATATGTGTGCGAGGGTAACAGAGGCTATGACATAGCATATGAAGTCAATGGTGGAGTTGTTATTATTTATACATGAGTAAAGATTACAAATGCAAGCCCCAGCTCAGATCTCTCACCCCCTGGATCTGTGAAACCTGTCACTCAGTCTCCCGCGGTGTGTCTTCCTGTCTCGGAGCCATTGGACCACCTGCTGTCAAGACTCTCATCTACTGCATTGCCCGAAGGCCTCGATGATAACAGCATTGATTCCAATGTACATCTAATTACTTCTCATAATCTATTCATTTCACAATAGTGTAGTGAAACATCTGTCACATCATAAACTCTTTAGTAGCCTTATCAAACCACCAAAACACACTCTGCTGCCAGTTGGCAGCTTCCTTGGTTTCCCGTTTATTAATATGATGCAAACATTTCTAGTCCTTTTTGCAGCTTTAGATGAATTTCCCCAATGACCAGTGAAGCAGAACTGGGCAAACTGTAGTTTAAGTGTCTGTATATTACCTATTAAGGGACAAATCTGGATGTCATACAGAAATCAGTTAAAACAGCACTGTTGCCTTGGAGGAATCAGTCCTAAATAAAGTTCTTCCAGTGGTAACAGTGAAAGACAGGGCTTCTTCCTTGGCTTCAATGTGTCTGATTAATTTCCTAAAATAAGCCTCTGGGACAAGATCACCTTTGAATAGAATATTGCACAGGAAAGCCTTTTACCTTCATATGCCTAAATTTACCTTTGGGAAGGTTATGCTCTTTTTCTTTTCTTTTTTTCTCTCTCTACCCTTTCTCTTCATCTCAAATTCCTTTTCTTTCTGCTCTGTTGTAGGAAACCTCATAGAGACCCATCATGTCATAGTTGATTACAAAATACTGCTACTATTTTGTGATAAAGTCTTTGCAATGTTCTAACACAATACAAATACAACATCTTCTACAAAAGAGATCCATTACCAGGTCCTGATGGTTGGTAGACTTCCTTCACCCCTCCTTCAAGACCCAGTTGAATTTCTCTTTCTTAGAGCATCTCTCCCAGAGAGAGTTACTCAGTCTTTTCTTTACATGCACATAACAGCTTGACATCTCTATTCATGCACTTAACACAATAATTGAGAATCATTGTTGTGCATATCTGCCTTTTTCTAGATGATAAATCCCTCTAGGGTAAAGATTATGACTTTTTCATGTTGTATCCCTGGCAACTTGCTAGGTGCTTGGCACCTCGGACACTGTCAAATAGCTACAGAAGATTTTCTAGTTCAGTTAAAAAAAAAAAAAAAAGGAGAACCCCCCCCCCAAAAATGCAGTTTCAGTAGTTGCTTTATATTAATTGTGTTGTAGAACTCCTTAGATTCTGCTCTAATGGTGATAGCAAGTGCTTACACGTGCTAGGCGTTATCCTAAGTCCTCCATATTTAATCCTGTGAGATAGATAACAGTCATGACTCATGGCAGAGTTAAGGAATGGAGGTGCAGAGAGTCTAAATGCCTCACCCAAGGTCACACAGCTGGAAGTGGGTGTGTGACCTAAGCAGTCTGACTCCAGTTCCTTCTTTTAACTCTCACACTACACAGCCCTTCAGCAGTTAAACTGTCCTGTTAACTGCACATGGGTCTCACAACATCTCATCAGTTCCTCTTTCTTGAGTAACTCTATAAGATATGTAGAGACACAGAACCAATTTCCCCATGGGTTTATAGGATGTGTATGTGGCGCTCTTCATTCACACGTTGTTGTGCCAAGTGAATCCAAAACTTTGATATCTTCTTTTGAAATCTTCTTTGATATCACAAGAAGAGGGAACATTTATTATGTCTGTAGAGAAAATTCTAGCTTTTTTCCTATATTTCCAGTAGAGATAGAAGAAAATCACCTCTGATACAACTATCAACTTTCAAAACATTCCTTGAAGAAGGCATAGATGTTAGAAGTTTCCATAGATATATTCCTGGGATCCACCAGAACATAAATTTATCTCTTGTAAAGGATTAGGTATTGACAAAATAACTATTTGAGGCCATTTGTTATTCTGGATTGGATTTATTGCTAATGACCTAGAGATGAAGACTCTGTGTTGTATTATACATTCCTTCAGACAATAATCCCTTGAGGTCACAAGGATAAAGGCCAAAGAGAAATTAGCTCTCAGTCTCTTATTTCTCTATATGTATAACTTGTAACTTCATGTATCAAAATAAAATATCATGCACTTAACAGGCTAAGTCTCCATTTTAGCGCCTCTCAGCAGAATACAAAGCTCAGTGAACTATAACCTGCCCTATCCCAAAATGCTAAAGCCTAGAAGGATTAGATTTGGGCATAGCAGTAGGACTTAATAGAAGTGTGTTAAAGGAATTCAGATCCATGGTAAATGTCACTGACCTGGGTATAACATCCACTGTATCACACAAAGGAGTTCGACTTGTTTTAGCAAGAAGAGTACAGGTAAGAATTAGCCTAGTGACAGAAGAGAGGTTTTAACAATGATTAAGAGATGGGATCTGGCATCAGACAGTTCAAAAGTGGATGGGTGTGACCTTGGGAAGGTCACCTCCCTAAATGTGAGGATCTTTATCTATCTAAATAGTCCCAAAGGTTGAGTCACAGATGTTGCTCTGAAGGACCATGGGTCTTGGTTAAGGACAAGAAATTTCCCCTTATGAAACTTATAGAGAGTCCATGAGATGTGGCCATATAATCAGGAGTAGATAAGATGCCAAAGATTATTTACCAGGGCAGTGAAGGTAGAATAGGCTCAGAAAAGATGGGGGCTGCCCTGAGAAGCACCTTCACAGGAGGGTCCCCCAGGGGCAAGTGAGAAGAGTGGGCAAGGTGTGGATAAAGAGCTAAGTCGTAGGGAGTCATTTTCAATTCAAGAGAACAACAACTTCTGACTCCTACAATTCTGTAGTCAGTGTAGTTGGCTTATTCAAATTTGACAGTACCAGGACGCATGCAGCTATCCATTTTTGCCTATTAATTCTTGCCAATTCTTTTTGTGTAAATTCATGGCGAATTTGCCTGGAGGAGTAGGAGAATGTAATATACAGGGGACCTACTAAAGCAAATACCACTCAAACCTTAGATATGCTGTGACCCAGATAATAAAATATGGGTGCTCAGGGAACCAGGACAGCTTTCTGACTGTAGAATGGGCAGAAGCGCTTTTTCCCTTCCAAATAACCCCTGATTTATGCACACTAGAAGAAGTGACCAATTATACAGTTCTCTTATCCATGCAAAAGAAGCTTTTATTTGAAGGTGCAAAAAACCTAGGGTCTAGGTTCTCATACACTTTTTATACCTGCAAACATTTGTATAAATTTGCAGGGTTCATATGGTCGCATTCCACACCCTAGTACTATATGTTTTGCCAGGCACACACTAGTTACAAGAAGATACTTACTGATTCAAAAGTTAAAAGAATAAAAAATGAAGGAATACCCTTCTATACTTAGATTTTTAAAAAGTAGTTCTCTGGACTCCTCGCCTGTCTGCCAACTGAAGAAAACTTCTTTGGTTATCTTGATTTGTGGGAGTGTTATTAAGGAAGGGGAGAAACCCCTGAATCATGATCCTTCAAAGTGGCATCAAAAAGCCTCCTGGCTATGTTTTAAATTCATAGGAAGGCATATGACTCAGCTTTAAGACTATCTGTGTGTCCCTTCTTTTAATTCCTCCTCTGAGACTGATTTCTCTTTTCCTGCCTCAGCAGCTGCTTCCTCAGCCTGTAGCTAGTTTCTGACAGGCAACCTCAGGTCATCAGCCTGCTCTGCCAGGACCTTGGACAGAACACTGGGAAACACCACCCCTGGTGGCAGTCTTCTTGTGATGTGTTAGAAGATTGAATCAGATCCTAGGTTCTCTGCAGCCCTAGGCTTTCCCACCCCCAGATGGGAGTAGAAACACCTTAGAGTGTAAATTCACCTCAGACAGATGTATGACTCAGATGGGCAAAAAAGCAAAAAGTTGAGAAATTCTGGTCCTGACAGAAACAAAATATTAATGGTGACCAAGCATTGATGACAAAGAGAATTATACTGCTGGGGATAGAGAAGACTAGGTAGAAGAAAGTGTAAGAAACAGCGAAATATATTTGCAGTAAAAAGAAAGGGAAACTGTACCTAGTCAAATGAGAAAGCATGGATGCATATGAATTTTGCCAGTCTTTGGCACTCACCATGGAGAGCTGGGGCATCTGAGGCTTCCCATCTCCTTACTCTTTGTCTCCTGGTTGCCTCACCATCTTCCTGCTGTTTGAACTCTCATAGCCTCTCCTCACATCAGTGCCTGTTCTAGGCACTTGCTAGGCATCCCAATTCTGTGGTCTGTAGGTACTCGGGAGGCTTCTGGGGCAGACCTGTTGAGAGAGGATAGTGGGGACTGCCTCAAAGAAAACACCACCCTCAAGGAGCCAAATGGAGAGCAGTCCTTGGAGAGATTCAGACTTCTGTATTTTTCTACTTCACTCGTTCTCATTCCCAGGCAAAATGGATACCATCTTTGTATCTATTTATCACTTTTTCTTTAGTCTACAAAACAGTCATTGTCACTGGTTTTTTAAGAGAGAAAAGTGCAGAGGGGTTGTGGACCTATTACAAAGAAAAGGACCTGAGGTCAGGCTTACACAATTCAGTCAAAAAATGTGATGAGGGAGCAGGAGAGAGATGTGGCCCTTGTGTATGGGGATACTATTAAAAACAGGAAAACAAGGTGTGAATTTTTTTAAAAAGGGAAGAATTGAACTCAGAAATTGGAAAATTCAAAAAGTGAATGCATAAAGGGGGAATTTCAACTTATTAAAATTTACTTAGATCCTTCAATCCTTAAGTTGTTATGTGAAATGCGAAGTTCAGTGAAATACTGCTTCTATCTTCCAGGATTCATATTCTATGGGGTAGAAATAAATGTACACATCTGAAGCTATAGTCCAGAGCAGAATGAGGATGAACCATGAAAGCAATATCCAAAGGGAAGATTCAGAAAACAGGGGAGATAGATGAATTCTCACATCTGGGGAAGTCTCACAGGGAGCTGTAATTTGATCTGGACTTGGTTAGGTCTATAATAGATGAAAGAGAAATGAGAAATGATAGGAAGAGCTTTCCATGTAGTGACTACATCATGAGGAATGAAAGGAAGGGGCCAGGGAGAGAAGGTCAAGTGACTGCCAGGTGCATCTCATCCACCCATTCATTAATGGCCATGCATTGGGCACTATTCTGTGCCAGACCCTGCACTAAACACAGACGAAATAAAGCAAATCTAGTTTGGTGTTGGCACCAAGTTATTCCAACATTGCTAAAATTAAGGTGTGTGGAGGGGCCTAGAGCTACATTTCAAAGGGTCCTGACTGCAAAACGAGAAACCAGAGCTTTGTTTTATGCTTTGGGCTACCTATGTCCCATTCCCTGAAGTGAGGAATGGCATTATCAGACATGTGTTTTGAGAATATAATTGGCAAAAATATTAAGTGAAAGAGATCTTGAAAAACATTGGTGAGTATGGTAGTTTAGGGAGCAGGAGAAAGCCTAGCTTTATTAAATTTATAGAATCCAAAGAGCCAGTAGCTATTGTAGGAAATCAATCTTTATTGAATGGCACGATATTCTAGCTTTAGTCTTCCTCTTCTCAGGAGCACAGGCAAATGGATTGGCCTTTCCCACCTCACATCACCATGCTGTGGGATCCTGATGTCCAGTGGTATACCCCTGGGGAGACAAGAAACAATTTCTTGGTTAATATACTATAAAGTCCATGATAAGGCTGAACTTAAATGACTCAGGCATGGTCAATGAGATAGAGAAATTGAGCAGGAGCTGTAATTAACCAGTGAGTCTGCCAGGTGTGGTGACGAAAACAGAGTGGGGATACTGCAGGTGTTCTCAGGATGATGAAGCCATGTCAGGTCCCAAACTGTCTTCTACATATCCCTGGAATAAATTGTCCTTCCTCTGTAGCTCTGCTCAGAACTGGTGATTTAAACATCTATAGATTTAACAAATGATCTACCCTCTTAGTGAATTTTACAGTATACAGTACACTAATGTTAACTATAGGCACTAGACTATAGAGCAGATCTCTAGAACTTATTCATTTTTCAGTATAACTGAAACTTTGTATCCTTTGACTAACCCTGGCAACTACTCTAGGAGGGTAGATCTTATGTGAATTGTTCTTATCACAAATTTTTTTCCTTTCTCTTTCATATGTTTATTGGTGCATTGTTACTATTAATTCATGCACACAGTATTGCAATATAATTTGACCAATATTGTTCCCCAGTATTTCTTGTCACAAAAAATTAATAATAATTAATTAAAAAGAGTAGGAGGAAGTTTTGGAGGTGATAGATAAATTTATGTCACAATTGTGATAATTGTTTCACAGGTGTGTACTTATCCCCAAACTCAAGCTGTATACATTAAATATACACAGCTTTTTATAGTCAGTCATACCTCAATAAAGTGGTTTTTAAAAAGCTTAAATTATAAAATTAGTAGTCTTAGATTCTAGGTGTTTCATTCTAATTCTGTATCCAGGAAAGATGAGAACATCTTTATTTTTTCTTTTATAATGATAACATATTATCCTTTAACTCAGTATTCACCTTAGTCTTCTATTTTAAAGAAAGATTCAAGAAGTTATAGTTCTTTATTGGCACTATTTATATATTCTAGCATTAACTTTATAATCTTGCCCCCCAAATCCTGATTTTTGCAGCCTATTTATCCTCATTTTGAACATGTATGTTATCTTTCAGTGGTCCATTTGAAAGATCCAGAAAATTACAGCAATCTTAGGTCAGCCATAAATTGGTAGAAGGAGAAGGCAAGTTATTTAAACATACATGTCTTGCAAAAAAATAAGGAATAGCTTTCATATCACAAGGAGGCTGTGAAGATTATGTATAATGTATTTGAAAGTATCTCCAAAGTAGAATATGCTTAGAAAATGCAATGAATTTAAAAGATAATAATGGTAATCATAATCATTGGGCACAAATGTACTTATGGTACAGAAATTGAATTTCAGGTATTCTTTTGCTTTTCCCTCTTAGAGTGATAACCCCAAATTTCTGTCTACCAGACACAATCTGCCAGGGATAATTAAAAAGCTCTTCTTTCTTGTATGCCTTCAAAAAAATATTTGAATAGTACCTAATGTGTGCCTACCATTGTTCTAGACCCTGGTGATATAGCTCTTCAGGTTATTTGGGAAGAGATTGGATAATGACAGGTTATACATTATCATCATGATTGCTGTTTTTATCATGAAATTAGTTCTTTTTATATTGAAAAAGTAAAAAGGTATCAACTTTGAGCTTGTTCAGATACATTCTTTATTTGAAAACTGTTGCAAGGAACATCTTCATGTTGCCCATGACAGTTTTAGAAGCTATCTTTATTTTAATCTATAAACTAGAATGCATGCTTTATGTTGAATGCTCATCTTTCTTATCCTTCATTAAATAGTTGTGGATTGAAAGGAAATGGGAAGGAAGAAACAATGATGAAGAGTTATGGAGGGTCAAAACTCTTCTAGGTGCTTTTACACCCAGAATCTTACCTATACCTCTCACGTCTTCCCTTGCAATGTGCTGGACCTTGCAATGATTTCCTCTGCCATGAGATCTATGGTGGATCAATGACAGTGTGTGGTTATTTCTTGTACTGTAACTCAAAAAAACACCTTGACATGAATTTCCCATTGAATTTAGTGGAGGGAAGTTTTCGTCGTGTAAAACTGACACCAGGAATACATTCCCCAGTGGGCTCCAGGGTTGTATTTTCCCAGAAAGGCCAAGTCGTAAGAAAAGCACAAGAACTGGCATTTTACCTCTTTCACTGCTGAGATGTTTCCATGGGCTCCGGCCCTGTTCTCTCTGACATATTTCACCTCTGGTTCAGCAGACATCTTACTCCATTCCACCAGAGCTTCTTTCTGTCGTTGTTAATTCTGGAATAGAATTGATTCCACATTTTTACTCTAATTAATCATACTCAAGAGGATTTCGTTTCTGAAATACCTAAATGAATTAATTGGAGGCTATTTTCATTTCTAATCCAGACTCAAGGCATGGGATCTAGCGATGTCACTCTGGGAGGTCTGTGAATAGAATGCTTTCTTGATGAGAATTTCCATTTATAAAAGAGTGTGTACATCATTGTTTTTGTATACAGGAACTCCTAATCTAAAGAGATTCAGGAAATGGATTTCAGCCAATCTCTTTCCCTTTGTTTTCCAAGAGTGATGCCTATGGCTACAGTCTGGTCTTTACTGCCCAAAGTCTACAGATAATCAGGAGCGAGTTCTTCATTCTTCCATCAGTCAAAATGCGCAAGTTAGAATTTACTGTATGCTAGACACCATTCTAGCCACTATGGATAATGCTATTAATAATTAAACACTAATGTCTTGACTTTGTCAAATATTCCTACAAATAGATGAAGACATACAATAAATGAGAAAACAACAAAGATAACTTCAGATACTTACAAATGTTGTAAAGAATACACATACATATATATGTACACACGTGTGTACGTATATGTGTGTGTATATGTGTGTATGTATAAATATATGTATATATGTGTGTGTATGTGTATATATATATATAAATATATATATTTGTAAAACTGAAAAAAAAAAAGAAAGGGAATAACTGACAAGGGCTAATATGTTGAGACTGGTCTATGGCACTAATATCTAAGAAGAACCAGTAGGACAAAGAACATGGGAAAGAAAATTTTTTCAAGACAGAAAGAACTATATGTGCTGTGGCCCTCAGATAAGAACAGCCCTGAGATAAGAACAAGCTTGCTTGAAGCACAAAGAGAAAAAAATGAACATACAGGTAACATCTGAGAGGCAGATAGGAAAGAGATCAAAAGGGCCTTGTACACCTTGATTTATGAATTTTATTCCAAGCAGCAGTAAACAACTGGAAAGTTTTTAAACAAAGATATCTAATAATGTAACTTATACTTGAAAAAGGCTCTGTAGCTGCTGTAATGAAAATGGTCTGCAGGGCACAAGGGTGGGTGAAAATGGAAAAGTTGGTGGTGATCTAGGCAAGATATAGTAGCAGCTTGGCCTAGGGTGGGTACAGTAGAGATAGAGGTAATAGACTGAGTTGGGATGCATTTAAGGGGGTGTTATTGTGAGATTTGCCAATAGTTTAGGTGCTGGGAGTAAGAGAAAGGAAGGAATTGAGGAGTACTGATTAGTAGCTTCTTGTGATATCCTTACAGAGGCTGCAGAATGTCTTTTTCATCTTTGTCTAATAATGGAATGAAAGAATTAATGAGTAGAGATGAATGAATGAAGAAAACTATTTCTCCCAGATAAATGCATCTTTCTTTTCTTCAGGGTATTACCCAGGTGAATATTAGAATAGCCAAGTTCTCTTTCATCCTGTGTTTCTCTGGGTGGTGTACATAACTTGGTTACCTGGGAAGTCTCACATATGAATTTTTTCTATAGATTGAGAGTAAGAAACTGGGTCACAGAAAGTTGTGTCTTTCCCACAACTTCCCTAGCAAGAATTTAGGCTCTTCATGTTTTCAGTGTGTGTGCTTTCATTTGGGAATGAAATCAACACAGAGCAATCATTAAAGAGTATACGATGAAATAGTGTATGCAAAGCATTCAGCACAAGCCTAGCACATAGTAGCTGTATAATAAATAGAAATTATTCTTCAAAAAATGATCTTCGCTACATTCAATGCATGTACATTATTGCTTTCTGATTTCAGCATTTTGAAGTACTTGGTATTTTTTCCCTAGAATATTCTACTGAAAAAATCTTATTGCTCAACTTTAATATGATTTAAAAAGTAGAAGAGATGGCGTGGCCTGGGAATATAGTACCACAGGGCTGGTCACAAAACCAGGCCCTGAGTAATAGTGCCACTCTTCACTGAGTACTCACCACTCTGCTCTCACCAATGATGGAAGATTGGTGTGATTCATGCTCTCCAGAATCTCCTCATCTAGAAGGAGAAATAAAGGTGTAATTAAATAACTGTGGTACAAACTGACACTAACTGCATGTGCCAGAATGCAGTCCAGAAAAGAGTGTGATTCATTATGGCTTATATTGAGGAGAAGGAGGAGAAAAGATGAGGTGAGGCTGCAGGAAAAGGTGAAACTTGAGAAGGACTTTGAAATATGACCAAGAGGACAAGTACAGTAGGGAGTTTGGCCAGAGGGAACAGCATGTGTCATTAGTTTATTCGAGAGTCACTTTAGGCCAACATTTTCATGGACTAATAATAATGTGAGTACTATATTAATAAAATAAAATTTGATTTCCATTTAGAAATGTGGACTGGGGCACGAATGCTAATGGATGAGGATTTACTGCAATATTTTCAACAGAACACTCATACTGAATTTTAAGAGATATTATAGGAAAGCAAATTATCTTATAAAAAATATTTGGTAAATACTAGATTTAACAAAACTAAATAGCCCTGGAAATGCAGTATCACCTTGCCTTCTTAACATGCTAATAGTCTGTATGAATCACTAAAAAAAGAGAAGATGCAGTATTTCCGAACATATTGAATCATGGAATTCTTTTTTTTCCACAGCTCTTCCAGAAAGAACATTCTAGAGAACAGACTTTTAAAGGACAATGGGACTAAACCAATATTTTTTTATGATTTAATTTTATGTCTAGCCTCTTTGAGGACCTTGTGATTCTGTGAAAAACAGATCTAGTATCCCTTCCTTCAACTTTTCTCACACAGTTGCCACAGTCATCATTTGTTCTGTGACTGAGCAGAGATGTCAAAGAAAGAGGGCAGGTGGCACTTCCCCCCAGGTGCTCAGCCTTGCTCTGTGTATTGGTTTGCCACAACTGCCATTAAAAAGCACCACAAACTTAGTGAATAAACAACTGATTTTGATTTCTTACAGTCTGGAGGAATTCTAAGACCAAGAATTCTAAGGTCAGAATTCTGAGACCAAGATATCAGCAGGGTTGGGTTCTTCAGAAGCCTCTCCCTCTTTGGTGTGCCTTTTGCTTGTATTTTCACATTGACTTCTCCTTGCATTTCTGTGTCCTCATCTTTACTAATAAAGACACCAGTCATATTAGATTAGGAGCCACCTCAAAGACCTCATTTAGTCAATTACCTCTTTAGGGACTTATCTCCAAATTTAGGTATATTGTGATACACTGGGAATTAGAACTTCAATATAGGGATGGGGAGTGGTAGTAAGGCACAATTTAGCCCATGACTGATTTTCAAGTTTGCAGAACTCCAAACTCAGTATCTCCTGTTACTTAAAGGAGAGGATGGGTGGTTCATCTACCTAATATTCTAGCAGAGACAACATAACAACTCTCTAGCATTTGCCAGCTAAAAACTCAGCTGTGAATTCATATAGCTTTTTGGTTTCTGGTGAACATTTCCATGGGTAATCAACAGCCACCACACTAGATGACAACTTTGTGAGATCAAGAACTGAGTCTGCATTGTTCACTTTTGTATCTCTGTTTTTAGCATAGGATGTGGTACACAAATGGAGCTGAATGAATATTGATTTGAATGAAATGGCTACAGTTTTGTTTTTCTTTTACCATCCTTCTCTTCTGGGTTTGATTAGCATTGGTCAGCTTTGAGTTACTACATATGGACAATAATGAAACTAGTAAGTGGAAAAATGTGCAAAAATGAAATGAAAACAAAAAATAGATTTTTTTTTGCATTTGTCTAAGCCCAAAAAGTAGAGACTGACTGTTCTTTGCATTTTTTCACTTATGATTGGCAACACTAAAATTCACTTCCTCACATGCCTGAAATGAACATTCAAGTTTATCTGGCTTTAGTTTTTGAACATTCACTAATGCTTTGATGCACTAAGACACAGGTCTCACTGGAAAGACTTTTATTAAGTGGACAGCTAGGGTGTCAGAGGCAGGATATTTGCACAGTACATTAATTTAGAAAGGAAAAGGTTTCTGTGTAACTTAACCAGACTGAACAGCTATTTCCACTTTACCTGAATAAAGTATTTTCATGTTTTATCACACTAGTTTGCAACTGCAAAAGCTTCACCCAGTTTTTAAGAGTAGCAATGAACTGTCAAGATACATTATTTGAAATGAAGTCTGACAGCTCCAGGCTTGAAAGTAAAATACATTTTATTGTTTAAAAGCATTTCTCCACCACCTCACTTTTATCCCCCCTCCCAAACCCCACCCACCCACCCACAGCCCATACAAGCACCCCTCACTAGCTTAGAAAGAGATTCACCACAAACATTCTGAAATGGTTTTATCCTCATCAGATAACACCACAAGACAATCCTAAAGATGGGGTCTTCTTTTCTTATTTCAAAAATGAATCCTAAGAATGAGGACAGAAGGCTGATGTTATAGCTCAGAGATAGAGTTTTTGCCTAGCATGCACAAGGCCCTGGGTTCAATCTCCAGTACTACAAGGAAGAAGATGGAGGAGAAGAATAAGAAAAGGAGGGGAAGGAAGAGGAAGAAAAAGAAAGAAAGAATGAGGACAAAGTTAGTCCTGTGCATATGAGAGAAGCAGGTGCCCATAGGAGATCATATTCATGCTATAGAATTGGAAGGGAAATCTTATTCAGTTAATTACCTGAGGATTATTATCTCCAAAGTTGCTGTACCCTGAACTACACATATTTCTGCCTTCATATCTGGAATTGGCTCAAAGTCTCTAGCCTGATGGCCCATCCAAAGGAACACAGCACATTAAAGTCATTTCCTATACCACACATGCTCAAGGGATTCTTGGGTCTTTGAAGCAATCTCTACAAGGTCCCACCTTCTGGCATTTCTGTCTCATGACAGAATGTTGTTTGTCAGAAAAGAATTTTTTGAGAATCTCTAAAATTACCTTGAAGTTTATATGTACCCCTCAGTTATCCATTACATGTCCTAAAGACTGATATTCTAAGAAACACCAGAGAGTGGGAGTTCTTTTCATTTTGACCAATGAACATACCTTTTCTCTAGAAATTCATGGTCACTTTCTTCTTACCACAGTGAAGAAAGACAGGATTCTGTTCTGAACATACATTACAGAAAAGAAAGGACTGGAAAGAAATGAACTCACAAATGAGCATCTTTTGTTGTTAATGATATTCTATAATGGAAGCCTAATCTCCTACGTATATTATCATCTGGCAAACTAGTTACACATTTAATAAGGTTTTTCTGTATAAATTATAAATGAAATAAACAATTCTGTCACCATGGTGTGCAATGAATACACCACATGTTATATGTAAATATATTAGTCATTTGCCTTTTGTTTATGTGTTGCTGAAATCCATTTTCTTTATGGTGTATGTTCTATTCCCTATGGGTTCCAACCAAAGTCGTTTCAACCATACACATATCGGCCTTTAAAGTGGAATTATGTTGTTATTGTCCTTTTCCTGCCCAGTTTTAATAACACCTGCTTTGTGCCAGTTTCATTTACTGCTGAAAATTGTAATTCAACAGAGAACAACAACAAAAACCACAAAAATCCCAACCACTCTAACAGCAAATGTGACTCCAGAAAGGAGCTGTGTGATATATTGACACAATACAGAAAACATATTGAAACAATTTTTATTCTCATTATTTTCCCCCCAAATTAAATATCCCCCATAAACCACTTTTACATATTCTGCATGTCTCCCTCCACTCTCAACTAAACAAAAACCCTTGGCTTTTAATGAGATAATTTTTTAAAAACCAGAATCAACAACTCAGCCTTTCAAGTGGTGGCATTTTTATTTTAAGCAGAGAAGCATAAATGCATGAAGGATACAAATGTGGACTCTCTCAATGGCTCACCACAGTGTGACAGCTGTGGATGGAGCAAGACAAAAGCGGGTGACTGCTCCAAGAAAATGATGGCTTCGGCATCTCCAGCCCAATCAATAATCTGGCATGTTGAGGTCAATCACTGCATGGCCATATTCACTTTGAGCCAGTCAAAGATTATTAGCTTGACACCCAGAGGCTATTTCTTTCTGCCGAGGATGGTGGAGAGAGCCTGTGTATATCTCTTCCAAACCAAATGGGGAGAGCCTAACTATTTATAACAATGGAAACACTCACAGAGAATTTCAGAGAGATTCCATATTTGTTAGGACTGATACCCCACAATTTCCCTGAGTTTAGTAATTCTTCTGAATTTGTCACTAAGCTAATTTTTCACATCATCTATTCAAAAATGTAAAAATGTTTTGAAGCCCCAACTATGTTTGCAGGTGTGGCCTTAGGATCTGGGGATACAAAGAGAATGTATTTCTTATTTTCAAGGAGGGCTGAATCTGAAATATTCCCCCAAAGTGTTAATGCTCTCAATTTTCCCCAACCACTGCATTCCATTCTCCTATATCCCGCTCCCTGTAAACTCCTGACAAATTTCCTGCATAAACCTGAAAAGACTGTTCCTGGGACAAAGAGAAGAGAGACAGCAGAAAATCATTATTTTAGATTATTTATGGTTAATAGTATCCTGATCTGGCTAAAGAGATGGTGATAAGTAGGTTCCGGAAAGCATCTAAAAACTTTATGAACTGTTAAAAGGGCAATAGAATTAACCGGGGGAGCTATTTCTGACAGATATGCTGGTTCCATGTCTGTGGCCCACAGTCTGTGTGAGAAATTCAGTTGCCCTATCTGGACACTCACATTTGCTCATGGGAAACAGTGGTAAGGACAGATTCACAGGAGTACCTGGAATGGGGTTCTTGCTGTCTGATATTTCACCAGTCATGTTTTACTGTTTCTCCTGGATGGCATGCCAGAGAGTATAATAAATCTCAGTTTGTTTATATTCTGAGTCTGTATTTGCACTTTGGTGATTATATTTGAATTCATGCAAGATCCTTTTTTTTAAGAACTCAAGCATAATCTTCTCATTAATCCTGTCCTGTTTGTCTGTTATTAATAGGCCACTGTACAATGTATTCTGCTGCAAAACTCCACCAGGCATGACTAATTCAGATAATTAATTTGCTAGAACATTAACACCATCAAATGAGCCTGCTAAACCGGTAAATTTAAAGTAAATTAAACTTAATTTGCAGGTTATTGCAATTAAGTCTGCCTTGTCTTTCTGAGGGATTTCAACATCCTCAGTATTTAAGAGGCAATCATAATGCATGCAAGTGGGCGGGCTTTTTGGCTAATTAACACAAGAGTCTAATCTGCTTTTCAATTAGGGTGGATGTTTATAATGTGCTGGTGACAGTGTTGCGATTCAGTGCAGCCTAACAGGAGTGCATGGCATAATTATAGCTGAAAAGAAAAGCTCATGCCGGGCCTTTTTAGGGGTTAATGAGACATTGGCAGCTTCCAGCTGAGGAGATCGAGCCAGTTTAGTGTAGCTTCAAGAGGAAACCACCCATAGGGGTTTCCTTTGAAGTGTCAAAAGGTCCCCTTGTTCTGGGTGGCTTATGTTTCATTTGTCTGAGTGGCATATCAAAAATTGATGAGCTGCCAGCAGCAGTCCCTATGACATTAATTCACCAATTGTGTTTCTAATAGTTTCATCCTTAAATAAATTTGGATGATGAGAACAACAGTAAGGAGAGTCAAGGTTCTGAAAACAATGAGGAGGGCCAGAAGTCTGCATGGCTTTTATACAGCACAGACAAATGCAGCAGGGGTGAATGGAAGGCACGCCCACCTACTACACTCAGGGCTAATAGCTGGAAGCTGGGGGAAGACAAAGATGCATTGTACCTGTGCCCTCTGCTGAACCACAGTGGCTCAGAACGGTGTTCAAGGTGGCCTTCACTGGTGCTCTGTTTAAAACCTGTAACTATATGGGAGAGGAGTCTCTAGCTGAAGCCTCAGAAGATGAAGTGTCTATGGAGCTGATATGGAAGGCATCTTTGAAACACTCTCAATTAAGCCACCTGTACACTAGGCCTGAGGCTAAGAGGAAATAGCCAGTCACATCATAAGATAGTGCCTATATTCAGAGTAAGGAAAGAAATATTATCTCCTTCATGCCTGCAAGGAAACACTAAGCCAGTGTGGTGTGAATTTGAGTTTGGAGCTGAGCAGTGTACTTGTGTAGAAGCCTCTTCCAGTACCTATACGGTCTAGTTCACATGATTGCCTTAATTGTGCTTTCTGGTTTTAGATGCTCCATAGTTAATACAATGAGGAAAAGAGAATTTACAAACAGGTAGCTGCCTCAGGGATGAAGACCATACCTGATGTGCCCAGAAATTATCTGGGTACCTGTATCTGGGTTGGAACAACCAATGTTATACTCTCAAAATGTTTAGAAGAGCAAATGAAAAGGAAAGACATTAAAAACCTGTACAAAAATAAAGCTTCTCACCACTGCAGTGCCACATGTTTTCTTTTAAGAATACAAAATTATATATAATGATTATAAGTGGCATTACAAAGATTCTCTGACCTTCATGTAACATGCATGAAATAAGTAACTGCCATGTAAAAACAGTATCATGTCACAGATGTGAATGAGGCAGTCAAATAAATTATTCCAGTTACTTTTGGAAAGATGGTTCTAATTATCCAAATGAATTATAAAATCACCAAAACTTATAGTGCTTTATAGCCAATGACAGTTATGATATATTAAAACAGATGATTCTGAGTAAGTTCATTGATTCATGCATTTAACTTGTTACTCTTTAAGTAGATAGTATGGGTCAAACACTGCACAAGGAGCTTAGGGAAATGAACAAAAGAGATAGTATTCCCATACTCATGGAGCTTGCAAATAAACAGAAATCTATCACTTGTTGGTAAATGTAATGTGACAATAAAATGGGATAATATAATAGAGTGACTCAAGGGCTACTTTAAACTAGGTGTTAAGGAAGCCTTTGCAAGGAAGTGACGGTTAAGCTGAGACCAAAATGACATAAGAACATTTTAAGGAAGCAATGCTATTTTGTAGTATCAAAAGATCACTTTGGCTGCTGTCTATAGAGTCGCAGTGGCAGGGCATAGCTGTATGAGGAGGAAAGAAATGAAGACACACTTCCCCCTTTAGTTTCTAAAGTCCTTCTGCAGTTAACTGCAACCAGGCTTGTGAATTCAAAATATGAGTTAGAGGTAGGTTTGATAAATCTTGTTGTACAGGACCTTGAAATTTTGAGTTAATTATCAGATATTTAAGTGGCAATACCATGTTGGAAGGTGGGCGCCTAGCCTGAACATTAAAGGGAGAGCCTAGAACTAAAGACGTAAAACAGGGAGGTGTCATTCAGCTGGTGTTCAAAACCGTGGATTGGCTGATTAGCCCTGGTGGAGCATACCTTAGAGCAGAGAGGGAGTCCCAGATCATGTTACATCCTATAGGAGAAGCTGAATGGCCACTGAGGTAGGAAAAAAAGCAACATGAATATGAAGGAGGGTGACACTGGAAGCAGAGGAAAATGTTTTGAGAAAAAGGGAGCAGCCAGCTGTGTTGAATGCTAATGAGAGATTGAATGAGATGAAAAGAGACAAATGTCCATTGGATTTAGCATCATGAAGGTCAATTGTGACCTTGACAAAAGCCATTCTCATGATGTGTGGGACCAGAAGGAAGCCTGGCTGGGGAGAGAATGGGAAATGGGGAGTGAAGGTAGTGTTTACAGACAATCACTAGGAAGCTCAGCTGTGATAAACAAAAGAGATGCAATGGTGACTAGAGCGCAGGTGTGAGATCCAAGAAGATTTTCTTAAAAATGGAAGAGAGTTTGGGTGCACCTTGATAACAACAATCCAGGAAAGAGAAAAACATTAATCACAGGAGGGATGTGAAAAAAGCTGCTGGGACCCTGATCACAGGGACGACTTAGCCTTTGGTGGGATCTGAGACCCTTGAAAACTGAAGGAGAAACAGTGGGAGGGGAGATATAGAAAAGGGGCCAAAAAGAAAGGAAGCTGGTTTGAAACAGTTACTCAAGGGCCAAAAACAACAAATAAGAAATTAGATCCAATTCATTGTTGAATTGACAATGTGTTTGTTATAAGGTGTTATATACTAACTAAAGAAAAATACTGACACACACACCCACACACACACACACACACACACACACACACACACAACAGTTCCCCATTGTCCACAGAATAATATAGTATTCCAATAGTGAAGGGAACAGGTAGGTTTATTTCTCTATGGAAACCCCTGCAGTGAGATTTTAAAAGAAGGAATATATTAGCCCCTAGGGACTTAAGATCCAAGGTGCATTTAGAGAAAGTTTGTTTGTACTGGGTCTGACCAAGTTACCTGGGGTCTCTGATTTGCACTGGTAACACCATTCTACTCTCTACTTCTATTACCTCAACTTTTCAGATTCCTCATGTAGTACCTGTTTCTGTGTACCTAACTTATTTCACTTAGCATAATACTCTAGGTTCATCTCTGTTGTCACAAATGACAGGATATTCTACTTTGTAAATTTTGAATAGTATTCTGCCGTGTACACATACAATGAGTGAATCTGAAAATCCATTCCTCCACTGATGAATACTTAGGTTGTGTCTTTTTCTTGAACATAAGAGTCCAAACATCTCTGTGACATACAGATTTCAATTCCTTTGGATATATACCTAACAGAGGAATTGCTTGATAATATGATAATTATACTTTTAGTCTTTAAAGGAACTTCCATACTATGTTTCAAAATGGCTGTACTAATGTACAAATACAACCAACAATGTTCAAATGTTCCCTTTTCCTCATCCTCACCAACAGTTATCTTTTATCTTTTTTATAATAGCCATTCTAACAGGTGTGAGTTGATATCATAGTGGGTTTTTAATTTGCATATCTCTGATGATTAGAGATGTTGGCATTTTTCCTGTATCTGTTGACTGTATGTTCTCTTTTGAGAAATGTTTATTCAGATCTTTTGTCAATTGTTTATCAGATGTACAGTTTGCAAATATTTTCTCCCAATCTGCAGGTTGTCTCCTGACTCTGTTAATTGTTTAATGTGTAGAAGCTTTTCAGCTTGATGCAATTGAATTTGTCTACTTTTGCTTTCATTGCCTGAATAACATTAAAATTTACATTTTGCTATCATATACAGCAGATTATTGGCTCTTCACAAAAAAACCATGGAAATTACTTAATATTACTAATCTAAAATGATAAATCAATAAGTTGAATTCAGTCCAGTTAAATGACTTGCCCTTTGACACAGCTACAGAGAAAGAGAGTAAAGATTGTAACTTCAGATCCCATATTGTTCTACTCTGTGCTATCGACAGTTAGATGAAAAGTCTTTCACACTTCTAAGCCTGGATGTGTAAGAAACCAGCAAAGTTCCCAGCTGCCATTTTCATAAATCTGACAGCTAGCTGCTCATTCACAATAATGTAGAAAAAGAGAAAGAAATGAGAACAGAACAGAGTGTAAAATCAAAAGCCTGAATTGCCTTCTAGTCACCAACTGCCTGTAGAACGTTCTCAGTATCTATGACTTAGAGTGGCCTAGAATAGCGATTACACTGTAATAACTAACATCCTATAGTCTAAGTGGTTTAAAACATCCAAGTCTGATTCTGAATCATGCAATGGTTTATGAGCAATTACTCATTTGGAGTCCAAGTTCCACCTTGACACAGGTATCCATAACCATAAAAGCAGGGAAAGAGCTGGGTGCAATGGCACATGCCTGTAATCCCAGCAACTCGGTAGACTGAGGCAGGAGAATTGCAAGTTCAAAGTCAGTCTCAGCAATGGTGAGGCACTAAGCAACTCAGTGAGACCCTGTCTCTAAATAAAATACAAAATAGGGCTGAGGATGTGGTTCAGGGGTGGAGTGCCCCTGAGTTCAATCCCAGGTATCCCTGCACTACCCCCCCCCAAAAAAAAAAGCAGGGAAAGAAGAACCCAGTGAGTCAGGGAACTCTGCATTCCTAAGTTTTTCATCTCTCCAGACTGTCCCTTTAACCAATAGCACCATTGCCCCTCCAGGAGACTAAATTCCAAATCTGTTCTCCTTTCTAAATCTCTCTCTCCAGTATCCTTCCCAGCACCTTACTAAAAAAAATTACTTAGTCCTTTAGGCTTTCCTTTGTCATTTCTCTGACTTCAGTGTCTTCATTTGAGGAAGAACATCTTAAGGTCAGTATAGGTAGGACATGAGGGTGTCTACTACAAACACTGTTTGAGAAAAAAATTTGGGGCTTCATACAAGACATGTTTTACTTCAGAAAGACAGTAGAAAGGAAAAAGACCTTGGAATCAGAAGCTCTAGTTTTCTGTTCCTTAGTGTTCCCTGTAGTATATATTGCAGTCCACTTAATTTCTATAAGCATGAATTTCTGTATCTGTAAAATGGGGATGATAGAATCCTTACCCACAGGATTATAATGAGAATTAAATGTCATAAGTGTTGAAGTGCTTTGTAAGTTATAAAATCCTATACACATGGTAGGAATTATCATTATTAATATTAATGAAAACCAGGCAGTAATAACCTTGGAGCAATTAGCAGCTGTTAATATACTAAACTGGATTTACTTGTCCTAATGAACTATAGAACGGCTTTATTTAAAGGGTGAAGGCAATCGTTAATTTATTCAAGCATCCATTAAGCACATATTATATGGCAGTTGCTGTGCTACATGCAATAGATTCTGCAAGCCAGAAAAGATGGTTTCTGTCCTTGTGGATACTAATAGTAGTAATGAAAAAACAAAGCTCAGTGATAAGGCAAAATCGGAAAAAAATCAAAGTACTGTGAGATATTTAAATAGGATAAGATTACCTGGTACAGGAAGCCTCAAGAATGATTTTGCTGAGGTGGTAGGATTTGAGCTAGACAATTATGAAGGAGTAAGGTTTGAATGAGTGAAGAGTGTAATAGTGTAATATAAACATGACCAATATCTCAGTACAGAGAACAGTTCCACTCCCTGATAGCTTTGTGACCCTACACAATAACTTAGCCTCTGAATTGTAGGAGTGTGGTGAGGAATCAGAAGGGAAATGTAGATGCGATGCTTCTCTAACTATAGAGTACATGAACAACATGGAGCATTTGCTGCAATGCAGATTCTGATTCTGCAGAGCTAGAGTGAGCTCAGAGGCTGGAATTCTCACAAGCTCCTAGTTGACTCATGGACTACACTTGAGAAGCAGGATGGAAGTCACTTTTTACAGTGCCCAGAACATACTAGTGCCTGCTCAACAACTATTCCCATTTGTCCAGTTATTCCCCAACTGCTGGATAGTATAAGGCAAAATCCAAGAGGTACAAGTGTAGGACCTACTCACCAAATTTTGTCTGGACTTCTCATATCTGAGTACATTTCCTAAACATGAACAAATCATAATTATTGATAACTAATGAAGATAAATTCAACTTTTAACATGAAAGTAAATATTTTTTATATAGCAATCAACATTGTTACTTAAGCAAATGTTTGGCTCTTTAATTAATAACCATAATAATCATTTGAAACTCTGGTTCAACATCAGAGGTTTTTTAAAAAAAAAACAAGAACAAAAGTGTCAATAATAGGTGAATTGCATTTCTTTGTCAGGTTTTTGTTAGTAGCAACTATAATTAGGCCCCAAATATTTTTATTCTCTTATAATATTTTTCATCATAACAATTATCATCTAACACATAATATGCTTCAAACATTAGACTCTTTCTACTTTCTCAGTGCTGTTTCTGAATTTTGTACATGTGTTTTTGTTCAATCGTATATGAGTATATACTTTCCAACTAAACTCTTGGCGTCTTAGATAGCTGGCATATAGAAAGAGTCACCTGACTTAAGAGATCATTGCTTTCCTCACTAGATGACATTCCACATAGACTGGACAATTTGTCCAACTTCATTTGCATACCTCAAGCTGAGATTTAATCACTTGCATAAAAATACTGCGATTTATATATTAAGAAAGAGAAAGCAATTTAGAAAAATAGTACCTGTATAAAAGATGAAATTCTATGTCCTTGACTGGAGCAACAAAATGACTCCAAGAATCCTTGAGACAGCAGTGTTTGGTCAGATCAGTCAACGAGATGACTGCGTACACATGGCAGTGCCATCCACCAAAATCCAGAATTAACAGTCTTGGCCATCACAGTGTCTGCACATAGACTTTGCTAATTAGTTTATTCCAATGTGACAACTGCAGGAAGACACCTCAAAGCCATCCTTCCCCTGCAGACACAGGCCAAGATCAAGCACAGTTTGCTAGGGTATACAACCAGTTACCTTCCTCAAGTTTTACTCTCCAAACACACATAACACCTTTCCTGCTGCAGGTCCTAAATTAATTTTTTAAATATAATAATGACTTGCAGAGAACCTACTGTGTGCAGATGATGATGATGACTGTAATAATAGTGTGCTATGTATCTGGGAGACAGAAATTTATTTCTTGGAATTGATAACCTAGATAACCTAGAAAATAAATATATAAAATATGCATGGGAGAGGACAAATGATTACGATGTTTATGGTGGTAATAATAACAACCTGGGGCTTGAGAATATTTATTTTAGTGTTTATATCTCCCTTTGTTTTTATGAAATAATGCTTTTAAAACTAAAAGAGCAATTAAAAAAAAAGAAATCTGCAATCTTTGGTACATGCTTTAGTAGTTTTCTTTATTTTTCTTTCTGAAAAGCACAAAGGATTCTTCTGGAATACAAATGACCATAAATTCCAGCCTACAAGTGCATGACTAATCTAATTGCAGGCAGAAGAGGATCATTTTGCTAATGCTCTCACTGGAGTTCTGTACCAAACGATTTGCTCAGAGAGCAATTGATGCCCCTAGAAAACTTTGAAAAATGTTCTAGTTAGAAACAACTTTGTCCATGTCATATATTTTCTGTTTTTATCTCCATCATTTTTATTCTTCAGGACATTCAGATGAAAATTTCATCTCTTTTGCTTCAGGGTTCATGTGCTCCTGCTTATTCCTTACCTGAAATCATGAGCTCATTGTGACAGTATAAGAAGCCAAATTGGTGTCACAGAAATCACAGTGCAGAATTTCTACCCCCAGCCAGGACTTTATACAAAAAAAAAAAAAAAAGAAAAAGAAAAAAATGAAAGAAAAGAAAGGGCAGTCAGTAATTTGTCTTCAGAACATGAAACTCATTACTTATAAATTATTGTTAATTAAATATTGAGATAAATATAGAATCATCATTTCTGCCACTCCTGGAAATAGACACGCTCTTAAAAATTTATTGGTGTCCTTAAGATTGGATGATATAAAACAGTAAATCACTGTGCATATATGTAGCCTTTTGAGGTCCTCAAAAAAAGTACCAATGAATTGCAAATACTGGACTTCTGATCATGAGAATGGCAGCAGTTCCATTCAACTTCTCTTGTCTATTCCAGTGGGGGGAAATTCCCATTTATAAAATAGAAAAACTGCGGACCTGCCACAATAAACTTCCCCATTGCTGCCTTCCACTCCGCCTCACCCATCACTCTCCAGGTACTTCGGCCTGCTCAGAAACTTCAAAGTATAGTCTCTAATACTGTTAGGTTTCACAATATCCTTACCAAATCCAGTCTAGAAGGGCCAAAAAAAAGGAAATAGAATTGAGATACAGGAGAATTTTGGATATTGAGCTAAGCTAGCAGGAATGTGTAGATTGTAAATTTGAGTTGATTTCAAAAGTACATTTGGAATACATTTACATGGAGGCCATGAAGATTATCATTGACCAATATGCAGGCATCATAAGATGCTTTAAAAAAGGTGTACATAATAGAGATTCAAGACCTTTCTTCCCTTCACTATAGTTTTATTTCATATTGATTAGATTTTCTTGGGATCTGTTTTCCAAGAAATGTAGATCTATTTTAATTATCCTGTAACATCTAGACATTTTATTTTAAACAGAGAATGACAAAATACATATAAGTCAGGTAAATATAATTGAGGTTAACAAGACATTTGAAGGTCAAGGAGAATCTCTGTTACAACTCGGTTTCAAAGACCACCGTAGGTCAACACTCTACAGGTATATATTAAAGGCTCTTCATATGCAAAATAATATGCACGTATTAAAATACAGCATGGGACATGGTCCTGTCCACAAAGATTATCAATCTACTTGGAAAAATAATAGCAGTCCACTATAAATATCTGAGAAACAAAAATATCATTAAAAAATGCACTGAGTGGAATGGTAGGTGCTTGAGAATTGCTGTTACCAGTAAGAATCTAAAATGTGCAAAATAAATTGGGAAAACCAGAAACTTTGGAGACAGACAAGACTCAGCTAGAATATTACTAGCTACATGATATTGAGTAATATACCCGAGCTCTAATCTAACCTTCATTTCCACACCTCTGGTAATGTTAATTTATAACTCTTAGGGTTGTGAGAACTAAATCAGATAATATATGTGAAGAATATACCATAGTTCTTGGCATATAGCAGGAACTTGATAAACACCGTTTCCCTTCTCTTTTACTGTGGGGGATTCTGATACATCAAAGATGCAGGTCCTGAAGTTCACAATCTTGCAATCTAATTAGGAAGATGAGATAATGCCTCTAGAGATGAAAAAAATAAGTGAAAAGTGGCAACTAAGCATGCAATAGGGTCTATATATAGGGCAAAGATACAGAGAATCTTTAAAAGATATGATTAGGAGAGATTTTCCAGAAGATGGGATTTGGGATAAGGAATCGTAGGAGAGAGGAATTTCAAAATGAGTTTGGATATTGTTGGCAAAATGAGTTGGCCAGATTACTCATGAGAGAGAGGGCGGTCTAGAGATAAGAGGGTTGCAGGAGGCAAGAAGACCAGATCAAACAGTTCCATGCTAAAGGCAAGGGAAACACTGAATTTTATTGAACAGGAAAATGACATAGTAAAGAAATTTTGAAAATATTATTTTAAAAATAATCCAATAGTACATAACTGACATGTTTGTTTTCTCCTAACTCAACTACCAATTCTTGGATCAAAGAACTATGCCCTCAACTCTCTGGGCTAGTGTAATAATATCCTATTATGTTACTGGCAAATGTTTGTTTCCTGTTCCATTGAATGGTATAAAGGGTTACATTTGTTTGGCTTTGATTATTACAAAGTGATTTGTTATTTACTACATAATCACTAACAACTTTGATGTGATTCTGACTTAGGCAGTATTTAGGCCAAAAGACCAGCTCACCAATGAATGCTGTCTGAAATTGTACTGTGTACATGTTCAATGGTCTTCTACTCTTATCTGATAGTCTATTATTTCTTCCACTTGAAATTCTACTCTGAATTGCTAAGATCAGGAAGGTCTAAAGTACTCAGATTCCCAAAGCAAAACACAATTGCCTTTTCTGAATTCTCTTAAAGCAAATGATGTTTTTCATAGACATTTATGATGCTGGGTGTGTGAAAATCTTTGGTGATATCAAGAGTGGTTCATAAATACTTATAGAAGTCAAAAACTTCATCTTAAAATAATTGTGAATGGAATTTTTCAAGTTTCATTTTATCTTCTGTCTGTATTTTTATAAAGAATTAAGCTGCAGTTGTGAAGAAGGACCTTAGGAAATTCTCAAATGGTGTGTCACCTTGGGGACAAATTCAATTGTGCCTTTCTCAGTAGCTCCTGTAGGAGGCTACTTTTCTCACAGTTGTACTTTGTTCCTAAATGTGCACGAACTTAATGTATTACTTTAAAATGGATATAATAATGATATCGACTTTATAGAGTAATTTCAAGGATTAAACAAGATGAAATGAGTAAAGAATTTAGCATAGGGCCAAGCACACAATAAGCACTCATTCAATGTAAGTACTCATTATTTTTATTCAAACAGATTAGTCTTTGTTATTGTAGTGATTGCAAGGTAGGTAAGAGTTACGGGTTCCTGCTAAGCTAGTCCTATAGTGGAAGATGAGGTAACATTTTCCTTTGATAATTAAAAGTATTTCAACAAACCTTTTTTGAATTCTTTCTTTGTTGCTACTTACCAAAGTAGGCATGGAGTATCTAAAGATAAATAAGACCTATTTCTTGCCCTCTAGAATCCCACAGCCAATTGGGAAACATGCAGAGAAATCCAAAGGAATAAACACTATAAGAGAATTATATTCAAAGTACCCTCAGAGTACAGAGAAGAGAGCAATTAACTCAGTATGGAAGGTTAGGAATGAGAGAAAAGGTGATTATTTAATTGGGCCTTATTAAGAAAATAAAATTATGTCAAACAGACAACGAAAAGAAAGGGCATTTTAGGCTGGGTAAATATCATATGCAGGGAATTAAAATGTGAGAAAAATGTGCTCTACTGGGGGAAAAGTATACCTCTGCTTTTGTTGCTTTGTTGTTATGTGTGTGTGTGTGTGTGTGTGTGTGTGTGTGTGGTGTGTTTAGCCTGATTATGTCATTGGGAATGTAGGTAACAGATGGTTAGGGAATGAATGGATCATGAGGGTATTTAAATGGGTGACAAGTTAAACAAGTGTGAGATATTTTGGAAATTGCAGAACGTTCAACATGAGCTCTACCCTTGTTAACTATAGGACAACATCGTAAAGCAGATCTCTAAATCTCATTAGCCTTGCATAACTGAAATTTATACCCTTTGATCAGAAACTCCCAGTAACATCCTTTCCTCTGCCCCTGAAACCACCATTCTTTTCTCTGCTTCTATAAATTTGAATTTTAGATATTCCATATTAGTGAGTCAGGTAGTATTTGTCCTGTTGCGATTAGCTTATTTCACTTAGCATAATGTCCTCAAGGTGCATCCATACTATCACATATGGTAGATTTCCTTCTTTTTAAAGTTGAATAATATTACATTGAAGAGAAAAAGTAACTATCAGTCTGGGACAAAAAAAATTGAAAAGTTTAATGGCTTAACAAAACAGAATTATACCTTAGTTGTTTAAGCCCAGTTACTAGAGACCAAATACCTTTGTTCCAGATAGCACTGAGAGCCTTACATTTCTTTTATTCATCCATCCATGAATGGACATTAAGGTTGTTTACATATATTGGTTATTCTGAATAATGCTGCAATAAACAAATGGGTGTGGGTGTCTCTTTCAGATTATGAGTTCAGTTTTTTTGTATATATAACCAGAAGTAGATCATATGGTGATTCCAAAAATGTTCATTTTCATTTGAAGGTCATTAAGGGCCTCAGCTTTCTCCCATATGTTACATAGCCATGCTCTAAGGCTACAGAATTCTCTGTTGAATCTTCAAGATCCAGCAGGCAGACAGAGAGGTAGAAAGTAGAAGGTAAATGTACATTTTATGGGCCAGGCCTAGAAAT
The DNA here is from genome assembly GCF_902686445.1 of Sciurus carolinensis. NCBI lineage: Eukaryota > Metazoa > Chordata > Mammalia > Rodentia > Sciuridae > Sciurus > Sciurus carolinensis. The sequence goes on from NC_062217.1 coordinate 72,334,814, forward strand.
GGTTCACATAAATTTTGTCAAACTCTATTATTCAAACTCTATCACATAGCCACAATTAATTGCAAGGAGGTCTAGGAAATGTACCCAAAAATATAACCAGGAGAAAGGGGGAAATGACATGATTTGGTGAAAAACTAAACTAACTAGTTGATGACTAGTTGATATTCTCAATGAAGATGTCTAGAAAGTAGGTTGAACTCTAGAATTAAGAGAAGTCCTGATGGGAGATAAATATTCAGAAATCAGAACAATGCAGATGCAATAGTGCTAAGCAGTTTCAATGTGCACTGGTTATGAACTTGTCTAAGTTTAATGAAATGAAACACATTCATATGTGACAAGTTACATGAAATGGGCTTATTACTAATTGGCAACAGGGGACTAAAGAAGCCTAGAATCCAGTCCCCTGAGGCTCTCCAAAGCTTCTCTGGGGTGCAGGGAGTCTCAACTGTGTGTGTCCCACTCACACCACAGCTAAGGAACCCAGAAAGGCAACCTATCCTGGTCATATAGCTCTTAGGGGCCACATGACACAGAGCTAAACTGGGAAAGGCCTCCTGCTTCCAGGATAGAGAAGAACAAAGCCCTAACTCAGGAAATAACATGCCCTGGGAGGGCCAGGACCTAGGCTTAAGCAGCCTCAGATAATTTCTCCTTATCTTCAGATATCACATTCCCAATACATTCTGTAGTTATTAAAAACCACAAGCAAGAAATGGAGAAGAACAGTCAGTTCATAACCACTCAGGGAACTGTCCTACAAATAGTGTGATCAAGGGTCAATATGTACCATAACAAAACTATTATAAAGCTGTCTACCTCACATGAACTGGATATGAAAATTAGGTACAATTATGAGAAGAAATTCTCTATCCTTGTTCTCTGGACCATGGTCTTTTGGAGAGCAGAGACATGTGACCTCATAAAGTTGTAGGGGTGTGTGTGTGTGTGTGTGTGTGTATGTGTGTGTGTGTGTTTTCTCTGGTTTGCCTGTCCATCTATCTATTTGACTATCCATCTCTACACTTATATATTGAATACTTATTAAGAGCAAGACACTATACTAGTGACTAGGCATCTGACTGTAACACAAACCCTTGTGGAGCTTATGTTCTTGCTAGGGAGACAGAACTAAAAACAAACAAACAAACAAAAAACCAAATTGCTCAATTATTTATATAATTTCATTTGTGATAAAAGGAATAAATCAGAAGCACAGGATGGGATCAGAGTATAAAGGAACAACAACTAAACGTTCATGAACAAGAGCCTTATGAATGAATTTCATGTAGATCACAAAGATTAAATAAGCTACAAACTCTTACCTGAAAGAAATTGCTGTTGAGGGGATAGTATAAGACCTTCATGTAAACAATTGTATTACAAAAGAAAGATGAAAGTTTCTCTAATAAAGATATGTGTGAAGTGCCTTTGAATGTCTAAGAGAGAGAGATGGCTTTTAGGGAAAGAATGATGTCCTTCTGGAAAACATATGTTTTACATTGTGCTTCTAAGGGTGACTATGAGTTAGAAATGTGGTGGGGCTGAACTTCTAAGGCAGAGAAAGGATTAAGCCAAATATAGCTGTGGGCCATTGGACAGAGTGGAAAACATTGAAGTAAAGAGACTGTAAACTAAAGAAAACCAATAGGAAGTCTATTTTAATCACCTTCAAAAAAAGTAATGCATGGGTTGAATTAATTGTCAGTGGTCTGTGCACGAAGAAAGGGAGTATGACAGACTTAAGTAGAGAAATTAAAAGTAACAGGACTTATCAATTTTTCCTACAAATATTTGAGCACCTACTATGATACGAAATCCTGGAGCTAAAGTACTCTTCCTTTCTCATTCATGCTTCAAGAAATAAAAGGATGTTCAAGTTATGCTCATTTCATATAGTTCTTTCTTCTCTTCATGGCCTTCTGGGTAGTCATGAGTAGTGCTGTTCAATTCTTTTGACTCCATGTGTCTTATAGTTATTGTCCTTTTACCAATCTGTCTGAAAATAGCATACTGCTTTTGTGAAAAGCAAAAACTGTCAAGTACTAAATATACTGCAGTCTGCATGTACTATAACTAGGTACTGCCATGTCACACTATATACATGTTATCTTGGCTTAACTGACTTTATATTTGCACAAACTGTGAACTGGCAGTTGGTATTTATATACAGCCTGTCCTCCAGGGATGACCCATGGGCATGCAAGTCTTCCAGAGCTGGCAGCCCTCTATGAATGCTGATTGTGTAATGTGTTTTTATAGAAACATATTCTAAAGGTTGTTTCAAACTTAGAGCTATCCGTCTATGTATTCCTTCATTTAAAATAAAACACAAAGATGTTTAGCTGTGCAAATAGGAAAGGTGCCTCCAAATAGGTTTCAATTTGGGCCACTCTCCATAAATCTCTGATTTCTTTGCTTTCTGTTTTCAAAAGAAAAAAAAAGCTATTGGAGTGCTAGCATATTAGAATTTTTGTTGGTTATTCACAGTGTGAAATCAGCATCACTAAATAAAGCAATTGCCAAATAAATGCATTCTGGTTACAAAGAGAAACCACTGTACAACTAAAATCTTAAATCTCATTAAGGAATTTCCAAATGCCATATCTTTGAGACCTTCCGACAACAACAAAAAATACATTTCAGCTGGGACTTGTGAATTGCTAGCTTTGTATATAAAAGAAACAGCTTGTTCTAAAACTGAACTTTAGTAAATTACAGGGGTGGTTTGTCTTTCATAGCCCTATTATGAGAGAACGTTCCTCTGCTGAAACCTCTGGGTAACAAAGTCTGCAAGCAGTTCCCACTGACGGTCAGTTCTTCCATAAAGGGCTAAATAAATATTATGTACATTCTGAAAATATTGTGTTGATTTCAACACCCTGTAATTAAAATGGTTACCATAAGTGGTTTATATATTAATAACTAGAAAATGTTTTTAAAAGGTATATATTAGGTGTAGGTACTCTTCTACACCTGTACAGAGCTGTTTGCTGGGCATACACATTATCTGAATTTAAGGTGGAAATCAGTCTGAAACTACAGTAACAAAGTGTCTCTCCACTATTTCAGTAAAGAAGAATCTCATCATGCTTCTGCATAGTCAAATAATAGGTGTTTCTTCCTCATTATTCCTCTTTTCTGTTTCAAAAAATACAAAGAGAAAAGAAAACTTTGGAACCTTCCCTAAAAAGACAAAATAGTGATGGCTTGAAAAAATCCAGGACTCATTGTCTTAACTTTCACTTTTGCAACAGTGCTTTCCATTGTGTGGGAGATGAGGTAAGGGATGGATTTAGATTTCTAGGATACGGATGATATTCAATTCTGCCTTTCACTTTGTTTGGATATGCATAAAGATTTAATTAGCTTTTCAAGGTCACAAAGGATTGTGCTCTAAAGACTTAAATTATTTTAGAATAATCTTTCTTGTATTTAGATAAATATCACTGAAAATTATTTTATGACATATTATATTTTGCATTTTCAAATACATATGCTACTCCGGACAACTGAAAAATTCGAAAGTCCTTGTTAAATGCATTCAATGAATAGTTTCCATGGACATACATTTGTGTACATATATCTTATATACATTTTCATGTATGTATGCATATGTACATACACATGTGTATATAATTTATACATACACATACATACCTGAAAGCACACAGAGGTTTACAGATAAACACAGACTCTGGAGTGCTTTCTTGAGTTCTTGTGATCAGCAACCAATATGCTACCTCGACCTTTTTTCTTTTTTTAAACAAAGAGCCTGATTTGCCTCCGGCCACACTGTGCACTCTGTAGAATGTACGCCCAACTTCAAAAGGGCCATGTAAGTGATGAGCTTTTGAAGCTAGGCAGAAGGCATGTGTCTACATGCCTTAAGGCACAGGGAGGTCAACCAATGCCCTTATGGTCACAAAGAAGGTGTGTCTCTGTGATCAAACTAGCAAAGAAAAGTCTCATACTCCAGATCCTATGTTACTCAGATTCATACAGATGAATGCTAACTGCTATAAAAATTATCATGATGACCCTGCCAGACATAATCTCCTTCAATAGCAGCTCCTGGGGTAAGCAGGTGGTTTGTGGATCTAATTTCTAATAACAGTTAATGGTATTGAGTGCTTATTATAGGCCAAGCCCTTTTTAACCCTTACAACTCCAATCTGTGATAATACTATTATTATTTCCATTAATAAATGAACTTTTATCTATGCAACCTTTGTCATATCTCTGTGAGATATGTACTGTTATTATCCCCATGTTATACATTAAGAAACAAATGTTTACAAAAATAACTTGCTGGGGTCACAGGACCAGTGAGTAGCAAGACTGGGATTGGAGCCACAGTGCTTTGTCTCCAAAGTTTATGACCACCTTTCAAAAATTTTAAATGGTTACCATTGATTGAACACTTGAAATATTTCAAGCACAATGCTCCAGCTCATGGAATGCATTCTCTCTCCAATACTCATCACACACAATGGGTGGGTATTTTCATTTTCCTCATTTTACAGCAGAGGAAAAAAATGAACCATAAAGTGTTCTTAAATCATACATATTCTTCTCTCATGAACTTCTTTTTTTCTTGTTTTCCTCATCTGAGATGTAAACAAGTGCAGAAAGCACATTACAGGGCAGAATTATGACCACATCTACAGATTTCTCTTGAATCACTGTTCTTTCAAGTCACTTTGCTTTCTATGACAGGCTTTGGCCATCCATATCTAAATAATTTTAAGCAAGAGATAAACCCCTCAATAAAAATTGATGGTGAAATCTTAGGTGCAGATCATCTATCAACAGTCAATGCGTGAGTGAATTTTGCCTTTTAAACCTGTGTAGGTTACAGCATTGCTCACCTGAAGCCAGTGTCTAATAATGTATGTGAAAATTGTACATAGCCATATCTAGAGGTACCTGAAACCTTACAGGTTGATATGTTCTCTCTCTCA